>NC_138384.1:10107368-10185437 GCF_054177405.1 Leptonychotes weddellii | reverse complement strand
TTTTTGTCTGTCCTGGAAGCTTTTTGTCTCTCCTTCTATTTTCAATGACAGCCTAGCTGGATAGAGTATTCTTGGCTGCATATTTTTCTCGTTTAGTGCCCTGAATATACGGTGCCAGTCCTTTCTGGCCTGCCAGGTCTCTGTGGATAGGTCTGTTGCCAATCTAATGCTTCTACCATTGTAGGTTACAGACCTCTTGTCCCGAGCTGCTTTCAGGATTTTCTCTTTGTCTCTGAGACTCGTAAGTTTTACTATTAGATGTTGGGGTGTTGACCTATTTTTATTGATTTTGAGTAGGGTTCTCTGTGCCTCCTGGATTTTGATGCCTTCCCCAAATTAGGGTAGTTCTCTGCTATAATTTGCTCCAATATACCTTCTGCCCCTCTCTCTCTTTTTCTTCTGGGATCCCAATTATTGTACTGTTGTTTCATATATGGTATCAGTTATCTCTAGAATTCTACCCTCGTGATCCAGTAGTTGTTTATCTCTCTTTTTCTCAGCTTCTTTATTCTCCATCATTTGGTCTTCTATATCACTAATTCTCTCTTCTGCCTCATTTATCCCAGCAGTTAGAGCTTCCATTTTTTATTGTACTTCATTAATAGCCTTTTTGATTTTGACTTGGTTAGATTTTAGTTCTTTTATTTCTCCAGAAAGGGATTCTCTAGTATTTTCTATCCTTTTTTTCAAGCCCAGCTAGTATCTTTAAAATCGTCATTCTGAACTCTGGTTCCAACATCTTACTAATATCCATATTGATCAGGTCCTTGGCCGTCGGTACTGCACCTTGTTCTTTTTTTTGAGGTGAGTTTTTCTGTTTTGTCATTTTGTCCTGAGAAGAATAGATGAATGAGAGAACAAATGCTAAAAGGGTAACAATGACCCCAGAGAAATATAATATAAACAAACAGAGGAGACCCAAAACCAGGGGGAAAAGAAAGGGGGAAAAAAAAAAAAAGAATATGATCAGGCTGGTGAATAGAACAGAGCCACACGATTTTGGGTATGTTTTGGTCTTCAGAAGAGACTGCCTCCCAAAATTTTAAGAAAGAAAAACTTATATATATGTACAAAAGTAAGGATAAATATGATGAAGGGATGAATTATGAATGTAAAGATGAAAATTAAAAATAGACTTTAAAAAGAGAATTGATAAGTTGGTTGAAAAAGGAAAGAAGAAAAATTTTAAAAAAATAGAAAATAAAGAAAATTAAAAAAATTAACTTTGAAAGACTAAAGCATCATGGGGAAAAAAGCCATGAATTCTATGTGCTGTATTCCCCTAGTGCTGGAGTCCTGCCAGGGGAGGGGCCTGTTGCAGAGATTCTCAAATGTCTTTGCTCAAGGTGGAATTGTACCGCCCTTGCCAGTGGCCGGGCTAAGTAATCTGCTCGTGTTTGCTCTCGGTAGCTTTTGTTCCCTGAAAGCTTTCCATACAGCTTTGGAGGACGAGAGTGCAAATGGCGGCCTTGCAATCTCTGGCCCCGGAGGAGCCGAGAATGTGGGGCCCCACTCTTCAGTGAGCCCCCAGAGAAAAGCAGTCACTCCTGTCTCCCCGGTATCCGGCCACACTCCATACTCACCTGGCCTGTGACCGAGCATTTCTATCTCTGGCACATGACCCCGTTTGGAGTCTCCAAACCCAGCAGATTCCTGGGGTGGGCTCCTGCGCCTCTCCTCCTGGGGGAGGAAGGGGAGTATCCCCGGATCTGCCGCTTGTTGGGTCCCTGCTGGATGAGCAGTGGCCTGAGTGTGCTGCAGATCACTGTTTATGGCAACCCCGAGCTGAGAGCCTGCTCCTCGGCTTCGTCTCTGCAGCCAGCTTCCCTACTCCAATACCTGGGAGCTCTGCTGCATTCAGGCACCCCCGGTCTTCCTGTGAGCCCGAGGGTCCTGAACCACACTGTCCCAGTGAGGGTTCCCCCCCCCTCCTTAGCCACTGGAGCGACGTCCCTCAGTGGAGCAGACTTCTAAAAGTTCCAATTTTGTGCTCCACTGCTCTATCACTTGCCAGACCCGGCTGATGGAGGCTCCCTCCCTCCCCCCTGCCATCTATCTTCTCGAATATCACCTTGGATTCACTTCTCCGCACATCCTACCTTCCAAAAAGTGGTTGCTTTTCTGTTCATAGAGTTGCTGCTATTCTTTTCTTCGATCTCCTGTTGAGTTTGTAGGTGTTCAGAATGGTTTGATAACTATCTAGCCGAATTCCTAGGACCAGATGAAATTTGGGTCTCCTACTCCTCCGCCATCTTGCTTCTCCTCCTCATTTAACTTTTTATATTGAAATACAACACATATCTGAAAAGATAAAAGGTATACGCGCACACACACACGCACCCCCCGAGCTCATTTATTATCAAAAAGCAAAAACACCTATTTAAATATTACCTAGGCCAAGAATACTCCAGTATCTCAAACACCTCCTTTCATCCCTTTCCTGGGCACTGCTACCTCCATCTTCTCCCAAAGTTATCACTATCATGATTGTGAATGCCTGTTTTGAATTATATTCAAAAGAAATGAATCAATATATTCTTTTTTTACATGTGGCTACCTGTGTTAACATTATGTTTGAGAAACATATCCATGTTGTTGTGCATAGGTATAATTGATTTATTTTCATTGCTTTATAGCATCTCATTATGCGAGTGTATCTGAATGTGTTTATCCCTTCTACAAATAGACATGTGAGCTGGATTTGGGAACTATTCTGAATAATACTTCAGGAGCATTCATGTGCCTTTGGTACACAAAGCCTGCTTTCCTGTTGGGTACACTCTTGAGAGGGGAATTGCTGGCTCATAAAATAAATACATGTGGGGCGCCTGGGTGGCTCAGTCCTTGAGCATCTGCCTTCGGTTCATGTCATGATCCCAGAGTCCTGGGATTGAGCCCTGCATCGGGCTCCCTGCTCGTCGGGAAGCCTGCTTCTCCATCTCCCACTCCCCCTGCTTGTGTTCCTGCTCTCGCTGTCTCTCTCTCTGTCAAATAAATAAAATCTTAATAAATAAATAAATAAATAAGTAAAATAAAATAAGTGTATGTTTAACTTTAGTGGAATATGTGAAAGACTTTTTATAGAGATCATGTTTATTTATACTCTCACCGCAGTGTATAAAAATTACATGTCTTCCACATTCTTGACAACACTTGGTATTACCAGTTTTCTTTTAATTTTAGATTTTTAATGTTTGCCTCAATTTTAGTTATTCTGGTTGGCATGCAGAACTCTCACACTGTGGTTTGAATTTACAGTGTCCTGCGACTAATGAGGCTGGACACCATTGCATAGGTCTGCTAGTCATTTAGATATTTCTTTGTCCCGTTTTTTCTTATTTCTTTGTAGTTCTCTATAAATCCTGGACACAAATATACTGAAAAATAGGTTCTTCCATTCTGTGGCTTCTCTTTTCACTATTTTAACATCTGTAAATGAACAGAAGTTCTTAAGTTTAATATATTCTGATTTGTTAACCTTTCCTCTTATGTGTCAGCCTTTCCTTTTGTGTCATGTTTAAGACACCTTTGCCCTCCTCCAGGTTGTGAAGATATCCAGTTGTGCTATCTTCTAGCACATCTGCTAGCTCCATTCACATTTAGCTTTACAATCTTACTAGAATGGCTTTCTGCCCATGATTTAAGGGAGTGATCAACCTTCCTTTTCCTTTTTTTTTTTTCTTCTTCTCTTTCCCCCCAGTGTGGATATTTGATCAACCCAGCACCGTGCATTTACAAGAGGTGGTTTATTGTTTGTTTGTTGTTTTTCTAACTGATTTGCATTGCAAACATTGTCAGAAACCCATTCCCCATTTATGTTGAGTCTGTTTCTGGATTCTCTGTTCTGTTCCACTGGTCTGTTTGAGTAATCTTCTGCCAATATGACATTCTATTATTTTTGTAACATTCTGAGACTTGATGCCCAGTCAAGAAAATCTTCCAACTTTGTTTTTCTTCAAGAGTATCTTGGTAATTCCTGTCCCTTTATATTTTCACTAACAATGTATGAGAGTTCTTGTTGCTCCACATCCTCACCAGTATTTGGTATTGGCAATGTTGTGGATTTTGGCCATTCTAATAGGTGTCTAAATTCAATCCATATCGATATATAGACTTTCATTCAGCAAATTTGCTAACCACATGCTATAAAGTAATTTCTACATAAACAATCATGCTACCTATGAATGACAGCAGGCTTATTTCTTTCCTTCCAATCCATATTACCTGTTCAGTATTTTTCTTACCCTAATTAAATTATTCACCTCATGTGGAATGAAAGGGTCTATAGAGAACATACTTTGATTCTCAAGCTCAAAGCAGATCTCAGCATTTCTTTTAACATGTGACTTTTTGCTGTAAGATTTTTGTAGATGTCCTTTATAGATTTAGAAATTCCCTTTTTAGCTAAAAGTTTAAATCACATTTAGATGTTGAATTTAATCAAATGCTCTTTTTACATCTGTTTAGAAGATCATATTTTCTTCAGTTTGATTAATTACCTTGAAAGATTTTTTTTTTAAGATTTTATTTATTTATTTGACAGAGACAGAGATAGCGAGAGCAGGAACACAAGCAGCGGGAGAGGGAGAGCAGGCTTCCCGCTGAGGAGGGAGCCCAATGTGGGACTTGATCCCAGGACCCTGGGATCATGACCTGAGCCGAAGGCAGATGCTTAATGACTGAGCCACCCAGGCGCCCTACCTTGAAAGATTTTTAAATATTAAGCAATCCTTGTGTTCCTGGAAGAAACTTGATTAAAAAGTTATGATCTATGAAACTTTTTCTTTATTTCTGTATTCTATTATAATTTTGCAACTATTTTAAAGGATAGTTGGATATATGTTTATGAATAAGATTGGCTTTTATTTTTCTTCTTGAAAGTTCTGTGTCAGATTTTGATGTCAAGGTTAAGCTAGCCTCAGAAAACAAGTTGGGAAGCATTCTGTTTTCCTACTATATGAAGGTGTTTGTATAAGATCACTGTTTTTTGTCCTTAAATGTTTAAATGTCCTTAAATCTTTAGAAAATTCACATCCACATGTGAACATTTTTAAATTATGGATTTAATTTTGCCAACAGAGATAGGCAACTCAGATTTTCCTGTTTTTCATCTGTTTTGGCAAGTTGCTGTCTGTTTAGAACTTGCTCACTAAATTGTCAAAAACTATTCTAAGTAACCTCTTATGATCATTCTAACTTGTATGGGATCATAGTAGGATGCTCTTTTGAATTCCTGATATTGGTTATTTCTGTCTCTTCTTTTTTCTTTTCCTTGATCAGTTTAGCTAGGGTTTCATTAATTTCAGTGTCCTTTCAAAGCCTTATTTTTATCATTTACTTTGCGTTTCAGTCTTGGTTTTAATTTACTGTATTTTTTTCCCTAATGTCTTAACATCCATCCTTAATACATTAATCTTCTTTTTTCTTTTAATGTCCATGTGCTCAGCACCAGTGACTTCTCTTTCACTTGTGACATTGATAATTTGGGTCTTCTCTCTTACTTTTCTTTGGACAGCATGAGTGGGGATTTATCAATTTCAGTGAATTTTTCAAAGAAAGAGCTTTTGATTTTGTTAATTTTCTCTTATGTTTTCCTGTTTTCAATTTCACTTATTTGTGCTCTAATTTTTATTATTTCTTTTCTTCTGATTATTTTATATTTATATTGTTCTACATTCTCTAGTTTCATAGGATGGAAACTGAGATTATTTATTTAGGTCTTTGGGTTTTTTCCCCCTAATGTATGCATTTAATGCTACAAATGCTGCTGTATCTCACACATTTTGATAAATTATATTTTTATTTTCATTTATATCAGTTTTTTAAAAATTTCACTTGAGACATCTGCCTTAGCTCTTGGGTTATTTCCGAATATTTTTGGGCTTTCTAGCTATCATTCTGTTACTTATGTCTCGTTTTATCCTATTGTGGTCTAAGCATACTTTGTACAGTTTACAGTTTCTATAAAATTTGTGAGGGTGTGTTTTAGGGCCCATAATGCAGTCTGTCTTCGTGAATGTTTCATATGATCTTGAGAGGACTGTTTCTGCTGCTGTTGGATGGAATATTTTAAAATGTCAGTTCGATCCAGTTGACTAATACTGATATACAGGTCTTCTATATTCTTACTGTTTTTCTGTCTTTTTGATGTATCAACTACTCCAGCTATAATAATGGATTTGTCTATTTCTCCCTGCAATTCTATCAGTATTTGCCTCATGTATTTTGACCCTTTGTTGTTATGTGCTACAGATAGGGGAGTGTTACACCATGTTGAAAATTGATTGCTTTGCCATTATGCAATGTTCCTGTTTATCTCTGATAATCTTTCTTGTTCTGAAGGCTGCTTTGTTTGAAATTAATATGGCCACTCCAGCTTTTTTTAGATCAGTGTTAGTGTTAGGCTAAAATACAAAATGAAAACCAAACTTGAAAATTCCCTGAGCAGACAAAACCATTTAAGCCCCATAAGCAAAACTAAATCTAGTTTATTTCATGAACGTAAGTGAAACTTAAGTCATCTTTCAAAAAATGGTATAAGATAACCATTTTTAATCAATCCCCTGCCATCTGGAAACCCCCATTGTAATAACCAATCACTACAAAGGTTAAACAGCTTCCTCATTTTCACTTTATAAGCCATTCTGTAATGTCACACACACCTCTAACCTTCAGAGCAATTTTGGTTTGAAAGCTCTCAATTCTTGAACTATTCTTATATGCACAATCAACTCTTGCTAATTACTATTTTATTGATCTGGTGATTTTAATTTTGCTAGTTTTGGATTTTTGACATCAGTGTAGTATATCTTTCTCTGTCCTTTTACTTTTAATCTATTTTAGTCTTTGTATTGAAAGTGGATTTCTTATGGATAACATATAGTTGGGTCTCATTCTTTATACCCTGACAATCTGTCTTTTAATGTTGTATTTAGACCATTCACTTTTAAAGTGATTGTTGATATGTTTGGATTAATATCTGCCATGTTTGTAACCATTTTCTATTTGTTGCATTTGTCTTTTGTTTCTTGTTGCCCCCTTTTTAATGTGTTATCTGAATTTGAGCATCTTGTATTATTCAATTTTATCTCTTTCCATATTGATATACTTCAAAAAATTCTAGTGACTGCCCTTACCTATCTAAGACCATCTTCAAATAACATTATGCTACTTACTAAGTAGTGCAGGTACCTTAGAGTATTCCCAGTCCCTCCCTCTCACCCCTTGCAACATTGCTGCCATTAATTTAATTTATCCATAAGCTATAATCACCCAATACATTTTTAGTATTATTTCTTTAAATAGTCATCTTATAACTAAGAATAAGAAAAATTATTTTCTTGTAACTTCTTTTATTCCTTCTCAAATGCTCTTCTTTTCTTTGAAAGTTTCTGACCGATTATATTAAACTTTTGTCTAAAGAACTTCCTTTAAATGCTTTTTGCAAAGCAGGTCTGGTAGCAATGACTTCTGTTGGTTTTTGTCTGAGAAAGTTTTTATTTTTTCTTCACTTTTGAGTGAAAATTTCTCCAGGTGTAGAATTCTAAATTTATTTTTACTTCTCTCAACACTTTAAATATTTTGCTCCACTCTCTTCCTACTTATGTGTTTTCTGATAGAAGTCCAATATACTTCTTATCCTCGTTCCTCTCTAGGTAAGGTATTTGTTTTTCTCAGCTTCTTCCACAATGTTCTCCTTATCTTTCGTTTTCTGCAGCTTCATTATGTTATGACTCAGTATAGTTTATTCTGATTTCTAACCTGCTTGTTATTCTTTAAAATTCCTGGGTCTACTTTGGTGTCTGTCATTAATTTTGGAAAGTCTGTTGGCCATTATTCAAATATTTCTTCCACTTCATTCTCTTTTTCTTTACCTTCTGGTATTCCACTTATGCACATGTTTCAACTTTTGCAATTATCCCCAGTTCTGGTATATTATCTTCTGCATTTTTCTTTTTGCGTTATAGTTTAGGAAGTTTGCATTTTTTGATCTTCAAGCTCACTGATTCTTTCCTTAGTTGTATTGAGTTTATCAATGTGCCCATCAAAGACATTCTCCATTTCTGTCACAATGTTTTGATTTCTGATATTTCCCTTTGGTTTTTTCTTAGAGTTTTCATTTCTCTGTTTATCTTACCCATCTTTCTTGCATGCTGTCCACTTGTCCCATTAGAACCCTTAGCATATTAATCACAGTTGTTTTTAATTCCTAGTCTGATAATTCCAACATCTGAGACATATGTAAGACTGGCTCTGATGATTGTTTTGTCTCTGCAGAATGTGTTTTTTCTTGCCTTTTGGCATGCCTTGCAATTTCTCGCTGAAATCTGGACATACTGTATCTAGTAATGGGAACTGAAGTGAATAGGTTTTTTTGTGTGAGGATTTATATTAATCTGGCAAGGAATTGGGCTGTATTTAATGTTTGCTCTAGGTGTTGTAGGTGCCAGAAGCTTCAAATTTATCTAGGACTCTTGTTTTTGCCTCTCCTCTTGACTTTGGGGTCTTCTTCCAAGGTGGTCTGTGTTTGTGGTTCTTTCAGCTATTATCGAGTATTATTATACTAGAGTTCTATTGGTATGATGATATGATATGAGGATAAGAGAGCATTCTATAATATTCCAACTAAATGTCAGTGTTTTTAGTGGGCCTCTGTCTTGGGACTGTGACCTTCACTAGTGTTTCTCTGGTGGTGTGGCTTGTTTCCCTCTGCCCCTTACTTCTTTTCTTGGCTACTGACTCCTTTTTTTTTTTTTTTAATATTTTATTTATTTTAATGACAGAGAGACATAGCGAGAGAGGGAACACAAGCAGGGGGAGTGGGAGAGGGAGAAGCAGGCTTCCTGCTGAGAGGGAGCCTGATACGGGGCTCAATCCCAGGACCCTGGGATCATGACCTAAGCTGAAGACAGATGCTTAATGACTGAGCCACCCAGGCATCCCTGGCTATTGACTCCTGAGGACTATTTGTTCCCTTAGGTGGGACACAGAGAGTAGGGAAACCAGAGTGGGAGGAATGTTCTTTGCTAATTAGGATGAGGCTCTGGCAGTCTTTTCCCCTGGACAGTAGGCCCTTGGTGTACAGAACACTCTGGGCATATTTTGCAATGATTACCTTCTCCTCTCCCTGCCAGAGCTGGGAGGGAATCCTTTTCTGATCTTCACAGAGAGCATGGAAAGGTTCCTGGAAGTCAAGTTCACAGAAATGTGGGGGCCCTCTAAGACTGTGGTCCTCAAGAGTTTCTCTCTCATGCCAGTCCACCCTTAGCCTCCGTTGATTTATCAATATTACCTCATAAGCAGCCCTATCAGTTTATGGCACTAGTGGCTTCTGCTCTAGGTGGACAGATCTCAGCTCTGACTCTTTGGATGGTCTTGTCTCTCCAGATTTCAGGGTGGTAGTTTGCCATGTGTTTCATTCAGCTTAGGCTGCTGTCACAAAATATTGTAGACTGGGTGGCAGACATTTATTTTTCACAGTTGTGGAATTTGGAAAGTCCAAGATCAAGTTGCTGGCTGATTCTGTTCCTGGTGGGAACCCACTGCCTGGCTTGTAATTAGCCTTCTCACCATGTCCTCATCTGGCTCTGGTCTCTCATCTCATCATTATGACACTAATCCCATCATGGGAGCTCCACCCTCATGACTTCATCTAAACCTAATTACTTCCCAGAGGCCCCACTTTCAAACACCGTCATGTTGGGATTAGGGCCTCAACATGAATTTTGGAGGGACACAATCCAGTCCATAGCGCATGTAACCTCAGTGTTCAGATAGGTCTAAGAAAGGTCATTGATTTTAAGTTTGTCCAGCTTTCTTATTGTTTAGAGAACAAGAATGATGTCCAGGTGCTTTAAATATAGAGCTGATGCTTTTCTACTTACTAATGTATGTGTCTTTGTATCCAAGACTCTGAATTTCCCTTTTTTTAAAAAAAGATTTATTGATTTATTTGAGAGAAAGAGAGTGAGAGAGCATGAGTGGGAGGGGTAGAGGGAGGGGGGAGTGAGAATTTCAAGCAGACTCCATGCTGAGTGTGGAGCCTGACACAGGGCTCGATCACAACAATGAGATCATGACCTGAATCGAGACCAAAAGTCAGATGCTTAACTGACTTCGCCACCTCTGTGTCACATCTCTCTGAATTTCCATTTAAGAACAGATTTTGCTGCTGCTTTATTACTTTTATTGTGTATAGGACATCATGTTTGAAGAATGAACAATTTGCGACCTAGAAGGATATCTTTCTACAGAGTATAACTTTATTTATTTCTGCAGGTAGAAATGAGCACTTGACATCTCTGACCATCTTAATCTTATTGAGAAGATAGGAGGCTGAATTTTAGTCCCTGTAAGGAGTTGTCTGTCTCTGGCTTACCCTGTATCCTAAGCTGTAGGAAGCTTATAGGATATTCTCATCCTTGGGGGACCTAGAACTAAAATTTTGTCTTTAACCCTGTGAAGTTGTAAAAAGATCTCCTCAGGTGCTTCGCATCTCAGGTTCTCTTCAGGAATCTTAGAAAGGGTAAAGGGTCTCAAAAGTAGGGCTCGCTTCCTTAGGTTTTCTTCTCCCAGATCTTGGACATTTAATATTTTATTGTCTTTTAGCACTTCATTCCGTTTTTCATTTTGTACAGCTTTTCTAGCAGGAAGATTGTTCAGAATTTCCTAGTCTACCAACCATAATATGATTATTTTTTTAAGCTAGAAGTTATTTTTCATCTCAATAAAACCTTAGTTTTCCACAAAACTGGACATATATTACCCTAATATAAATTTAAGCATAATGACCTGTAGACATATCTTCCATAAAACAATTTATTGCTATCTCTGAACAATAGTTACAAAATATAGCCAAGGTTGTATCTTTCACATGCTTTTTCAGTCTTGCCATTTGATCTTGCCATCTTGAGAATTGAAACCTTTTTATGCTAAAAGGGCTGAAACAGTGTATTTTACAATTTGGTATCTCCACAGATTCTAATAAAATGGCCAAGGCATGGGACCTTATTGGAATATTGCCAGTAATTTGGTATCCCTTCAAATAAAGATTTTAAAGATAGTGAATATTTTCAGAGAGGGGTGGTAGAAACTGACTTTATATTAATAAAATTCTATTTTCTTATTTTGAAATTTGAGATTTATTATATACATGGAACAAAATTTAATTTTCTAATCTGCTTTCTGTACTCTCATTGCTATTTCTCTATTACATAAATGAATGACATTCACACTCAAGAGAGAATCAGCATTTATACATATAGTTACAACAGTCTTGTTCAACATATGTTTAAAAGTTATTCTTATCTGGGTTTATGTTAGCAAGTTCCCCGCTTTTCAGGAATATTCATTTTTTCTTCGCTTTTCTTTTGCATTTTTTGGTTTTTAGATAAGACAACCTCTTGGGAGGCATACTGGCACACTTGGTAAATATTTATAACCAACATCATAAAACAAAGGGCTGACTTCCATTAGACAGCATGTTTTTATGATGCATTTAGTGTCTGCATGTCAGCTGACTGTGTCAAAACGAGTTGTACTTGGAAATAGGTCATATGTAAGTTACATGAATTTTCACAACAGGAGAGGTCGGGGGTTTGCATTTTTGCCTGCTTGTCATGTTGAATTTATATTAATATTGCTGTTTATTTTGGTGGGAGTGAAACCAATTTTTATGTAATTACATAGCCTGCTGTATAACTACATGTAAGTGGTCCCATGTTTCTGATTTATTACAGCAGTGTTCTGGATCCCCTTATGAACTGCCATATGGGCATTTCCCTTTATGCATCTTGACTTACATAGATGAGTTGCTCAATTAATATTGATAAAATAGATTAATGCTATTACACTTCCTCATAAACTTTAGAATCATTATGGAAATACTTAAAATCTTGTGAAAAACTTTAATTCATTAACTCCATAAATTATCTTGTTTAGAATACATTTCTAAACTATCTACGAATACCTCATTGAGTTTGAAAATCATCAGGCCTCAAAGAAAAGAAGAATACAATTAAGACCTTTTGATTTCTATCACGTAAGACACATCACCTTACTTCTATTTGTAGATATTTTATATATTTGATGAAATACTGGCATATTCTTTTATATTCTATATCTATTAGGAGATTATCATTTTATGCAAGAGTCCTATTGATTATCAAACATTTGTCTTTTATTTTTATTCTACTCCAATAATTTTGAGAAAATGTAAAGTTTATAGAACAGTCCTTTTGCCTATAAATGTTAACTGGTAGAGTTATGTTCAGCAATCATCTAAGTTGCATTACTCTCAATGTGTCAAAGATTTTAAATGTAAATTATGAGAAAAAGCCAGTGGGTGGGGGAGGCGGTGGGGAAGCCTCCAACAAAATATCAAGCTTCCTCTAGGGTGGGTTGTTTGCTTTCATGTTCTGTTAGAGTGAGGCCTACTGATAGCTTAGCTAAATTATGTGCTATGGAGTCAGAAAAGCCTGGGATTAAATCTTTACTCTGCCACTTCCTAGCTGTGTGGCTTTAGGCACACAATCTCTGTAATTTTCATTATCCTCAGCTTTAAAGTGGGTACAAAAATAACTACTTTATAGGGTTGATGGAAGTATTACAGTTACATAATATATTTCTTCTGCACCTGATGCTGAGACACAGAGTTGCACACTGATCTTTAGATTGATAACACAGAACACATTTGCTACTTATTTCTCTCTTTGGAAGTTAGCCTGGGTGAACCCTTCTCCAAAAATCTTTTCCTTCTCTGAAAAGTTTTGTAGTAATGTAGGTAGGGGAAAGAGCATGGCTTATCCACAAGCCAGAAAAATTTTCAAAGCCAGCTGAAGACCAACAGCACAAATGGGCTTGGTATGCACTAGAAATGCAGATTCCAGGGCCCCACTCACAGATTTAGTGCATGAGGCGCAGGATCTAGAAATTGCATTTTTAAACAACTCCTCAGGTAATTCTGACAGACACCAAAATTCAGAATCTATAATAAAAGGGAAGACAAACATCCATATAGTAAAAACATGTTTTTAAAAGAGCAATTTAAATCCATGTGTTCTTTTTTTAAATTTTATTTTATTTTTTTAAAGATTTATTTATTTATTTATTTATTTAGAAAGCATGAGCAGGGGGAGGGGCAAAAGGAGAGGGAGAGAGAGAGTCCCAAGCAGATTCCACACCGAGTGTGGAGCCTGACACAGGATTTGATCCCACAACCCTGAGATCAGGACCTGAACCAAAATCAAGAGTTGGACCCTTAATCAACTGAGCCACCCAGGCGCCCCTAAATCCGTGTGTTCTTTTATGAATTGTGATGGTGTGAAAAAAAAATCCTCATAGCAAATTGAGAAATACCTCTTAGGCAAAGGAAATACATTTGAAACCTGGTAGTATGCCTAGAACTTTTAATTTATGAGGTAATGTAACATCAACCCCATGCCTCATTCACTAACATTATGAAAAAATACCCATTAAATACAGAATTCCACAACAAAATCTTTGTTGTTATCCTATGTATTGAAAAAATTTCAACATGGGGAGCAAGACGAGACAAATATTACTCTTCAGTTAAATCATAGTTAATTAATGGTGCATATTCCCCCAATGACGTTGATACTAGAAAGTTATTTAAGGTACTCAGAGCATTATGAAATAATGTTCTGCCTACTCTGTCACTGTATACACACACTTCCTATGTCTACGTCTTACTTCATTTTACTAATTATTGTAAAATTGATACATGTTCATTTTTAAAAATCCAGAGACGATGGGGATGTGCTAAAAATCCCATACCCTCCACCTCACGATTTCCCTTGCCCTTTGTAAGAAAAAGCTGCTTAAAATTTTGAATGTGCCAAGATATTTTTATTACATATACAAGGTAAGCACCTTATATTTCTTCTTTATGTTCTTAAACTCTAAATAATTCATAAATCAATCAGGTAAAATGTGAAAGATTGCCATTCATAGACCTCCCCATTCTACTTACCTGTTTGTTGCCCCGCTGCCACTCTGCATCTTTCTCCTCATCCCTTAAGATGTTGAGATCATCATAGTGGCATCTATCTAAATCTGTGACTGTACATTAATGTTGGCAAAATGTGAGTTCTTTTGGAGGGTTATCTGATTCATCACCCAGCTGTTCACTGAAAGAAATCAAAATTGTATTAGCCTGCCCGTGGCACCCAGGAAAGTAGAATTGAAGTGTAAGAGGGCCTGATTAGGATTGAATGTTGATGGACCAGGGCCTCAACCCTGGATGCACATTACCCTGGCTTGGAGAGCCTGTAAACACACACACACACACACACACATACCCCAATGCCCAGAGTATAAAAATTTTGACTAGTGGGAAGAATGGGGCTTTCTAGATGGGTCTGGTTATCAGAGTTAAAATATCTGTGGGTTTATACAGTATTCTATTTGTGTTGTAGGAAACAGTAGCTAGGAATGTGGACCTAATAGTTGAAAACATACTGGATAACTCTCTCGGTTATGGGAGATACAGTGCACATTTGCACATTCACATTTGACATGCTGAGAGGTTCTGTAATTGAGAACCTGTTGAACTTTGTTTTGTTTTTAAGCCCAATCTTTCCCAAATGTACACATCCGACATATATTTTACTGTGAACCACTTTGAGCCAAGCCATGATCTAGGTACTGTGAATGGAGACGACTGAAGGTCCTTGCTTTAATGGAGCTAGTCTTCTAGTGGGATAAGATAAACAAACAAACAATAATCAAACAAAAGAAGACCCCAAATAATGAGTAATATGAAGAAAATAAAATAGGAAGGTATGATGCAGGGGTATGCCAGGTGCACCGCTTTTGAAACTGTGATTAGAAAGGGTTTGACTCAGGTGGTAACATTTTGACCAAGGCCTGAAGTGGCAAGAGGAGCTGGTTGCGCAGAGAACTTTCGGAGTAGTGTGGACAGCTGGTGCAAAGCTCTAAGCAGGACTGAGCTTGGTTGTTCCAGGGGGTACAGTGTGGTGAAAGCATAATGGAGGGTGTTGTCAAAGGCTGTGTTTGATAAGGAGCTTGGATTTTGTTCTGTGGCAAATGAAGCAATGGGGTTGGGGGTGACACGGTTTGATTTACCTTTAAAGATATTCCTGACTGCTCAAAGGGGAAGAGATTAGGGCTGTGGATGGGGATGGTGACAGGGAACAGGAGAACAAAAAAGGTGAGGAGGAGGTCACTGAGATAGTTCGGGTGAGGTAATGCTTTGTGGAGCTGGGTGGTCATAGCTGAGATGAAGACAGATGCCCAGATTTTGGATATCATTTGGAGGTGCCATCACAGAAGGCTTGTGGTGCCTAAGCCTGAGAGCTGGGTGTATGGAGTATTGGTGAGGTGGTGGCAGGAGGTAGAGAATCGATTGATAAGGAGAGTCAAATCAAATTAATTTGACTATGAAACACCAAACATTTAAAAAAATATATTTTGGTAAATGCTGGTAAAGGGATATTTGTGAACTAGAAAGAAAAGTAGGTAAATGAGCAGATTCCCTGTGTATTGGTTATTACTAACGTATTCGCCTTTGTCTTGTGCAACCTACATGAGGTTGACCTTATACGCTGACCCAGTCATGGTCAGCAGACCTACCAAGAGCCTGAATAGATTGCTTATTTTGTTCTGGCATATGCTGATTGTTACAGAAGGAAAAAAAAAAAACAAGGGGGAAGAGGAGAGGGAGAAAAAGAAGTAGGAGGAAGGGAGGATGGGTAGCAGAGAAGGAGAAGAAGAAATAAAAAATATAAATTATTGCGAACAACTTCCCTCTAACATTTTCACATATGAAGCCTTACCATTTGTCATGAAGGTGAAAATAAAAGCTGCCCTGATATTAGGTGCTGTAGTATGTGAGTTTTGCAGGTGAACTATGTGTTAGGCAGATGCACCCTGATATGGCGGAAGGAAGGTAGCTCTTGCTCTCACCTTACAACAGTTTTACAAACACCAGGAGGCTATTTTCTACCTTTTTTTTTTTAAGGATTTAATTTATTTATTTGAGAGGGAGAAGCAGGCTTCCAGCTGAGTAGGGAGCCCACAGGGCTCGATCCCAGCGTCCTGGGATCAGGACCTGAGCTGAAGGCAGATGCTTAACCAACTGAACCACCCAGATGCCCCTATTTTCTACCTTTCTGAACTTTAATTTCCTTATCTGCACTTTGTGCTACCTTAGCATCATTCTCAAGGTCTTTCTAGCTTTCAAATTCTAGAGTCTGTAAGTCTAATTTTAGGTCTTTCCAAATTATTATTGCTTCCAATTTCCCTTAACAATTTTTTTAATACAGGTGCTTTTGTTTTATTATTGTTTTATTAAATAACTTTAACATGTAGCAATTCTTTTTTTTTTTTTAAAGATTTTATTTATTATTTGACAGAGAGAGAATGAGAGAGAGAGAGCACATGAGAGGGGGGAGGGTCAGAGGGAGAAGCAGACTCCCTGCTGAGCAGGGAGCCCGATGCGGGACTCGATCCAGGGACTCCAGGATCATGACCTGAGCCGAAGGCAGTCACTTAACCGACTGAGCCACCCAGGCGCCCGACATGTAGCAATTCTTAGTGTGCGTATCTGGCAAGACCGTGAAGTTGAACAGCCTGTTATCAGAGTGTTCTGAATGGAGTGTTGGGAGATACTTTTTTTTTTTTTTTAAAGATTTTATTTATTTATTTGACAGAGACAGAGACAGCGAGAGCAGGAACATAAGCAGGGGGAGTAGGAGAGGGAGAATCAGGCTTCCCGCTGAGCCGGGAGCCCGATGTGGGACTCGATCCCAGGACCCCGGGACCATGACCCGAGCCGAAGGCAGTCGCTTAACCAACTGAGCCACCCAGGTGCCCCGGGAGATACTTTTGTTTATGTTAATAAGGGGAGAAAATGAAACAACAGAAACATGTCCTAAGTTTTATCATTCATCAGTGATGCAGGCAACTTCTTTGCTGAATCAGATCCTACTTTTTGAATACTGGAAGAAGATTTTCTCAATTTTTTTTGGTGCTGTTCACAATGTTAATACCTTTTAAGTTTAATCTGAGCTTTATAGAAAGTTTATTGACGGTATCATGGTTGAAAGCTGGCTTAATGGGGAAGGTGGAATTTCAACTACTCTCAATATAAAGAAAAGTCTGGGCAATGGTACCTTCTGTGGATGGAGGGACATTACTGTGTAACTGGTAATAGGATTTTCTTGAAGAAGGTAGCCATTTTTTCAGTAAAAAAGCAAGTCAGACGTTGTTCATTGATGTTCTAGGTCACAGGGTGAAACAGATATTCTCCAGATGCATTGATTTCCTTCTTTCCCTTTTCTTTTAGGGCTTTCCAGGAAATGCAAATGCAGACAGTGTTGTGTACTATAGACTCCAGCCTTCTATCAAAGCCCGATTTCTGCGCTTCATTCCTTTAGAGTGGAACCCCAGGGGCAGAATTGGAATGCGGATCGAGGTGTTCGGATGTGCCTACAGTAAGTGTTTGTTTATCCAACACACTGACATAGATTTCAAAGGAGATGTTTTGAAAGCCAACCTGCATGCTGAAATTGACTTTATGGCTATGTAAAGAGATACAAAAACAGGAATGATTCTTGTGGAAAGCTTTTTTTGTGCCAATACATGGTAATATTGACTTTAGCGTTTGGCTTTATATTTTAAATCAGAAATGGAAGCATTTTATAGATAGATCGATCCTTAAAGAGATAAATAGATACAGATACCTGTTTATAGACGTATGTGAATCCATTTACCCAAATCTAATATTATTAACTAGACCCTGACTTTTCAAATATTAGAGTTTTCCCCCATGGACTATATTTGATGATGTTTCACTTAGGCACCCTGAATTTAATAAAAGATACAGTGTTCCATTTAGTGTAACCAGTCAAATGTCAGGACACGAAAGAATGTTTGTCTCTCCAGCCTAAAAATAATATGCCACATAACTCACTTATAAACGTGCTGTGCCTTCAGCATAAATTCATAGAAAAAGTAAAGACCTCTGCCAAAATATAAAATGTGTTTGAAATACTTTCACATAAAAAATGTTAGAAGCCACAGATTTCACTTAGTCTCCTCTTAATGAAGCATTTTATTATATCTTTTTGTGGGGCAGGGGCCTAAGAGTTATTGATAGCCTACCTAAAGCCACACCATCCTGTTAGATGCTCTTCTATTATAGAACAATGAGTTAGTTAGTATGATCTACAATTATCAGATAAGCAGTCTGAGGTTTGGAGAGATGCCGTAATTTGCCCAGCATCTGATGCCTAGCACGCAGAAGAATCTAGAAAAGAGTCCGGGACTGTTCAGTTCCTCTATATCACTCTTCCTCTAGTGAACCTTTATTTTTTAGCCATGAAAGGTTTTTTTCACACATATTTTATCACTTTCTGATGTAAGTCAAGTTAGGCTCTGGTTCACTTTATTTGCAGGAAGGGAAGGCATGTCACGCAGGGGGCAGGCAACTTGTTGACATTGTCTAAACTGTGTCAGACAGACAAACTGTGGTGTACAGACTGCAGGTCTCCTTGCACTGGTTGGTGATGTTCCTGGCACCGCCCGCCCCCACCCACTCGCCCCGGCCCAAACACCAATAAAGGTAACTGACCAGCCTTTTGTTCCTGCCAGGGCCTACAGAATAGTGATCACAGTATGAATATCAAGAGTAATAATAATAATAGCAATAATACTAATATTAATAATAATTTTTTAATATTTTATTTATTTGTCAGAGAGAGCGTGAACACAAGCAGGGGAGCAGCAGGCAGAGGGAGAAGCAGGCTACCCACTGAGCAAGGAGCCCCATGTGGGACTCGATCCCAGGACCTGGAATCATGACCTGATCCGAAGGCAGCCACTTAACTGACTGAACCACCCAGGCATCCCCCAATAGTATTAATTTTTTAATGCTAGATATAGCAACGTTTTATTGAGTGCTTATTATATGTCTAGCATTATATTAATAGGTAGTTTATAATTTTTTAAAAGTCTGGGTAAATATTATAAGATAACTACTCCATTCTCCGACTTTGCAAATGAGGCAGCTAAAAGCTCAGGGAGGATGGCTTGCTCAAGCCATACTGATGGGAAGTGACTGAGCTGGGTTCGCAGCCAGGTCTGCCCAACTCCAGAACTCAAGTGCGGGCTCAGGCTCTGTCCAGGTGTTAAATCCTAGAGATGAGCCATGGGCAGCTTACTTCTCACTGTCTGCCCACTTAATCTCTTGGCTTCAACAGTTTAGCTTAGCTGCTCCTATTATGTGTTAGTTCCTCCTTTGCAATGATCCATTTGAATAAAATCATCCTTTAAAAAAATATCCCACCCCAAACTGCAATTCTGGAACACAGAACCTGGACAGTCAGTCTTATTTGTCTTTGGATCATAGAGATTAGCAGAGCCCATGCCACACAATGGATAATTAGCAAAACAAATTTCAAATGCTTCATATTTATAGTTACATTCTCTACTTAGAGCATCCACCTTGCAAAATATTTATTTGTCGTAGTATAAAAATAGCTAACAGTCCTTGAGCACTTACTCTCTGTCAGGTATAGTTTTTATAGGCATTCTAACTTAATCCTAAAAATCACCCATCTAATAGAGTCTTAGAAATATTAAGCAATTTTCTCTGTCATACGCACTTAATACACATTCAGTCTAGGATGTAAATTCAACCTCAGTTGAACAAGACTATTGACCCTGTTTTTCCAAAACTAAAGCACCACTCATGATGTCCCCATGGACGTGACTGCTGAGGAACAAGTTCCTTTGAGTTCTCTCTGCCATGCACTCCATGGTTACTCAGATCTCCCTCCACTTTCCTTGATCTGCAGCCCTATGGGACAGTTTTTTTCCTGTGACTTCAGTTGCTGTCTCTTGCACATTGTCCACGCAATTAATCAGCCTCCTCTTCTCACTGACTGGCCACTGAAGTAGCAGTACCGAGGGCCAACGAGATTTTAAATTCAAACATAAACACCCATGGGTAAAGGGTACGACAGGACTCTGTTGTATAATTTTGGATAAGAGAAAAACATATAAACAATGGAAAAGTATTCTCATAGATAACCTAAAATAACCTCAAGATGGGTTGGGTGTGAGTGCCTTAAGGGAGGGCCTTTGATCAAATGGACTTTAAATCTTGGGTTACACTTCTATTCTCCACCTTTTCATAAGTATCAGCCTTGCAGAATATGAATTTACTAAAGCATGGTTCTAGGTAACTATCATTTATTAAATAGTTAGTATGCATCAGATATTTTGTTTCTAGGCATTTTCTGATTTAGTCCTAACAACACAGTGAAGTAGGGGCATGAATATTACCATTTTATGCAGGAGTCAGAGCAGAGGAAAGGAATTGTCCGCTAAATGAGCCCTGTGGCTTGCTCTGGGCTGCCGGGTACAGAAATAGGTGGGACCATCAGCTCGCCTTGTCCTCAGAGGAAAGAGCTGCAGGTGCTCTCAGCCCAAGAACACAGTGGCAAGATTTTGTCTGCAACTCCCCTGAGTAGCCCAAATCCAAGATCAGCCCGGATTTTCTTGAGATATGCAAGGCCATTCTGCTACAACCCCTATAAAAAGGAGAAGTGGTATTGGGGAGTGGTCAGGGTCTCTCTCCTGGGTCATGGTCACAGGATACCTGTCCATGCTGGCAGTTAAGTGAGCCTCTCGTGAAGGCCTGGAGGACCGCGTGCACCTGCCGGCCTGTGCGTCCACGTTGCTTGCACCAAGCTAATGTGACTCTTTTTTGGGCTTTGCCTGAGCTACTCACTCAAGGGTGGTGTATCCCAGGCTGCTTCAAGTCTCCTGACATGGGGGAAAGTGAACCTTAGAGAAATCAAGAACTTTGTCCAGGATTACACAGACTGCCTGTGTTAGAGCTAAGATTTAAATTCGCATCCATTACTTTCTAAAGCCTGTGCTCTTGACAACTATATGAATCATACATGCATTCACCTTTTAAGTATTTATTTATTTATTTATTTATTTATTTATTTATTTATTTTAAAGATTTTATTTATTTATCTGAGAGAGAGAATGGGAGACAGAGAGCATGAGAGGGGAAGGGTCAGAGGGAGGAGCAGACTCCCTGCTGAGCAGGGAGCCCGATGCGGGACTCGATCCCGGGACTCCAGGATCATGACCTGAGCCGAAGGCAGTCGCTTAACCAGCTGAGCCACCCAGGTGCCCACCTTTTAAGTATTTATTGACACTTGCTGAAAGAGAACTCTATGAAGTATTGGGTATAGGGATAAATTTTAAATAATGTATATTTCTCAATAAATGGGAATTATTACTATATGTAATATTTTTTTGCATTCTAACCCTAGGTTTATTCAATACAGTCCTTTCATTCTACACAACAAAGCAAAATGCAGCATTATCTAAAATGCTACAAAGTTATAAAACTCAAAACAAAATTTATAGTACTTGTACAATAAAAGCCAAAAAAGCAATGTACATGTTGCCAGTGTAACCTGCAAGACCACCATGTATGACCCTACAGAGCTGGCTCTCAACTTGCTTATTAATTTCACTGAGAGAAGGGAGATGTGGGGTGTAGGGGTGTGCGCATGAGTACATGTAAAAACGGAACCATTTACAGCAACTAACATGGGGTGTTTGATCCCAGAGGTCAGAAGAGGCAATGTCATAAAAATTATACAAACTCAACATGAAATGTTGTAGCATGAGTGTAGGATGTGAGGAATGAAGTGATTGATGAGATTAGTATAAGAACATTTATAGCAAGAGGTTTGAAACTAAAATGCAGGTATTTTCACATGGGAGCCTGGGAGGCTAGTCCAAGTAGAAGGAGCATACCCTAGTCAAGCACAGAGACAGAGACGAGACTGCTCGGAGGGTCGGTTTGTATTTGAGAATGGTCATTCGGGCTGAAAGGAAGGGCATACACATTGGAGGCAGCAGCTCGGTTAGGAGGCTTCTGATCTCACGTGTGCAGTGGTAGTGGAACCTCAAACCAGGGGACCAGCAATCAGGAGAGGGGTTCTCTTGACTCAAATCTGACTCAAATGTACCGAGGATGTTGAATTAAGAGAGCCTAGTGATTGCATGGGAGGGTCCTTGAGTTACCAGATTGGAACAAGCATTTGGAAAGTGGTTCTGAGCTGGGAGGCCAGTGGAAAATGAATGAGCTCTGAAAGGGCACGGGGGAGATCATTAATTCCATTGTTGACTCCTTGAATGCAAGCCTGGGGAACACAGAAGGCTGGAACTCTAAATACTCTCAGTTGATGGTATATAATTGAAACCTATATGAATATCGTTGTTACTAAATCATGACTTTCCGCTTACTGCATTACTGTTAGGAATAAAAGTATAAAGTGCTGTGTTTGGACAACTACTCATGGTTTTGAAAAGGAGAGATGCATTTCTATCATAATTAAAGTGGGTCCTTTACGCTGTTTTTCAGGTAGCCTGCATTTTTATGCCACCCCCCCTCCCGGGGCCTCCTGCATGCGTTCACTGAAGTTATAGGTGCAAAGGCTCCTATGAATATTGCAGGGACACACATAATTTTATTACCCTCTGTCCGGGTGAGTTAGGGCAGTAACTTGTTATGAAGGAACATCAAGTGAATGGAAAATCCATATCAAAGAGCATGTTCTACTTTTATGTCGGAAAATTTGGAAGTTGTTTCCTGAGTAATGAGAGAAGGAGAAGCTCAATTTTATGGGTTCAAAGAGAAAGTATAAATTTCAGATGTCTTGGTCATAGCAGCCGTGAACATGTTTATAGAGCTAGACAAGAGATGTGGGTAAGGAAATAACTTGCGGAAGAAGGAAAAAGAAGAGAAAATATTTGATGGTAAAGAAATACTATTCTACAAAATGTCCCGAAGGGAAGTAACCAGTGGTAAACGAAGGCAGAGAAAGGGAACAAGACTGAATGGCAGTGACTGTGTCTGAGGTGTCCTGAGGGAGTGGCCGTGAAGCCACAGGAGATCATGGTCTTTAATTGTGGATGAATCATTGCGACAGTTGCCCTTGGTGTAGATGCCAAGTTCCTCTTCTCTTGTTCTTGTGTAAACATCCTCATTTTGCAACCTGTGCCCTGCCTTTCCTCATCCTCAACAGAGTAAGAGCCTCCAGCTGTCCAGCCATCCTGAACCATTTTCATTTCTTCAACATGCCGTGATTTCATGATTTTTCTAGACCTGGGATCTTTGTGTAGTGCCTGGGGCAGTCAGGACACGTGCAGTCTTCCTTCCTCTACTGAGAGAAGTCTTGCACTTGTCACCTTTCCTCGGCAGAGAAACCACTGCCTCTGACAACTTTGACACCTCACTTTTGGGTCAGAGGACACTTCCACCTGTTTCTGGAACAGCCGTTCCGCTCCTGGTGATCATACTAGGCACACATGATACTGTATGGTAGTCAGATGTTCCTTCTTTGGTAAGAGTCTTCTGGATAGGTGAATGAACAGAGGGGGGCAGGGTCGGTGAGCCTTGGGAGGGCTTTTCCCGCCAACCTGGCAGCATGTGCAGCCTGTGGAAGATCAGACGCAGAACACAGGGACAACTGAGAAGATCGGAAGAGAAGAGATCTATAGAAGCAGAGGAACTATATAGAATATAGAAACTATTGTGTTTATTTGCTTAAATCCAGACTGTTTAATAAGAGAAAGTTATGGATTCTATTTAACAAATGGAAGCAAGTCAACAATTACAAAGCTCATGTCAACTTAAAAAAATAAAAATATACATTTTATAATGTAAAAACTATTGAAAGCTGGAGCGACTTATATCAGTAGATTCCAGTTTGGAAAACATTATTAATAGGAAATGCAAGAAAGTAGCCTGAGACGTGCCAAGTGCTGACACTGAGAACTGAATCATTGTCTTCTGTCTCTTCTTACCACACGTCCAGTTAGGGGGAGAAATGAAAAGCAGTAAACTTTTTGGATTTACTCTAAAGAATAGTTAAAATTGAATTCAATGCATATTTATGAAGCCGCTCCCACATGTTAACTGCTAAATACTTGGTCAAGGTGAATTAAATACAGTCCCTGCACTCAGTAGCTGAGGAATCCTATTTTATGCCAAAGTTTAAAGAGAAGATAGATTCTGGTTGGCCTAAAATCAAGGAGGGTAAATCTTAATTCTTTGCAAAATTTATAGTCTTAAGATTCTAATCTTATGATAAGTGAGGTGGTAGTAAAATTAAAATAAGGTTAGCTATTATAATACCAGAAAAAAAGAAACTATGAAACATGCTGGGATTATGTCACAAGAACTCAGAGCCAACTGAGCAGGTTCTCACTGACCGAAAATGGAAATATGATAGCGTCAGGAAGAATAGTAACTGCAGTTTTGCAACATATTAAATATGTTTAAGTGAATGGGTTCATGACAGTACTAAAAAATGAAAATCTAATTGGTTACCTATGAGAGATATGAAGGAACCAGCTCATTATTTTGAAAATTAATAAATGAAAGGAAACATCAAGAATTTATCTTACTTTTCCTGTGTGATCTGTGCTTCAAGGTAACCAAATAGAAGATGAGGGAGAATTTCTCCTTAAAGGTATATTCCAGGTAATAAATAGGGAATAATAGAATTAGCATATTCCCACTTTGCAATCCTAGATAAATTAATAGACCAAGTCAATGATTTAAAAAGTTCCCAAAAAGATGATTTGCTTTTCAGTACCAGTCCTAGCAGGGTCGTTTTTATTGGGCTACCTTGCTGTAGATGTCATTGCTGGATACAAAATATACATTAAAAAAACCCCCCTTCCGGGCTCTGAAGTTCAAGTCAAAAACAGGATGGAAATTGACAAGATTTGATTCTTGAAAGAAGGAAAGCAAACTCTGGGAGATTCACCTTTAACTGACTTTTTTCCTAAAAACACATCCTAGTTTGCAGACGTCATAATGCTCAAGCAGAAAGTAGCCAGATTTTACTGGGCTGAGTAGGCAGAGTTCAGAGTTCAAGGTTGCCAGAGTGGCTAGAAATTGAGGGTGGAATCCTGAAAAGGAGGGGGTGAGAGAGAGGGAGGGTCTCGTCTCAACTCCCGCATAGAAATTCCCTCTCAGTCCTTGGCTGATTCGGGAACCACACATGCCCAAGATGAGCTACCAAGGAGCCCAGGCAAAAGCAGGATGGGAGAGGTCAGGTGCCAAAGACTTCAGCATCTACCTAGTGCCTGGAGGAACACCTTTGGAAAAAAATCAGTCTTGCCAATCTAGAGGGACTTGTTAAACATCTTGGGCTTTTAACTGAAAAGCCAAAGGGCATTGCTTTAGGAGTAAAGACCAATCTGAGGACCAGTTGTTATGTCCTAGGGTGAAGGACAAAACCAAAATAGACCCGTCCCAACAAAACCTGGAACCAAGCTTTCACAGGGTCAGGTGATCTGTGGACCTCTCTTGTCTCCTTCATGCCAACTCCACCCCACCCTCGCCAGTCTCCATCCTCCCACGTCTCCTCACCTTCTCCCAGGCTCATAACCCCCCTTCCCCATACCTCCTCCTTCCCTCCTGATCCTAGACATTTACGAAGGTGGGCATCTACTCAGATTAAGTTTCATTTCCTCAAAGATGTGGTCCCCAATCAACAGCCTAATTTAGATCTCCCTGTTCAAAACTGCTGTACAACTCTGCCCTTTTCCTTCATGCTCCATTTAGAGTTTGTAAATATATCTGTCCATGAGAGATGAGTTGCTGGATGTCTTTCTTTTCCTTCAGATTGGGGGAATCCATGAGGACAGAATGTGTTCACTGTTGCAACACCAGCTCCTACTGTAGGACTCGGCACAGTAAACGTTCAGTAACCATTTGCTAAGTGGACAAACTAAGAAAAACATCCAGTTAGCCATGATAAAAACTGAAAAATGAATAAATGTATAAAAGCCACAGATGTATTACACTCCTGCAGTAGCAGTTGATTAAAGAACTGTGAGATGACCATAGGAGATTTCGAATGTTATTATTAAAGTGATAATAATAGCATACAAAATATGTAATAAATGAGGCTTTTTGATACCTGCATTTGAAACCCACAGCTTTTTGTGAGGTATGAGAAATTGGAATTTTTCTCCATGTATTCCAAATAAGGAAATTGAGACTCAGCATTTAAGTGACTTCTGTGGCATTCATTACAAAAGTTACAAACAAATATTAGAAACAGAAATACAGCTTATGTCCTCCAATGACATACTCAAGTGTCCTTGATGTAGTAGACGTTACCCATTTCACACCTACTGAAAAGGTTAATTTAGACTGGTATTTAAGTGGCAGTGATCTTGTTTGTCCCTATAACCTCCTGGAGTGTTATCACTGATCTTAATTCACTCTGTTTAAAAACCATGATAGTAAAGTCACCTTCTGTCTGTGGTTAGATGCAGCGCTTGATCCTGTACCTTCTTCCTTTTTATTGTATTAATTTTGGTTGTTTTAAACTTAGGAGTCCCTTAAATCATTCTGTGTTCCTTGATACTACTATGCAAAAATAGTACAACCCATTTCCTGTTGATTTCTCAAGTGCTCTCTCCTCGCCATCTCCTCAAAACCCAGTTCAGTAATGCAGATCTCAAGTGCCAAGACATCATGCTGTTGCTTTCATATTTCACCATATAATGGCTTAACGGTGACTCAATCTGATTTATGTTTCTTAGAAGTCAAAATTGGATCTCTGTTTGTTTAGAAATTCATAGGTAGTAATTTTCAAATAAAGAAGCGGTGTGCTCAGTACTGCAGACTGACTTCTTGTTGAGCCCAGAAGAGTTTTGGTCCATTGTTCTTTCTCCACTTAGAGCACTTTTTTTCTCTATTTATATTTTTGGTGTGCTTCCTACGGAATGAATAAAAGGCTCGCGTGTCTTTTTCAGGAACTCTTTCATGACCTTTAATAAAGTCAGTTTTCTATTGTTCAGGTATTTGTTTTCTAGCTCATGCATTTTCTATTCCAGTTTGTCTCTTTTACGTTTCTTAGCCAACTGACCTCATCAGTGATGTAATGATTCACAGTTGCATTCACAGAACCAATTTCTCCCCAAAACACCTTTCAGGGACAAGCCACTCCCACCTCCACAGTTTTCTGCAAGTATCACCTACAGTGTAGATAAACATGTTTGTTTTCCATGGTACAATTCAATGTGCAATGAGGTTGTTCATTTTCAGGGAAAAGCCTTCTTTAACCTTCTTGTCCTTGTCAGATCATCGTCATGCTGTCATCTGCTCAGGGTCACTCAGGAAACTGTTTTCCTGGGTGTGGCTCTCAGAGCTCCTAACTTGGTGGTTATCAGGCAGACCCCAGGATGTTCAGTGCTTATGGAAACACCGAAAGATTCTCGTCAGTTGATTCTAACATGGCTGACCACGGAGCTCAGTTTAAGAAAGCAAACTGTTGTATGGGTTTTTCTTAGTCATCCACTTACGGAGAGGGGAGGGCATCGCTTTTTCAGATAGCAACCTCACATTTTGCAGTCTCAAACTTCTGGAGCAGGGGTAGGATGTGGGTGGGAAGGATACCAAGTCAAGTGGAAGATACTACAGTGAGGAATGTGTTTATGTGAAATATGCAGAGGTGGAAGACAGCTTGCTGCTCGCAGAGGTACATCTGCAATTTAGTTGACATCCTTCTCTGAGGCTGAGTGGATCAACTCCTCCTGCACCTGTTAGAAGTCATTCGGACCCAGCCCCCATGCAGAAAGCAAAGCTCCAAGCCCTGGCATGAAAAATCACATCTCGGGGATGTGCGTCTTTCCCATTAGAATGAAAGCTCCTTGACAAAAAAGTGTTCTTTGTATTTATGCATTGCCGTGTCTTCCACTGTTCACAGGGAGCTCGCCATAAATATGTGCTTAGAGAAAGGAGCACAGAATGCACATTTCAGCAATGCCACTTCTGACACAACTCCCTGAAAGAAATTTGAATATTTTGTATCAGAAAACTCTTCATTCCATGGGAGATTGTATTTCTGAATCATGCAAAGAAAGCAGTCTCTACCTCTTTCCTGGGGTCAGAGGGAGAACTGATATGAGCGTAGGGCTTACAGGCTTTGTGAGTCTCTTCTTTCCTTGATGCCTGCTGTAAAGGAGAAGGTTTGAGATGGAGGTATTCAGTGAGGAGGATTCAGGTCACCGACAGTCGCCATGGTGAGTCAGCTCAGACATTACCTACAGACAGAGAAAAAACCACAGAACCCACCGATGGCTCAGAATCATTCTTGCTGCATAACCTGGCCGTGACATTGATAATTGAGCACTTCTTGTGCTCTTCAGAAATTCATTATTTTTTAAAGAGTTTACTTTTTAAAACAAATACACCAAATGTATTTATTAAACTATTTTTGCTGTGCCTCTTTCCCTGCCCAATGTTGTAGCAGTAAATAATAGCATTAGCATTAGTAGTAGTTAATGTTTATTGAGTTGTAGTTATGTGCCAGCAAGGCTTCCAAAAATTATGCAGATATACATTCCTACAACAATCCTGTGAAGAATATACTAATATTATTCCCATGTTGCAGAGAGGAAGTGGGCAAAGGGTTAACTACCTTGTGTCATAGAGGGAGCAGTGCCCTGTCACCTGTAACTATGTTACCTTATATGACGTAGGCACTTACAGGTGTGATTAAATTAAGGCTCCTGAGTTAGGGAGAGTAGCCTGGATTATCCCGGTGGGCCCAGTGTAATCACAAGGGTCTTTATAAGAGGGAGGTGAGAGGATCAGTCTGAGAAGGAGAGCAGAAACAAGGTGGGGGAGTTGCGGATGCTATGCTACTAGTCTCGTATGTGAAGAAAGGAGTCATGAACCAAGGAATGTGGATGGCCTCTAGAAGGTAGGAAAGGGGAAGAAAGGGATTATCTTTCAGAGACTTCAGAAGGAAAGCAGCTCCTGTCAGCACCTTGATTTTAGAATTCCAAAACTAGAAGATAATAAATTTGTGTTGTTTCACCTGAGCAAGTTTGTGGTCATTTGTTACATCAATAATAGGAAATTCATACACTTGCCCAAGGTAGAGTGAAGATGCAAACCCACACAGACTAGTTGGCTTAACTCCTAGGCTACACTGTAATAAAAAACTATTAAAAATGGTTCCAAAGGGTCACCTGAGTGGCTCAGTCAGTTGAGCGTCTGCCTTCAGCTCAGGTCATGATCCTAGGGTCTTGATATCGAGCCCCGTGTCAGGCTCCCTGCTCAGCGGGGAGTCTGCTTCTCCCTCTGCCCCTACCCCTGCTCATGCTGTCTCTCTCTCAAATAAAAAATAAAATCTTTAAAAAAATGGTTCAGAAGGGGACTAGCTGGAGGGGGATAAATGTGTCAGAACAATTTGCGACTTGTGACTAGAAAATTAGAGTTTATATCCTCCCTATGGTGAACAGGGTATGACAGGGCCACATTATTAATATCTACAGTAATTTAGTCATTAAAAAAAAAAGACTGATGGGGCGCCTGGGTGGCTCAGTCGTTAAGCGTCTGCCTTCGGCTCAGGTCATGATCCCAGGGTCCTGGGATCGAGCCCCACATCAGGCTCCCTGCTCAGTGGGAAGCCCGTTTCTCCCTCTCCCGCTCCCCCTGCTTGTGTTCCCTCTCTCACTGTGTCTGTCTCTGTCAAATAGATAAATAAAATCTTAAAAAAAAAAAAAGACTGATGAATCACAGACCTGTACCCCTGAAACAAATAATACATTGTATGTTAATAATAAAAAAAATAAAAAAAATATAACCTCAGTTATAAGCCTACTAATGAACAGATTTACCATTAGTACATAATTCTTTCAGTCAAGTAACATGTCTCTTCCTACATCTTTGGACTATAGGTCTTTTACTGTTACAAATTTTGTTAACTTCTGAATTTTCTGATACCTCTACTTTTCCTATTTATACATTTCACCTGTGTACAAAAGATTCTTCTTCTGAAAGTGACAAAAGATGGGCATAAGTGTGATTCTGTTATTTGAAACAAGAATATTACTTTGGATGCTTCTTTTAGTATTTCTAAACAAATAAATATTGAGTTAAATTGCTTTCCTTAATGGCCTACTCTCATCAAATCTTTCATAAGTTAGTTTCAATGTAAAGAAATACTGTTATGAATCATCTGAACTTTTCTTTTGTGAGAATGTATTTGCATTGGTAGTGTCCTTTGTGGAATAGTGAAAATAAATTTGCCTTGAATGTTACTGGTGATGGCTGATACTTTCCCAGGGACACCTGGGTGGCTCATTCGGTTAAGCATCTGCCTTTGGCTCAGGACATGATCCCAGGGTTCTGGGATCGAGCCCTGCTTTGGGCTCTCTGCTCAACCGGGAGCCTGCTTCTCCCTCTCCCTTGCCTGCTGCTCTGCCTACGTGTGATCTCTCTCTCTCTCTCCCTGTCAAATAAATAAATAGAATCTTTAAAAAAAAATGTTGCTTCCCCAGTCAATGATGTGAAGCCCAAGTTGTACTTTTTAAGTTAGTAATGTTGAAAGTAGTTAAAAAAAAAAGAAGAAGAAGAAGAAGAAGATAGCAGGAAGGGAAGAATGAAGGGGCAGAAATCAGAGGGGGAGACGAACCATGAGAGACTATGGACTCTGAGAAACAAACTGAGGGTCCTAGAGGGGAGGGGGTTTGGGGGAGGGGTTAGCCTGGTGATGGGAATTAGAGAGGGCACGTTCTGCATGGAGCACTGAGTGTTATACGCAAACAATGAATCATGGAACACTACATCAAAAACTAATGATGTAATGTATGGTGATTAACATAATATAATAAAAAAATGTTGAAAAAGAAAGTAGAATTTTCAAAAGCAAAAAAACATGACTTAAATTCAAATACAGAATAAACACATATGAAAGATGTATTTGATTAATTAAAAAAGGAGTCAAAAGAATGGTAAAGCTAGTTGGAAGAAGATTCAAGAGACTGAGTGTAGATAGGAATCCAAGAAAGAATGTTGGATTACTTTTACTAAGTTGGGTACGTAAATAGTTAATGTCCAACAGGGCAATAAAACCATAACTGTAGAGCCATTTGTATTTCTACTGGGAAAAGAAATCTACAAATTAACATGTAACTTAACAAAGTCTATCCTAATCTGTAATAAGTAGTAAAATCAGACATTTATTAATTCACCTAGAATTAAATAATCTTTAGGTGAGTCTGTGAAGAAATGGTCCTATATGACATTGAAAGAATGTGAAGTTATTCCTCTGGATTATATCTAGTTTTTCCAATTTTTCTTAACAGTGGGTAAGACAATTTTCAAGAGAAACTACAAACCTCTCCTCCCACCAGCATCCTTGGAGAGCTAGATTCTGATAATGAATTCAAATTCATTTTCTCTCTGTTTACCTCTCTCTCTCTGTCTGTCTCTCTCAAGACTTCTTTTATATAATTCCAGATTTTTATATCATTAACTGTATGTGCCACAACACAGTGTTTTGTGATTATTGTTGAAAATTGTATGCTTTTTATATATCAGATCTGTTGTGTAGATAGCTTTTTATAACAGTGACTTATATTAGACTCATTATAAGTGAGTCTTTTATTTAAAGTAATACTGTTAGGAATCATCCTGAATTTTTTTTTAAAGATTTTATTTATTTATTTATTTGAGAGAGAGAGAGAGCACATGAGAAGGGGGAGGGTCAGAGGGAGAGGCAGACTCCCCGCTGAGCAGGGAGCCCGATGCGGGACTCGATCCTGGGACTCCAGGATCGTGACCTGAGCCGAAGGCAGTCGCTTAACCAACTGAGCCACCCAGGCGCCCCTGAATTTTTTTTTAATGAAAATTCTTGTACATATGTTGTACGTATATAAGTTAAAGTTTTCCTATGCTGACATTGTACTCACATTCTGAATTATATAGCTTTTTTCTCTGAAGCTATTGTTCACACACATGTGAAATCTGTTTATTCTTCTCCTAATTAAACTACTTTCTCACTTTCAGACCCATTTTCAAGGCAAGCCCTGCTCACTCTTCTTCCTCTTCTGAGAGTTGAATTACTGACTCTCACCATATTTCTCAGCAACCCTCAGAACTTCCTTTCCTGACAGTGAAGGAGAGAAAGTGTTGGGAGAATGCTGAGGTTTTGGAGAATTAAATGTCCTCAGAGTAATTCTAAAAGTTTATGGGGACACATATAGGACTTGAAGACCATGGGGAGTAGGAAGGTCAGTGGTGAGGTTTCCCCAACTACCTTAACTAAAGAGACCTAGTCTTCTGTTAGGCTTGATCAGTCCGTCATGGTTGTTCACTGGTTAAGCCATGTCCCATCTTCATGGAATGTCAGCTCTATGAGGGCAGGGGCCATGCTGGTGTTGATCACTCTCTTAATCTCAGCATCCATCCCAGGGTCTCAAAAACAATGTGCTAAATACATACTTATTGAACGAATGTCTCACATTACTGAAGTATTATCTATGGAGTAAGGAGATAATAGGTAAGAGTGAAAGAAAGTGGCAAGTGGCTTCAGTTTAAGAGAGGGGGCAGTACACCATTGTTTCAAGCATCAGTCGTTCACTATCCTGTTTTTACTGATGGAAATATTGTAGGCACAAAAGCTTTGGGTGCCATGAAGGATGAATATGACCATTATAATATGATATAATAGCGAAGAAGAGAAAAAAAGAGTAGGCTGAAGTCACACAGGTTGAACCTTTACTGGAAAAAAAATTGTCTTGGTAGCTAATCCCCAAAATAGACTTTATCTAAAATAAAATCATTATTATGATGGTTGCCTTTAAGCAATACATTAACTCAAGAGATAACTGCATGGCTCCAAATGTGTCAGCATTTAAAGTCTGTCTTATTGGAATTTTTCTTAATTTATTGTAATCTAATAATCATAGAACACATTATTTGTATATGACACAGTTATGTTTTTACCGTGCACATTCATTCAGCTATATAACAAGGAATAATTGTTCAGTTAACATTATTCTTTCTACAGAATGCAATGTTTATTCATGTGCATTTGGTGAATGAATTCTTTATAAGCACATTAACAAGATGTGGAAATATCAAACCTCTGAATTTTCAAAGGATAACTGCATAAAATAGTTGAAAAAAATTTCAGGGGGTGGTGAGTTATAAATGGTTCACATTAAATATGATGGATAATCTGAATGAAATGTATACTTGTGCATACAAGTAGCTGTAATAATTTTGTCAAATGAAACAAAATGAGTAAACTTTAATGTCATTTCATTGACTGGGAAGAGTTAGCTAACCAGTTGAAAAATAGCTTCATTGGGTTTCCCTAACCTTGTCATTTATTACATAAATGTACACTCAAGGTAATTGCCTTAAAAAAAATCTTTGACTTACGAAATGTAGAAAACACTGCTAGGCTTTCTGAGGATTATCAGTTCTATTTTGTGTCTGTTGTTCAGGGTGCAACTGATTTTGACAGATGAGCTGTTATGTTACTGGTATAACATGACATCTTTTTTTCAGATGAACTGAATAAAAGTGATCTTGACAATGAGTAGATAAGACACTGTCAGAAAGCTGAAAAAACATGTCAATGTCACAGTTTTGACACAAATGCAGCAGAACAGCCCTTATAATATCATTGAGTGAATGACTTTCCAAAGATGTCCTCTAGAAGACAGAATACAGCATTGCTCTTAAGTACTATTACTTAGCCACAAAAATCATAAAACGAAACACAAAGTTCAGCTTAATATATACTTGAGGTGGCATTTGATGAGTCTGATGTATGTGTGTGTATTTGTATGTAGATCTCTTATCTACAGCACGTATGAGAGAATTTTGAGACATCAAAACTATTTTTTCAGGAGCCAAAAAGCATTTAACTTCAACACTTCAGGAACATCATTAAAAATACTGATTGTGAAATAAGCAAAGTGATTTTATGGGTATTGATCATAATCCTTTTCCTGATTTTCTTTTGTTTATTCAATGAAAAGAATAGCTTTCAATAATATGAGAAAATTAGGAATACAATTTAAGATGTATTTCTAGATCACGATTTTGTAAATAGGTTAGTAAAGACGAAAATGGAGTCAATCCCAGGCATCAAGAGAGAATTAGACATTGGAACTTTTATTTTCCTTTATGACTGGCTTGGAACTGAACTGTGCATGTGTGTGTTTATGCACAATGCACAATGCTTTATATATATCATATGTATATGATATATATATATATATACATACATACATACACACACACGCATTTAAAATGCTTTAATAAAAAGCATATGCATCCTTTAGAATGACTTTCAATGTCTTTGTCTCTAGGATCAGAGGTGGTTGATCTTGATGGAAAAAGTTCCCTTCTCTACAGATTTGATCAAAACTCCCTGAGCCCAGTAAAGGATATTATTTCTTTGAAATTTAAAACTATGCAGAGTGATGGAATTCTGCTCCACCGGGAAGGGCAAAATGGAGATCACATCACACTGGAATTAAGAAGAGGAAGACTCTTTTTACTTATTAATTCAGGTAAAATTATTTGGTGAAGTACTTGAAAATCTGGCCATTTGGATATCACTTCAGTCACTTTATATTTTTATGGCTTCTCTTTTAATAGTTAAGGTGCCTTATTTCCATATTCAAGGGCTTATATGGACACCAATATTGCACTTTCATGTACAGATGGTTCATATTTTGCAAATTGTACAAGACCCTCATTTGATATTTTTTACAAAGTGCCAGGAGAACTACATAGCTGTTTTCAAACATCATGAAGAAAGTCATTGAAAATATTGAGGTAGTAAAAATAATGAGGTTGTAGCAAAGATAAAATTTACATTGCAAATGAGCATGTGATGGGAACTACTAATAAAAAGAATTAACAGTGGAAGAAATTACAACAAGGTTGAGAGGATATTATATTCAAACTTCAGGTAGATCCATACTAGTGTTTTGGATGGAATGCAAGGAAGGAGATTGCAATTATTATGAGTTATGAGAGATGCTGGTCCACAAGGGGGAAATTTTTTTTTTTTTTTTTTGACTGGGAATAATGGTGCCGTTATTTTTTTTCTCTTCTCAGGTGAAGCCAAACTGCCCTCCACTCACACGCTCATCAATCTCACCCTGGGCAGCCTGCTGGACGATCAGCACTGGCACTCCGTGCTCATCCAGCGCGTGGGCAAACAAGTCAACTTTACAGTGGATGAGCACAGGCACCGTTTCCACGCCCAGGGAGAATTCAGTTACCTGGACCTTGATTATGAGGTGTGACCGTTACGTTTCAATTAATACGGATTTTTATGATGTGTATGTTGCGTAGCCATGCAAAAGAAAATATATTGTAGGGAGCACCCCTCGCCTCTTTCAGAATAATTCCGAGTCCCGGCGAAGTGTTTCCCAAGGTGACCTAACTCACAATGGCAGATTTGGGCAGATACTACTGATGCTTCATCTTTCTGACAATATGTTAACCTACTCTTACAGAGAGAGATTTTCTTTATTACCTGAAATGTATAGTCACAGATTATCACATAGGAAATGTCCAGGAGATTGTATTACCAGAAGTGGATATAGAATGTGTTGCGTGGTTTTTTTTTTTTGTGCTGTAGGGCATCCTTGAGCAGTGTAGATTTATGGAGAGGTTGTAGTAATGAATAGATTATCAATTGATTCAAATGCACAAATAACCAATATGTGCTGGAAATGTAGATAAAACATAATGCCATTATAACCAGTTATGTTATTAAACAGAGGCTTACCATGGATATAGAGCTGCATTTTTCTTCATCAACCAATAAACATCAAATCCAGATGTGATTAGTAACTTGTAAGAATAATCAAGCTCTCGTGCAAATGAAAACTGAATGCATGTAAATTTGTTTTCAAATCTGCATTTTAATTTTTAAAAATATCCATATGAAATTAGCAATATGGCAGTGTAGAGTGATGAAAAATTGATTTATCTGTGATGATTAAAGCTATAGCGGCTAATTATAATTATTTAAGCAGATTATCAGAAAATCACTAAACAATATTATTGATGCCATTTTTCTTTCTAAGATCAGCTTTGGAGGGATTCCAGCACCTGGAAAATCAGTGTCATTCCCCCGTAAGAATTTTCATGGGTGTCTAGAAAACCTTTATTATAATGGAGTAGATGTCATTGATCTGGCCAAGCGACAAAAACCAGAGATCATCACTATGGTAAGAGAATCTTCATGTAAATGAATGAGTGAAACTATGTTACTTTTCCACGCAAAAAAACCTTCTCCAGTTTGGATTCCCACATGATACGATGTTTTAGAAATTACTCTTTTAAAAATTTTCTCTGCTAGGCAATATGCATGGAAAGGATTAATCCTATCTAAAGGAATTATAATGCACAGTGCATGATTATTTTATTTTTATATAAAGTAAAGCATTTTTCTTTTACAGTTGATAATTTAATTCTGTGATGTTATTACTCCAGGGGGCTAATTTCTTTGCTGTGTAACTTCCTTAATAAGATATTCCCTGACAAACTCCCTAAATAAGCATGCCAAGTTCCTAGAATCAGATAACATCCATGTATATTAGAGAGGCATTTGAAAACTGTATTTTGCCATGGTCATTCATAACAAATAAGAGAAACGAATAGGCTGTTACAACACTGCATCTGCCAGTCTGTTCCAATACCAGTGTTGGTCAGCCTGCATTATATTCTAATTCTGTGGAAATGCAACAGATTTTAAATATGACTGTACTGGTCAGGGTTCAGTCAGGGAAGCAGCACCACTATGAGTCTTATGAACAAGGGATCTATTTTAGGACTTGGATCTTAACAGAGGACCTGGAATGTGGAGGCCAGCTGTCAGGAAGAAGAGATAGAGCATAGTGGAGGAGAGCCAGGACAAACTGGAACAAACCAGCTCCTCTGTGATCATCCTTCAAAACGCTTTGGAAGAAAATGGCTGGCATTTCACTTTTGACTCAAATATCACAGAAGCTCCGTTTTGGGCTCACTTTTCACCAGAACCAGCCATGGAAGGGGGTTCTGGGAAACATGGTTTCCAGTTTAACCAGCTTCATGATAGATAAGCAGACACACAGATCCATTTCAATACATTTCTTTAATTGTTCAAAATTCAGGATATATCTGTTTAAGCTCGTGCTATGTCAGCCAATTCCAAAGCGTATCATGGGAAGATTTGTTGTTTACAAAAGATTTTATTCCTGATTCTCTGTGTGAATTGGTAGTATTTGTAGGAGTATACCATCCAGAAAGATTTTTAGTTATTTTTTTTTATAAAAGGGAAGATGATTTAAAAGGAAAAAAAAAACCCAAAAAACTGTAGATAGATGTGTTTCATGGGCAAACGAGTTTCCAGAAACCGCTCATGCAGCTAACACCCACTTTTCAATGGCAAGAGGATTTGCTGCTTGCAAGGTAGCAGGCAGCCGTCCAAATGAAGCATCAGACCAAACTGCAGCTGGTAAAATGTTTCCAGTTTTACGAGGTTTGTTAGTTTCTAATTGCCTTTACATTTTGGGTCAGTGTAGTTTATTTTCCCACTTTTGTTATTTCATTCACTGGGACAAGATATTTGTCCACAATGAAAGCTAATTCACTTTTAACAGAATCACAGTATAACCAAATATTTTTGTTTAACCAAGACCAAATGGTTTAATTCCAAAATGTATCCTTCTAAAAGTCAATTTCACTGACTTTTCAAATCTGTATTTGGAAAACATGTTAAAGATTACTTTCAGGAAAAATAAATATGTTTTATATTAATTTCTGAAGCCTGTTAAGGAATGTGCTTAATTATTTCTAAATAATTTAGACCTTAAAGTTTTTTGAAATCCTTAACTATCTATTTTACTCTAGTAGGAGAATAATTTATATATCTATAGTATTTTAATGAAAATTTATGCAATTCTAAGGTATCTTGAAGATCTTATAATAGATTTTATAATAAATAAATTTTATAATAAACCATTAGATGAGAAATAATACATGTTAATCTGATGATACAAGCATAATGATAAGAAATGATAAGAAAAAGCCAAAAATGTTTTAAAATAAATGTTTTAAAAATAAAGGAAGGTTGGGGCACCTGGCTGGCTCATTCAGTAGATCATGCGACTCTTGATCTTAAGGTTTTGAGTTCAAGCCCCACATTGGGTGTAGAGATTACTTAAAAATAAAATCTTTTAAAAAAATAAAGGAATGTGAGTAGTACATTATACATTGTAGTGTCCAATGTAAAACATAAAAGGAAAAATGTGGGCGCCTGGGTGGCTCAGTCAGTTAAGCATCTGACTCTTGGTTTCACATCAGGTCATGATCTCAGGGTCCTGGGATCGAGCCCCGCGTCGGGCTCCCTGCTCAGCAGGGAGTCTGCTTCTCTCCCTCTCCCTCTGCTGCTCCCCCAGCTTGTGCTCACTTTCTCTCTCTCTCTCCACAATAAATAAATAAATATTAAAAAAAAAAAAAGGAAAAATGTGCTAAGGATATAAACAGACCATTCTGAGGAAAGCTAGTCCAAAAGAGCCACGAACTCATGAAAAATGCTCAGATTCACTGTTGGTCAGGTAAATGCAAGATAAATAAAAATGATATATAACATTGGCATTTTGTCATTGAACTTGTGCAGATTTAAAAGATCCTATAATACCTATTCCTGCCAAGGATGTGGGGACAAGGATATCCTTATATATTACCAGTAGAAATGTGGAGTATTTTAACTTCTTTTTGGAAAAGAAGCTGGAAATATTTATTAAAACATATAGGTATATATAGTTTTGCACTTAGAACCCTCTTCTGTAGAACTGAAAATACACATAGGAGCGTGCAGAGTTATTTATTATAGCGTTTCTGGGAGAGGTAAAACCTGGAAACAAGCACATTAACAGGAAAACAATTGAGTAAAAGTTGGACTATTCACATAATAGAGTATTATGCAATCAACAAAAAGAAGGAATTAGGCTTATGCCAGGCTCAAAGTGATTTCTGTAAGGTATTTTTTAGTTCTAAAACATAGCTCCTATTTTTGTAAAATAAATAATGCCTAGTGTGTAGGTATATTGTCAACATATATCTAAGTATGTGCTTATGTACATATAGCTGAACATAAAACTGAAACTATATATATATATTATATATATAAATAAGAGTTCCAATGGGAAAAGAGAAAAATATGAAAAAAAATACAGAAGGATAAACAGTAGCTCATTAATATTGGGTATGTTATGGGGTGGATTAGAACCAAAGGCATCAAAGGATGCAGGAGAAAAGGATTTCACCCAGAGCCCAGGGAGTGGAAAGCCAAGAAAAGACAAAAACAAAGAATTCGCTTAAATAAATTTTTATTGACTTCAATGGCATTGAGTTAGATGCCCTTTATAGAAGTTGAGAGCTGGGGGAAAACAGATTTCACCAAGAACCTAGGGAAAGATTTTACTATCACAAGATTTGAAGAGCCTTTAAGATATATGGCAAGGATTTGATTTTTCATGTTGATAGCAATTTGTTGTTGTTTTAAACCAAGGATAATAGATCGAAAAACGGCCTTTGTGAATACTTCCATTTCTATTACTAAAATGATGTGAGCCATTCTTAAAGCTTTTTCTTTTGCTTTCTTCTCAGGGAAATGTGTCGTTTTCCTGTTCACAATCACAGTCTGTGCCTGTGACTTTTCTCAGCCCTAGGAGTTACTTAGCCCTGCCAGGCTTTTCCGGGGAGGACGAGCTTTTGGCCACGTTTCAATTTCGAACCTGGAACAAGGCAGGACTTCTGCTATTCAGCGAACTTCAGCTGGTTTCAGGGAGTCTCCTCCTCTTTCTTAATGATGGAAAACTTAAGCTGAATCTCTTCCAGCCAGGAAAATTACCCAGTGACATCACAGCAGGTAATAAGTGTGTTCCTGCAGGCAAAGCATATGGGTTTGAAAGATTTCATTATCTCTCAGTCCCTTTTCCGTAAAATTTTATGCATAACCAAAAAATTAGTATTTGCTTAATAAATGAATACTTGAGTTAATAAGATTTTATCAGTGTTCTGCCTTACAGGACCTTGATTCCAATTTCCTTTTAAATATGGCTTCGACACTAGCAGTTCTTATTAACCAAATGATAGTTATGAGGGAATAGAAATGTCCTTTCATGACCTTCTTGCCCACTCCAGATAAGTGACCATATTCTGAGGAAATGTGTTTTGGGGAAAAATGCGAAAGACTTTGAAATGGATCCAAAAGTTTACTGCGCATCTTCAGGGGAAGACTAGGCTCTGTCTAACACAGCCATTAGCCTTATCTGGTCCATGAGAGAAAAGGAGAGGTGTTTCTTGGATCTGTATCTCTATTTCTATATTCGTGTGTGATGTAAAACTGAAACGATTAGTCAAAATATCTTCACTTGCTGATGTATTTTGTACAGAGTTGGATATATTTGGGGAGGATGAAAAGATTCATGCCAAGTTCTTCATTTGGGCACCAAATGGGATTCTCTCCACTTCTAGGCAATACGGTATCATAATGATTTGAAGTACTATAATTAAGGAGACTATATGAGTATCTAGAAAATTAATGTCTAATTTAGGTCAGTGCTTTGGGTGAAGGATATTTTTGTCTCTTCATTAAAATTATATAGTTCTTGACAAGGGATCTCCATCACATTTTCACATATGTGGAATAACACCCGAGCCAAGCAACTAGAGGTCACATTGGGGTAAATGGCTACATCAGTTTAATAAATGATCTTTAAAAAAAATTAAAGATGCTGTTGTACTACTCCTCTATATTAACTATCACCAAATTAATAGAATATGACTGAGAGAGGAAAAATCAGTTAGATCACAGTCAGAAACTAAATACAGGAAGAACAAGTATACAGATGGATGCACAAATGCATAGTCTTTATGTATCTTTTTTGTTGTTCAATATATCACTGCAGCTTAAATGTGGGAGCCGAAAGTTCAATATTAATTATAATTTTTAATAGCCACTATGTTGTGACTTTTTAATGTAATGCTCAAAATGTGGTAGATTTGCAGGTTTGACAAAAGGAAATAAATTAATCAGTGCCATATGAATAATTAACAGGCTCCCTAAAATGAGGGCCTAAAAATGTAAGCTTGTCATTAATGTGTCATTTACTGTGATTTATTTGACATCCTAAGGAGTGGTTATATTCATAGCCTTCTTTCAACATCTTAAAGAAACTGCTTCAGTATGTTACTATAGTGAGCCCCATGAAGCTAGTCCATTTCTAAACACATTACAGGCATGAATATTTATTAAATTACTAGGCAGAAGTCTATGTAGAATACTCCGAATGATTTAAAAATCTCTAAATTAATGTTTAAATTTGTATGTAATGTAATCCATTATAGCATCAGAGGACTCAGTATGATTGTTTCCATAGCTAATAACAAGGAACCTTGACTATGGATGAATGCCAAGATAGGAAAAATCATTATACTTCAGATTATGCAAGTAGGCCTTGACTTACCAACTCCCCCACTCCCATTTTTCCAGTTTCTTGAAAAATATTAATTTTGGCCAGTTTCAGTGAGGCAAGCACCTTTTGCACTTGAAAATGGAGTACATAAATGGTAGTTGGGTGAGTGGTTCATTGGTTTTCTCATGGGGAAGGCTTTCACATGTACAGTGTTCAAGAATTAAGTCCTTTGTCAGAATGTATTATAATGACTCTTTAAAGGGAATCAGGTACTTATTCATGGATTTGTATCATATTATGTTAAAGCTTTCCATCCTGTAAGGGTGGCTCAGTTTTTCTTAGCTACTGAAGATGTAAATTACTAATCTTGTATGTTTTAAAGAATCAAAATTTTTATGTCTTTTGCAGTAGAATAACAATTAAATTGTGTTGAGAAAGAACCGAATTATTCAAATCTTTGAATTAGCAGGATAAATTTTTAATGTGCTATACAGTTTGGCAAATTGTCACTTGAAATTCTTTGAAAATACTGTCAGCCTGTATCATTTTTGAAATATTAAAGATACTAGTCTAAATTATAAAAGGTATTGCAGTATTACAAAACCCCTCATGACACAAAATATTTCCAGTCTTTGTCGCTTTTATAGATGTCAAAGCAACAATTGTTCAGATGGCATCAAGGACCCAATGAACAGTGTGGTTATATTTTCTTATTTAAAGCAAACTCATTATTGTAGAATTTGAAATTTCTGCTATGATTTAGTGTTTTTGCTGCTGCTTTTGCCTGAAGGTGAAAATCAGGCCTATAAAGCAGCTTCTTGCCGTCATGAGCAGGCCCTGGTGATGCAGGCGTGCAGAGTAAGAGATGTTTCTGACATTTTTAATTTACTAGACCTTCATGATTCTTGTGGCCCTACCAGAGGAGCAGCCCTCTTGATTTGCCTAACCCAGAAGAAGCCTTGTTTTATTCCACCTTCTTCCCTTTCATTTTTAAAATATTCCTACTTTCAGATTGTAAACCTGTCACTCCCCAAAACTCCCTCTTTTTCCTAAAGTGATTGGCACCAGTGATCTCCATATTTTCATCTTGACAAGCGCTGTCTGATGGCCTGGAACTTTACTTCTGGTTAGTGAATATAGTTAATGGATATAGGAATTTCTGACACTGTTTCAGAGTTCTTAAAGATATTTAAAAATGGGAAAAACCCTTCAGTTGCTCCTTGAGCAATAGCCTATGTATAAGCACCTTTTGCACCTTTGCAAAGAACCTACCCCATACAGCAGGCTTTTTTTCTTTCTACATCTTATCTCATGGATGCCTATTATAGTCTTATGAGAAGAGTGATGGTGGCTAAACTGTCACAGTTTCTTTGTAGCAACTTAGGGTTGGTACCAGAAGATTGTATACGAGGAGCAGATGTAAATCATTTTCCTCCTTCTGTATTTTGTGTGTTTATGTGGTTGGACCTGAGAAGGTGAGAAAAAGAGAGAGAGGGAGAGACAGAGATAGAGAAAGAGAGAGAAAGAAGGAGGAGGAGGGCAAGAGGATGGGAGAAGAGAAGAGAGGGAGAGGGAGAGAGTTCTGGTAAACAGTTAACTGTTCTCCCCTACTACCTATAATTCCAAACACTTCTATTTATTTTTCTATTCTTTCATAATTCCATTTAGAGTTGTCAGTGCTTTCCATCCAAAGTCCACAATGAACATACCTGTAATCAAACAAGTTGTGGGTTTATTGCTTATTGCAGCAAGTATGACACACACCCTGGGGAGCCATGGGCGTGTCTTCATATAAAGGTGTTAATTTGGGTTGTTAGCTTATTTGGGGGGAGGTTTCAAGGAAGTGGAGAACTCCTCTGAATTAAATGTTGCTAGGAAGTGAGGGTAATTGTGTGATGAGGTATCTTTGTAAATCTTATCTAGGATGGAGGAATGAAATAAGGCCAAAGCTGTGATTGGTATAAAAAAAATAAAATAGGTTGTCATTCATATTATCCAGAAGAGGAAGTTTGGTATTTTTGTGGTTTTCACAATAGCCTTGATATTGTCTGGGTTTACACAAGATTATGAAGTAGTCTTGACTTTTTTTTTTTTTTGGTCCAATTTCATTGTAGTTTCCTTGACTAATATTGGTGTTCTATGAGATTGTGTTCAGCGAGAGAACACCAAGGCCTAGCCCTGAGTGCCCGCCAACTTCTCATACCACCGAGGCCTCCTCAGAGTGCCAGGCCACTTCCTAGCAGTTTGGGGGCTGCTTTTTGGTTTCTCTTGTAATTACTTACAAAAGCAAAAAAATAAAGGCACCGCCTGTCCTGCAGGCAGAGAACAGCATGGGTTTTGAAATCAGCTTACCAGCTGGACATTACCTTGGATAATTTGTTGTTCTTATTTGAGCATTTTCCCCATATTTAAAATGAGCATAATACTAGCAGTGTTGAAGAGTAAATACACAATGCATGTAAAGCACACAATACCTGTTATGAAATCCATAAAAACTGTTGTTATTATTTTTTTTATTATACCAATAACATGCCCCTCCCCCAGACTCAAAACTTATGAGTGGTGGGAGCAGTCCTCAAATTAGCATTTACTTACCTGATAACATGAACAAGAAAAAGTATAAATTCTGTGATTCTTCTCCTTCCCTTCTTTTACAGTGGTGTGGTCTTTTAAGGGGCTCCCTCTCATCAGACCTAAAAGCGGGAAAGAGTTGTATACTTTAAAAAAAAAATAGAACCTAATTTTAAAATTATCCTTTTATTATGTCAAGTTAAGAGAAAGAAATTAATTGGACTTTTCATTGTTTAATTTACATAATAAATCCCACTGATGGGTAACAAGCCTCCTCCTCCTAAGTCAGTGGTGTCTGTTATAAGTGAGGCTTGGGAAGAGCTTTCCAGTGGTTCCCCCCCCAAACACAGCACAACTTCACTACGTGCTGGCTGGTGAGGGGGGTGACTTAACTGTGTCAGATGACAGAGCGGCTGTCCTAGCAGTCTTTGCTCTTAATCTAAACTGGCTTCTGTATTGACAGGAAGAAATTCCCGAGCTTTGACTTTAATCCTGCAGCATGCGCCACCCAGCGGATACCTGGAGCACTGCTACTCAAAAGCGTGGTCCCTGGACTAACACTCAATTCAGTGAAATATTTGTTTCCAAGAGGAGCGTAAACCTTGGCATTAAGTTCTAAGAACCTGTTAGAGCAATAAGATCTTGCTGTGCCATCCAAGCATATGGATGCTGGGCTTGTATTTTATGTCTTCTTTATTTAATTTTTACTAACTTTCCCTCAGTTTTATGAAAGTATCAGTCTGCTCTAGGCCAGGAAAGAAAATGTTCGTCACTACAGGTAGCTTGAGAAGCACTGTCCTGGACCGATAAAAAGCCTAAGATAAGATAACAGAAGCAGAATTATGTTTACAGGCATGTCCAATCTTTGAGAGAGCCGATAGGCGGTGCGTGGTGGCGCATGGTGGCGGAGGGAGGGTGGGAGGCGTCATTGCGTGTGACGCAAAGCTCAGTACAAGGACTTTCACTCTAAATGTATCCTCTTAAAGGAAGCTCTAGATGACAAATCTGGGGCATTTGATTTATTTTAGTCCAATCTCATACCGTCAGGAATTATATAACTCTTCAATCGTCTATTTCCAGAGCCCACTCTTAGAAAATGTGTCTAAAAGTATCTAACCTACATTTTTCAGTTTTCAGGTCTTTCTCATCACCTTTCACAAACTAAGCCAGTTGGGTCTTTGAAAATCTTTTTTGCTTCCTGGATGTAGTATAAAAATGAGCTTCGGTGCCCAGGATGCAATTTGTATTATACTAAATAAATCCAGGGCAAAGAGCTTAATCGCCTAAGGGAGCTTCTACACATTTTCTGTCTGAAAGCCTGTGGTCAAAAATAGCTGGGGACGTAAAGAAATTGTACATTGTACATTGTATCAGAAAAGAGGCCATGACCTTTGGGTTTAATAGAGTACTCCTATTTTAGTTTACTAATTTGATATACAAAATCATACAGCATTGAGTATTCAATGGGTATAAACCTTACTGGTAAATCCACAATAGAGATGCTTAGAGTCCACCTGTTTGCTGATATTCAGACATAGAACCTTTGTAGACTTAATTCCCTTAAAGAAGAAAAGGGCTAAGTCATCTAATGGATTCATCAAACTAGAGCTGCCTTGGGAGGGAGGGGAGACTGTTTTTTAGGGGTGAAGAGAATACTTTGATTTTTGATTAATGCAACTTTTGGTTATATATATAATCTTGAAAAATCCAGGGAAAATATAAAAATGAATAAAAACCACAATTTTCCATTATGCAAAAATTACTGTTTAGGGGTATTTACTTCCAGCCCTTCCCCATATTTATACAAAAAGTAAGAATATCATTAGAATTATATATATGTAGTTGATTCTCATCATTTGCAGTAGTTATGTTGTGTAAAGTCATTGTGAACATTGAATTAGCAAATATTGAACTTCCACTCCTAGGGGAATTATGGGGTTAGGTTCCTGTGACCTTCTGGTCACATGTTTGTCAACGAGTCTATATATAACCTTGCTTTTATATGTGATTCTGTTTAAAGATACCTTATTTAATATATATTGTTGATCCATTAACATTGAACTCGTGGCCAGATTCACTATAACCGATGCCTGAATGAGGTTCATATAACATGTTTATTTTCTCTGAGGCACTATCACAGCCTTCTTGCATTTAGGAACACCAGACAGTACTTCATCACTATGCCTGGGCTCTTTTAAATGGCAAAATCACCAACCAAAAGCACAAAAATGTGGGAAGCATGTTCACATATGAGAGCTGCAACAAGCGTTTCCTTGTTTAACCTCAGCTGGAAACACATGTGTCGGTGAACTCAATTTATTCACTGCTCTGTGCATTTCTGTGAATGATTCCAAAGATGCCCTGAGTATTGATTTTGGGGTTACAAATAAATTCTGGTGAGTACGTGAATTTGCAAATATGGAATCTACACACCATGAGGATTGACGATGTAAATGTGGTTTTACACACTGCTTTATTTTTTAACTTCATATTATATGGGAAAACTTTCAATATTCATTATAGTAATTTTTGTAATGATTGACTTGATGTACATTGCTAAATATATAATATTATAAAAGATGACTACACAAGAATATAAAAAAGCAGATAAATCATTTTATTGGGTCTAACCGAGAATTTTGGAAAATATCTGTGCTCTTCCCAAACCCCTCCCTGTAAAAGGTAAAGTACACGATGGAAGCTGAAAACTGTCCATGCCAAATAGTTGGAAGATTTTAACTACTTAGGACTTTGTCCAAAGTTGGGGATTTTGTTCTTTTTATTGAGGCCCTAAGAAAAGAATAACACACCATTTTCCACAAGAGGGTACCCACTTGCCTCCTTTTCCTGTCTTTCTGTTTCCTTTTATTAATATACTGAGTGCTGTGCTTGATTGGGCAATGTCTATTTGGTTTCTAACTACTTATACTGTTCACTGTTGAGAGAGATCTCTTTTATTTTTTATTTTTTTTAAATTTTATTTTTTTTATTATGTTAATCACCATACATTACATCATTAGTTTTTGATGTAGTGTTCCATGATTCATTATTTGCGTATAACACCCAGTGCTCCATGCAGAACGTGCCCTCTTTAATACCCACCACCAGGCTAACCCATCCCCCCACACCCCTCCCCTCTAGAACCCTCAGTTTGTTTCTCAGAGTCCATAGTCTCTCATGGTTCATCTCCCCCTCCGATATACGCCCCCCCTTCATTCTTCCCCTCCTGCTATCTTCTTCTTCTTCTTCTTCTCTTTTTTTAACATATAATGTATTATTTGTTTCAGAGGTACAGGTCTGTGATTCAACAGTCTTGTACTATTCACAGCGCTCAGGAAACAAACTGAGGGTTGCTGGAGTGGTGGGGGGTGGGAGGGATGGGGTGTCTGGATGGTGAGCGCTGAGAGAGATCTCTTTTAACTGATTTCGTCTCCCCAGGTGTTGGATTAAATGACGGGCAGTGGCATTCCATCTCCTTATCTGCCAAACGGAATCACCTGAGTCTGGTGGTAGATGGCCAAGTAGCCTCTGCTGCTTCTTCCCTGGGGCCTGAGCAGATTTATTCAGGTGGTACCTATTATTTCGGAGGTAAGAGAAAAGGTCAGGCCATACGGGCAATTGACCCCTATTTGCAGTTACTCCCCCCTGTGTCTTGGAGATGTCATCATGTTTTAACCAATTCAATAGTATGGTAATTTCTCACTGTCTTTGAACATGGAAATGTTGAGTGAATCAAGATGACCAACTATGACCTAAGATGCATTTCTTAGATGTGATTTACTTATGTTTACAATTTCGACAATGAGAATGATTGCAAATAGACAACCGTCTTCAGTTCTCACTTTCAAACTTTGTTATATTTTCCTAGTGTGAAATGGTTCTTATATGGCTTTTTCAGATTTTATGGGCTGATTTTATTGCAGTATTTTCCTGCATATGGCTCTTAGCTCCTCTGGAGCATCCGTATTGCTTTCCTACTGCCCAATGCAGAAGGACAGTATTATGCCAATGGCAAATAATCTAACCTAATTAGCCATAGAAACCTCTGTTCATTGCTAAGTAATAATGCACTGATACATTTGATGAAATTAGGGCATCAACCTTCAACACCAGGCCATCTCTCTAAGAGAACAAAAACAAATGAAGCATTTACCTGCCCTGGATGTTTGATTGAACTAAAAGCTTGAAAAAGAAAACCTTGGAAATGGAAATGAGTCTTTACCACTGGAAAATTAAAATAAAATGTGATTTGCCAGTAGAAAGGCAAAGTTGTAAAACTGGTAGTAGTAGTAGTAAGACTTATTTCTAATCATGATTTGGTGTGTTTCTTATTGCTGTTATTTTGAATTTTAATAGTCACCTCTGTCTAGAATCGCCTTTGAATTTGGTGGCCGTAGCGCAATCTTTATTATTCATCAATAAAATACAAATTCCTTCCTAAGAATTGACAGTAAGCACACAGACCATGCATCGTTCATCTGATACTAAGAACGAACACTTTCCGTGCTACCCAGGGAGGGGTCCATACGGTATTCCTGTCATAACTTAAAGGGAAACTTTCACAATGTCTGGAGCCCTCGATGACCTGCAAATGAAGGAGGAGGATGTCCTCAGATTCCTCGCGGCAGGAACCCGCGTGGGTGGCACCAACCTTGACTTCCGAATGGAACCACAGTACATCTACAGAAGGAGAGGTGACGGAGGCTACCTCATGAATCTGAGGAGAACCTGCGAGAAGCTTCTGCTGGCAGCTCGTGCCATTATTGCCGTTGAAAACCTGGCTGATGTCAGGGTCCTATCACCCAGGAATCCTGGCCCGTGCGCTGGGCTGAAGTACGCTGCTGCCCCTGGAGCCACGCCTACTGCCGGCCGTGTCCCCACTGGAACCTCCACTGACCAGATCCAGCCAGCCTTCCGGGGCCCGAGACTTCTGGTGGTGACTGATCCCAGGCCTGACCACCAGCCTCTCACAGAGGCGTCTCAAGTTCACCTGCCTACCATCGCTCTGTGGAGCACAGAACTCTCCTCTGCGCTCTGCGGACATCGCCATCCCTTGCAACAACAGGGAAGCTCAGTCAGTGGGTCTGATGGGGTGGGTGCCGGCCCGGGATGTTCTGCGCATGCGTGGCACCTGAGCTCTGCTTCTGCAGAGTTCCTGAAGGGATTGAAAAGGAGGAGCAGAGCGCGGCTGAAAAGGCTGTGACCACGGAGGAATTTCAGGGTGAACGGACTGCTCCAGCTTCTGAGCTCACTGCTTCCCAACTTGAAGTCGCAGGCTGCTCTGGCCACTGAATGGGTAGGAGCAACACCTGAGTGGTCTTAAGCTGCTCTTCCACAAAGGCAAACAAAATGGAAATAAGGTCGATGGAAAATAAACAGTTCCTCAAAAAAAAAAAAAGAGGAACAAACAAAGAAAACCCCTGCCTAATCCGTTGCTGTGAATGGCAGCACATATGGCGACAGTCTTAAAAGATGTAATTGCCTCCTTTAGCGAGATTTGTTCATTTCTGAACCAAGTTGTTTATTAAACCTCATGGAATATATGATTGATTTTATGGCAATCCATGGGAACACATTCCTTTAATAAATGGTAAGGTATGGAGAACAAATTAACTAAGAGCTTTCACTTCAAAGGAAAAGATTTAGAAGCACTAAAAGAGATTTTAAAGACAGGCATATTGTTAAATGTGAAAAAAAAAAAGACTAGATGAAGTGAATAGACTGGATAAAAGTGTAAATCATGAAAATAGAATCCTCGTTCTTAAAGTATTTTGCATCCCTCATGTTCATATTTAACGATGCCTACCTGTTTTTTGCAGAAAATTTTTATTGCTATTATTCATTCTGTCCTAGTTTATGGTGAAATACATCACATGTGCACTCTGTAATTTTGCTTGTTTTTATTATGGTACAAATGATATACTCTATTTTATTTAAATAAACTTTTAATCTTTGAATAGTTTTACATTTATGAGAAAGTTGCAAAGATACGAAGAGAGTGCCCATATTCCCTGCACCCAGTGTCCTCTTACATCATATGTGCATTTTAAAGGATACTAATTAGAATACTATGCATATCTACATGTGCATTTCCCAGCTTAGAAAGATAATATTATCAACATTCATTTGCCCATCCAGGGTCCTATCTCTTCATCTCCCCAGATAAACACTGTCTTGAATTTGGGTTTTATTCTCCCTCTCATGTTCTTTATAATTTGGTGTCTATTAAAGTGTTTCTGAGTTCCTAACTAATAAACTGTAGAAGCTTCCATAATAAAATTCAAACTTCAGGACTTTAAAAAAAAAATCACAATCACAGGTTTACTTAGGTATCTCTGTTTAATCAATCATTTCAATTGGTGTCCTTCAGTTCCAGAACATTTTGCGCATGAGATTCTACTGATCAATGAACACACACCCCGCACACATTAAGGCATGCTGACATTTCCAGGCTGGGAACAAGAAGCCAAAAGAAAGCAGGGGACCTTCTCCTGCCCTTCTCCTCCCTCCCTTGTTGCAGGGGATGGCGATGTCCACAGAGCGCAGAGGAGAGTTCTGCTGTTCTGCAGTTCTTCCCAGACTTGTGGTCCAGAGACTGGTAGAGGAGGTCCATCCTTCTGGAAGCCCCCTTAGGCCTTTGGGCTGGCAATTCTGGATGTGGGGAGTGGACTGGAGGAGAGTGGGGTGACTAACTCTTCCCAGTTTTATCACTGGATGCCCTGAGTCCCAAGGCAAACTGTCACAGGTTTTGGCCCTAGAAAACCTTCCACTCTGTGTGCCTGAGAGCCTCCTATAATACTAGGATCCGTATTATCTAGGTGGAAGGCTCTGCTTAAGTTGTTACTTCTTCAGCCAGTTTATCTTCAAGTAAATAAATATCCCATGTTCTGAGATGTTTCCCATCAGTTCTCTTCCACTACCCTCTCAACTCACCTGCAGCTTTCCAGTGATCTTATCAGCCTAGAGTTGGCCTACCGTGGCTGCAGTCTCTTCCACCAACCTGCATTGTACCTCCATTCCAGGCTGGTCTTGAGAGTGACAGTCATGTTGGGAGAGGGGGCTGCTCAGAAATCATAGCATTCCGCCTATGCCATACCAGACTCCATTATCTATCCATCGTTTTCCACTTTTTCTCCCTCCAACTGAGTGCTTTTTCAAAACTTCAGACTTCATTGTGGTGCATTGTGCTCGACTTTTATCATTTATAAATTACAAATTTTAAATCTGGGTTCTCCAGATTGAAGGCAGGCAAACGTCTAATTTCTGCAATATTCCCCCATGTGATCTTTGTGCTCTTGAATAACACACTGTGCAGCACAGACCAGAGGCAGCAGACCTTGGGTAGAATTCTCACACCCCCGCTTGGGTAAATCAGACATGCTCCATCCAGTGAACAGGCTAGACCACCATGAAGTCAAAGCCGACATCTTCTGGTGTGGTGACACTGAGTGATTATAATTTATCTGTCATCCTCAGAGGTGCTTCACATGCGCACTGCCTCCGGTAATGGATCCATCCGTTAATTCAGCATTAAGTATTCCCCGGAAATCTTCATATTTTAGACCTTCCATCTCAAACGGGTTCAGTGCTGAACTTCTCTCTGCTGTTGGCAATATATTAACTTGTGGTTGCCTGTTATCGTAGACTAATGAGACGAACCTGGCTTGAACCCTTCTTTATTCTTAAAATCTCTTGCTTATTAAAAATTGTAGCTAGGAATATGAAGTGCCTAATGATATGACAATGTGCTTTCTGTAAAGTTCCGTAATCTTTCTTTGTCACTGCATTTGCTTAGTTTTATTCCCTACAGGCATATTGCACAATTTATTTTATTCTGAAATGGTTTGAAATGTGTCAGGAAACACTACCTGGAGAAAAGGAGATTAGCAGAGCTGTTTATATTCCTGGCATATTGTAGTCGCCCCCAAATATTATTGAACTATTATCCTCTCAGTTTTTACTTTAACATTCTTAATTGGTTAATAAGTCATCTAGAAAACATATCGAGGTTATAATAACCATCTCCTACACCACAGAAGAATTTTAAGCACTGAAAACGTATGTTGTACCATGTACAATAAATTGATACTCCAAGAGCTTTCATCACCTTTTCTTGATATATCAAATTTGAAACTTCGAAGTCTCCCTTGGTTAAAATGTGATATTCCAATGTACCTGATAACCATTTTAAATATGACTCCTGGCCTTTACTTGCCACGTTAATGTGTTTTGTTAGGAAAATAAGCATTAAGGGGAAATATCGTCAGTCACAATATTTAATTATAATTAGGAAAGAGTGTGGATTGTATAGGTATTAGGAAGAAAAAGAGTGTGGCTTGTGTAGGAATTAGGAAGTTTCTGATTCATTTCTTATTCTTGAAACTGTAATAGTGCTTGACAACCATAACAGCAGAGAAAGATTAATGAAAAATACCTAAGTATAATATATGTGTTCATACTCCATAAAATTATTTATTTCACTTGGCTAGAGAAACACTTAGAACATCATTAAACCCCAGAGAATAATGGTTAATAATATAGTTCTTTATTACTTAAATAATTAGAAACAGGTCTTAGATAAGTGTTAGAAAAAAATCAATATAAATGGAGCATTCTTTTATGAGGCAAAGAATAAATAAAATCACAGTGAAATGTTTTTGACGTTAAGTCATTATGATTTATTAAAATGCATGTGTGTATGGCTCTTATATGCATATGAAAATAAAGTATTTAATTAAATAGTTGGTAATTTTATTCCAAGTCAATACAGCTCCTTTCCCAAATAGTTAGCTTTAAATACCAAGGTATTTCACTGTTACTGATTTATCTTTTGTTATCTACAGTGCACATTTTCAATCTTTATGCCTTTTTTGCATTCCAAAAGACTAAGTTCCTGTGTTTAATATATCATTTAATATTACATAATGATAATATAGTATATATAATATATAATTATACCATATAATTATTATATATTCTTATTAATACAAAGTATTTCTCTTTATTACCATAGGGTAATAAAGAGAATAATAATAACATGATTTCATGTGAACCCTATGGTAATGAAGAGAAATACTTTGTATGAATTGCAATATGTCATTTAGATCAAACTAATGATGGCTGTGAGGGGCTCTTCCTCCCTCTTAATTTTAAGAAATTAATCAAGTGCCTTTTTTCTTTTCTTTTTTCATAAGGAAGTTGTTTGTGCTACTAAATCCTGATTCATTATGATATATCCTGATTTACTTTGTTTTGTTTTGTTTTGGTCAGGTTGTCCTAACAACAGCTTTGGATCCAAATGTAAAAATCCACTGGGTGGATTTCAGGGATGTATGAGACTCATTTCTATCAGTAACAAGGTGGTAGATCTGATTTCAGTTCAGCAGGGGTCCCTTGGAAACTTCAGTGACCTTCAGATAGACTCATGTGGAATCACAGACAGGTAAGGGCAATCTCATTTCTTTACCTGACCTGTCCATTTTCAAACATTTGGCAGCATATTAAAATTTATATATGTTTTTAAACTTCTCTTTCCTGCCATCACCTGTTCCACAGGAACTGGATGATATTCACATTAGAAATAAGAAAGATAAGCTTAAAAAAAAAAAAGGAAAAGAAAAATACACTTTTAGTTTTATACTTCATATTTCCAAGGATAAAATTGAGGTGGAAGACATGTGACCATGTTATTTATATGTACACATGCTACCAGTTTACAAAAGGTAATGTTGCTGCTGCTATAATTTTAGATGGGTGTAAATGTATCAAAAATATATCATTAAACTCAGTAAATTAGTACAGTGTAACAGTAGTATTGATCACCACGTACCACTAAGTCATAGACGGACTGCTTCTCTGACAGCTGAGTAATATTTTCAGAGGCCTAGCAGTTTAACTGGTTGCTGTGCTCCTACTGTGTGCCTTTAACAGCCCATTACTGTCTTCTCTGCAGGGAAAATAAAAAGAGCCTCTCCTCTGGGGAAGTCTGGAGTGGTAGTATTGATCAAGATATAAGGATGACCAAGTAGTTGCAGTAGGAACTCCACTCCAGGGCATGATAATTCAAGATTTGGAAGTTAGTTGTAGAGAACAAGTAAAACAACAATTGATAGTTAATAATTAAAACAATAAATTGATAGTTAATAATTAAAAAATATTTTTAGGCATGGGCATATTAGCCAAATAATCTTGCCAGTCATGCTTTCATATCAAGAGTGTTAATTTTAATTATTGAGTTCAATGGAGTGTCATGGCCATTACAGATAAAAAAACTAAGCAGTGTTGTGACAGACTTAGCCCCTACCCTGTAGTAGTGTTCAATGTATATTTTGAATAAATATAAATTCTGAGCTTTAAAAATAACTTTTTATTTGTATGAGCTATTTTATCAACATAAACACACATCTATATATATAATATTATTATATATTATATGTATATTATACCTGGTAGACCATTAGTCTATCAGTGTCTATGATCCTATTTTGAATACTAATAGATACTGTGTTGTGTGTAGAAAAAAGTAATTGTAATCTCATTTAGCAACGGATTAGAAGGCCATACTTTCCTTTCTATGAATATTTATTTATTCATTATTTATTTATTTAACCTGATTTATAGAGAAAATAATCTTTCTATAATAAAAGATGATATGTAAAGAAAGAATTTAGATTGTAAACCTGAATTGGCTTGATTATGGGACTAAATACCTGTGACTTTTTCAAAGTTACATCCACACCAGCTCTAGAACCTTAATCCCGATCTGGGGAAGGGCGTGTGGCAAGGCTCCCTGAGCCAGCTCTCTCAAGGTGGGGCTCACTTCTCAGTGGCTAACAGTCGTTAGGGCCCCCTGGGAAGGTTCGGCCATCCACACTATTAGTGATAGTCATGTTGACCATCTCAGATTGCAGACAGTTCTCTCTGTACAAGTTGATGCACACTTCTCCAATGTGGGTTTCTCTGAAGCTGCCCTCTTACACAGGGAATCTGGGGAGATACGCACTTGTAAAACAGAGGACTGTGATGCAGCGCAATTGCAGAATGTATAGTTTTAGTACCACATCTGAAAAACACTTCTCAGAAGTAGTGAGCAAATTATGGATAGATCCTGGCTATACGTGATTTATTTTTTTAGGAGAAACTTATGACTAACGGTCACCCTAGTAATCTTAAAAATAATAGCAAAAATCAAAGTAATTTTGGCATTTGTTTACCTCTTAGATTTCCAAAAGTACCTCTAGACTCATCCTCTTACATTCAGAAGAAGATGTATATTCATTTATTTTGGTCTTATGTGCTATACCTATTGACATGGCTTCTAAGCATTATTAAAGTCTTTTTAAAAATCTGTTTACCAGGGTATATCCTAAGCACTTAACATGAATTAGTATTTAAGTTGGAATGACTATGTGTAAGGATGATGTGAGTGTGCAAGGAGTCTGGGAATGCATGTGTGAATGACCTGCAAGTGTGAGCCTGTGTTGGGATAGTATGGTTGTGTGTGTGTGCATTTGTATGAGTTAGTGTGTGAGGAGTTGTGTGAGGGTGTGAGTATGTAAGGTGCTTTTGGATATGTGAGTGAGCTTGTGAGAGTGTACGTGTGTGAGAGACTGTGTGCAAGGACTGTGTTCTAAAATGAATTTTACTTATTTATTTTTTAATTTTAAAGATCTAATTGTGTTTATTAAATGATTTATGAATTGGGCAGCGTCCCATTTAGCAGATAGAGGGGCCCTCCCTGAAATGAATTTTTAATTAATTAATATGTACTTAAAGTAATCCTCACAAAAACCCACAGAGCTTGTTCCTAGTCGTATTTGTTTCTAATAAATATGAAAACAGATGCACAGGGAGGGGAAGTTGGCTAAGAGGACATGGCTCAGAAGCAGAGCCTGCATCAAATCTCAGCGCCCCGGGGCCGGGGAAGTCCCATGGAAATGTCTGCCTGCCGAGCTGTATAGCCCCCTGGGGGCACATTCACATTTATTGTGGTTACTATTAATCTATGTATAATAAACACATAATTTAATGGTTTAATACATTGCAGTTAAAAACACAGGAACATTAAAAATATACTTAAAAATCTGATGGGAACTAAACGGTGTAGCTCTTTTTTTACTGTAACTTTAAGGTGGATCAAACCTACACGTAAAGGTGTACATATATTTGCACACGTGCTCACACTCACACTTGTACAGTCATTCTCACACACTCTTTACACACATAAATGAACGGCCATTGCACACAGCCTCTCACGTGTCTGTATACACTTGTGTGCTCCCTCACACACCCCAAAGCTCTTTACCACACACAATCCTTACACGTATACTCCTTATACATGCATTCCTCTACCTCCTCACTCATTAATCCATACATATGCACACTCACACACATGCACACACTTATAAGATCACTCCCACAGCCCTTACACACTCACATCTTCCTTCCACACAGTCACACACACACACTAACTTAGAAGCCCTCCCTTTGTTCTCTGTGCACATGCAGGGGAAGTGGCCCTACGTCAGAAATCTGGGTGGGGGGTGACTGAGGGCTGAGGGCAGTCAGTCCCTCGGTGGAACTGAGGACGGGACCACCAAGGGAGCTGCTGTCCATATCCCATGTCCCCATGTAAGTTATGAGCAATGAAAATAATGATGGAATTGTCTACGGGAAAATGTTGGACGCTAGAGAGAATGGGTTGATGGGTTGTTTCACTTTGTACTGGAATGACTAGTGAGGAGAAAAGTGTAAATTGTTTAGACATTGAATGAAAATCAGTACTTCACTATACAATGTAATTTACCATAGGTTACTTACTGTTCATCAGACAGAGCTACTACATGGTGAATTTAAACAACATCCACAATCCAGGCTTCACGTTGTAATTAAAAAATGGGAAAAGTCAAGCCTAACAAGAATCAAGGAAAATGAATTCAGTATCTTTCAGCAGCAGCAAATCAAATAGAAATTTCACGCGTATCACACTAAGTATTCATTCTTTAGGATCTTAGGTATAGCCGCTTACATCTGCCCCCTTTTAAAACATGGCTGAGGTCTGTAAAGAAGAGCCTGCTCTGTCCTTTTCTTTTCTGATCACCAACTAGGGTTATTATTGTTTTAATCTCCCTCTTTCTTCTAGATTGTTATTGACTTGAAATGCTTTAAAAATTAAATACATGGTGAAATATTCTTTGAATGGATTCCTGTGAATCTATAAAAATGCTAAAATATATGTAAACTTAGTTGGCAGTGGGAGATGCCCATTACTTATTTGTGAACCCTTAAAAAGCAGGTTGTAAAATAACATATGATTATATTTATAAATACAACCTCACACACAAATGCATGTATATATGTTTATAGTGGTGACTTTTGTATAAGAGGTTATAAACTATATTTCTTCTCTATCGTTTCCTGGATCATTTGATTTTTGTACAGTGGGTATCTATTTTTTATAATCAGGAAAAATCAATAACATTATTTTCAGTTAAAATTGGAGAAATCCTATAAGCGAAACATGAAGTTTCCCATCCTTAGTTTTTTAATAACAGAGGTGGCAGAAACCCCAGTATGAGTGCATTCTTGACATGCTTCACAGTTTATTTTTTCATTCTGGGGTAAAAGAAAGCATTTCAAGCTTTGGTCTCAATATACCTTTCAATCTGAATTCTAAAAAGCATCAATAATCTGACCAGGGCTGTTCAAGTTGATACCAGAAGCTCCCCAGCTTTGTTGTCCACAGCACCCTATGTATTTCAGTGATTTTTCTCATAGTGTTCCAAGCCCGAAAATATAACAAACACTTTCATTTAAAAAGTAGCTTAGGTCCAAACAACTTATTTATGTACTAAAATTTAGTAACTCTTTGAAAAACGAATATATATATATTACAAATATAATATATATGTCTCTCTCTATATGTCTATATGTATGTAATATATATGTAATTCATATAGTTATAAATGTCAGTATATATATTATATATAGTATTTATGTAATTTGAAAATATTTTAATTTTATTTTGAATTAAACACAACTCCTTCGTAATTACATGTGTTTACCTGTTGAGTACTGCACAACAGTTCAAAGCTTGGGGTCAGGTCAGACACCACCACCCTCATTTTTGTTCCACACTGATTTCACCTGGTACTGGGTTGTTTTATTTTTTTTTATCAACTACTGAAAATCCAGCTTCTTACAGATAGGACGTCACTAAAAGGAAAGTATTACGATCTACTGTTGAAATTGAACTATCTCGAGCTAGGAAGTTGTGCAGTCTTGGTCAGATACTGAGTATGCCTATATTTCTCTTGAAAAGTTAAAATATCCTGGGAGGCCCTGTGAGTTCCATTCAGCAGCCTGGAGCACCCTAACACACTGCTAGGAATTCGTGTGTCTATCCAGTGCACCTTCAACATTCCTGGAGGTCTTCACTTTACTCAGAAAGTGAATAAAGACACCCTTCCCTCCTACTTCCTTCTTTTCTTCTCTCTTCTTTATTCCTTCTTTTAAATGTTCAGTGTAGGAAATCAATATGATTAAATGTTGTTATTTTATGTAAGCTATTGATATTTCTGGCAACGTATTGAATTAGTGTTTTGTCACTGAGAGAAAAGAAAGGACTCTGATATAGTAGCACATGTTGAAAATGAAGCAGTCACAACTACCTGAGAATTGGTTGAAATCTGATGAATTTATTGATCGAAGGTTTGGTTCCGTGGTTAAACCACCTTGACGACAGACTGAATAACCACGAGTCACGTTGAATTTACCCTTTCTGTTACTGTTGACATTCTTCTCTCACACGACCGTGTATAACTGATCAACATTTTATGATCGCTCAGAATGAAAAGTAGTGATTGCATCTGCACCTTCTCGTAGGTGTTTGCCGAACTATTGTGAACACGGTGGTGAATGTTCCCAGTCCTGGAGCACCTTTCACTGCAACTGTGCAAACACTGGTTACACGGGGGCTACCTGCCACAACTGTAAGCTGAACACACCTGCTGCTTCTTGCCTCTGTTCTGATTTCCTTGTTCCGTTTCCCTTTCCATGGCTGTGTGCATATTCCATGTATTCCATGTATTCCATGTTCCATGTACTGGAATGCACAACCCTGAAGTTTAGCATCCAGTTGCTTTCTAGTTTATTTTCAATCCACACCTCTTTTCAAGAAGTTGTCAAAGTAGCTTATAGAAATAGATAACATTAAACAGGATAGAAAAGAGTAGGAGAGCTGGCAAAGGGGAAATACGTATAGAAAACAAAAGGCAGCTAAGGATAAAGATAAACAATGCAGAATACATAATCCTTCAATTCCCTTGCAACCCCATTAATGAGGGTAATGAAATAAGGATGGCAGATAATGATGTTAATCATTAAATAGTTCATTTTATTGAGTATTTTCTAAATGCCAGGCACTGATCTAGTATTTTATATGTCCCAACTCCTTGAATTCTAATGACCACCTTAGTGGGTGGGTATTATTATGATCCCCAATTTACTAATGAAGTAACAGAGAGAGATTAATCACCTTGCCCCAGCCTCCTTAAATAGCTGAGGCATAGTGAGGATGTGAACACTTGCAATTATGCTCCAGAGCCTGGGATCATAACCAACACTCTTCCTATATTATAAACCATGCAATTTTTCTGATGAAATGTTTGCATGTTGGGGAGCCTGGGTGGCTCAGTCGGTTAAGCGTCTGCCTTCGGCTCAGGTCATGATCCCAGGGTCCTGGGATTGAGCCCCGCATTGGGCTCCCGGCTCAGCGGGAAGCCTGCTTCTCCCTCTCCCACTCCCCCTGCTTGTGTTCCCTCTCTTGCTGTGTCTCTGTCAAATAAATAAAATAAAATCTTAAAAAAAAAAAAAAAAAGAAATGTTTGCATGTGTTGTAAGACTTATTTCATTTTGATGTCCACTTTTTCAGTATGTATGATGGGGAGATCTAAGCGCCCATTTTTCTCATGTCATTACTGACCTTGCCAGGCAACTTAATTCCTACTCGCATCTCCTGTAGCCCTGACTTCAGGCCAGGGTGTTATGTCATCAGACTCCTCATTCCTGTTCTCTTCACTGTGTGCTACTTTGTACTCCTGCTAGAGTTGAGACTGGAATCCTGGGCTCCCAGCCCTGGACATTCTGTAGGGGACCCTCGGAAGTCCTGATTCAGGGCTGGCAAGGGCGTGAGCGGGAGGAGCTCCTGGCTTCACCCCTCAGACCTGTACCCCTGCAGCCGGAATCATTCCTAAGGCATCCGTTTATCTGTTGGAGTGCCTCACAATATCATAAAGAATGCCTCCTGTTGCTAAAGCCACACCTCACTGAAACCAGAAGCCAAGTTACCCAGCTAGCTGTCTACTTTACTTTCTTACATCCTCTGCCATCCTAACTGTAGTAACTAACTCAAAACAAAAAGCTAATCGAATGTGTTTTAACTATTTATTTGTAATTGTTATCAATGACCAAATCTAAATATAAACACAAACAACTCTGAGGAAAAAAATTGGATAAATAAAATATTTTCATCTGTGGCCACAGTTTGATGAATAAGTTCTTGAACAGATAGTCCAAATGGAACTGAAGGGTTTTGGCCAATAACCATTCTGAGAAATGGGGCCAGGATGACAAACCTGGATATAGTGAAGCCTTGACTATCGTTAGCATAAATAGGGGAAGGGGCAGGGATGCAGTCTTTAAAAGGTTTCATTAGATAGCAGGAAGGGAAAAATGAAGGGGGGGAATCGGAGGGGGAGATGAGCCATGAGAGACTATGGACTCTGAGAAACAAACTGAGGGTTCTAGAGGGGAGGGGTGTGGGGGGATGGGTTAGCCTGGTGGTGGGTATTAAAGAGGGCACGTTCTGCATGGAGCACTGGGTGTTATACGCAAACAATGAATCATGGAACACTACATCAAAAACTAATGATGTATGGTGATTAACATGATAAAAAGAAAAAAATAATAAAAGGTTTCATTAGAAAGTAATATGTTGTAAACAGTCATGTTATAAAGAGTCAAGCAATACACATAAAGCAAATGTATTCCTAATTACCCTCATGCAATCACGTGTCCTTTCTACTACCAGCCCTGACTCTCAAGTCGTGAGTCTATCCTGCCAACCTCTTTCAAAGAATTTATGAACATATGTATATGTGCATACAGAAGTGAATAAACTAACCATTTTTACGTGCCTGTTTCACTGCACAAAATATAAATGTGACTCTAAAACAATCCATTCTTATATTTTTGTCTATGTCATATATAATAGGAACAAAATAAAACCATCAGACTGTGGAGGAATGGAGAAGTAAATTTGTATGATTATCCAAAATCACTGTAACACTGAGCAAATTAGCTACATTATTTCATATTGTTTAAGTTGTCATTAATATAATTTTCAAAAATTTGGACTAGATCAAGGAAAGACATTCAGGGCATGACTTACTTCTCATTTCATAAAATAAAAAGCTTGATGGAAATCATAAGTGTATGTGGCCAAGTGTTCAATAAGATGTGCATCATATACAGTTGTTAATATCAAACTTTGTACATGGCAAATGTATAATTGTATTCTCAAAAACATCCAATTATGGATTAAAACATATTGAGACCACTTGAGGGCATATTTCATATAAATATTTCTTTTGCTTCCAGTTTTAATTATATTAAATTCTCATTACAGGGCATTACAGAAAGTTTCTTTTATAAAATACTTTTAAAATTATTGATGAGCCTTGTTGGTCAATTTTTTTAAAGATTTTATCTATAGATAATTTTATATGAGAAAGGAGAATAAGTTACATTATTTAAAATTTTTCTATTACATAATTGTGGATAAAAGCAGATTATTTTTTTTTCCTTTTTAAAATAATTTTTTTTATTACGTTAATCACCATACATTACATCGTTTTTGGTGTAGTGTTCCATGATTCATTGTTTGTGCATAACACCCAGTGCTCCATGCAGAACGTGCCCTCTTTAATACCCATCACCAGGCTAGCCCATCCCCCCACCTCCTCCCCTCTAGAACCCTCAGTTGGTTTCTCAGAGTCCATAGTCTCTCATGGTTCGTCTCCCCCTCCAGTTTCCCCCCTTCATCCTTCCCCTCCTGCTATCTTCTTCCTTTTTTTTTTTTCCTTAATATATAATGTATTATTTGTTTCAGGGGTATAGATCTGTGATTCAACAGTCTTACACAATTCACAGAGCTCACCATAGCACATACCTTCCCCAATGTCTATCACCCAGTCACCCCATCCCTCCCACCCCACCCCCCACTCCAGCAACCCTCAGTTTGTTTCCTGAGATTAAGAATTCCTCATATCAGTGAGGTCATATGATACATGTCTTTCTCTGATTGACTTATTTTGCTCAGCACAATACCCTCCAGTTTAAAAGCAGATTATTTAAGGAGATTATACTATTGTGTTTCAGATGTGAGGTTATTACCAGGTGACACTAGAAATTCCAAAATGGATGTCAGAAGATCCATTTGGGTGGATGTCCGAAATGGATGTTACATTATTTATAAGCATTTTGATATTTAAAACACATACCTTCTCTTTTGTTGTTTTACCTAATGTAAAAATTATTTTTATTTTGACTAATAATCTCATATTTTCTTAATGACAAAAGGAAATGCCACAGAATTTAACGTCATTCTGCCTTTTTCTGTATAACCTTTCATCCATATTACTTTTTTTAAAAAAAGAATGAGTTTTGTTTTAAAGTATGTTTTACCTTTTCTCATGGTCAGTAATATACATATTAAATCTCAAAACTTGGTGTATTTTGTGTCCAAATTAAAATTTAAGAGATTATTTTTATACTATTCCATTTATGAGGATCCATTTTTTTTTTCTTACAGCTATCTATGAGCAGTCATGTGAATCCTATAAGCACAGAGGAAACACTTCAGGGTTTTACTATATAGATTCAGATGGAAGTGGTCCTCTGGAACCCTTTCTTCTATATTGCAATATGACTGGTGAGTTAATCAACTTTCATTTAATAGTAAAATTTGCATGAATGCTTTAAACACACAAATTTAAAATGAAACTAGTAGAAAGTTGACCTCCTTTGCAACTTGATTAAAATGTATATTGTTCAGTGGAAGAACTTAACAAAAATCTTTAAAAAATAGTTTAATGGTAATGATTTAGAAATATTTCATTATTTTCAATGAATCTGGTATCTGTGTCGAACATCTAATAATAGATGTATCTTATTAAGTCCCCAAACGAAAAGGACAGACTATTTCTCTGAGAAGACTGATACATGTGAAAGCTTTGAAAAATACTTAACTTTTTAAAAGTAGGTAAACATGACTTGTGTTCTTGAATTCTTTACTTACATAAATTTAAATAGGAATTAATAGTCAAGGAAAATGTATTTGATTAAATTGAACATCCGTTCATGATAAAAGAGAAGGTAAAAACTCAATAAATTACCAATAGAAGGAAACTTCCTTACTTTGTTAAAGAGTACTAACAAAAAAATCGTGTAGCACATATCACACTTTATGGTGAAATAGTGAAAGCTTTACCCCTGTTACCAGTATTAACACAAGGATGCCTGCTATTATCACACCATTATATTGGAGGTCCTTGCCAATGTAATAAAGAAAGAGAAAGGAAAGATGTAAGTACTGTAAGGGTAGAACTAAGATTCTCGTTATTTGTCTGTGACCACGTTATCTATTGATTCTCATTATTTGTCTATGACTAGGTTATATTTTAGCATATGTATATATACTAATATATATATATATATACAGATAAACTATTAAAATTTAGGATGATCACTGGGTATCAAATTAATATAAAAATTAACTACATTTCATTTCTGCATACCAGCAGTAAGCAAAATGAAGTTTTAGAAGATTTTATTGCCAATCACATAAAAAATCTCAAATACATGGTAATAAACCTAATGAAAGATATGCATGACTTCTACATAGAAAAGTATAAAATGCTCATGAGATAAATTAAAATTCTAAATAAATGAGGAAATATAAAAATTCCATTGATTAGAAAACTCAGTATAGTGTAAATATCAATTCTTCCCATGTAGGTTTTGATTTGGTACAAGTCTGAATTAAAATTCCAGTGGGGTGTTTATTTGTTGGTTGATGTAACTGTTTTGGTGAAAACTGGCAAGCAGGTTCTAAAATTTGTCAGCAAATTTGAAGGGACAGGAAGAACCAAATCAATCTGGAAGAATGAAGTTGAAGGACTCAACTCTAATAGATATAAAGACATTTTACCGACAGGCTCCGTGAAACAGTGTGTGACCGGCATAAGGACAAACAAGTAGATCCGTGAAACAAAATAGCTAAACAGACTGACTCATGTATGGGCAGTTGACTTACTGCAAAGGTGGCGTTGATACACAGTGAAGGGAAGATGGTCTTTCAGCCAGAGGTGTTGGTGAGAGGGGCTGTAGATAAATGTCGTAAAAAAGAATCTTGGTCTCTTCACTATCAAACCCAAAACAATGGATTCTAGATGAACTGTGCTGTCTTCTGTAGTAGCCACTGGCAACAAATGCCGATTTCAATTCATATGTAATTAAAACTAAGTAATGAAACTAAGTGAATGGAAATAAGCTTTAAAAATTAAAATTAAAATTAATAAAAATAAGACTAAATTAAATGCCCACTTTTCTCAGTCTCACTGGTCACATTTTAATTGCTCAGCAGCCACCTGTTCTATCATTGCGGAAAGTTTGCATTGAATAGCACTGTCAGGAAGTCACAGTTTTCTGGAGCAAAACAAACAGAAAAAGGAAATACTAAATTGAAGTAGCAGGTGTTTCAGAGGGGGTTCACTACTTAAGATCAGGCAGTGAGTATCTGGGGAAAGAACATTCCAGGCAAAGGAAATAGCAAGTGCTAAGTGCTGAGAGCAGTGATCTTACCAGGTGCATTCAGAAAATAGCAACAAATCTAGTGTGGTTGGAGTATGGCAAGTAATCGGGGAGTAGTGGGAGAACAAAAGACAGTCAAGTAAGGCAGGGCCAGGAGGGGAAGTCTCATTACTCTGAATGAGACGAAAAGACACCAGGGAGTTTTAAGCAATGATGGATGCCATCTGACTGCCTTTGGTGGGATCATGATGTCGGAAAGTGCCCATTTAGGAGCAGAGGTACACACACACACACACACACACACACACACCCATAATCATGGATATATATAAGGTATAGATCTATATGTATGTGTATATAATTTATGTCCATCTGTATGTCTGTAACAGGAATAGAGACCTGCTTGGAGACCAGTTCAAGTAGTGTAAGGATCCATGCGAGGTGATGGTGGTGGCTTGCACTGGATAATAGCAGTGTGGATGGGGGAGGGAGGTTCGACTTCCTCATTGAATACATGTAAGGTGTGAGAAAACAGAAGGAAACAAAAATAACACCACATTTTTAGTTGGGCAACTGGAGTAGTTGAGTTGCCATTATTTGAGATGTGGTCAGAGAAGGTTTGAACGGGGGGCGCCTGGGTGGTTCAGTCGGTTAGGCATCCGACTCTTGATTTCAGCTCAGGTCATGATCTCATGGTTGTGAGATTAAGCTCTGCATTGGGCTCCGTGCTGGCTCAGCACTGGGCGTGAAGCCTGCTTAAGATTCTCTCTCTCCCTCTACCCCTACCTAAAAAAAAAAAAAGAAAAGAAAGAAGAAAAGAGAGAGAGAGGTTTGAGGGGAAAGACAGCAGCTCAGTTTTACAGTTTGAGTTTGACATGTCTGTGACACATTCAGAAGCAGTTGAGCATGTTGAGAGCAACTGAGAAGGCATTTGAACATGGGACCAAAAGTTCCTTTGTATTAATATGTAATTCTAAAAACTGGAGGATGGTGGTAAAACCATGGCAACAGATATTTAGGGAAATTAGAAAATTAGAATGTATCTTCAGAGATTTTTCGTGTAACACAACCAGATGGCTTCCATTTGCTTTCACAACCATTGAGGACATTGCCCATCTTAGTCTTTTTGAGCTGCTGTAGCAAGATAACCACAGACTGGGTAGCTTACAAACAACAGAAATTTATTCCTTACAGTTTTAGAGGCTGGGGAGCCCAAGATCAGGGCACCAGCATAGTCCAGCGAGGGCCTCCTCTGGGCCACAGACTTCCTGTATCCTCACATGATGGAAATAGCTCTGTGGGGTCTCTTTTATAAGAGGACTAAGCCCATTCATGAGGCCTCCACCCTCATGACCTGATCACCTCCACAAAGCACCCCCTATTAATACCATTAATACCATTCATTATCTTTGGAGGTTAGGTGATTCAGCATATGAATGAGGGGGCACAAACATTCAGAGCATAGCACTGCCCCAAAAATGAAAGCAACCTCGGACAGCTGATGATACCCACGTTTGTCCCCTCCGCTAAGTTCCCCCTTCCACACGATACAGATTTCCAGGCAGCACCTTGAGTCAAGAGGTTAGGACAGAATGGTTGGGGTGAGACAATAGGATCAATATTTTACAAATCTTCCCAATTGATTCTTAAGTGTACCCAGCTCGGAGATTTGCTGTTTTGGGCCTGTGGTTCTCAAGCTTTACAAAACAGAGAATGGGAGAATTAAACATAATAAGTTTGAAAATACCTCACAGAGAGGAAAGGAAAACTTTGCAAATGAAACACAGAACTTTAGGTGTCAACTAACTTTTTGATGTTTCCTGTTTGTCCAGCTTGGGTTGTGAATGAGCTTGAAGAATCTATCAGTGCAACCCTGTGAGTCCTGTCTTCCCACAAATGCGTCCTGTAGTAGTCACATGGACGTGCTTTAAAAAGGTTGGATTTTATAAATCAGATACCTCTAAGTTGATAAATATCTCGAATCTTTAAAACTTTAAGAAACATAGTAGACACACACGCGCACACACACACGGTTCTCATTACCCATGATAGTTACTTTCTGCAAAGCAGCCATAGACACTGAATTAGCCAAAATTGGACCATTCGCTCCTAGAGGAAATGCAGTAAGATTAGGTTCCTGTGAGCCTCTGGTCACAGCATTCGCATCAGCTGATCAATACATAACCTCATTTGACTTGTGTTTCGGGTTGAAGACACCTTATTTAATGCACACGGTTAATTCATCAACATTGAACTCACAGCCACCAGCACGATAACTCCCACCTCGGTGAAGCTTATTCTAGCACGTGCATTTCCTTGTGAGGCATATCACAGCCTCCTTGTGCTTGGGATACTAGACAGCTCTTCAGCACCACCCTTGGAGGCCATTTTAAGCAGTGAAATCATAAGAACAAGCACAGAAATGGAAAAAACATGGCACTGAATAGACCACAAATGAGATACGTGTCACAGTATGAGAGCTGAAACAAGGAGACAGAGTGTGGCCTGGTTCAGCTTCAGCTGGATGCGTGTCTACTGGGCAACTCAAGCTTTCTGCTGCTTTGTGCGTGTCTGCAGATGTCCAAGAGCACATTGATTTGGGGGGTACAAATAAATTGTAGTGAGTAGGTGATTCACAAATAATGAGGACCTGCAAATAATGAGTATTGAGTCTATACACATACAAACACCCATGTGCATGATATCTTTCTATGGAATAATTCCAAAATTTATAGGCCATGTGAACTTACATTATCTAAATGATAAGGCAATTATCAATTTCATTTAATTGAATGAATTATTCCATTTCTATTAAATCAGCATTTACCTTGTCATATTACTTTATGAGGTATGTGCCTTAGTCAATGAAGTCTCATGCTAACTCTGTAACAACTCTAAGAGACATGAAGGAAATATGTATATACACACAGAGAGAGATGAAAGGTGCTTCAGCAAAATTATCAGAAAGTATTGATGCAGAAGAGGACATTCACAACATTTAAAGCCATTTGAAAAGCAAGCCATTGAGGGCAGAGACACAGATAATCCAGGAGGAGACAGCTAAGTGGCTGTCTTAGCTGTCAGAGGCCCCGGAATATTGAAATACATTCACACTAAAGTGACAATCCCAGAATGTAACAACCCAATGAAAAATAATGTTACAGCTTGAAACATGTCCTATTGATCTGGTTTTGCAAATGAGGAAAGCAGGGAGGTTGGGTAAAGGCGGGCTGAAGAATCATTGGGGAGCAGTGAGGGACTAAAACCTCTTTTCTCCCGGCCTGAACATTTTTCTTCTAGAAAAGGCTACATTCTATCAATGTCTCATTGCTTGTAGCCAATAACATATTCTCTAGTTATATAAATCAAGTATAATAATTATAAAAACAAGACAAAATGTTGAATCAGTAACTTGCAAATGTGTAACTTTAAAAAAATCCAGTTCTCATTCTCAAACATCGCCTTGTCAGGACAATTGTTTTAGTGGGGAGCGATTGATGAATGCTAGGGCCTTGGCTCTCAGACTTTGGTGCAAATGCTAATTCCCTGGCTTTAACTCACTCTGTCCCACTGTACCACCACCAAGATGCCTGGATAGAGTTTTGCTGACTCAGTAAATTGGAGGACCAAGGCCTGGTTCTCTGCTCTCTGAAGGAGCTCTCCGTGTGCTTCTGAGACAGGAGCTCCTGAGACCCTCCCCTGGGAAGGCTGGAGAGTATGAGATTTATAACAATAAAATTTTACTTTAGGGATTTCAACAATAAGGCCTTCTTGATAGTTCTGAGAGTTAATAACTAACGATCATTATTCAGATGCAGCCTTGTGGACATCACGCTCTGTTCCACAATGCTGGCTGTTCTTCCCTTTCTTCTCCCAGGCTTTCCTGAACACAGCTCTTCCTACCTGACCTCCCAGGTTTTAATCACATCTATCACCCTCTGCTATGAATCCTGAAGGAACACGAGCTCTGCAGCTGTGTTGCTTAAACAGCATGTTTTTTCTTTACACTGTTATCACGCTAAAAAATAGCAGCCAGTAGAAGATAAATCAAGTTCTTAATTACTCAGGTGCTTTACATACAATCCATATATTAGAAGTCTCTTCAGGGAGACACACTGGTAGGACCCAAACTGCCTTTCAGTGTTTAAGTTTCATAGATTTTTCTGCCCATTGCAGCTGTCTTTCCTGACTCATGTCCCTTTGTCTGCTTTATTGCAACAACTAACTCTCTTTGCATTTGGGTAAAGTACAGTTTTCAAAAATAAAATAAAATAAAATAAAATAAAATAAAATAAAATAAAATAAAATCACGACTCTTACACAGATATAAAAATAAAAACTAAAAAACATATTTTAAAGATTTTGTCTAACACATTATTAATGAGGAAACTGGTAAGTTGTTACAGCCAGTTCAAAGGAGAATCCAAGGAACAGACATATCTGTTCATCAGTACTATTGAAATTAATGTGCAAATGGAGGTGGGACTGGCTTCTTCCATAGTGGGTGGTGGGGGAGGGGAGTCCATTGAACTTCTGCCAGGTGGCATTTGCTGGTGCATGGACAATAGTTTCTTGAGAGGAAACAATGCCTTGCTTGCTAAGCAAATAAGTAAGTGAGGCAAATAGATAAATAAATAAGTAAATCTGGAAGCCTGTGTTAAAGGGTAATTTCATATAAATGTGTCTTGGAAGTTAGAGATAGTGACTTTCTCTAGAGAGATTAGAAGGTTTATTGTCCCCAGATGCATTTGCCTACATTCTTTTTTTTTTTTTTTAAAGATTTTATTTATTTATTTGACAGAGAGATAGACAGAAGAGCACAAGCAGAGGGAGAGGGAGAAGAAGGCTCTGCACTGAGCAGGGAGCCCGATGCGGGACTCGATCCCAGGACCCTGGGATTGTGACCTGAGCCGAAGGCAGATGCTCAACCATCTGAGCCACCCAGGCGCCCCCATTTGCCTACATTCTAAAAGTGAACAAAAAAACCCTGCAGACTGGTGCATCTCCTCAGAGATCTCTTGCATTCCAAAGCCAGAATTCCTCTCTCCCTCTGTGAAGGGGAGGAGAAGATGCGCGAGCCATCCCCTCTAACCTCCAAGTCTCATAATTTGGGGGTTTCCTCTCTCTCTCTCTCTTTTTTTTTAAAGATTTTATTTATTTATTTGAGAGAGAGCACGCGCATAAGCAGGGGGAGGGGCAGAAGGAGAGGGAGAAGCCGACTTCCTGCTGAGCAGGGAACCCAACACAGGCGGCTCAATCCTAGGACCCCGAGATCATGACCTGAGCTGAAGGCAGACGCCCAATGGACTGAGCCACCCAGGTGCCCTGAGGGTTCCTCTCTTGTGGAACAATTCCAGCATGTACAGGTGTATCTGGCACTCCTCTATTGGCCTCTGGGAAACTGGGCAGTAGAGAACAGATGCTGCTAGGATTTTCTGTGACCAAATAGTCCCTGATCCAGGGACTCCCATGTCTGTTAGTGAAGCTCTCGATCATCCATCTGTCTACAGCTAAATCCATCTGGATAGATACAGATAAATCGATTTAATTCGGACAGGAGGCAAGATAACTGGTTAACTTGCAAGTAGGAAAACATCGCATACCCTTCATAGTTTCAGACTTACTAATTTGCAGAACTATCATTTACAATTTACAGAGTTCTAAAACAGTTACAAGACACCAAAAGTCTCACAGCACCATAGGGGATCAGGGGATCAGTACTCTAGTCTGGACGGCATATTGTTTTTATTCATTTATTCCCTAATTCTTTTTTTTTTATTTTTTTTGATGTAGTGTTCCATGATTCATTATTTGCATATAACACCCCATGCTCCATTCAATATGTGCCCTCTTTAATACCCATCATTTCTTTAATGTCTTCTGCATGTTGTGCCAAGACCCTGTGCTATGTGCTACAGATACTGTGGGTAGCAAATCAGAAACTATCACTCTTCTCGTACAGCCTACAGATGAGTGGAGAAGACCCATAGAATAAGTTACAAAATACTGAATTACAAATTGTGAGAAAGGCAGTGTCCTTTACAGTTGTAATTTCTAAACATCAGGTAATGCGGTCATGTTTGAAAAAGCAGTAAAGAGGCCCTGGGTTAGTAATCTTGAGGGATACCCCTGTTAGCAAAGCACATCAGATTTGGAGCATGGCTGCTGGTCACCCATTTCCGGCGTTCATAACCTGTTGTGATGATTCCATTGTCTCTGCTTTGCCCTGGAAATCTAGATTATCTAAGAAATGCAGCATCTATTTAACTTCATATTTTGTAGCACTTTTTATTAGAAAATGAAATCACTTACAGAAACTACCATGATACTGAAATTTTAGAATGTCAAAAGTAGAAACATTTCTGTGCGCTGTCCTTTAAGGATTGTCCAGCGCTCTGGCCTTGGATGAAATTTACAACACCTTAAAAGACCTTTGGGATCATGTGTTAATTGTGACCCCGTGGATGCTGAGTGGCAGGGAAGGCCCTCTCCGTGTGACCCAAAGGCAAAGAGACAAAGGCCTCATGCAGGTATATTGTCCTGCTCCTTTGGCAGCTGTTCAGCCACTTGAGCTTCTTCATGCAGGCCATTGATTCACCGCAAGGAAAGAAGAATGTTCTGTCGAACAAAAAAGCAGAGTCCAGTGGAGGTTAGGCTAACAGAATTGCCTGGTTAATAATCCTAAACTTCCAATAGCCAGGGTTGAGTTGGCTAAAATCAGAGAATTTCAGACCTACCCTATTGTCTCCTTTATGCTGCCACTTTATTTTCCAAAATTTGGAAATGGAGGCTCAGGTTTTACCTGACTTTCCTTAAGCTCACATTCCACTCCAGATCTCCAATTCAGATATCCTGATGGTCTCTATACCATATCACTGTCTGGCCATCCACAATTAATGCCAATAGCTTATATATCATGTCCTCTTGAAGGAAATTAATTTACCGATAAAGCTCTACCGTGAGCCAAAATGCAAGGCAGCAATAAAAGTAACAGCTATTGTTTCCAAGAAAAATAACGTTGGGGCATGGAAGGCAATAAGACTGTCAAAGTTGTCTCCTGTCTTATTTAGCAGACCTCTCTATTCAAAATTCTGGTGACCTGGAGAGGGGTGCGAGTGAAATTTCTTATCTTGTTCCAGTTGCCGATCCGTGTGAATGTATTAGCTACAGAGAGGGGAGGAAATTCTACCTATTGTTTTCCTCCAATTTGGAATAGTCCTCTGTAATACAGAAGAGTTATGTGACTTAACAGCATATATATAGCATGGTTTTGACAACTTCCAATCTGTTTCTTACCTATTAAATCAGAGGCCTTTTGATTAATCTGTTCATGTGCTTGCATCTATCACAGTAAATATAATGTGAAGTCAATTTCTGGGGAAGTTGAAGGCTAGATATAAAGTGCCTATCTTCTGTTACAAACATTGTAGGATTTTTATTTCATTTAAAAATTTTGGTAGTCATTATGATGGTAATGTTTACAGACATTCAGGTGTCAATGGCAATTACTCTAGTAAATACTCAGAGGTACTTTATTTTTTGTGTTAGTTGAGTTGCTGCTGCTCTGTCAGATGTGTTCAGCTCAAGGGAGTAACTTCCTATGGCCCTGCATAACGATGCACATCACACAATACCAAAATGAATATTTAAAATTCGATTTAAAAAGAAATTGTTGTGCACTCATAATTAAATGTTCTCTGAAGAGAGATATATATAGGTCATAAAAATTTGACTTTCCTTTTGCTGGTAACAGGAATGATTTTTAAGAGTAGAAAAGTCATTGCTTACATTATATAATCTAAAATATTTTAGAAATTCAAAGATACACCTTTTTTTTTTTTTCCACATTGTAACATCCCTGAATTCGGGGTGTATCCGTAATCAACAATGCTTTATAATTATAATAGGCATCTGTTTTTTTTCTTTTCTAAAATAAAATCACGACGCATCTTTAAAAAGTAGAATATTGGATTCGATGAAATGAGATGTGTCACAAATTTTAATAATTTGTTTCCTTAATATTTTTCACCGTAAACATTTTCTGGTTAAATTAATCTACAAAAGTAAAATAAAGTCACTGCAAATGCATGGCAATCGTATAAACTTCAGGGAAAAGAATCACTTTGCTATAATTTAAAAATTTTAAGAATCCATTTGTATTAATTCTACCTCTCAGAGAGGTTTGATGACTAGAAAAATTTGACTCAGATAAAAGGTGATTTTGATTTTCTTTATTTATTTTAACTTTTGCAGACTAGTGATGGTCTCCTCTCTTTCTTCCCCATTTCTGCATACAAGAAACTGCATGGACCGTCATACAGCACAATGGCTCTGACCTAACAAGAGTCAGAAACACTAACCCAGAGAACCCATATGCTGGGTTTTTCGAATATGTGGCCAGCATGGAGCAGCTCCAGGCCACAATTAACCTTGCGGAGCACTGTGAACAGGAGCTTACCTACTACTGCAAGAAGTCACGACTTGTCAATAAACAAGGTAAGGAAACTGAGGCATGTGTCCTGCTGTGCACCTTGCACCGTGCACTTGACCTCACCAGCTCCTGTGGATATTAATGATGCCAGGGTGGTGGCATATAGCCCCTTGAGAGTGTCTGCCCCCTGTACGCTTAGCAAACATGTCACAGTCTGGAAGCCACAGCAATGCTTTTGCCTGAAGAAAAGAACAAGATCACTTTACGCTGGGCTTTGTTCAAAGCCTTGATTGCCTTCAGAGTCTCTTTGTGGCCTTCATCAGATAACTCTACAAAAAAGGGCTTCATTGGGCTCCTCGATGGATGCTCAGTGTTTGTCCCTTATAAAGGGCAAGTGACATTTATGGTTTGTTCTGTCATGCAAAAGAGCTAACGAAAATATGATTGACTTTTCTGAAAGTGACTATTCTGTGGGACTCTTCATGGATTGTTGGCACTTAGCTGCTGGGTAAAACTGTAAATTAGAATAGATTGCCGGAAACAGTTTATTCAGCAATTTATGTAGAAATCAGAAAACCTCTTTTAACTCTTTCTTTTATTCTACTTCTAATAACTCCTCAATTCTGTTTTTGGTTTGTTTTCCCTTTAGAACATCTCATTATGTGCCAATATCTTGGGTCCCCCCGGTTTTGCCTTAGTGTGGACCTTACTGACGCTCTTGAATTACTGCAGGAACTTTCCAGCCGGCCTCCTGTAGGCATCTCTCCATACCTTCTCACCACCCAATATGCACTCTACGACGGGAATTAACCTCTAAGAAACTCTGCTTCCATCATGACACTTTTCTCCTTACAGAGCCTGGTACCTTCCTCTTCTCTGTCTGTCCCAAACAGACTCTTCTATCTGGGTATCATAAATGCATATTCTGGACCCACACCCTGCTTAGGCCAGTTTGATGCCACTCCCCAACACACTGTTTTCTAGCAGCAATATCGAGGTGTATTTTTCTTTAGAAATTAGAGATGATTCTAAGACATCTGCATGATAAAGCCAGTTGGTGAATGTTTACCCCTGCTTGTTATCTTAAGAGAGGTCCGGATAGCATGACAAGAATTTTAAGAGACGTGCATTTCATATGTGAATGTCATATGTCATGTAGATCAAGCAGAAAGATTTTGAACTCTTGGGATGACAATTGAACCTGTCGTTTCTAGTTAAGTACCTTTTCTACTTACTCTCCACCCACAGAATATAATTGGATTATTCTCTCCCTTTTGCCTGGCTTCACACCCTCTCCTCCTTCTTTGCCTCCATCTTCTTCTATTTCATAAGGTCCTCTTCTGGCCTTTTACCCTTCCCATCTTGCTGGTCTCCCCTCAAATCTTTTCCCCTTGAAACCTCAATCCCACTTATGAATGACCATCAGATAGTTGTAGTGCAAAGAGCATAAGATTTAAAGGCAGGGAGAGATGTAAGTTCAAATTCCAGGGCTCTTATTGATTAAGTAGAGAGCTTGGATAGATGAGTCTTTATCAGCTTTGCTTTCTCTTCTGTGACACAGGGCCAGTAATGGGGTGTGGCGGTGATTGGGTGGCATGTCACAACACATACACAGTGCCTGAAGTGACCTTCTCTTACCAGCTCTCTGGTGCATCACGGTTATAGTTAACATAGCAGTTGAGTGGGCGAGCGATTGTTCAGTTGTTCATTGTTGCTAAATATTGATCTTGGAATCTAAAAACATAGATAAACGAATATGGAATTGTATTCTAAGAATGAGAACCTTAATTATAGAAGGATAAATGAATGGGATGCAACAAAATGAATGGAATTGCTTAATTAGAAAAGAAAGATACAAGGGAAGACCAACATCAAAGTCATAAATGAGCCAAACTCTGAAAGAACCGGAAAACAAAATCCCCACAGGGTTAGTGAGCAAGCACCACATGAAGAGGGCAATAGAGAGCGTGAAGGAACCCCTACCTTCATGGCCAGTGGTGCCCATGTATCTTTTGCTAAGACTCTCCTGGCGTTTCAGCCAGGCTTCAGAGCCACTAGTAAAGAAAATAATTTCTAGAAAAGGCCACTGAACAAAGGATGATGATAATTGTTAAATACACAGATTTTCCTCAGGTCCATCACCCTAGAATTCATGTAGAATGAACTTGAGTTGGAAAAGAGAGAGAACAGTTTGGATTTTGATTTCACAATAAGAAATACATGGAGACGAACAGGAAGGAGGTGTCAGACAAGTTAAATTTACAGTTTCAGATCTTGAAGATACCGAACTTTTAAGTAATAATGGTGCCATTACTGTGGATGAATAAGGTGGGATGTGTATGTAAATACATTTTCAGCAAGCTGTGGAGCTGTGACTCCAAGTCATGGTATTTTAACTACAGGAAGTGGAACGTCTGACCACGATCACCGATATTTTATAATTTTAAATTTTTTAAAAGATTTTATTTATTTGAGAGAGAGAGCGCACAAGCATGGGGAGCGGCAGGCAGAGGGAGAGGGAGAAGCAGGCTCCCCACTGAGCAGGGAGCCCGATGTGGGACTGGATCCCAGGACCCTGGGATCATGACCTGAGCCGAAGGCAGACGCTTAATGACTGAGCCACCCAGGCGCCCATTGTAATTTTAATTTTTAACTTAAATAATTTCTCATGATTTTCTTCGTTCTTTCTTATACTTATTTAAATTCTTTAGGACACTTCAAAAAGTCTTAAAGGGAACCAAATGTATTTAGTACATTTAAAACATTCAGTGGTGTCTATTTTATAGGGAGGATCAGAAATTTAGAGGTGACAAGATTATTCAATATTTAGAAATAATTTATTTTCTTTTTAACCTATGAACACAATGTTTTTTTTTAATTTTTTTATTGTTATGTTAATCCCCATACATTACATCATTAGTTTTAGATGTAGTGTTCCATGATTCATTGTGCATAACACCCAGTGCTCCATGCAGAATGTGCCCTCCTCAATACCCATCACCAGGCTAACCCATCCTCCCACCCCTCTCCCCTGAACACAGTGTTTTAAGCAATATATTGAAAAATATCTATTAAATATTTCAAGGTGGGTTTCACCGTCTGTTGATGAGTTAATCCTGTAATTTAAAAAAAAGATGAAAAATCTTGATTTTAATGTCTCTGTCCATACACAAGCTTCCAATTAACTCGAGTTTTTTGGCGTGATATGGGCTGGTATGTATAGTAACACTGGGAGAAGAGTTGTTGGCATTAGTAGAGGTTCAATCTAATAGTAAGTTGTTATAAGTATTTTCTTTCTTAGGTAAGGGAGAAATTAGTACAAGTCCCAGATTTTCAGTAAGGCTCATGGCAATAACTTAGAAGTTTTGAAAGTCAACAGAAAAATGATCTAACACCTTTGAGGAGCTGACTGATTTGATGTCACATTCTTCTCATGCCCTGATTATCAAACGACTGTGATTTTTCCTCTCTACCTATTGTTTTTTTTTGAAGACAGTTGGCCTGCATTCCTCACCTGAATGTGCTGTCTATTCTTTACTCTAGTTCTTTGGCATCATGTTTAGTCATAACTCTGAGAAGGAGCTGGAAGCTGAACATTCATCATAGAAAGAAATGCATTTGGCTAAGGGAAATTCTGTTTTTGAGTGTAGTGTTTGCTTCAGGCATAAAGATCTTTTAGTGTTATTTCTGTAGTCTCCAAATAAATAGCCAAGCCATTAAATGGAAGAAAAAAAAATACATACTTCCAAATAGATCTTAAATCATAACAAGGGAGTACCATATCATGCCTAATGTTTAATAAACAGCCAATATGATTTTAGCCAATAAATATATTGAGATAAACCACTGACTTTCCATAATGTTTTAATGGGCATTTCATGATCTCAACTCAAATTTGTTCCTGATATGTTAATTACTATGGTTTATATTTTGATATCTTCTTGTTTCAAAAATTATTTTTAAAGAAATAACATAGGTGAACTGCTCTCAAAACATTTTTTAAGTACCATGCCTGAACTAAATAGGAACTGCTGATTTCTTTCCTACTTAAAGAAAAATACATTTTCCTTTTAAGCTTAAATAATAAAACATTTTTTAAAAAGCTTTCTTAAGGCAATGCCAGCAAGAGCCATGTTTGGAATATCACTGCATCAAATCAATCTTTCTTTTCCTTCTCTTACTCTTCTGAATGATTTGGGAAGGAAGCGACTGGCCTGCGCTGGAAGGCTGTGGGGCATAGAGCAGATGTCACATTTCTCACATTTGTTTTTCAGATGGAAGCCCTCTGAGTTGGTGGGTTGGCAGAACCAATGAAACGCAAACGTACTGGGGAGGTTCTTCGCCCGATCCTCAAAAATGTACATGTGGATTAGAAGGGAACTGCATCGATTCTCAGTATTACTGCAACTGTGATGCTGACCGGAATGAATGGTGATTTCCATATGATTTCCTTATGCAAAATAAAGTTTATATTTAAAAATGACTCACTCAGAACATATAGTGTAGTGAGGCAGATACTGAACAAATTAGTACAATGAAGAAATTAAATAAAGGTGTGTTTTGATGAAATCTGTCACAATCAATCCGAATCCTAAAAGTTAAGACCAATATTTTTTTTAAATTTTTTGGTAGTGGGCCATAAATCATTACATTTTATTTTTGTAATAAGATGAAATAGAGGCATCTGTTTCTTGTTTCCTCTTCATTATAAGTCAGTTATCATTCTCTTTAAAATTAAGTGTAATTAAGAATTCTGTTGCTCTCCGACGTGGATGGAACTGGAGGGTATTATGTTGAGTGAAATAAGTCAAACAGAGAAAGACATGTATCATATGATCTCACTGATATGAGGAATTCTT
>NC_138384.1:10096574-10106868 GCF_054177405.1 Leptonychotes weddellii | reverse complement strand
TGCACAAACAATGAATCATGGAACACTTCATCTAAAACTAATGATGTAATGTATGGGGATTAACATAAGAATAAAAAAAAAAAGAAACTGAAAAAAAAAAGTGCTTGTTCTCATGAAATACAAAAAAAAAAAAAAAGAATTCTGTTGCTCTCAAAATATATTTACAAGCATTAATTACTAAAGGACATTTCTTCAGTAATCTGCCTATAAAACCTTTAAACAGGTGAACTTAGAATTTCTTACAATTATTTGAACATGTAGCTCTTTAATTTTTTTAAGGACAAACCATGCTGCAAAGAACTAATATTCTATTTATTATATCTTGAAAAAGGAAATCTAAAACATTTAGGGATTTTAAAACTGAGTCTGAAATAGTCTTTTAAGTAGAAGTCTTACGTATATGTTTGCCTTTGAAAAATTAAAAAAGATATTATATTTGAGACTAGAGTTGAAATGTACATTGATTTTTTTTAATCATGAAGAGAAATGTTTTCCAGGTTTTTTTTAAAGGTTTATTTATTTATTTATTTGACAGAGAGAGATAGCGAGAATAGGAACACAAGCAGGGGGAGTGGGAGAGGGAGAAGCAGGCTTCCTGCGGAGCAGGGAGCCCGATGCGGGGCTCGATCCCAGGACCCTGGGATCATGACCTGAGCTGAAGGCAGACACTTAATGACTGAGCCACCCAGGCGCCCCTGTTTTTCAGTTTTTGTATTCACATTTCAACATACCATATGCATATCCTACATCCTACATAAGCAACTCTGTACATAAGAGTTATTTTTAAAAATACTAATAGTCTGGCGCAAAAATCATTGATTTGGTTACAGAATGTACATTAATTTCAGTAACACAGTCTGTTGTTAATTGAGCTCACATTTTGAGCTGTGTGATACTCTGTGTATTTATTTGGCAAACATCAAGGCTGTATTATATTAAAAAACAGATTCTTTTAGGATACCCTAAAAGGAGGTATCCATATGGAGTCATGATTAGACTTCTAGTGTTACATGTTTGGTATGAAGAATATTGTCTTGCTTGCTTGAGCTCCAATTTTTCAGAATATCTACTTCCTTTAGAAGGCACTCTTTATCTCACTGCCTTCACACACACACACACACACACACACACACACAATGCCTACACAATAATAGTGTATTTTAAAATGCAAATAAAATGCTAATAGCAATGCTTAACTGGAAAAAAATTCACCTAATCACCAAGAATTCTCCAATGCCTCTATAACATATTATTCATCAAAAATAATTTTTAAAAAGAAAATTTCGAAACTTCTCTTTTAAATTCTGCTCATTGTGAAGTAGCTTGCATAGAGCTAACCTTCCTCAAATACATTTATAATTCCAGGAAATATATTTATAAAAACACCTACTTGAAGAAAGTGGGGAACAACCAAATGTTGTGGGGGGGACCTGGACCCTTGAAGAAGGGAATCCAAGTGGATGAGAAGATGTTTACATGCCTTTTCCCATGAGGGCGCTAACCAGACCACATGCCATGAAGTGGTTAGGGCTCTAAGGGAATACTAGATCTTTTTGGCTTGAGGTAGCCGAGGACAAAATTTGGGGCTGCCAAAATGACTAAAAATTGAGGAGGGAGTAGAAATCCCAGAAAGAAGAAAGTACCTGGGCGGAGTTCAATCTATCACCCCTACTCAGATCCCTGGCTGCCCTGCACTGCACATGCGCAGGGGAGGGAACCACGCAGACAGCTAGAGCTGGGAAACTGACCAAGCTCTAGAGACATTTCAGCGGCTACCACCAGAGGAGAGACAGAATTTGGAGTTTAAGTCTCATTAATTGAGATGGGCTTGTAAACCCCTTTGCTTTCCTCAGAAATGACAGAGGGTTCGTGTCTTCACAGCAAAGACTGTGTTCCAAAACTGAATACGATTGAAAACTAAAAAGAAAACTGATGCCAGCCCACCTAAGATGGTATAAAACCAAACCTCCACAATTTATTATGATAAGACTGTGATTTAGCTGTGAAAAAAAAAGGAAGTCTTCAGAGAATGATAACAGAATCCAGAGTCTCTATAGTGTATCACTCATAATATTCAGAACATTGTAACAATTGTTATATATTCCCAAAAAGAGTAAATTTGATCCACAGTTAAGAAAAATAATAGTAGTTATTAGAAATAGACTCTGGGACACTGATGTTTGATTAGTAGGCAAAAACTTTAAAGCAGCTATTATAAACATGCCTGAAGACTTAAAGGTAAAAATAACCGCAAGTGAAGAGAGGGCATACTGAGCAGATAAATGAGAACTGTATTCAAGAAGCAAATACATTTTGGAATAGGAAAGCACAACATCTGAAGTGAAAACTTTCCTGGAAGGACTTGAAAATAAGATCTAGCAGAAGAAGTCTTCAATGAACCTGAAGACAACTTAATCAAAATCATTAATCTGAGGAACATGGCAGGTGGGGTGGGGAGAAAGGTTGGAAGAAACATTAACAGAACCTTTGTGGATTGTGAGAAAATATCAGTGATTTAACAGGCAAGAAATCAGAGTCCCTGAAGGATAAGAAATAAAACAAGGCAAAAACTATTTGAAAAAACAATGGCTGGAAATTTCTCAAATTTGTTTAATAAACGTCTGTGGTAGCAAGTCCCCAAGATGGCCCTCCATGAGCCACACTGCCAGTTATTCACACCCTTGTGTAATTTCCTCCCTGTGAGTGTCGCCTGGACCTTGTGACTTGGATCAAATAAATAGAATATGATAAGAGGGCGAGAGTCACTTCTGAGATTAGGTTCCAACAGACTGTGACTTCTGATTTCTTTGCACCTCTTTCCCTGACTCTTGTTTTGACAAAGCAGTCTGCCATGTTGTGAGCTGTCCTGGGGAGAGGCCCGGGTGGCAAGGAATTGAGGCTGATCATCAACCAACAGCCAGTCAATAGCCAAGGCCCTCAGTCCATCCAGTGGTAAGGAACAGACCACTGCCAACAACCAGCCACTGGAGCGAGCTTGGAAGCAGATCCTCCCCTTGGAGGTGATGGCAGTTGTTGCCAGCAGTTCAGTTGTAGCCTCGGAGGGGCTCTGAGCCAGAGTATCCTGTTAAGCTCTGCCCAGATTCTTGACACAGAGAAACTAGGGATCATAAATGTCGTTTCAAGTCACCAAGTTGTAGGATACTTTGTTATGCCATAGCCCATATATAACATAACATCAATGTACAGATTCCAGAAACTCAGAGGGTCTGAAGCAGAATGAAAACAGAGAAAACCACACTTTGGCTTATTGTTCAGTTTGCTAAAAAATAAAAAATAAAAAACCCAAAAGAACGATGATCAAGATAAATATTTTAAAAGCAGCCAGGTTGGATAGATCTGGTGGAATATATTCCATGCAGGGGAACAAAGGTACAAATGCAGGCTGACTTCTCATCGGAAACATGGGTCAGAAGACAATGGGATGATACCTTTGATGTGCTGAAAGAGAAAGCAATGTCAACCTGGAATTCTATACAAAACAAATAGATATTTCAAAAATGAAGGCAAAATAAAGTCCTTTTCAGATTAAACAAATGCTGAATTTGTTACCCACAGAACTGCACTATATGAAATACTAAGAGAAATTCTGTAGGCTAAAGAGAAATAATGCCAGATGAAAACTCAGATCTTCAGGAAGGAAGGAATGAAGAACACTGGAAATCATGAATATGTCAGTAAATAGAAAAGCTGGGGTTTAAATTCTTTTTTTTTTTAATTCAAAAAGAAAATTTACCATTTAACTGTATTATAACATCTATGACATCTACATTTAAAATATATGACAGCAGTAGCCCAAGGAACAGGTGTGTATTGAGGGGGAATGTGGGCAGGGGGTAAGGATATTATTCTGTAGTCAGCTTCTAATATTTTATATTGAGTAATATAACACAAAATCTAACTAAAGTGGATGAATTAAAGATGCATTATGTAAGGATCCATAAAGCAAACATTAAAATACTATAAACAGACATATAGCTAAACAGTGAATAAAAATAAAATTGAATAGAAAGAAATATGGAGTAAACCAAGAAAAGTAGGAGAGAGGGAGCAGAAATACAAGAAATCCTATGGGAAAAAATAGAAACAAATACCAATTTGGCAGATCTAAAACCGCAGTATCAGTCATTACACTAAGTGTAATTAATCATTTATTTATGTATTTATTTATTTATTTTCTATTTCTTTTTTGTTACTGAATTGTAATTGGCATACTATATTGTATTACCTGCAGGTTTACAACACAGTGATTTAATGCCTTCATACATTACAAAATGATCACCTTGCTGTAAACAGTCTACTTAAAGAAAATGGTCAACTGAATTTCAAAATCACCAACTATAGTCAGTCTGCAGGAGACATTAAACTGTGGCCATATTTTCACTCAAATGGGCAATTTGATCCTTGTTCTTTTGCATGTGCAGACTTACCTCAGAATATCTTGGCTTTGAAATGCAATAAGGGCTATTGCTTATTTTATAATTATGTTAATCAGAATAATTTTAAGAATTTTGTTGTTGTTACTGTTTTTTAGGACCAATGACACCGGATTCCTTTCTTATAAGGAACATCTGCCGGTGAGGAAGATAGTGGTTACAGACACGGGCCGACCGCACTCAGAAGCAGCTTATAAACTGGGACCTCTGCTCTGCCGGGGAGACAGTAAGTGCTGGCAGTGGGCTGTAAACATGGCTGAGCACGAGTCATGTTTCTATCATAGAATAATTAATCACACGTCTGTTGTGAAAATGCATGAGCAGTGCCTGAGGTAATTCTTCCAGTCAGTCAACAAACAAGGTACCCTTATAAAGTGCAAAGCCCTGTGATAAATGCTTGGTGGCAAGCTTTGTTCAGATTCTAAGAGAAAGAACCCACTAAGCATCTCGATTTGATTGGTTTGTAAACATATCCCAGCATTCCTAAATGTCTGCATGCCATCATCCATCTAGGAAAGCCTCAGTGCTGCGTAAAATTGTGAAGAATGTGAGTTTTCTACTGTTGGGCCTGTGGTGAAATTAGAGCATCAGTAGAATCAAATGCCAGTTTTATCAGACATATTTCAACTTTTAATCTCTTTTTTTTTCCAGTTTGTGTGTCTGTGTGTTTACGTTAAATCAATGGGACGTACTATTTTGTATATTCAATGTATTAACACTCTAAACCAGAATTTTAAAATTCAAATATAGTTTCACAGAAAATATTTATTTTCAGCAGGGAATGAAATGAGTATACATATCCATACATATGGAGACTGATGCATTAATTATTTATGCTTTTAGTTATTTCCAGGACTTAAAATGGGAATGGGAGAAACATTTATTTATGTTAAAAGTATACCCTACAATAAAATTTTAATCTAGGAGCTCAACATAGGAGATGATCTAACAATGCAGTGGATTGATGGGGATACATAGCAGAAGTTGCTTAGTTAAAAAGCAAAGCTGATACTGGCCTATAAACATTTATATACACTTGTAAAAAACTGTCTGCCATTATACCTACTATCCCTAGTCTTTGGCATCTCTACTTGCTGTTCTGCCAGTAGGCCTCTCACAATCACATGAAGATGACATAGGATATTGCGTGGAGAGAAAAATTATGTGCAGAGAGATGAGGTTGTAAGCTCAGGATGCATTCAGGGGAGTACAATGATTTTGTGACTATAGAAAATTGTTCTATACGTCACACACAGTTTTCAGTGCTGGCTCTGATCTTAACCCTTCAGGGGCCCAGACTGGCTTCCTCCCTCCCCCTTATTCCATTTGCTACCATCCCTAGGGAAGTGTCTGCTTTGACCGAGGTCACTACCACTAGTCCTTAGGGCTTCTTTCTTACAAATTTCCTGCCATGAACTTGAACACATAGCACCTTTTCATTTAACGGAAGTGATTCTCCATGGTAGGTAGTTTTTCCCCCTCGGTGGACATTTGGCAATGTCTGGAGATGTTTTTTGGCTGTCACAATTGTTGGGGGGTTGAATGCTACCGGCATCTAGAGGGAGAGGTGAGGAATGCTGGTAAATATCCTATGATGTGCAAGACAGCCCTCCGCAGCAATGAATGATCTGGTCCAAAATGTCAGTAGTGCTGAGGTTGAGAAACCAGAAAATTAAACTTTTGTGACCATGGGGATGCAGAGGTATATGGATTTACAAATAGTTTAAGTATTTAGAGACCTGCTAAGTAATTTCTAAGTTATTAATGAAACAGTAATTGAGAGTTTCCTTGGCCTTGTCTTGTACATCTATTTTAGGCTTAAGGCTCATCCCCACATAAAGTCGTAGGACTGTTCTCTGCATGGAGGGCTCTTTCTTATTCTATCAGTCAGAAGAGCGATGGCTACAGAACAATGAATGCCCCCTTTTCTCTATATGGGAAATCTGCGGTGCCTTAGGCACATTGTTTTTTCTTTCCAACTGAGATAGACTGGGTGGCTAAGGGGCTTCTAGATATGGAATCATGCACAGTGGGCCTTATAAGCAGAAGAAAGGTATGTGGACACTATCCTGAGGGCACTAGGACCTGAACATTGGATAATTTAAGGCTGAGAAATAGCTTGATCTTCATGATCCAACTGAAAGCATGAAGACCAGGTATAAATCTGAAGACCAGCAAAGTGACCTTTGATGTAAGACAGGAAAAATGATAAGGGCTTCAACCACACAGTGGCATGCGGCTTAAGGAAGGGTCTCACATATAGAGGGAAATTCAATATGATCTAGAGGAGGGTTGAGGTTGAAGGGGTGTGAAGACGATCTCTGGCTTTCTGATCTAAATAAAGTCGCTGAGGATCATTCATTGAAACAGTAGGATGCTAGTCCTCTTCACTGAGACAAAAGAGCTTTGAGATATTCTTTGACAGAAAAATGGAAAAATGAGAATGAAAAAAAATTGACATTTAGGTTTTCTCCCACAAGCTAGAGATGTTGAAAATTTTATATCTAGCCATGTTTTGGTAGGAAAGAAGACAGAAGCCTTGAAAAAGCAGGACAAATCAAACAAAAATGAGTATGAGTCCTTACTGGTCCCAAATAGAGCTTATCCCTAATTAATTGGTACTGTCTTTTTCTACGTCCTTCTTTCATCCTTTTTTTTAAAGTGCAGGTGATTCTGAAATCCCGTGGGACTGCTGCTATTACTGTGTGGTGTCAGAAGTCGTAGATTACATTGTTAGGGGTTTGACGTAAAGCACAGCCTGAATGATAAAGCCCCATTACTGTTGTGCTGCAGACACAAAACTTCGTAAATACCGGTGTCCTTAAGGAATTTATTTATTTATGAACATGGAAATCAATTTCTTGAAAATATATGTGAAAAGTAAATGGCCGAATTCAACATCCTATTTATGATAAAAGCCAAAGTAGGAACTAAAGAGAACATCCTCAATGTTTTAAAAGGCATCCATGAAAATCTGACGGCTAATACCATACTGAGTAGTCAGACTTGAAATGCTTTCCCTCTCAGAGGAGGATCAAGGCAAGGATGTCTGCTCTCACCTCTCCTATTCAACATCATACTGCTAGTCCTAGCACATGCAATAAGAAAAGGAATTCAAGGCATGTAGATCAGAAAGATATAAAATGTTCTATTTATAAATGATCTGGATTTCTGGGTAGGAATTCTGTAAGAATTTCTTTTTCTTTTTAAAATGAGTTTAGCAAGATCACAGGATGCAAGGTCAATATTCAAAAATAAATTATATTTCTGTATTTTCCTAATAAGAACTCTAAATTGAAATTTAAAAGCACTTTTTACAGTAGCACCAAACATATTAAATACTTCGGCATAAATATAACAAAATTATATAACATTGATGAGAAATCATTAAAGAAGAACTAAGTAAAAATAGGATAGTTGTAGATTGAGTCAATATTGTTAAGATGTCAATTTTTCTAAAATTGATACACATATTCAGTATAATCCCAATCAAAACCCAGTAGGTGTTTTTCTTTTTCCTTTTTTTCTTGTAGAAATTGGCAAGCTTATTCTAAAATGTGTACAGAAAAGCAAAGAATAGTCATGTGAGTAGATAAATAATTAGGATAACTAAAACATTTTGAAAAATAAAAATAAAGTTTGAGACTTATACTCCCTGATTTTAAGACATATTACAAAACTACAGAATTCAAGACAATGTGATACTGACATCAAGATAGAGAAGTAGATTGAAAGAACAGAATAGAGAGTCCAGAATATTTATATGTTCAATTGGTTTTTGAAAAAGCTGCCAGAGCAACTCAATGGAGAAAGAATAGTCCATTTCAAGAAATAGTGCTAGAATAATGAAAACCCATTTGGAAAAAAAAAAACAAAACAAAACCAAAAAACCAAAAATCTCAACCCATACTTCAAACTGCATACAAAAATAACTCAAAATTAACCATGCACTTAAATATAAACCCACAAACTATAACATTCTTTAGGAAAGTATAGGAAAAAAATCATAGTGATCGTGGTTAGGCATAGACTTTTTAGATATAGCCGACCAAAAGCATGATCCATAAAAATGTTAAAACGATAAATTGAGTATCACCAAACTTAAAAAATGCTTTTAAAATGACATTGTTAAGAAAATGAAAAGAAAAGCCAAACACTGGGGAAAAAATATTTACAAAATAAATATCTGAGGGGTGCCTGGGTGGCTCAGTCATTTAAGTGTCTGACTCTTGATTTCAGCTCAAATCATGATTTCAGTGTCCTGGAATCCAGGCCCATGTTGGGCTCTGCTCTCAGTGGGGAGCCTGCTTAAAATTCTTTCCCTCTGTCCCTCCCTCTACTCAGCTGTCTCTCTCTCTCTAAAATAAATAAATCTTTAAAAATATATATATGTATATACACATATATTTATCTGATAAAGCCTAATGTCCATGATATAGAAAGAATTCTCTCACAGGTCAATAATAAAAAAAAAATTCAAATTAAGAAATGGGCAAAACATTTGCACATGCACTTCATCAGAGAAAATATACAGGTTTCAAAAAGCACATAAAAAATTCTCAATCTCCTTAGTCATTAGGAAAATGTAAAATAATACCACAATGAGAATAACCATTAAAATGGCTAAAATTAAAAAACAAAACCCCCGACAATACCAAATGCTGGTGAAGATGCGGAATAACTGGAACCCTCATAGCTGGTGCAAATGCAAAATGTTACAGCCACTTTGAAAAATAGTTTGGCAGATTATTTTACAGGTTAAACTCATATTTACCATATGATCCAGCAGTCCCATTCCTAGGTACACAAGAGAAATGAAAAACCTGTATGTAAAGTTTTATATTAGCTCTGTTCATAGTCTCCTAAAACTGGATACCACCCAAATGTCCATCAACTAGTGGTTGACTAAACTTCCCATTTTACTGTGGTGTATCCATACTATACAGTGGAATACTACTGAACAATAAAAAGAAATGGAGTATTGATACATGCAACAACATGAATGAATCTCAAGTGCTTTATGCTAAGTGAAAGAAGCCTTATGTAAAATACTACATGCTGGACTATTATTCAATAACTAAGATACTGTGGAAAAGGCACAATCATGGGAGCAGAAAAAGAATCTCTGTAACAGCTTCAAGGTGAGAGGAATTTTGCAAAGGGGAACAGGTGAAAGACATGTTCTTTTTTTTTTTTCTGTGTGTCCTTTTTTTTATTAACATATAATGTATTATTTGTTTCAGGGGTACAGGTCTGTGACTCGTCAGTCCCACGCAATTCACAGCACTCACCACAGCACACACGCTCCCCAACATGAAGGATGCATTCTGTATCTTAAGTGTGGTGGTGGTTTCATGGCTTTATGCATTTGTCAAAATTCCTACACAAAGAAAGGGTGATTTTTATTACTGTAAATTATCCTTCAATACATCTGACTCCAAAAAAAACAAAAACAAAACAAGCAACTACTGTTATGAGTAGTTATAATTATGGTTGTTTAATTTTTTGCCTTTTTTAGAGCAATTTTAGGTTTATAACAAAATTGAGAGGAAACTCATATATCCCCTGCCCACACACATGGATAACCTCTATTATTATCAACATCACTCACCAGAATGCTACGGGTTTTTTTTGTTTTTTTTTTACCAAGGATGATAATTGCTTAATTGAAAAATTGGTTCACTGGGCGCCTGGGTGGCTCAGTTGGTTAAGTGACTGCTTTTGGCTCAGGTCATGATCCTGGAGTCCCTGGATTGAGTCCCGCATCGGGCTCCCTGCTCGGCAGGGAGCCTGCTTCTCCCTCTGACCCTCCCCCCTCTCATGTGCTCTCTGTCTCTCAT
>NC_138384.1:10067323-10096474 GCF_054177405.1 Leptonychotes weddellii | reverse complement strand
CCCTGCTCGGCAGGGAGCCTGCTTCTCCCTCTGACCCTCCCCCCTCTCATGTGCTCTCTGTCTCTCATTCTCTCTGTCTCAAATAAATAAATAAAATCTTAAAAAAAAAGAAAAGAAAAATTGGTTCACTTAAAAAAAGATACCGTAGAACTAGGAGACACTGATGAAAAAAATTGACAACACAAACAAATGAAAAGATATGCCATTCTCATGGATTGGAAGAATTAATATTGTTAAAATGCCCATATGCCAAAGCAATCTACAGGTTCAGTGGAATGCCTATGATAATACCAATTGTATTTTTCATAGAACTGGAACTAATAATGCTAAAATTTGTATGAAACCACAAATGACCCCAAATAGCCAAACCAACCTTGGGAAAGAAGAACAAAGTGAGAGGCATCACAATCCCAGATTTCAAGTATACTACAAAGGTATAGAAACCAAAACTGGTACTGGCACAAAAATAGACACATAGATCAATGGAACAGCATAGAGAGCCAGAAATAAACCCACACTTGTACAGTCAATCTACAAGAAAGGAGGCAAGAATACACAATGGGGGAAAGACAACCTCTTCAACAAATAGTGTTGGGAAAACTGAACAGCTGCATGCAAGAAATGAAACTGGACCACTTCCTTACACCATACATAAAAATAAACTCAAAGTGGATTAAAAACCTGAATGTGAGACCTGAAACCATAAAACTCCTTAAAGAAAATACAGGCAGTAATCTCTTGTATATCAGCTTTAGCAGCATTTTTCTAGCTATGTCTTCCCAGGCAAGGGAAACAAAAGTAAAAATAAACTTTTGGGACTACACCAAAATAAAAAACTTTTGCACAGCAAGGAAAACCATTAACAAAACAAAAAGGCAACATACTAAATGGGAGAAGATATTTACAAATGATATATCCGACAAGGGGTAATACCCAAAATATATGCAGTATAGATTATATATGCAGTACACGCACACGCATGCGCACACACACACACACGAATATTACTCAGCCATGAAAAAGAATGAGATCTGTCATTTGTGACAACACGGATGGACCTAGAAGGTATTATGCTAAGTGAAATAAATCAGACTGAGATAGGCAAATTCCATATGATTTCACTTATATGTGGAATCTAAAAAACAAAACAAAACAACAGAAACAGACCCATAGATACAGAGAACAAAATGGTGGTTGCCAGAGGGGAGGGCAGTATGGGATGGGTGAAATGGCTAAAGGGGATTGGGAGGACCAGACTCTGATTATAGAATGAATAAACCATGGGAACAAAAGGGACAGAATAGAGAATATAGTCAATGGCATTGTAATAGGGTTGGGTGATGCCAGATGGTAGCTACACTTGTGGTGAACACAGCATAGTATAGAGTTGTCAAATCTCTATGCTGTACACCTGAAACTAATGTAACATTGTGTGTCAACTGTCCTTCAAAAAAAAAAAAATACCAGAAGTAAATTCATAAAACAGGAAAGGTTTTAGTAACACGGTTATTCTTCAAGACGCTTATAGAATCCTGCTGAATCTGTTTCTGACTTATATTAACTTTAGAAGCAAAAGAGTCAAAAGAAAGAATCACGGGAAAACATCTGGGTTTACTGGTTAATAGAGAGGTTCTAACTAGTGAGAGGGCTTACCCATGTACTTTCCTTTCCCCCAGAAACAGTGGGAACATCCTCATTTTGAGGTACCATCCAAAGTCTTCTTGACTAGTAATCCCTCAACTTCAGCCTGCACAAAAATTAGCTGGAGAGTGTGTCAGCTGTGCTTGCAATGTTTTCAGAACTCTCCCCAAATACTAAGGAGAAAGTGTGAATGTCCAGTATTGATGCACAGGGTTAAGGCTTTTTTGACATTCATCAGGAGGACATCTACAAAGACCTTTCCCTACTTCTGCACGTCCTGCAGCAGAAAGAAACCTCATGGACCCCTGATGGCATCTGGCTCCACTACCCCTTCATTTGCTTTCCTTCATCCGCAAAATCTCCCCAAGCCATTTACTGAAACCTGTGACACTCAGGTTCAAAGCCTTCTGCCATGAAGCCTCCCACAGGTCTCTAGAGGACCTCGTCTTACACTTTCAAAGAATGTTGAAAAAACGACAAAGATATATTTTTCATACTGGCTTTTAATTATTTTTGAGCCTCTCAAGAGCAGATCCATTGCTCATTTATTATTGTGTTCCTGGCACCTAGTACATTACCTGTTACATGAAAGATAATCGATAAATAGCAGTTTATGAAAGAATGAGAATGATCCATCATATACAGCTCAAGAAACCTATAGCTTTGAATTATTTGTAAGAGACAGAAATAAGGTTTTGATTATATAAGCAATTAAATGATGTGCAAATATATACTTTTAATGAAGAGCTTAGATTATATTGGAAGACTTATTCCAATTGAAAAATCACATAGTACATAAAAATCTAGTTCCATCTGAACCATTTTTCGTCAATACACTTGGGCTGTGGCAGTGAAAGTGTTTTCAAATGAGTACATGATATTACTTAATATTAATTGTTTTTGATTTTCACTTTTCTAATAGTACCGTGCCTTTATAAAACTGAAACACTTTCTACTTGGAGAAAAAAATATTTTGTGGTCTATTTTGTTTTGTTTTGTGTTCTGTTCTGACTTACATTGCTAGCTAGTAACTGGTAGTCAAGCTGTTTCACAAATGTGAGGGAACATTCTTTCTAACACTTCCAAAAAATTTCCACTTTTCTGAGACTGGCAATCCTGATAATTCTCAAGACTATAATAAGATGCTTTTGTGACAGTTTTATACACATGCATACCTTTATTTATTGTTTTAAATATTAATTAGTGACTTAATTGATACAGTCATTATAAAATTTTAAGATATACAGAAATGTCAAAGAAAAGAGTATAATAATCACCAAGAGTCACAGAGCTCAGAAATAATGATTAATACCAGCGAGTATTATTCCAGGCATTGCTAGATATTTCTAGAGCAGGGTTTCCCAACTTCGGAACTCCTGACATTTGGCCTATTATGATCGGGGGCTGTTTGTGCATTGACGGACATTTAGCAGTATTCCTGGTCTCAACCCACTAGTAGCACCTTTCCCCTAGTTGTGACGACCAAATATGTCTCCAGAAATTGCCAAATGTCCCCTGGGGGCAAAATTGCCTCAGGTTGAGAAGCACTACCCTAGACAAAAAAAAAATAGAAAAAGGGATTGAGAAACAAGTTTGCAAAATTTTATTAATAGAAATTGACAGAGAAAGGAGAAACCAAATGGAAGCCAAGGGAATTGCTTTACATTATTTATGTATCTCATAAATATATGTTCTACTTGAATGATCCCACTAAACTTTAAGAAAAGATTATGAAAATTTGAAAAGTTATAGAGTCACTAGGTTTCATATTAAATTCATTTTTAAATTTTGGACAGTATTGATCTATTGTGAAAAATGGGAAAAGTAACACTCATTTGCCCTCTTCTCTCCTTTTTCTCCCCCACCTGTCCTTTTGGTAGTTTTGCTGTTATTTCTATAGTTGTTGATTCTTAGTGCCTGCCACTAGTCTGTCATCATAGCCTCTCTATTCTTGAATGATTTTTTATTTTGATCTATTTCTTCTTGGATTGCCTTGTCAGGTAGCTGATGTTTTCTGTTTTTCCTCCAGGAAGACCCATGAGTGTTGCATTTCTTGAGTTTGCATGTGCTTGAGAATATTTGTTGCTTCAGAACTCTGAAACAAACTTTGCAGGTTTAACTTTATATTATCTTTTGGTAACAGCTTTAGTAAGAAATAATTCACATGCCTTACAATTTACCCATTTAAAGTGTACAATCTAATCATACTTTAGTATATTTAATCATTTTTGTATATTACAGAGTTATGCAGCAATCACCACAACCAATTTTGGAACATTTTCATCACCCCAAAAAGACACCTAGTCCCATTGAGGAAACATTCCCTGTTTCCCTCCCACCCCGACACCAACCCCAGTCAACAACATTTAGATGAAAACACAGAATACGTGGTCTTTGTGACTGGCTTCTTTCACTTAGCATGATAGTGCCAAGATTTATCCATGTTGTACCATGTATCAACACTTCATTATTTTTTATGACCAGATAATATTCCATTGTATGGATAGGCTACATTTTGGTTACCCATTAATCAGTTGATGGACATGGGTTGGTTCCATTTTTTGGCTATTATAAATAATGCTGGTGTGAACATCTGTGTATGAGGTTTTGTGAACATATGTTTTCATTTATCTTTTTTCTTATATAATTCAGTTATCTTGAGTATATTTCTAGGAGTAGAACTTCTGGATTATAAGGTAACCTTACATTTGAACTTTTTAGAAACTGGTGTAACATTTTGGGGGGTCACCCTTTGTGACTTTCACCATTTGTACATACTTTTCTACTTTTGTATGCACTGAGAGATGCAGTCATCTTCTCTTCCACAGCTTTTCTAGATATCTTTTGCTGACATTTCATTATGAAGTAGGGTTTTATTTTTATTTTTCCTCAAAAAAGATTTGTGTGTGCTTTATTCTCAGATTTCTTTCAAATTTGAGAATATTTGCCTATTGCTTTAACAAAAAAAGTAGGCTGGATACATTTTCTTTCTCTCAGAAATTTGTGGATAGTGCTCCTTTGTCTCCTGATATTGAATATTGCTGTGTTATGAAGACAAACTGATTTTTTCACCTTCTAGATGACTGGCTTTTTCTAACCGAATACTTTAAGGAATAATTTCCCCTAAAGGCCAGTAACTTAACAAGGATACATCTCAGTGTTGTGCATTGGCATTAGTTTTTCCTGGAATTCGATGTGATGTGGTAAAATGTATAAAATGTACATTTTTAAGCAGTTTGTTGTTGCAAATGTGATCTAAATTTCTGCTCTCAGTTCATTAATCTGAACAAGATAATCTTTTCAACTCTGGCATTTGAATTTTTCTAACTATTTTATTCAGTGTATTTCTTTTTTTTTAAAGATTTTATTTATTTTTTTACACAGACAGAGGCAGTGAAAGAGGGAACACAAGCAGGGGGAGTGGGAGAGGGAGAAGCAGGCTTCCCACAGAGCAGGGAGCCCGATGTGGGGCTCGATCCCAGGACCCTGAGATCATGACTTGAGCTGAAGGCAGACGCTTAGCAACTGAGCCACCGAGGCGCCCCTCAGTGTATTTCTTCTCAGTTAATTCATTGTTGAAATTTTATGTCAATTAAGGAACCCCCAAAACTTACATAGTTAGAAAAGATTGTTCTAAGTTTCTTGTTCTAAGAAATTCTTGTCAATAAAATTAGTTTTTTCATTTTGTCTGTATTGACTTGTTCAGCTGTCTGAGAAATCATAGCTGCCCAAAATGCATTAAATAATCAAAGGTGCATGTAGGCAATAAATAACTTTGCAGAAATTACATTCGTAGACTGGAGAAAGATATTGACTAGTGATTTGGTTAATTTCTCTTCCATTCGACAGAGTTCTGTTCCATTTGACAGACTACATATAAACCATTAAAAAGAGTGAGGATCAATTCCATTTCATATAATTTTGCAAGTTCCACTATGTCTGATAATCCTCTACCATTAAGAAATTCTTTTTAAGTTTTATATTTTTATTTTCTTTCCTTAGGTTTTCTTTATTTAATTTCCTTGAAGTTTCTTCACCTTTTTACCCCTTCCTCCTTTTCTTCTTCTTCCTTCTCTCTCTCTTCTGGCCCCCTCTTTCTACTTGTTTACCTAAGAATTTGAGTGTATTTATTAAGATACATATAATACAACCAAACTAGGAGCAGTTAATCCTTCTTATCACTACTTTGACAAAGGAAATCTCATAATTTCATTCAACAAATATTTATTGAGCCCATACATTTTACTATGCCTTCCCCACATCCCAAGAGAAAGACAGACAGAGAGCACACACACAAAGGGAACAAAATAGACAAAAGTATCTGTATTCTTGGAGCTTGAGTTCTCTTGGGGGGGAGGTAGACAATATATAAGTAAAATATATGATATGATAGATGCTAGTAAGTGTTGTGAAGACAATATAGTTGAGGTGGGGGTGGTATGGGATTGGAAATTTTAAATAGAGTGGTCATAAGATGCTCAATAAGAAGGTGGCATTTGAATAAAAATCTGAAGGAAATAGGGAGCAGAGCATGTGTATATCTGGGAAAGAGTACTCTAGACAGAGGAAGAAGCCAGAGTAACCATGCAGAGATGGGAATGTTCATGGAACAGCAAGATGGTCAAAATGTCTGGAGCAGAGTGAGCAAGGAATAACGGAAGATATTCGAAGATCTGGTGGTCAGATCGTGGAGGGTTTTGAGAGGTCTTTATTTTTCAAATTCAATGAGATTGGAAAACATTAGAGAATTTTGAGTAGAGGATTGGTGTGATCTAATTTACATTTTAATGAGATTTAATGGGGAAGGTGGAAGCAGGGAGGCCATTTATGAGACCATATCGCCAACCCAGCTGAGGGATCATGGTGGCTTGGGCCATGGGCACAATAATGATAGTTGTAGTATGGGAATAGTTCAAAAGCAGAAGCAGTACAGTTTGCTGATGGATCAATGTAGGCTGCAGAAGAGTCAAGAATAACACAAGGTGTTTGGTCAAATAATCAATTGGAGGCGCAGAATTGGCATTAATCAAGAGGGAGAATATTGCTGGGGTCAAGGAGTTGGAGAAGAATATGAAGAACTCAGTTTTTGAACATATTAAAGTTGAGATGGAAGTGTTCAGATAGAGATGTGGAGTTGTTAGTTTGAGAGTTCCAGGCTTCGGATATGTATTTGTAAGTCATCAGCATATTTAAAGCCATGAAATGGACCAGCAGGAGTCATTGTGGATGGAGAAGTGTAATGATAGGAACTGGGGGTGTTCCACCATTAATAGGTTGAGGAGGTGAGGAGGAAGAAAGAAAAACAGAATTATAGCACTAATGAGAAAGGCAAAAGAGTGTTGGTGTTCTGGATCCAAGTGAAGAAAATGTTTCAAGGAGGGGAAAATAATAAACTATGTTAATTGTTTTCGATAGGTTAAGTAAGATGAGGACTGAGAATTGACAAAGGACTAGTAACTAGAATATATAAAGAACCCTCAGAAATCAACAGTGAAAAAAAGAAACAATCCAATTAAAATATGAATGTTATGGATTGAATTGTTTCCCCACCCCAAAGTTTATATGTTGAAGCTCTAACTCCAATGTAACTGTATTAAGTGGTAGGGTCTTTAAGGAGGTAATTCAAGTTAAATGAGGTCATAAAGGTGGGGCCCTAATTTGGTTGGACTGGTGTGCTTATATGAAGAGAAAGGGACACCAGAGAGTTCTCTCTTCCCACCTGTGCACAGAGGAAAGGCCATGTGAGAAGGTGGCCTTCTGCAAGCCAGAGATATAATGGATAAAAGACATGAAGAGAGATTTCACTAAAAGGCCACAAATGGCAATTAAACGCACAAAAAGATACTCAAAATCATTAGCTACTGGAAAATGTGTATCAAAACCACAATGAGATGTCACTGCATACCTTGCAAATGGCTGAAACAAAAGTAGTGACAGGAATTCAGCCAGGACATGAAGAAACCTGATCACTCACACATTGCTGGTGGGGATATAAATGATATAGCCATTCTGGAAAGGAGTCCGGCAGTTTCCTAAAAAGTAAAACGTTGCAACTCTCCATACGACTCAGGGACTGTATTCCTGGGCATTATCCCAGAGAACTGAGAACTTATATTCATATAAAAGCTTGTACCTGGGTGTTTATAGCAGCTTTGTTCGTAATTGCTGAAAACTAGAAAGAATCCAGATGTCTTTCAATAAGAGAATGGTCAAACTGATTTTCCATACATGGAATGCTGCTCAGCAATAAGAAGAAGTGAATTACTGACACACATAAACCTGTCTTATCTTCAGGGAGTAAATCTGAGTGAAAAATATGTTAATCTCAAGGGGCTACATACTGTATGCCTTTATTTATAGGACATTCTTCAGATGACCTCGGAGAACTGACTAGGGGTTGTCACAAGGTTACAGAAGGGGTGAGGCAGGAGAGAAGTGGGTGTGGCTATAAAAGAGAAGCATGAGGAATACTTGCAATGATGCAGATGTCCTGCATCTTGACTGGTATCAGTGTCAACATTCTGGTTTCAATAGTGTGCTATGGTTTTGCAAGATGTTACCTTTGGAGAAAACCAGCTAAAGGGTACACAGAATCTTTCTGTATTATTTCTTACAACTACATGAGAATCTAGAGTTATGTCAAAATAAAAATTCTAATGAAAGAAAGTATATTTCTGGCTTTTACAAATGATTCTTACACATTCTAGAAAGATCCGTTTGACTAGTAAATTATCCCTTGCTTTGGAGTTTCTATATTTTACTTCATTTTATTTACTTTAAAGAATGGTAGTGTTACCAGACTTACCGAGTTTTATACATTAAATATGCACAGCTCTTTACATGTCAATCATACCTCAATAAAGAAAGAAAGAAAGGTAGGGTTAGCATGTCATATGCATTCTGCTTTTAAAAGTAAAACACAGCGCCTTAAAAAATAACAGCTTTTTCAAATATTGTCCTTTTTTAAAAACAGCTTTATTGTGATATAACTTATATACCATACAATTCATGTATGTAAAATGAACTACTTAATGGCTTATAGTATATTTATAGCATTGTATAATCATTACCACGATCAATTTAAGAACATTTTTGTCACGCAAAGAGAGCTCTCCACCCGTTAGTGCCTATCATTCTCCAATTGCCTTTCTCCCCAGTCCTAGAAAACCACTAATCTACTTTTTGTCTCTATAACTGTTATTTTAAAAGGATAATCTATTCATGATATAAATAAAAGCTTAGCAGAAGGAATATTTTTTAAAGTACTTCTAATCTTGGCATTTTACCTAGCTAATTTTCCTAAATGAGCTCTTTTTACTTTGTGTATGGAATTAAATCCTTCGTACCTCTTCTTCTTCTACGGATCCCATTATCCCTTACTTTTTTTTTTTTTTTAAAGATAAAAGGTGGAATTCCTGAAGGAATCTTTCCAAATTTTTAGTACCCTATACTGAATTGAATTGAAAATATATTAATTATTAATTACTTAAAATTATTTACTATTACTAGTGAATCACATAGAATAACACATCATGATTTGTTTTTGTTGGGCTAATAAAAGGGGTCTAACTCTCCTGACGAATCCAGCAAGTGATTGCATTCAAAGTTGCTAATGGGGCAGCTTAAGGATTTTTAAGCCACTTTAGCCAGAAACTCTTTCTTCAAAAGACCTGCAGCTTCCTGCTGGTGCCCACCTGCTGGGCTCTGCTCTGCCGCCCTCCCTCTCCCCTCCTTTCTCTGAGGCAGTTCACATTCTCCTGGGTGCTTCCTAATAGCACAGTCTGTGAAGAGCTGAGGTATCATATGCCATAAACATTATTCGATCATGGAAGTATTGGCCTTTGCTTTCTTTATAATTGTTTTGAATTAGCAGCAATTTCTTGCTCCAATAAAATGTTCTCTATTTTTTACCTATTGTGAATCTGCACAATAAGGTTTGCTAACTAGACAAAATAGGCACGATTATGTGTGTGAGAATGTTTGAGCTACCTAAGGTAATAAATTGTTTTCATTGCTGTAAAAGCATTCATTGTAAAGATAGCAGCAGTTCAAAGAGTTGTTCCTTTGTTTCAACCAGTTCCCTGAAGCCTTCGATAGGATGCTTTATTGGGTTAGTTGTGATATATAAATGAAACATCTGAAGTATTATGTTTTATAATGATATTATCTAATTTAGACCTTTAAGGAATTCTGAGTGTTCTTTTAAATCTGACCAAATGAATAAGATTCAATAATATTCCATAATTTAGAGTTACAACTTTAATTTTCATGTATATCACATTCAACAGAAAGGCATTTAATCCCTTTTAAAAATGGGACAGGTAAGAGCTTTTAAGAACACAAATGTGTTGTTATACCTGACTTGGTATTTTGCATTTTCTTGCGTTCTTTCCTAGAGATCCAAATGTCTCATCATAGAAATAATTGTAAAATGGAAATAAGGACTAGGCTTGGCAAACTCAGATAATAGGCAGTTTCATTTGGCTTTAGGGGGAAAAAAAAGCCCTCAAAGTATATTCTCAGCTGAATAAATTCAACTCTAAAATTGTTCACAGATGAGCTGAGAATTGACTTTTGAATGAGGTCCCTAAGAAAAACAGAAAAAGTAAAATAGACACAACCACTGCTTGTTCGGTCCGGAATTTATACAAAATAAATTAAAATCTAAGGAACAGATAGAAGCTGAGTCGAGTCTGTGATTTTTTAACTCTAGGTATCTGTTCCCTGCAAACATAATGAGCCATTGTTTTGAAATTACTGTTTTCTAACTTCAGCGGATCAATACGTCTTCGAGAAAGGTAGTTTAGGTAGAATTTTATCCAATGTTGTGAGTGTGTATGGAGGCAGTTGCTTCAAACTCAAGATACATGTTCATGGTTGATGTGTCGAGAACTTGCTGGTGGTAGCAGCAATACATAGTTGGTTTCTCTGATGGTGTTTCTCATCAACCACACATAGCCACTTGGATCTCACTCCTGCCACCTCGTGCCACTGCATTTATATTTTATTTCCCAAACGGTCAACTATAGGAGCCCCACGGTATTTTTCCAAAAGGAAAGTTGTCGATACAGCACCAGCAAAATGAATGGGAAAAGTGAAGATAAGAAGTTGCCTGTGGACAGAAATCATAATTAAATTATACTCCACATAAGTTTTTCTCAGATCTCTTAATTTATACCCCAGCCTTTTACCCATTTTTCTCCTTATATTGAACATTTTTCAACTTTTTCAGAGTCCTTTCCTGCTGTTTATCTACTTCACTATTACATGCGAAGTAGAAGGTAATTTTGAATGAGAAGAGCATTTTCATGAGGAGATCAGCATAGCACAGACTAGGTAGTGTCTTGATCTTTAATTAGTTGAGAATATTTCGAATGCCAGTCTCAGTTTAGAAAATCGCAAAGCCCATTAATGAAAACAGTTAGTTGAGGGTGTAACTCTTTGCAGTGTGTGTGTTAGAAGTGTCAGAACAAAAAAATGCTTTGAGCTTCTTTAGATTTTTTGTTATTCAAAGGAATGTAGGTGTTTCAGTTTTCAAGTTATACAAAAAATTCAGTCTATTAATCAATAGTTGGCAGATTCTTATATCACTTAGGGCAGAGGGTGGTGTTTAGGGTGAGGCTGATTTTCTTATATAAAATATAACATTCAGACCATTTCTGCAGTGTTCATTTCTCTCCTATGTTGGAAGGAATCCAGGATTGCAATCCTTGGGCTCCCATCCTGTGTACTATATAGTTAATAGAAAAAAGAAAAGCAGGTTTGTATAAATGCTAAAAATAGAAAATGTAATTATGCCATTCATTTTATTTTATGAATTTTTCTTTTTGATTTTTTCCTTTTTTTTTTTTTTTAAACAGGGTCATTTTGGAATTCAGCTTCCTTCAATACTGAGGCTTCATACCTTCATTTTCCTACTTTCCATGGAGAACTTAGTGCAGATGTGTCTTTCTTTTTTAAGACAACAGCTTCATCTGGGGTATTTTTAGAGAACCTGGGGATTACCGATTTTATAAGGATAGAGCTACGCTGTGAGTCTCCTTTTCCTTAGAAGCTTGTGGGATTCTATTTAATAGTAAATCCTTTAACTAATTGTCAAACTACTGTGTTTCTACTTTATCAGCTAAATCTTTTCACTGTGTCCTTTTGAAAAAAAATCTATGATATTAAGTTAGTCTTTCTGCTAGAAAATAATTTAATATATAACACAATAATTTGGGAAAATAATTAGTATTCTGTAGAACCAATTGAATTAGGGTTTTAAATCCAAATAATTAAAACTTTTTAAAAACTCAATTCTCAGGTAATTACAAAATTACTTAATTAAATCGACCAGCCATTTAATTTTGTATGCCATATAATTTTGGTATACTCTTAGGCCACTATTAGTATCTTATTATCAAATGTATATTACGTGCTTTTAAAATTAGATAAACTTTGAATCATTGTAAAAATTTTTACATAAAATGCCAGATGCTATATAGTTTTCTTGTTCTGGCTTAATAGCTTTGCTCTATCGATATGCAAAATTAACTCTGAGGATGAGTTTCTTAAAATCTGGGTTTTTTTTCCAAATGGATTTTCTGTTCTCATTCCACGTCTCTTCTTGACTGATGTCATCAGTTCCTTCCATAAGATTTAAGCCGTTACCTTTATATTTCATGATTGCCATGCCATGGTGCTATTCCTAAGTGTGTTGAGGACTCCTCTGTCCACCACAGGGACTAACTGGAACAATCTTCCTATCTCCTATTTCCAGCTCCAGCAGTAGTGACCTTTTCATTTGATGTGGGGAATGGGCCTTTTGAAATCTCGGTGCTGTCACCCACTCATTTCAACGATAACCAGTGGCACCACGTCAGGGTGGAAAGGAACATGAAAGAGGCATCTCTTCAAGTGGATCAGCTCTTACCGAAGACACAGCCTGCTCCCACTGATGGGCACATCCTTTTACAGCTCAACAGTCAGCTCTTCGTGGGTAAGTTCTGTTGGAAGGTAGTTTGTCATTGAACTCTATGACCTAAGTGTAGAGGTGGGCCAAAATGAAATAACACCAACTGGTAACCACAACAAGCCACTGTTTATTGAGAACCTATGTTCTAGGCGTGCCAGGTGTTTTATTTTTCCCTCATAACCAATCTGTGAAATGGGTTAACCCCATTTTACTGATGAACTAACTGAGGCACAAGGGATTGAAATACCTTGCTTTCAGAAATCTACCTAGTAAATGAGATTTGAATTTGTGTTTGATTCATTCCTAAACCTGGATTCTTAATATTACAGATTATGTAATTGGTTCCAGTTGGGGTTGTTTTGGTTTTGGTTTTGTTTTGTTTTATTTCTTACATTAGTGCTTTTAGTGTTTTGTTGGGGGTTGTTTATCTCTGTTCTCAGGGGATTTAAGGAACCCTCCGTGTAGTTCCGCCTGATGCCAGACAGGGACCCCTGTCAAAGAACAGGCCAATAGAGGAAAAAAAGAAAAGCAGGAGCAAAATGTATAAATCATCAGTTCTTCTGCTGGTGTCTCTCATTTTGCCCACTTTTCGGATACCTTCTGATCACCTACCTCATGCTTATATCCAGATATTCCTTTCTTGCCTAAATACATTCCCTTGGTATGTGTAGACTTGATAGTGGAATCCTTCTGGAAGTGTTTGTTTTATTTTCAATCTTTGCTAATTACTTTATAGAACTCATCGACCATTAAGTTCAGGAATTATTTCTTACTTGATCACTTCTCATATATTTTAATGTAAATAAGGGCACAACAACCCTATAAAGCAGAATAAATTATAAATGATCAGAAATTATGTTTCAAGCATTTTTAAGAGTTATGTTTTAGAACAAAATTCAACAGATTCCCGTTACATCTTTTATTGCTTAATAGTCTTGTTTTATTACCCTCACTGCAAAAGATAAGCCAATTTGTGACTTATTTGACTAAGAGACATTTGGGATTTCTAGTGAATTTATATACTCCTTATTCTATCATTAATTCTTTCATTCAATAAACAGTTAATGAGCAGCCTCTATGAGTAGGGCACTGTAATAGACAATCTAATCATGATCTTGCAGCCACTCAACTGACTTATTTAAGGGTATGGAAATAGTAAGGAATACTTGGAATACATAACTTTTCTTTTAGTAACATGCTAGAAACTCAGTCAGGAAACTGACGTAGATATTTCTTGATATACAAAAACTGAGAGATGGCTGCAACCAAAGGTATGGCAATTTAAAATCTGTCAGTATCTTGGAAATAGCCTTACTATTCTTGGAAATTGAGGAGGCTGAAACAGTCCTCGAATTTTTTCAGTGAAATCTGTTGCAGTTCGCCTGAACATGAACTTTCATCCTTTGTGTGAATTTTAACTTCATAGAAATGAAGTCACTATATAGTGTGTGTGATAGGAATCCTGGCCTTAATTTGATTTCAGGTAGTTGTAATGGTTAGAAGTACTGTTATTATATCAGAAGACTGTGTTGGAACAGACTTGAGTCTTTTGCCATCAATCATGTGTTACAATTTTAATAAATATACCTAACAGATTTCATCTTTATGGTGGCAATTGGTTAGGCTTTTGATATTCCCATATGTGTTCAAATCCAAGGACTGCCTGTGTGAACGTTTTATAAACCAAAGTCATTACTATGTTTAAGTCAAGTCACTGACAACTAAAAAGAAAAGCAGAAAGATCTCTGAAAAAATTGTTACATCCACTATTAATAAAAATCTGTTTATATAATTCCCTTCTTTTTACTCATAGGTAACCAAGAAAATTGACAAGGTTACTGTGATGACATTGAAAGAAGGACTCCTGTTTTTTAAAAGGCTTAGGGAGAGGCACATCAGGGTCTTCTTTTTATCTTTACCTCTACCACATGAGTGGACCCCTGTCGTGCGAAAGGGCCCCAACCAAATTAATAAAAACTATACTTACACAACAAAATATTAATTTCTCAGTTTGTAACATTACTTTCACACAAATCAGAATATTTTTTGAATTTCTAGATGAAAATACTTCAGTGGGGGTTAAATTATAATTTAAAAGGTTATACCAAATTAGTGCAAAGTGGGTAAAAAACTAGTAAAAAATCAGAAAAAATTAGAACTAACTTAATATAACACTTACTAAGACCAAAAAGTAGCTCTCTGCATTCCTGGTAGTATGTTTCAGTGGGAGACAAGAGGCAACCAATAAAAGAGTAAGTAGTAAGACAAAATAGATATTATTTATAATATATTTATTAATATCACACATTTTGTACATGCACGCACACACATATATTTGTGTGTCTGTGTGTGTGCATACAGCTTCAGATAATGATAAATAATATAAAATGTCAGGAAATGACTTGGGTTGGGGGGCTTCTACTTGAAGTAGGGTGGTCAGGGGAGTGTCCTCTGAGGACCTTACCTTTGAAGAGAGGCCAGAGAAAGTAGAAGAGGGAACCTGTGAACATCTGAAGGGAGAGAATTACTGGCAGAGGGACCATGCTTGACGTGAAGAGGAGGAGCTTTAGGAGTCAGGGAGCAAGGAGGAAGCCATTATGGCCGGAGGGGAGAGTCAGTCTGAGGGAAAGCGTGGTGTCAATCGTGGTCAAGTTATATGCTGGGTCTTGTGAGACAGTGTCGAAGAATTTGGATTTGTGGTCCCTGTGGGAGTTAGTGGTGGCAGGGGCTGGAGAGGAGATGGTGAAAACCAGTGGTGGGCCATACTTTAAGTGTAGACATATACAACTTGTGCTGGATGGGTTGTTGCTGTTAGTATGTTACTTCTTAGCCCTGCTAATCTTCTTGGGGACAAGACACTTTGTAGGTGTCTGGGATCCTCGCATCATTTCTCAGTTTTCAATTTCAACTGAAGTTCGTGTTTCTTGTTTTCTTCCTTTATCATAATTTGTAAGATGATTCAAGCTGTTCCCTGACCCTTCAGTCTGGATTATATATACTATAAGCCCTACAAACCATAGTCCTGCCAGGCTGCAAAAGACTGCTGGTCCTTCTTCACAGCCCAGAGAAAATATTCCCCTTCCTCCCTTTTCTTCAGTGAGATTCCACCCATCCCACAATCACACATTCCCAGGAAATTGGGCTTCTTTGTTCATATGTTCTGTGCCAGCACACAGTCAAATATTGAAGGGACCCTGTCTTGGACACTGTTTCCCCATGTATGAATACCTTACAATATTCTAGAGTTAAGTCTGTTCTCCGAGCCATGCATGACTCTGTGGATGACTGGGAGTCTCTGCTCTGATTCAACAGAATTGATCTTCTGGTTCAGATTTTAAAGGGTAATTTCATTCCCCTTACTTGCAAGTTCAAGAGTTTAATTTGTAGTTCACCCATCCATCTTAAAAATAATTATGGCTAATCAGTATTTTTAAGTATGCATAATGACTGTCATTCGTTTTAGGGTATCAGGATATATTAATGAGATAAATGTAACTGTAAAGAATAAGTCTATAGTATAACTTCTACTCCTAAAAAAATGTTTGAGTCCAGACGATGATGATGATAGTTTTAAGTTACATAGAAACAGAATCTTTATAAACACGGGACAAAACTATAAGACTAATGTTGGTCTAAGATAATGTTAGTATCTCAGCATTTAGTAGCTTTTACCAAAAATGTACCTTCTTGTTTGTAAACAAATTTGGCAGAAAACATTAACACTATTGTGGAATATTTCAAATACCAAATAAAGTTACTTTATAATACTACAAATATGAAACATAAGAGATTTCGATAATATAGAACTGTTTGTTTGCGATATATCTGTAACACTTTTACCTACAAGTAAAATGTTGTGGCTATTTGAATATATATTCATTTTGATTTCAGTTATATTCTCTACCTCACTGTGCTACCACACAACCAGGCCTATGTTGATATTTATTGACATTACATTTTTTTTTTGAGCTTAAGGATTTTGGTGGTCTCTCAGAAGTGACTAGTGGAATGGGATAACCTGAAAGCATCTAATATGTTTTCTCAATTGCTGGCTTCAGTCTCTCCCTTAAAAATCAGTTGTAAAGTGTGTCCACATCTCAGAGTGAAACTCTGAGGCAAGACTGATGCTTTACCTTCTGAGCAAAATCAGTAAAAATAAATAGAAAGCATGATTAAAAACGTGATTTAGCTGAGCAACAATGATACATGATGATTGAAATAGAAAGAAGGAAATGAGAGTTTCAGAGGTGGACTAGTGTTCGTCTACACCAAAGAATTATAAAACAGAACAATCCCTGTACTTCCAAATATTGGAACAATTGTCTTCTGTTCATCTAAACTGTAGGATGCCATGCAACTTGAAGGAGTAATAAAATAATGAACATAAAACCACTTGTATGAACAAGTGAAAACAGTTGACAGGAATGTAATTAGAAACAGTAAACACCAATGCAGTGACCATCTCCTCCCCTTCCCCAAATATCCCAACCATCACATTGCTTTTCGTAATAAAAATGATGATTCACCTTCTAGTTGTTGCCCATCTTTCTCCATTCTTGTTCTTAATTATGGCACTGGGTCTTTCCCGACCTTTTCACATTCTTTCACTTTCCCCTTTCTGTATGTGTGTAATTTATGACCTGAGTTGAACAGTTCTATTCAGAGGTGCTATTTATACTTTAAAAAATAAGTTTAGTGGCATGATGTTAATTGGTGTATTAAACATATGCCCTTGACCCTGTTACACCGAGGACTCAATGTCAAGAGTCACTGCTGTTATCATTCCCCCGCAAACATTCTCCAACCATGGAAATGATGGAGAGAAAAGAAGCAATCATTTTTTTAAGCTGAAATGTGATAGTGGTCATTTTCTATTTTGGTTTGTAAACTCAGCATTTTTCTTAGAAGTTTCTTAAATTAGCCTTGAATTGATTTTCATTCAACCAACTCTGCAATTTTTGTTTGCAATCTAAATTCTTTTACTGACAGGTTTTTAAATGGGGCAAACTCCATCTCAATACTTTGTGACTAGGACCTGAAGGAGAAGTGAGAACTCCTGACATAGACTCTGAAGTCATTTGCATTGCATTTGAATTGCATCAAATCCATGTATATTTATTGAACTTCTGGAGCAAACCATTTCTAAATGCCATACACAAAGGTTAATGTTGAACTCTGAGCATATTGAAGCTCTGAAGGTTGGTTCTCACCCTTTGTTGCACATGAGTATCACCTGGGGATCTTTTGGGAAACTGACAGTACCAATACAAAGCTAGATTTATTTCCGGTGGATGGGCTTTTGTGTACTTGTAAAGTTGGATACCATAAATACATCCTTGTACTGGTCCTTTGGTGAACATATGCTTGTATTTATGTTGGGTCTGTACCTAACAGTGGAATTACTGGGTCATAAGATGTGCATATGTTAAGCATTAAGAGACATTGCCAAATAGCTATTGACCATTTGGATATCCTCCTTTATGATGTGGCTGTTCAAATCTGTTGCCCATTTTCTACAAGGTTGTCTTCTTTTTTTTTTTTTTTTTTAAGGAGGGTTGGGGGGGTGGCCCTGGGTGGCTCAGTCAGTTAAGTGTCTGACTCTTGATCTCAGCTTAGGTCTTGATCTTGTGGTTGTGAGTTCAAGCCCTGTGTTGGGTTCCACACTGGGCATGGAGCCTACTAAAAAAAAAAAAAAAGATTTATAAGAATTCAGTGTATATTTTGGATTCATTCCAGATACATTTATTCCAAATTTATTCTCTCTTTGGATTGTATTTTCATATGCATATGTAATGGTGTCTTTTGATGAACAGAGGTTATTAATTATAATATATTCTAGGATTTGTCTTTTTACTTTTAGTTCACTTTTCATAGCCTAAAATAGTTTTGGAATGAGCATGTCAAAAAGTTTTACATTTGAATACTTTTTATTGCAATCTGATTTTCTTTTGTGTAAATATGTTCCCACACACGAAAACACAGTGCAATGAAAGCCACATTTCTCTTTCATGCAATCATATCATTTACTTCAATTGTGTTCTTCTCTCCTCCTTAGATGGCTTTTTCACGATTAGCTTAAGAAGCGCTCAGTGTACTTTTGCATGTTTAATGAGCAAATCTTAGTGACTGTTGACTGAAATCAGAATTCACATGGGATCTCTTAAGAGCAGAGAATATGACTCATACCACCAACAGTTCATTTCTTTAAAATATGCCTTAGGAGGTCAAACCAGAGAGGTGCTGTGGCCTTGGCATGTGGGAAAACTAAATAGACCCACATTTTTCTGCTGGGATTACCACGAGGCCATGTTCTCACCACTGACTTTGGTTCAGGGAACAGTGCCTGGTTTTCTGCCCTATGACACTGTTGCTTACACTACCTTCCTATTTCAGCCGTAATAGTTCTTTGAACGTGAGGGAGAACAGTCATCCTCCCCTGGGCTCTCCTAGGGTTATGTTCACTGAGGAACATTCCATGGCAAAATTATAACTGGGGTCCAGTCTCACAGCTCTGTACATTAATGCACCATTTCTACAAGGCTAAGCCTTCCCAAGGGTGGCTGGGTAGACCAGGACTAAAGATCCAATACATAATATACGGGAGACCATTTTTTCCCTTCAATCCCCTCACTTGGTCCTGGGCCCAGCCTGCATGGGCTGTCACTTTCCCGTTCCAAGTTGATCTCAGTGGTCAGAGCCTTAGCTGCCTTTCTCTGCCACAGTACCGTGGTTAGGGAGAGCCCCTGTACTCTGCCAGACACGTTTCTATAACTCCAAATTTTAAAGAGAAATGTGGGATCTTGATTTCTTTTTCTTCTGAGGCCCCTGGGCAAATATACAGTTGTTCCCAGTTAATCCTCAATAACATTCAAGCACAGCACATAAATAATTTGCCATTAAAAAATTAAAGGTCTTCCTGCTCAAAAAAAAAAGAAAAGAAATTGGCATAGGAAAGAGCCAGCTCGTATTTCGTGACAATAGCATCTGTCACTTAGACTCACTTCCTGGGAGTAATGAACATGATAAAAGGGTTGGACTCAGTCTCTGTTCATTGACTAGTGCACCTATTAGGTGCAGATCCCAGTACTGTTACGTAAGTGAACAGATTCAGTAACTAAGGTTAGGCATTAGTTTCACAGGATACCTAGTGTTTGTGAAGTTCCAGAATTCATTATATCTGATATAGCATGGCAGGTAAATTGATAGGAAATTAATTGGAAGACAGTTCCAAACATAATAACTCAGTGGAAACATCCAGAATCAATTAATCAAACTGCAGCTCATTTTAATTGGACCCACTCTAACCTGAAAAGTCATTGGAATCTTTAATTAAGCTTTCAAGCTCAATACTATTTACATTGGCTGTGTTCTCCAGAATAGTTCTTCTTAAAATAAGAAGTTATTAACTTGAAACCTAATGGTAAAGCAAAAATCCTCAGCACATGTATGGCATGTATACGTATGTTTAATTAGACGTTTTTCCTGATAATTTGAAAATGTAGTTTAAAACTATTTGATTAAGGGGGTACCTGGGTGGCTCAGTCAGTTAAGTGTCTGCCTTGGGCTCAGGTCATGATCTCTGGGTCCTGGGATCAAGCCCCGCGTCGGGCTCCCTGCTCAGCAGGGAGTCTGCTTCTCCCTCTCTTTCTGCCCCCCTCTCCCTGATCATGCTTTCTCACATGTGCTCTCTCTCTTTCTCTCTGTCTCTCTCTCTCTCAAATAAATAAAATCTTTAAAAAAATAAACTATTTGATTAGGTAAATATTAACTCTTCACAAGTACACAATTCAGAAATCCTGTTTGCAAGGCTGGGTGTTGATTTTCTTCTCACTATTAGAAATACATGTATTTAGTACATATATGTGGGGGGTTTTTTCCTGTTAATATCCCCATCCTCTGACCTTCTTGTTCACCAGGTACCTATTTCTACCATTATAAACATCACGTGTTTCCCTGTCTAAATCTATTACTAGACCATGAGCTCTGTGAGGGCAAGATCAGTTGCAGATAGTTCCGTACCTCCCATGTCAGACACCATGACCAGCAAAGAGCTCCTACGTAGAGCTGGCAGAACTGAAACGCTGTTCAAACCAAAAATGATCTAAGGAATAGAAGAAAATGAAAATTACCTTTTTTGGCCATATTTTGGTGTGGAGACACAGTTTGCAATAAAAGGCCAACTGTAGGGTTTTGCCCTTTCCTGCCTCTAACTGATTGTGTTTATTTTAATATTTCCTCAGCTGTGTCCATGGGCTTGTCCCTGGAATTCTCATGCCTCTAGTTCCTCATCATCTAGAACAAAATAAAACAAATAAGAATAAACAAGCTGAGGCAGATGAAAAGGAATTGTATTCAGCTGTTGGACTCCCATGTTACTTAGTTATGATGTCACTGGCAAAAGGAGTTCAACTCCTAAAGCAGAGAGACTTGCTGATTCAGAGTGACAAATGCTTAACAGACAATGATTTAACATTACTGTGTACTATAACCTATGTATCATGATTTAAAGTACTATAACATGAAATAAATGAAATACACCAGGAATCCACCCGTAATCCAGACTTCCCAGCACCGGACTCTCCTCCAGTGAGTTCCCGGGCCAAAGCTAAAAGCAAGGCTGTGGGCTTCCTTACCCAGCAAAGAAAATTCCAGCAAGGATGCTAAGAGAATTTGGTCAAAGACTTAACTCTGAGCTCTCAACATTCTATTGAGGTGAGTTAGCAGAGTGTGAGAATAGGGAGGTCTGAAGCTAAGGTGAGGAGCAGCTTTAATGTGGAAGGAAAAGAAGAGGAGTCCTAAGAATAAGGGGAGGAGAGAGACTTCAGGAATGGAAGGAGACAGAGTAAATGTAGGAGGAAGGAAACAAGAAGATTGTCAGCTATCCTGAGACTCTGGGATGAGATGAACTCCTTTATCCCTGCCATGCCCGCATAAACTGGAATTGGAATATGTCTGGCTCCATTGCATCCTGCATCTGGATTTATAAATAAAAATATGACTTCATTGTATGTGCGTCATAGAAGAGGCACAAATTATGTCAGCTGAAGCAATTTCGATATACAAATTTAAGTACAGGTGGTTGAATGGGGACCCTTATGTCTATGAATCTGAACTGTAAATACCACTAGTGAAATGAGTCCAAAATTCTTAGAAATTCTTTTGGTTTTCCCTTCATGGTATTTCATTATTCAAAAATATAGAATTAATGGATTCAGAAATATTCCTTGGGTTTTATCCTCATTCTCAGGCTTGGGGACCCAAACTACCCTGTGCGGCCAATAGTGTGTTCTCTCTCTGAAGCACCAAGCACCCAGCTCCCACCCCCATGGCATAATCCAGTTTCATGAGCCAGTGCATTAACTGATTATTAATAATCACTTATTAATGTCAATTGCTGATCAGTTAGTTATTATTATAAGTCGTTACTGCACAGCTCTTCTGTGTCAGGCACAGTTCTCTGTGCTAGGGTACAGGGTGATTGAAGCAGATATATGCTGATAATATACAAAGTCATTTGGTAAGATGTAAAACCTGGTAGAAGGTGAGCAAGACCTATGTAGGGTCTTTCTGGCCACCTCTTGGTTCTGAAGGTTAAAAAAAACCAAACCTGTTTAATCTTTGAGGATAAGGAGATGTTAACTGATGAAGGCTGGATGAGGAGCGTGCTAAGTGAAGTGGTCAAGGAGGGAGCCAGCATGTCCTAGGAAGAGGCAGTCTGTACACAGCAGGTGTAAGATCCTGGCCATGAGACCGCATCATGTGTTCAGCGACAAAGCTCCTTTTTAGAGGACCTGTGATCATCTAACGCCTCTGGGTAGAACCATCCAGACTATTTAGATTAGAGGACTATTTTCCCACTTAAGTTCTGAGTATTACTTTATGGTGTTCCTGGACACCAGGTGAAGGGCCTCTTTGAGCTTACATTCTTATTAGGATCATGCTGATGAAATGTGGGGTCAAGGGACCACCTGAATAAGATCCTCCTGGGAGGTTTGTTGATTGTTTCGATTCACAGCCCTTATTTCTGGCCCACAGAATCCGTGTTTCTTGGAGCAAGGCTTTATTTTTAAGAAGGCTTCCATGTGACACTTATATTCCTTAAGGTTTAAGAGCCTCTCTCTGCCTTAGAAGAGCAGGGTCTGATTCCACTCAGACATTGTAAACCTCTTCAGGGGTCACTTGATAAGTCATATTGTCATGTATTAGCCAATAAATGCTACATCACTGTCTCTCCATCAACCCCCTGCCCCCAGTTTGAGAATCTTTCCAAGCTTGCATCAGACCACACTGGACCAGTATTTAGAAGAAATTCACTGGGAAGTATGCCAGACAAAAGCAAATAATCTCAGTTACCGTGTTTTTGATGGAAGAATAACGACCAAAGACCACAACAGTGCACAGTCGTTAGAAGAGCTCAAGGAGTCTTTCATAATTCTCAATAAATTAATACTGTACCAGCATCAGGATCAGGTTTCAATATAAAGAACGAGCCACACTGACCCACAAATACATGCTGATTTAAAATTGCAAAAAAAAAAGCTTCTACTTAAGACGATCAATCCATAAGATATAGCCTCATTTTGTTCTTTGAAAGAAACGAGAAAACAAAACAAAACACCTCTCTGGCTTACGTTTTGATAAATCATTTTTAGAAAACCAATATGTAACAAATTCAACCTTTGAAAAAAACTGAGTTCACGTTTTATCTTCTTGAAGTCTCTCAATAGTGTGTCACAATATTCAGCACAAAACACTGTGCTCCCCAAATTCCATAGACTCATCCCGTTTTGCCCATTCCTTGTAAGGCCACGGCTTCTGCCGTTCTCTGTGAGGCCTCAGTTTTACCTGGTCTTGAAATCCTGAATAAAACACCCAGGAACACGTTTCCATTTGCAGTGTTTCCCTTTCAGGTGGAACGGCCACCAGACAGAGGGGCTTTCTGGGCTGCATTCGGTCTCTGCAGTTGAACGGAATGTCCCTGGACCTGGAAGAAAGAGCTAAGGTGACGCCCGGAGTGGAGCCGGGTTGCAGAGGGCACTGCAGCAGCTACGGAAAATTGTGTCAAAACGGAGGGAAATGCAGAGAAAAGCTCAGTGGGTTCTCTTGTGACTGCACCCTCTCTGCATACACAGGGCCGTTCTGCTCCAGGGGTAAGTATGGCAGTGGCTGACCTGACAGGAAAACTCACCCAATCTGAAGAAAACATCCTGCGGTAATTTTCTGGGTAGCTGATTTGAAACAAAAATAGTTCCATGTCGGATTTTGGTTTTTTGCACATTACCTGTTTCATGCTAATCCCATTTCATTTCTTAAATATTTGCCTCAGTTCTTAAAAAAAAAAATTGTATCTATTAATAATAAAGCCTCTCAAGTTGCCTCTAGGTGTCCTAAAGCGTTGGCTGCTTAATCTGCTTTTTTCTGTCTAATGCTGATGCTCTGAGGTACTATGGCTGTCAGCAACCTGTCCCATGGGGCGGCTCTCTGTTTTAAAATCTCTAAAGGCATTATTGTTATTTTTGATGAAGATCATCAACCGTGAAAGGAGATTTAGGAGGGATTGCATTTTGGTTTCTGCCAAACAAATATTTTTTCCAAGAATAAAAATAACTTTTCCGTTAAATATGCACGTGTAACAAAAAAGAGATACTCAGGCATTTTGCTCTATGATGTGGCAACTATCTGTGACGTAAAATAGTGGGGTATTTTCAGTTTGTCTTGTTCGCAGACCTACGTCATGGAAGAAAGAAAGAACTGAGTGTAGTATTAAGTGTTCTGGACGGACTTCTCTGAATACGCAGACATTCGTTATGCTTTCATAGTTGCTCCCAGGAAACTGCCATCATGTTTAATTCAGTTGCTTTATTTGAGTGTGTCTGAGCTCCTGAACCTTTTTCCTGAAGGAGGCTAACAAAAATTGCCTCCAAACTGAGGCAACTCCTGCTTTGCAAAGAAAGCATTTGGGATTATTTCATGAAAAATGGGTTAAAAGTCATCTACTTTTTATCAGAACCAAGTTATAATTTCAAGTCAACCTGTGATAATAACTCACACACCACTGCTATCATTCTAGGAGGCCGTTTACATTTTAAGTTAAGAGATGCCTGGGTGGCTTAGTGGGTTTAATGTCTGACTCTTGATCTTGGTCTTGATCTCAGTCACGTTTTGATCTCAGGGTCACGAGTTCTAAATAAAGTTAGAACAAAGACCACCTCTTCTGAAGAACTTGTCTTTACTTTCGGAGTCTAAATGATTTCTAGTTCAGCTTGCTAACTGCAATCAAGAATGCTACTCTGCATCTATGTATCGAATTGCATATAAAAAGTGTATTACAGAAATAAAAATAATAAAACAAGCAAATTAAAACACTCTTCAAGTGCCAAGGGAATGGAGATGTTGCTATATTACCCTGTGAGCATCATTTACAACTCACGTTCCACAACTGGTCCATTATAGTAATGGAGAGAAGCAGAGTTCCAGGATCCAGCTCTAGTTATTCCTCCAGTATCCTCCTCATTTTCATACATGTATAAATAAATAGGTAGTGTGTGTGTGCATGCACATGCATGTGTGTGTGAATTTGTGATATTAATCTCATATAAGTAAAGTACTACACTTTTGTAAGACTAAAAGAGACTGGATAGTTCCTTATGTTGATCACTGCTGCCCATCTTATATTAACACTGGACTTAGCTTCTTTTCATAGGGCACAATAAATAGGGGAAAGTGTTTAGGCAAAAAAGAACATTTCTGCCTCTTGATCCTGGAAGGTAAGAAGACCCCTCAAGCTTCCTTCCTTCCCAGTACAGGAAGACTAGTGCATTCTAGCTACAAAATAATAGATGGGACTAAAAATTTAAATAAGAAAATGGATGGTAAGGGAGATAAAAGCCAAGAAACCTGGTTTATGTCTGAAGTCAGAGAGGGGGATGTTATGCTTTCAATTATAAGGTTAACTAGCAAATTAATTACATATAATTCTAACATAAAGCCATTTCAAGGACAGTCATAAAAGCTCTATTAATTTCCTGTGGTCTTTAGTCCTGGCTTGGGGCTATTTGTTGTATCTATACAATTTGTTATTTTTAATTAGAAAATATCAATATAACTGAAACAAGATCCTTGTACTTAATTTTTTTAACATAAAATGTGCTATCATTTCAGAGATTTCTGCATATTTTGGATCTGGCTCATCTGTGATTTACAATTTTCAAGAAAATTATTCCCTAAGTAAAAATTCCAGCTCCCACGCTGCTTCATTTCATGGCGATATGAAACTGAGCAGAGAAATGATCAAATTTAGCTTTCGAACAACACAAGCACCAAGCTTACTGCTTTATGTGAGCTCCTTTTATAAAGAATACCTTTCAGTTATCATTGCCAAAAATGGTGAGTGCTTTTAGATGAGAGAGAGAGAAAATTGATTTAGAACATTAGATTAGTAATAATATGGATTGTTCTCATGTTCTTGCCTCTCAAACTACGAAGAAGAAAACCGTGCCTGTTTTTTGTATTCAATATTTTTAATACTATCCTATAAGTTTAATCTAGAAGGATTACTTAAAATTAAGATAGCTTTAGCTTATTATAACTTTGATAATTTTACATATTCAGTGTTAATTTTTTATTTAAATAAAATACTTATCATATTGTATTATTGCTAAAAGCTCTTTACTATTTCATATAATATCAATATCAATTTTGTGGGTCATTTTGAAAGAAGATACCTATTTGTATATAGTAAATATTTCCTTCAATTAAAAGTAGAGAAGTTTTGAGGGAATGTTAACAACTTAGCATTATATATAGGAAAAGGTCCCCAAAGTAATCTGTTGGTTCTAATGGTCAGCAATGAAATAGTCATGGAAAATGCTGGTACAGGGCAATGGCTTGTGGATTAGGACATGTGTATGTTACAGAAACCTTGTCACAGAAAACCACTTGGCTGATGTTTTTTCTCCTCCCTATATCCAGATTAAAGATAAAAATTCTATAGATAAATTATTTGAGTGAGGAAAGTAAATTTATAAACTTGAATTATCATTTCAACTCAAATAAATATGGCCCAAGGGCACTGAACTCTAAAATAAAAATAATATTGATTAATAAGTATATTTACCTTCCCTGTGTATCTTTTGAGCTTGAAGCTTATCTATACATTAGGATATTTTCTTTGCTAAATTGGAGATACCTTGTGAAATAAATTAAATTGGCATCTTTGCAGGCAGCTAAGTGAGTAGTATTAATTCTCATGGTAAGTTTGGCTAAAAACCATTCATTTCATCCTAATTTCATTCCAAAGTCTATGACTGTGACCATGTGGAAATATTTTTCATCTTTAGTAAAACTCTATTCGCTTATAAAAATTCCATTAGTCAGCTGCATTTTAGGAGTGGCAGATGTATTTTTTCAAAGGTGAGATTATGGAAGCACATTAATGCAATATTCCACAATAGTATACTAAGGTGTGTTTTTTTAAGTTAGAGACTAGTATAGAGATTTGGTTATGCTTAACGCATATTTGACTTCTAGGGGAAAAATTAAAGATTTGCAGGAAAGACTGCTTACTGGCAACATGCTTGGTCTTGATCTTGAAAACAGGGCAGTTTGACACAGAAGCTGACTTCTAGGAATTACGAGGAAAGGAGACCTCCAATAAGCTACTGTGAATTTTCCACCTGAAATTAATAGCTAAAAAGAGTACTCTGAGTTTTTATAAGTAGCTCTTAAACTACACTTTTAACTACAAATATATTTTCTCTTCCCTACTCTAGGAAGTTTGCAGATCAGGTACAAGCTAAATAGATATCAAGAACCTGATGTCGTTAACTTTGATTTCAAAAACATGGCGGATGGGCAGCTTCACCACGTAGAGATTAACAGAGAAGAAGGCGTGGTCTTTGTAGAGGTAATATAATACATTCAACAGAAGCAGTGGTTACAGTTACGATTCCCCAGCATGAAGGACCGTCGGCAGAATTATGATAATGAATAGACTGAAGACATCCTTCCAGTGCTGCTCTTGCACAGACCATCGACAGACTGCCAAATGGGGTCTAGTTTTTGAAAGGATAAAGGTTCTGTCCAAGATATTATTACTATTTGATACCCCAAATGCCAGCCTTTCCTCATTTGTTTTACGTCGCTCAGGAGGGAAAGCTGTCTCTTTTATCGTACATACTAGTAGTAGGAGTATTGCTACTCCCATGAAACCAAGGGAATTGCTCACTCTACCAGCTTTTGAAGAAAAGCACGAATGTTGTGGCCCTCTACATAGAGGAAAATGTCTTAGCTGAATGACTCAAGTGAAAATACCGACCTAGTTACGTAAAGGTATCAAGGTGAAAATAACTCGCATCTTTCTTTTTTCTTTTCTTTTCTTTTTTTTTTTTTTAGCTTTACCAATTTTGGATTTCTCATACAGTGGAGAAAATTAAAATGATATAAGGGGATAGAAGGTGGGGTGCACTGGTATCTGAGGGTAGAATAGAAGGTTTAGAAAATATCATTCACCTTTGTAAATGGCTCTTTAAAATTTGTTTTTCTAAATCTTGGGGGCCATACTAACAATTGCCTGTTTTATCATTTTCTTTTGTCTTCCTTGGCTTTCTGTCATCTTCCCAACAAAATGGCATCCATCTGGCTGTTTGCACCTCATGTAACAATTCTATAGATTGACGAGAATGCAAAGAGACAAGTCCACCTGTCATCAGGTACAGAATTCAGTGCCGTCAGGTCTCTTGTACTGGGCAGGATTTTAGGTAAGTAAAGGCACGACCTTCCCCTAATCGTGACGCATAAAGATCAGAAGAGTCCTATTCCAAACATGCACACAGGCCACACACAAATTCATCATGCCAAAAGGAATCTCCTGTTTTATTTTAAGTACGAAATGAGTGATAATCAAGGCAGAAACCATACCTTCTCAGGGGTTATGTAACCATGTGCAGGGACTTCCTGCTGAGCAAGCATGGTCCTTTGATAGTAATGTCACTGTGGTCTCTGCATAATGAAACATGATTTTGTTCTCACACTTCAAAAATATCAAACGGTAAAAGTAGAAGTAACAGACTGTATCAATCAGCTGCCAAATACACAGGCTGTCCTCTAATGATCAAACCAGGACTAGGCCTAAGAGAGAAGGGAGGGAAGAGCAATAGCTTTTCTTCAAGGTTTGTGAATCTGCTTTAGGTTCTGGCTTGGATCCTGTTTGCCTTGTTGAAAGGTGGCAGTGGCTTGCCACTCTTGCTGGAACCCAGTGTTAAATGTCATATGATTATTATTTATATCCACCAAGCACTTCTGATAGTAGCACTCAAGTAGAAACATATTCTTGCCATTTAACATCCAAGTATACGTACATTTTTTTTTATTCTTATGTTAATCCCCATACATTACATCATTAGTTCTAGATGAAGTGTTCCATGATTCATTGTTTGTGCATAACACCCAGTGCTCCATGCAGAACGTGCCCTCCTCAATACCCACCACCAGGCCAACCCATCCTCCCACCCCCCTCCCCTCTAGAACCCCCAGCCTGTTTTTCAGAGTCCATCGTC
>NC_138384.1:10034990-10066823 GCF_054177405.1 Leptonychotes weddellii | reverse complement strand
GAGACCACACTGTCCCGGAGGGTTCCACCCCCCGTTTAGCCACCGGAGTGACGTCCCTCGGTGGAGTAGACTTCTAAAAGTTCCAATTTTGTGCTCCGTGGTTCTATCACTTGCCAGAAGCGGCGGACGGAGGCCCCTCCCCCGCCGTCTATCCTCCCGAATATCGCCTCGGATTCACTTCTCCGCACGTCCTACCTTGCAGAAAGTGGTCGCTTTTCTGATAAGAGAGTTGTTGCTCTTCTTTTCTTCCATCTCCTGTTGAGTTTGTAGGTGTTCAGAACGGTTTGATCCCTATCCAGCTGAATTCCTGAGAGGAGACGAAATCCAGGTCTTCTACTCCTCCGCCATCTTTCTCTGCCCCTACGTACATTTTTTATACTTGCCAACAAGGACTAAGTGGAATAAGGTGCACTATGTTTTGAATGGGTTTTCTTTTTAGTTATAAGTAAATTATAAAGAGGAGTGATATTTCACATGATTTTGGTGGGGGACCCTTATAGTGTGGTGTTCATCTCTTGTTTGTTATTTGACACTAACCTGGAATATTTCGCCTCGGATAGTAAATGTAATCTTTTATTTTTTGACTCTTCAGCTATTTGTACCTTGACTAATCATTCCTTACATTCCCTGAACATAATCTCAGGATCCGGAGAATGTTTGATTAAACCCATTGGTGAATGATCAAAATACTGGTTCTTGAGAAGGTTAATAGTTAAATTTATAAATATTTCTAGGTTTTCTAAGACTATGATGAGCATCAAAATTGTGTGCTCTCATTCTCCAAGCAAACAGGGGAAATATGAATTGCAATGTTCTCTCAGTATGCTAGAGTGGACAGGTGCAAAGTATTTCTTAGATATTTGGAAGCTTAACTGAAAAATTCCAAGTGAGTTCCATCATGTAAATTATGTAAATTCAACTATAGTAATAAAAAAAATCAAATAAATATAACAAATCCTGATCTCAAGAGTTCTCAGTCTAGCAGGGTCTGAAATGAGGCATTACATAAAAATGTAAAATACAAGATAGAAAATTTTAACAGTCATGCATAATGTTAATACAATCATATTTTTGAAGAAATAAAATCTTCAAATTTAATGCCACAGTTACTCATGAAAATACCTTTTGTGAGTAGAAATATGTTAAATATATTATAAAACGAATGGGAAACTTATCTGCATTCTATTAGGAGGATTGTATTAATCAAACAGTAGAATAGTAACATTCATTATATAAATATTTGTTTCCCTTTTTGTCAATGAGGAGGGAGATTAGTAGGGAATTAAAGATGTTAATGTTTTTATTTAAGAATAGCATATTATTAAAATGCATGTCACTCATACTGAAAAATAAGATTAAAGTCCAGATTCAGCAATGAACTTTATAGTCTGAATCAACTCATTCTCCTAAAAGTATAGGTAAGAACTTATATGGCGTGTATCTAAGGTTAGGATCTTGACCCAGGACCAAGGGCTAATGCTCTATTCAAGTCATTTGTAATTCAAAGGAGAGTAGTAATTTATGGTCAAATTTGGTGTGGTATATGAATTTACAATTAAACATGTAGTATATTATTATACTTTAATATAGTATATTAGTTTATAGTAAAATAGATGCTAAAATGGAGCTATTACTTTTCCAGAGAATTGTTCAATCTTGGAGTTTCCTTTTTTAAAAAATTTTTTATTGTTACGTTAATCACCATACATTACATCATTAGTTTTTGATGTAGTGTTCCATGATTCATTGTTTGTGCATAGCACCCAGTGCTCCATGCAGAACGTGCCCTCCTCAATACCCACCACCAGGCTAACCCATCCTCCCACCTCCCTCCCCTCTAGAACCCTCAGTTTTTTTTTCAGAGTCAAAATCTTGGAGTTTCTTATTAGGTTAGGCTGGGTCCTCCAAAAAGCAGTCGCCAAGACAAAATTAACCATGTGAAGATTTTATTCAGGGAACACTTATAAAAAAGAAAGTGGGGAGGGAACTGGCCAGGAGTTGCAGAGCCATCAGATGACCATGCAACTCTGCTTCCAAATGAAGGGGAGAGAGAGAGAAAGGAAAAGTTAGAAGTATCTTGGAAGTCTGTGCAATCTCAGAAGGGTTGAGCAGTCTTTGGGGAGCCCTTGAGTCAGCCAGCCATCAGAAGAATCTCCTGTTTCCCAAGAATGAGCCCGCCTTAGGAATTCTCTGCTGTCTTCAGCCACCGCTGGGAGCCACCCACAGGAAGCATGGCCTTGGCCCAAGGATAAAGATAGGTTTCAGAGCCTGGCAGCTGGGGCTGTTGGTCAATTACTGTCCTCTAGTTGGAGGTCTGCGAGGCACATTGTCATGGCCCCGCGCTTATCAAATCTGTTTTTCCTATTTGGAAGCCCTTTGGGCTTAGATTCATTAGGCACATACTTTGTGATCACCTGTTGTGTACACAGAGAATGCTGTCCAGCAAGATGGACGTTGCATCTGTCCTCACAGAGCTTATGTTAGTGGGCATACACATCATCGTCCTACACAGTGTTCCTATGTATCCAATTGAGTATAATGTGCCTATGTCGCATTAAATAAAATAGTTCCAAATTACCCTCCAAATAAAAATGAGTAAAATATTTGTATCATTTTATGATTTCAGAATATTTCTTTTAAGGGAGCAGAATATGAACATTCATCAGTCATTTTTTTGGAGTTGTAATTTGTCTGCCTTTTCAACCAAACGCTGAAGGATATGACCATTCACTGCCATTTTAGATGGAAACCCAGAAAGAAGGACATATTTTCCCTCTTTCAGCTTTCTCCATTACTCATTTCTTAAATTTAGTAAGAACTATGGAGATGATTTTAGATTATTGTCACTGTGAACAAACATTACTAGCTGATACTCAAAAGGAAGGTGAACTTTTGTAGTAATATCAAACTCTATTATGACAACATGGAAACCATCTCTAACTCCCTATTACATTTAAGTACTCAATAACTTTGACAGTAATAATCATTAGTAGTTGTGAGCTGTGGTTTTAGCCAAGCAGCTTAGTTCAGATCCTCCTACGATCAAGAGTACATTAAATCTGCTCTTCATATTCATATCTCACTGTAAGATTAAGCTCTGAATTCTGTATCTAGATACTTTCATATGTTATAATAGATTTTTGATTTTAGTAAAAACTGGGTGATTATTTTCACTTACTCTGAGTAGTAGCTTTTGCATATTAGAGGTCTTGATCAATAGTGATTATTCCTGGGGCGCCTGGGTGACTCAGTCGGTAAAGCGTCTGCTTCCGGCTCAGGTCATGATCCCAGCGTCCTGGGATGGAGCCCCGCATCCAAATGAATAGATAAAATCTTTTTAAAGAACAGTGATTATTCCTCTCTTCTGAGGACACAGAGCCAGGAGGTAGCTCAGATCACTGCAGTGGAGATTAGGCCAGATGTAAATAATGTCTGTAGTCAGCAAGGAAAGGACAACTGGTCTCCACTGAAGGGCTTGGGGAATAATTTCCAGTGTGTCAGGAATCCTTTATGTAAAACTCACTTCAGTGCCTAGAGGTGAGGAGAAATCAGATGACCTAAGTCCTGATTGTGTAAATATATTGTGAAATGACACTTAAGAGAATGGTTATTTTAAAAGAGAAGTACAGCTTAGAATAAGCAGTAAGAAATCTAATGAATTTTTTTTCTTCATCAAGTGGATTTTTGAATATTTTAACAATTAAAATGTCATAGACTATCTCTGGTGCATAGAGTGGCTTCATCCTTGTGGAGGCTCTAATTGTTTCCAGAGAACTAGCAACATGAACTGGCCATACCTAGAAGCTTAAAGACACCTCTGTCCTCATCATGATACAAGAGCATAGATCAAAGTGTCACGTCCCAAACCCAAAGAACACTCTAGTTGCTGAAACGTGTTATCTGATTTTAATTATAGAGCACATGGTATGGTAGACATTGGGATTTTGTCAGAGGCTCATAAAATCATGAGGTTGTGCTCCAGGTAGGAAGGACGAGTGTGCCTTTGACAACGATATCACTCTCATTGCTTTCATTTGGCGGTCAAACGTAATAAAACAGAGCTCTGTTTACACTTCAGAAAAAATACCGAATGATAAAAGCAAAAGTCACGCATCCCAAATTATATATTTATCAGCTGCCAAATCTAGACACCTTTGTACCATGATAAAACTAGAAAAATTTCTAAAATAAAAAAGAGAAGGCAATTGTTTATTTCTTTAATTACTGACATGCTTTAAAATGTACCTGCACTAGGAATAAGTAAAAAATAAAGCCATTATCAGGGGCTTACTCTATTGTGTGAGTGACTTTATTAAAGAGCAGGAATTGATGGAAGAGAAGAGAGAATGAGGTTGGCAGGAGAGTGCATACAGGAGCTTTCGGCACAAAGCAAAGAGATGCTGGCAGGCCAGCCTAGTGATGAGCCGCGGGACTGGTCCGTGAGAGGAAGAGCAGTTAAATGTGAATTCTGCTAGTGTTGTCTTTTAAGTATAATAGAGGGTTAGAGCTGGTTTCCATGTCATCTTAGTACAATTTGATATTATTGCCTAAAAATTACCCTCCTTGCTCGATAACTGCTACTAATGCTTGTTAATGGTGATTGGAGTTAAAAATTTGTTCCTGTGGTCCGTTTCCTTTGTAAAAATGAGTACTTGAAGACAGAGAGGAAGCAGTTTTTTTTCCAGTCTTCCTTCTGAAAAGGCAGGCAGTCTGATGTCATTTCTCTGTCAAGCGTGTTGTTCACATGTATGAAGTACTGATGCCGAAGTGAATGATTTCTCAGCAGCTCCTCTAAGAGAACTATTAACTTGAACATTATGTAAGAAGAGATCTCTCTAAGGTGTAATTGGTCAAAGGAACTATGCAGGTATGAAGTTGCTTTGCTAACTCATTAAGGTTTTGTTGGGTCACAATGCCACACATGAAAAAAGAAACTCAGTGAAGACCATTACAAAATCTTGAGATTGCATCAAACCTTTCACAGAAAAATGTGCTCACCTCTTGAACGATATAATTTAACCCATTGTAGAATGACTGCAAAGTCACTGTTCAAAGGCTGAGTGAAGTTTAACGTTACTATCAATTACTTCTTTATGTCAGATCTGTTATGGTGCAGGGACCCTGACAAGCAGCAATCCGTTGGTCCCTCGCGGTGTGGGAAGAGCCAGGCTGCATCAGACGGACTTGGCTCACATTCCTCCGTAATTAATAGGCTGCATTACGTTCATTTTTACATCCAAAACTCATTGTAAAATGAAGTTCTGAGTTCTGTTTATGGATTGTTTTTATGTTAGAAGAGTTTCCTAAAAGCCTGAAGATGTTTTTCACTCAGTCTGCGCTGAGCAGTAGCTTTGGTATATTTAGAGGCAATGACCTATAGAGATCACTGATCTCTTCTGAGGCTGCAGAGCCAGGAAGTAGCTCAGATTTCTGCAGTGGAGATTTAGGCCAGATGTAAATAAAGTGTGTGGTCAGAGGAAAGAGTGTATCTACCCATCTCTTAGAAGAGCTGTAGGAACAAACGTCAATCTCAGTGCTAGTTTATGTAAAACCTGCTTCAAAGCCAAGGGTGTACGTAAGATAGTTTGATTAGATTATTTAAGGGACCCTGTGATTTTGTAAATGTCTTGTGACACTTAAGACAGGTTAATTGAAAGCAAAAGAAAAGTACAGGTCGCCCGGAAATATCTAACTATAAATAGCTTCTGTATTAATCAGATTTTCAAGGTTATATCTCAGAGCCATAGGTTTGGTTGGCAAATAAATACCTTTTATGAAAAGCTGCTTCCTTATCCACGTAGTATTTGCTGACTGCTTTCCCATTTTACTTTTCCACTAACTCTTGTTTATTGAATCCTGGTCGTAATTGCATATAATGACAAAGATGCTCTGCTGGGTCTTAGCCCTGCTCCCCCTCTGATTTATTGCCCCATGTTCTGGCAAGCCTTCTTATCCTTATCTTTATGGGTTAAAGATACTAAGATTCTTTTTAAACAAGGTCCCTCTTCCTAGGTATGGTCAACCTATTTGGTTTTGTTTTCTGAGTTTTTCTGTTTGTTTGTCAATGAGAGCTACAAGAAATTCCATGAAGCCCTCCTTTTGATTGTTCTTCCATTTACTTCATGCCTTTTCCAGAAACAGTCCTCTTTCCAGGTATAGAAAGGCACTTTGTACGAATTTTAATTCCTTGGTACTCTATTTTTCTGGCAGGCCTTCTGTTAAAAGGTTTCTTCTTTAACAAAGCAGAAGTCATTCCCTTTGTTGGAAAATACAGTTGGGGCTAATTTTTTAATAGGCAAGATTATCCAAAAATCTTGAGTCAGTTAAGGATGTTTATAACCAGAAACATCCAAAACATGATTGAGTCTCAGGATTTGTGTCAAGCAGGAGACATTGGTCTTCAGTTCCTCCACCCTACCTGTTCTAATCTTTAGATGGTGTTGGCATTTCAGGAGTTAGATAATAGGAAAGATAGCTATTTTTGCTCATTGGCTATTAGCACAGTTGTCAATGTCCAGCAAGATATCTAATGCTATGTATTTCTAAGGCCAGCTTTGCTTATGAACAACATAGTATAGCTGTTTGTTTTGTTTGGACTCCTTTCTGGGGAGGTGGGTGCAAAACCCTGTGCTGTACTTTCCCTCCTAATTCTAATTCCCACCCAATGACTCTCCTGAAAATAGGAGTTGTTGGTCCAGCCCAGCAGGCAGGGGGGAGCCTGGAGGTTGCCAGTGAGAAAAGTATTGGGGGCCTCCTTGCCCTCTGGTTGGAAGAGACTCAGCGGCCAGCCTAGGAAAGTCTTGGGGGGCAGACCCTAAATTGCATAGATCCCTCCCCTCCATTTAGAAATACTTAGCTTGCCTAGATCTCTGGAGCCCATGGGGAGAGGTCGGCATTGAAAACGTCACTGTGCCCATTTCCCCTCTTTGCCAAAGAAGGGAGCAACCTGAAACTCGAGGAGTTCCTGAATTTTGCTGCGGATGACCTGAAGTTTGAGTCCTCTCGGTCTGGAGGTTACGTGAGTGCTTGGCCTACACTCTCACTGGTGTGGGGCAGCTACATTGTCTGCCACCTAAGGAAATCAGTGACTGAAAAGCACCCAGCACAAGAGAAAAACAACTCCATTCTTAAGAAGATTCAATGACCAAAAACAAGAAGATTTAACAATAAAAAGGGGGAAGAAACGAAGCCACCAGAATCATTCCCTATCACAGTAAGCCTCTTCAGGGAAACAGATACCATCCTGTTGAAACTTAGTAAGAGCACTTGCTTTTAGCAAAGCAACCAAAAGACCTTGAGGAACTAAATAGTATGATTGTTCCAGACCAAAAATGTCAGTAGTAGGAAAGAGTGATCTTTGTTGAAACTTGAATTCATCACGTAGAAGATCAAGTGAATGAAGCACTTGACTCACACAAAATTAAGTCCTAAAATATAAAAATCAGGTGGGAAAAGTAAAATAGCTTAAAGAATATGCAGAGGAGACCCCGTGTGAATAATCAGCAGACCAAGAGGATAAAAAAGTTAGAGGTGAAAGGGACCCCTGGTGGCTCAGTCGGTTAAGCGCCCAACTCTTGGTTTCAGCTCAGGTCATGATCTCGGGGTTGTGAGATTGAGCCCTGCATCAGGCTCCGTGCTCAGTGGGGAGCCTGCCTGAGGATTCTCCCCCCCACCTCAACCCCTCCCGCTCGTTCTCTCTCTCTCTCATTCTCTGTAAAATAAATCTTTACAGGGCGCCTGGGTGGCTCAGTTGGTTAAGCGACTGCCTTCGGCTCAGGTCATGATCCCAGGGTCCTGGGATCGAGTCCCGCATCGGGCTCCCTGCTCTGCGGGGAGCCTGCTTCTCCCTCTCCCACTCCCCTTGCTTGTGTTCCCTCTCTCGCTGTGTCTCTCTGTCAAATAAATAAATAAAATCTTTAAAAAAATAAATAAATAAATAAATAAATCTTTACAAAAATATGAAGGTGAAGCAATAGTTGTGTGCACAATGTATGAAATTTTCCAGGATAAAGAAAAAACTTGTGTCTCCAGATGAAAAGGGCCCACCATATTCTATGCAAAATTCCTGAATCACAGGGAATCTCACAAAATTTGAGAAAGAAGTAATAGAGCGAGAAGTTGCTGGAATAGTATCTACAGACTACTAAGGGAACAGGACTATGAAGAGTCAACCTTAAAATAGACACACAAAACTCACCTAATCCATCAAGATAAATTTCTGTTCCAGACACACCCCATCACACTTTCTAAGTCATTTCTTCAGAACATTACCACTCTTCAAAATTTTCACTAGTTCCTGTCTCTATGTCTGTTTTCTGTCTCTGCTACTAGAATGTGAGATGCCTGATGTACAGGGAATTTGTTTCCTATAACAGTAGCTCTTAAAACAAATATTAATTGATTAACTGCCCCCTTTAAGTTTTAGAATTTAAAGTCTTTTATACAGTAATTTGTAATACGTAAAATGTTTTGGACTTGAAGGTGTAGTTTTTAAAATTCATCTCGGGGCGCCTGGGTGGCTCAGTGAGTTAAGCATCCAACTCTTCGTTTCGGCTCAGGTCCTGATCTCATGGGTCGTGAGATCAAGCCCCGCATCGTTGGGCTTCATGCTCAGTGGGAATCTGCTTGGATGTTCTCTCCCTCTGCCCCTTACCCTGCTAGCTCTTTCTCTCTCTCAAATAAACAAATCTTTAAAAAAATAATAAAATAAAATTCATCTCCTATCAGATTTGTACCAGAGAAGCGAATCTTATCTATTTACAATTTTTTTTTTTTGGTTCAAAAGATAAGATTTTTTAAAAAGTCTATAGAAATTGTTATCAAGATTTTAACATTTTAAAATAAATGTGAAAAGCACTGTCCTGGTTATGCTGCTATTAATGTATATTTTCTTTTCCTTTCTTATTAAAGTAAAAAAACTTCAAAGCAAGAATGCTGTCTTTCTGAACATAAATATGTTTGAATGTATATCCATTCAAGTGAGCGAATGCTGTGTGTTGGGACTAAGTTCGTTTTTGCTTTCTATACATGGACGGAATGGCTTCTATGTAACAGCATAATGCTGGAGGTTGAGGGTCACCTATAGGTCCAGGAAGCCCATCTTTGTGCAGTGAGGCAGGGTGGCCTGGTGGTCGGAACATGGCCTTCTGAGGCAGAATGCCTGAGCCTGAGTACCGTATCTCTATCCCCCACAGCAGGAGAGTAATGTAATTGCGCTGATTTTCAGATTGGAGGATGACGTTCATGATACTCAGCATTTAATCAGCATTTTCATCATTAGGTATAAAGTGTGAATGGTAATGGAACAAAACGGCGTTCTTCAGAATTCTTAATATAACAAGACTGGCTCAATCAGAGCTGAGTTGTCCAGAGTCACTTCAAGACTAGCTGCTCTCAAGCCAAAAAAATAATAACAAAATAAATAAGAGGCACTGCAGAAGATACGAACAGAGGAAAGAAAACAACATGTCAATCAGAGAGCGGTTCATAAATAGCGGAGTCTTGTGGTTTGGAGCCCAACAGCCCGAGTCCCGCACAGAATGCCCACAGCTCCTCAGCCTCAGGCAGTCACTGCAGTTCTGACCCCATGTGTTCCACCTGTACCACGGACGTCAGACCCTCCCGGCTCCTGGGAGCTGCAAACACGAGCATGCAAATCCCTGAGAACAGTGCCGAGCGCGTTATAAGTACCCAATAAATACTTAATACCTATTATCCTTTTTTTTTTTTTTCAAAAAGAGACAAAAGTGCAAACCGTGTCTGTGTCCCTGTATATGCAGTGCAGGAGAGAGGAGTGCTATTTTCTGGTCACATTGGGTGGATTGGATGCATTGTAGTCTGATAACATTTGAACTTTAAAACTCTACAGGTAATTCCCCTTATTTCAATTTGAGCCTCGCCAAGCATAAAATGTAAATGTATTCTTCACCGTAAAACCATAAATTAATATTCTGGCATTCAAGCCAATCTCTGTGCCACAATAGTTGCAGATAAACTAAACTCCCATTGATGTGGGGGAGGGTTTTTCTATCTAGAGGGGACGGGGGTGCGCACGTGTCTGTCTGAGTGACAGGTGGCAGAGAACGAGGGAGAAAAGGCTGTGAGGTATGAACGTTTTCACTGCTGTGCATGAGTCATTAGGGCGACTCTTTGGCGTGTAGCCTCCACCACATCTCAACATCATCCCCCTGCATGTTTGGATGGGGTTGCAGAGTACCAGAAAGCTGTTGGCCCGACCATCGGCCGGTTGGGCAATAGATAAGGGAACTCCAGAAGCTCAATTTTCCCTCTAGCTTTTGTGCTTTTCATGACTTACGTCTCACAAGCTGAGCTGAATCCATTTCCAAATCGGGAAGCACTTGAATCTCTTACTCCAAGCCCTATCACAAATCATGTTAATCATCTGTGTTTCAGTTTACCATCTCACGAACCCTCATCAGTTCCAAACCTGGCCCGTTCTTAGGGAGGCTTCAATCACTTCCAGAGTTCACCCCATGGTATTAAATTAGCCATCCTTAAAAACCTGCCTTCATTAACCTGGAGAGGCTCACCAGTAGTCACGGAGAGACTTGCTGGATCCGACTCTTTGAATAAAGACCGACAAAGGGGAATTTAGTCTACTGTATATATATTTGCTGTTGTATTACCAGACTGGGGACATTCCATCTGTAGCCTTCCCTGTTTGCTCTTGCACGATTGTTAACATTTCGGTGTTTCTTTGGGTTCACAGAACACAGTGATACAGACCAGGAGACGGCGCTGGCGGGCGCACAGGGCTTCCTGGGCTGTCTCTCTGCCGTGCAGCTCAGCCACGTGGCTCCTCTGAAGGCCGCGCTGCAGCCCAGCCACCTGGCCCCCATCACCGTCTCGGGACACGTGACAGAGTCCAGCTGTGTGGCCCAGAGTGGTACTGATGCCACATCAAGAGAAAGGACACACTCGTTTGCAGGTGGTGTGTGGCCCCTCCTTTACGCGGTAACGAACACACTGATCCCCTGGGCATTGAGTCCTCCGATGCTGCTGAGGCAGCGGGTCCTCGAGGTGGCTTCTCAAAATTGGCTTTGTTGGTTGACGTCCAATTCTCTTTCCCATTTCTTCTCTAGATTCTCAGTGCCTTATTCATGTGGGCCCCTGCAGTTGACACTGCTGAGCTTCAAAAAAGTTGGCGACAGGGATCCCACATTGACCTCCATAATTCTGCTCTGGTTTAAAATGTTTTAAGACTTTTTTTTTTTTTCAAAATTTCTTCTTTTTGATTGGCTATATCACTCCCTCCCCCCCTTTTTTATTCTTTCCCTGCAGATCATTCGGGAACAAGAGATGACAGAGAACCCCTCGCTAATGCAATCAGAAGTGACTCTGCAGTGATTGGAGGTAACAGAAAGCATGGATGGGCTCTTCTTTGGTACTTGTCATTACTAGGAGTGGCAAATATTGAGCATCAGAGAAACCATGAAGAATTCACATACATCCCCAGGGTTAGGCACTGAGGCCTGAGGTCAACGGGAGTGGTTTATTATTTATACTGGATTGCCTTCTAGAGTCTTCTTGAGTTCCTGAATTCCTTGACGAGTTTCAGTATAAATAATGGATAATTTCACCAAGGCACCACACTCAAGGAATAGTTGCTAAACTGTGTAAAAATGAGTTATCATTTAGCTTGAAAGTGGCCTTCTACAATCCCTAGGGAAATCTGAATATACTTGAGGAAGCAGTACGATTTTTGTTGGCTTCTTGGACTTTGTTATACTGCTTCTGCAAGAGTTTAAGTAAAAAGCAGGAAAAACTTACATTTTATGTTGTGGTCATGCTCAATAAAATGGATATTTCCATGGTTTAGGTGCTCACATCAATGAATATTACATTTTTAGTTGCATTTTTGTCAAATAATAGGCTAATGGAATAAAAGTGATTCATAGTCATTTTTAAATTGCAGAATTAACACAAAAAAATTTAAGTATATCTTCCTAGCAATGAAACAGCATATTCTCTGAGACATAATTTATTTAAAACCAACCCCCCAAAAATACCATCTTCTTCCTGATCAGTGGTCTTAAGAAGGTTATTAATAAGATAATGGAAATGCTTAGTGGCTCACCTTTTCTCCGCAGTCTGCGTAGGATAAGGACATAAAAAGTAAACAGTTATTTTATTACATTGCCAGATAATGTGATTATTCTTTTACTTGGGCAGTTTTTGTGGGCTTTATACCTGATCCATTTGTTCTATTTTTTGTACCTTTACTCATCCAGACATCAACTTCCTTTAAGAAGTTGGGATTTTACTGAGACAGTAGTACTAGTCAAATCTTTGTGAGGATATTAACATCCCCATTGCTATTTCAGGTATTTTTCTTTTAGCAAACTAATGGTGTATAAATTAAAGATACCCAAGATAAAATTCCCATTTAGTCATATAACAAGCAAAAAATAAACAACGGTAAGACCTGCTAGAACAGTAGTTAATAGCTGAATAACTGCATGTCTAAAAGAAATACATGAATATATTATTATTAATACATTATATGGTAAAACCTCATTTAAAGCTCTAGCATTTAATGTGCTTCACATTTTAAACTAGGATTCCTTGTCAAGCAGATTGTCGCAGTCTCATAATGGTGCTTCGTTTATACATTTAACTAGTATAGATATAGGGAGATAAAGACACAAAGATAGATATACGTAGAGAGTGACTGGACAGTCAAGCCAATGTTAGAACGAAATATTTAATCTTTAGAATACTGTTGCTTTGGGCAGAGATCATTGGGAAGATTTACAGACTAAAGAAGGGGTGTGTTGATAAGTCATTCTATGTTACTCTGGAACGGGAACAAGTTATGAGTCACCTGTGGAATCTCGCTTGGCTCAAACGCAGAGCACAGACAAAGGGTGGAAAATTTGCAGCCCAGGGATTGAGGGTCTAGGAATCCAGTGGCGTCTGCTTTTGGGCATTGCAGAGACTGAGCGTCAGAGGCAAAGCAGCTGGGCATGGCCGTTTAAGCTCCGAAGGCCTTGTCTGGGACCACATGCGATTTATCTGCTAAATCACAGAATATCATCCTCTGGGGCGTTTCTCCATCTGGTAGCATCGTAATATAATTTTTCACCCGTTGTCTAGTTACTCGTAAATAGCACCCACTGTGTAGCCATAATTAATCCATTTAAAATTTCTTCAAATTGGCTAATCGCCCTATGTTCTACATTGTAGATGATCTTTGTCTTCACTTACAAACACTGAATAATGTAAGATGGGAAAATTGTTTATAAGACATTTAAAACTGGTGACCCAGATATTATAGAGAATTTCTGGCCAGGCTATGCAGATAAGGATGGTGAGATTTAGACAGAGAGAAAGCTGCACAGTATCTTCATAAAAACACAGTCAGACAGGGCCTCAGATGGCAGTGTCATGGAGCACAGTGCTTGGTGGTATTTTATTTAGTGTGTTGTTTTTTTTGTTTGTTTAACAGGTTAGATCAGGGTTTCCTTGGACATGACAAATCCTGACATAATACCTTCCCCCAAATTAAAGGAGATAAATCACATACATGGAACAAACTAGTTCCAGAGTCCATTCACGATTATGACTGTCTGGGTATCTCGTCTGGGCCACTGTAATGTTGATGTTTATTTTATAATTGCTGTCGCCTGCTCTCTATAATAGACTTCATCAGTTTTTCACATTGAAATTATTCAGAATGTCTCTCTTGATACAAGAGGCCTATAACAAGATGCCAGACAATAGAAATATTTATAGCAACTCAACTGCTGAGAGGCAAAATATATAACAACAATTAGATACTCTGAATAAAATTATTACTTACTAATATAACTAATAATGGATATGTAGTGAATTTTTTAGATTTCAAGTGCAGAATTTGGTTGCCACGTTTATATTAGATTTATGAGCAAAGAATTGCTGTCCTTCTCAGGTAAGTTTGACCCAGCCAAAAATCGGCTCGGCCATTGGCAGTATTATGATTTGCTGTAGTGAATCCGCCCATTAAATCATATGCTCAGGAATCAACTGTGATTGGTGAGAAATCACAGTTTCTGGTGATAACAATTCAGTGTGTTGGCTTGGTGGACTCTGTTAGAGTTATATGCACCTAATTGAAACTGGAAGGAAGAATCCTAGCTTTACAATATGACAGGTGATCCACGTTGTTGTTTTCACTGTACCTATTTTTGTCTAAAAACAACTACATCAGTTAATACCTCCACTGTTTTCATCAGAAAAGTCTAAGTATTAGGAAACTCTCAAACTCATGGTGACAGGCAGTAGTTTTCCAAATTCTATTTTTCATTTGAAAGCTTGACTTTTATCACTGGTAACATATATTGTCAGTTACTTTTTCTTGAAGTGACGGACTTACTTCACTCATTTCAGAGAAAGTATCTGTCGAATATCCAAGTCAAAACAACCATGGTTTATCAATCATTCTTTCAAATAAAAATGGTGTTCCATGAAGCCAAAAGTTGAGCTCACAAGTCAGCTTTTAACACAAACGCTTTTCCTGGGACACCCACTGTACTTGGAGATACACCCCAAGTACTTTCCATTTCATCGCCCAAAATGTTAAAAAGGCATGTAGCCAAAGGTCAAGATTTCATAAAATAAGTAATTTTTAGTGCTTCATCGAGGACACTCTTAAGTGAAGCTAGCTTTTTTCTTTTTTTCCGGGGTTGCCTGGCAGTGTAATAATGAATTCAGTGACCACTGTTACAGTTCGGTAGCCTTGCCTTAATTCATGCTAAGGTACCAGGAATTTTACCCAACCTTGTTTTACATTAGCAGTGGGTATGTCAACACAATGGAAAAGGCATCTTAGAATTATTATGAAAATAGCTTTGACCCCGTGGACCTCCTCAAAGTGTCCTGGGACCCAAAAGGGACTCACAGATCACACTTCGAAGAACTTCTGGCCCAATGTAATGCCAAGGTTGATGCCCATATATGGGCATAGTTAACAGTTGTGGTATTTAAATCTTTTATTTACAACCTTTACAACATTTACAATGTTTCAGAATATCAGTATTCCTCATATAGAAATAAGCTAAATAATCTATATTATCCATATGAATATATTTCACTAGTCAGGATTATTCAGATGCATATATCCTGTCCCTCCTATTCAGCAGTAGAACAAACTATTGCGAATCAACTGAATTACAGCGTTTAAGTATTTAAGTACAAAGACACATTTAATCACTTTACCATCTTACTACTATCTATAATTTTAAAGTAATTAAAATTTGTGTATTAATATGCAATGATCACATGGTCTTAGAGATGTGTTGGTAACATCTTGTGTTTAATGTAAAATGCACTAAAAATTTAAAAAAAAATAAATGGAAACGCACTGAATAAATCCAGTATGATATGCGTGTAGAGTAAATGGAGGCGAACCCACCAGGCTGATAGAACTCAGAAACAAACTCCATATATTATGATACCACCTGATCCAGAAATACTTGAGGTTTGGATATTTTTTTAATTTATAGATACCAGATGCTCGATTTATGTGGAAAATAAGTTTCTTATGACTTACTAAACCATGAAGTCCGCAGGGCTTCCATTTCGACACAAATTCTGATTTTACGTTCTTTTTCTCCTCTCTCGCTAGGTTTGATAGCTGTTGTGGTCTTTATCTTGCTGTGCATCGCTGCTGTAGCCGTTCGCATTTATCAGCAGAAAAGGTTATACAAAAGAAACGAGGCAAAAAGGTCAGAGAACGTAGACAGTGCTGAGGCTGTTTTGAAAAGTGAGCTTAATGTACAAAGTGCAGTCAATGAAAATCAGAAAGAGTACTTCTTCTGATTGGCGGCTGTGATTTAACTTGCGATTCCGGCAGTCTGTTTTAATAGCCAGGGGCTCTCGATGGACAAGAAAAGGCTCTTACACTGAATGTACAGGCAATGGATTTTCAGCACTGCCATCTTGCCATATCCAGACTCGAGATGGCTGCGGGAGGCCTCATCCGGTGACGTATTTCCCGTAGCAGTCGTTCTAGAGAACAAGGAATTCGGTATTGCTCTTAATTTCCAGCTGTTCTGATAGGATCTAAAATGGAAGTTTGACTGGCTTGATGACTACGGTTTTTGAACGTGAAAACTGTAGCCCTGGTCTCTCAACCAGGTGATACATCCCTTTTGTTAGAGGGAAAAAATCAAAATTGGATGATAATAACTTGCTTTTTTTGAGAACATGCTCTGTGTTTGCTTTAGTGTCCCTCCAGTGTTATTCATAGACCTGGAAATGCTTCTCAGATCCTGTTTGGCTGGTGTTTGCATCTTCAGTGGCCAAAAGTATATCAACCCTTTGCCTTTCTCTGTATTACATTCAATACAATTTATCAGTAGTCTCAAAAGATGTTTTGTTGTCGTTGCTTTGATCGTATTGCTCTTTTTCTATTGGACTCTTCTTAATGATTTTGAACGCATTGGGTTTTGAGTGTCAGACTTTAGCTCTGAATGTAAAATCCATATGTGACAAGACTCAGTGCATTGGTTGTCAGTGTGTGGTGTCCTACCTTTTAAATTTCTCATCATCTGCTATCCGTGTTCAGTGGTGGCAGTAGGGAAGACGCTGGATAAATGCCAATTTCCCAAAGAATGTGAAGTGTTTGCAACTACCAGGCTTGTTGATATGAAGAACACAATTCTTAACAATGCCAAAAAAATTATTTTTATTTACAACTGTAATGTCTCATATGAAACATACTTTTGAGAATACTTTCCCTGAGCCTTATGCCAGTTTTGGGTTTTTTTCAGGTTTGTACTTCTGTTTTTCTAAAGCTTGTCACCAAATTTTCTTTGATCTCCCTTGACTATATTCCACGGAGCACATTCCTGATGCATTAAAAAGAAAAAGGGACAATTTGAGGTAGAGAGCTCCGTTCCCCATTCTAAAACATATACCCCTTCAGGCATACATTTTTCCATGCACTGACCTCCAGGATAGGCTTTTTGAAATAGAAACTGCAGTCATGCCCCCTTTCACCAAAGCCAGTGGAGTAGTTAAAGGATGCTCACTCTAAGGGGTGATGGCATATTATCTGATCTGTGCGAAGTCTGCCATTCTGTCATGTCTCATTTATGGTGATGGGGTAATTTCTTAAAAAGTACCAGAAATCAATATAACCTACTAACTAGTACATTCTGATTAGGGTGTGTATACATACCAAGAGATCAGAGAATTATCAGTAACCTTAGGAAACTTGTTACAATAATGAATTTTGAGGCAAAGCAAATAAGATGCGTGCATGTAGTTATCTTGAAATTTCATAAGCCAATTATATAATAAAGGCACTTTGCTATTTATGCTCACACATTCCAGGTGCCTGGCAAGGAAAAATTGGATTCCTTCATTTGTTCACACCAGAACAATTTGGAAATACATAAATTAAGCATCATATTTTCCTTCTTAACCTCCTTACAAAAGCTGCCTGTCTTTCCCATAGCTCTATAACCATTTTACTGTTTCTGTAAATGCCTGACTAAATCTTAGGATATGAATTAACATAGTAGCTTATGAAGGATCTATGTTGATAAATGGCGTACTTTTTTTTTTTTAATTGAAAGACTTGAAGGATTGAACACAGAAATGGTAGTTTTTATTTGATGCAAAGCTGAATACAAGCATAATAACGGCTCTGAATCTGTTGCAAGTGTTCATGTGATTTAGTAGCCGCATTAACCTGCTTGGGGATGTAGACAGGTTTATAGATGGTGAAGCCTCATGGTTCTGTGTGGTCCGCACTGCTAGAAACTGCAGCATTATGGCATCAAAACGCATTGATTCATCATATGTCATGATTTTCATGTCCTGATTTGTAATCTATTCCTTCTTTTTTTCTTAATAAAATGCATTTTTTGAAGTAAAATGCAGAATATATTTTAAGAGATGTTGTATAAAAGTTTAAAATGAGGGAATTATACTGGATTTTCATTTTCTTAAAACAGTAAAAAGATGTGTAGATGTTCACCTTCTTTACTGGTGGTCTGTGTTTTTTAAGCCTTTTGGTACATCCCGTGATTATTATGAATTATTAACAAAAACTGCATTTGTCATGCATTTTCCTTTTAAGTGGACGCAAAAGTGACAGAAAAAAATTAGAAATATGTTTATTGATTATAACAAGTAAAGGCAGTTAAACAACATTTAAAGTTTTGCCAGAGAAAATATTTTGTCAGCAATTGTTTGTTGAAATGTTTTGTATTTTTAAATTGGTGATACCCTTCTACTTCTGCAGAGAGAGCTTGGCCAGTGAGCACTATATTGATACACAGGATTATATGGAGGAATATAGCGTACCCTTCTATAATATAAAAGTTTAAAAAATTCTTATCTGTGATTTCAAATGAAAACAATATATAATTAACATTCTCTTTTTGAGATGACTAACTTTCCAAATCTCATTAAATTCAGATGTACAGTATGCAAATAGAGTGGAGTTAATGTGGCACTGAAGACTTGGCTCTATGAAATGGGGGTCATCTGTGGGAAATGGCATCTTCATTTTGTGGAAGCTGTGTCACTGAAATGGCCCTTGTCCACTGTAAGAAATAGCTTCATTTTTTAAAAAATCCTTTCCTAAGTGTCACTCTTTGAAACACATTTAATAAATTCTTTAGACAGCAAGGTAAACAAGGAAAAGCAACAGACAGCCAACCAAACAGAAGCCAATTATTTAAAAGTGTTATCGGTAAAAAATAAAACTCTCAGTTATTTTACCAGCAAAAGTGGGTTTATTCAGGGAGAGCAGAGAAATGTAATCTGGGACAAGAGCCTACGGCAAAATTGTAGGCAAGTTGGCTGAACAAAGGGGTGGGGAGGATGCTGTGGAGTGGCTTTTCATTGGCTGGGCTGTTGCCGGGTAGGGGAGGAGGAAAGCCCTTCTCTCTGCCGGGGTAGTAAAGTAGTTTCCAGTGCGAGGTGGTCTTTTCCTGTTGGGTCTGCAGTTGAGTGATAGGACTTCAGGGCTCCCCCTGTTGCCCTCCCCCACTCTATTCTCCATGAGGTTTCCTTTTATAAAATTTTCACAAAATCATCTTTCATTAGTTGGTATTGTTCTTCCTGTATAACGGAATCTTGGAACAATGTCCATCATGCACCTGGAGAGCACTGATATGTTGTTATATAATAATATCTATAGTGCAGACCGCTCAGTTTTACCAATGAAATGTCTAGGATGCAGATAAATGAGGTGATGTCCCCAAAGGGATATGTAGCAATGCGAAAATGGTGAAGCTGGGGACTAGAATTTCCTTTTTACTCCACATGTTGCTGATCTTGGTACTTCCAAGACCTCGAGTTTTGACAGTTAACTAGTGGTGTAGAAAATTGGAAGGAACTTGGTGTCCTTTTTGACAAGAATGACCTATAGTTCTAATCTTTCCGGTATCCTTTAAAATGAACATAAACCTTTATCTGATAGGTCAGATTTGGTTTTCTTTAAAAAATGTGTATTAAGTTGATGGCCCTGGACTCCAGGAGAGATAATTATAACTGGAGCATTTTTATGTGGTCTTTGTGAAATACATAATATGAGTTAGATCTGACAGATTGAGTCACCAAATATTTTCCTTATAATGAAGAAACAGATGACATAGACCCAACTCATATCAACCTATGTTCAGTTGATTGACTTTCCAGTCCTGTGTCAACTACATGATGAATCTACCAGAAACCTTCAGGATGTCCTGGCAGTTCTTTTATTTTCCCAAAGTTTTGGGTGATGGAGAGTGGTAACAGGGAAGAAAGAGAATAGAAGCCCACTGTCTGTGTGTTGGGGACATGGGCGAGTGAGCACATGCATGTGTACAAGAAGGAATACAAAATGAGAAAGAGAATATGAAATAGTTTGCATATAATTTAGTAAAAGAGTTGGACTTTTGGTGTGGCAGTAGCTTCCCTGGGGGACGGTTTTGAAGATTTGCAAATGAAAATAAATGGAATGGAAAACGATCTGACCCACGATTATAATGGCTTCGCCAGTGCAGTCATTTTTCCCTTCTTTTCCCTACTTATTTATTTATTTATTTATTTATTTATAAAGATTTTATTTATCTTTTGACACACAGAGAGAGATAGCGAGAGAGGGAACACAAGCAGGGGGAGTGGGCAGAGGGAGAAGCAGGCTTCCCGCCGAGAAGGGAGCCCGATGCGGGGCTCGATCTCAGGACCCTGGGATCATGACCTGAGCCGAAGGCAGACGCTTAACGACTGAACCACCCAGGCGCCCCTCTTTTCCCTATTTATAACATATTTAAATTTTTGTTAAAAAATACATGAATATATTTAAAAAATGAAACCAGCATAAGAAATCTTGCAAGGAAAAACAGTTCTCTGTTGCCATATCCCCTCCTGGTCACCTTCGGCTCCTTTAGCTGCCTCTTGGGAGCTGTCTCCATTTTTTAATCACATGCTATAGCAGACTGGGTTCCCTGGGAGGTAAACTCAGAAATAGCAGTTATCATGAAGGACATTTATCAGGGGTACTGTCCGGAACAACATCTGTGGGGGGCAGAGGGGACAAGGCAGGATGGGGCTGATGGAGAAGCTGGGCTGCGGGGCAGTCATCCAAGGGTGCAGCCAATCCTGCTCCTAGGGCCCCTTAAAGATGTCCTGAGTGGAAGTGAGGGGGCTGGGTATTTACACTCTTGTATCAACCAGGCATTGAGTGTTGACTGCCCGGTGAAGTGGGCATGAACTTGGACAAACAGCTCTCTTCAGCTTCAGCAGCTCCTAAAGGAGGAGGACAAAAACTGCTCAGTGTCTGGGGGAAATAAATCCTTCAGTCCTGCAACAGGGATCTGGGTGGCCCAGCTCAGCATCCCTGAGGGTTCACCCTGCTGGTGAGCCTCACTTCCTGGGAAACATACACGAGGAAGGAGGATGGAACAGACCACAGACCCTGCCCCTGCAGGAGATCTCTTGGCTGCAGCTGGTACTCATTCTCTCCCTCCTCCGCTGCCCATGCAGGACTCCAATCACTCCAGCTGACAGCCCTGCAGAGAGTTTGAACCCTTGTCTCCTACGACCTCTCGAGCTATAGCTGCTGCTCTTTTGCATTTACCATTAAAATTGGTCAAAGGAGTATCTACTTGCCAAACATATTCCTCCTTGTCCCTGAAGTGTGACAGTGACTCTCTCTTATCACCAGTCAGGGACAGTTACCCCTGACATAGCCGCCCACAAAACATTGCATCAGCCAAAGATCCACGTTACAGGAAAGGATCTATGGGAGTGAGCACATTTCCGTGAGATCTGCTGGTCCTTCTATATCATACCCTCAGAAGGTCTCTGTAGATCCTCAAAAGGTGGTGTTGGCTGATACCTTAGAGGTGATAAAGACAACTCGTATCTGAAATAAGTAATGATTCCAATCAAAAGTAACGTCTAGTCCTTTCAGGATAGAAAAGATCTGATGTAGTCAACTTGCCAGAAAATTGGTGCTTTTATAGAGGGGAACCATTCTGGGGAATGGACACTGGTCTCTGTGGCTGAGCATTTGAACGTTCAGGAGTGATGTTATATCAGTCCTGAGGAGCTCATGCTTCCGTTCCTGCCTCCACAGCTACTCTGTTCATGTATCCATTGACCTAGCAGTGACCAGTGATTGAGGTTGGTTGATACCAACTGCTTAAGTCATTCTGTCTACTTGGCTGTTCAGTGATTGTCTCATGGCGCATATGCTTTCTGGTGGCCAAAGATCTTTACATTTTGTGCCTACCCCATAGGTACATCCATCTGCTTCTATTTCAGACCTTCTTGTCTCTGATCTTCCAAATCTCCTAGGACCCTGACAAACTGGCCAAATTACTGCCCATAAGTCCATATATATTATAACCTTGAGCCCTTTCTTTCACACAAACTGGATGACCATGGCATCATCCAGAAGTTCTGCTCCTTTGGAGGGTTTCTCCTCACCACCATCTTTCTGTGGCCCTCTGATTACAACTCTAGTGACTGGTGTTACCTTCCATTTCAGCTTGCGCTCACGTTCTCAATCAAGCCATCTGTGCACCAGGTTCATACTTTTCCCTTCTCTGGCAGCTGGTAATAGGGGGTCATTCGTGCAACTCTAAGTGTAAGCTGCGGGAACTGTGCTGGAGAAGAGTAGTGGATGATGTAAGGATCTGGCCCGATGGCTTGTGTAGCTTGTTTGTGCCTGCTCATGCTTGATCCCACATGTACCGTTTCCCATTTGTGTTGGCTTTCAGCTGAGCCCAGATGACTTGTGACTTGGTGGGTCTGAGAGAACCCAGCTCATTATAGGCAAATTTGCCCACAGTTAGTGAGGTACTTCCTCTGTAGCAGGGTTCAGTAGCGTGTCAGGAGATTTTATTTTTATTTATTTATTTTTTAAAGATTTTATTTATTTATTTATTTATTTGTCAGAGAGAAAGAGAGCACAAGCAGGGGGAGCGGCAGGCGGAGGGAGAAGCAGGCTCCCCGCTGAGCAAGGAGCCTGATGCGGGACTCGATCCCAGGACCCTGGGATCATGAGCTGAGCCGAAGGCAGAGGCTTAACCAACTGAGCCACCCAGGCATCCCAGGAGATTTTTTTTTTTTTAAGAGAGTTGTATATTTCTCTGCTGCAGATGACATGGCATTGCTCCCAAACCTTGAATTTCTGCAGTGTGATGTTCCTGTTGTCAATGGCCAATGACATCTCTACAGCATATCATACAGTGATACCACATAGGGTCTGTAGGGTTGTATGGTCCAAGGGGCCTGACTACTTATCTGCTGTCTAGACCCACTGTAGAACCTGTTCTTCTTCAGCCCCATTCAAAGCTGGCTGAAGCCTTACATGTCACCCAGTGTTTGGTCACAGATCTATTCCCAAGTGTGGAAAAGGCTGCTTCCAGAACCCAAAGAAGCCTACCAGGCACCGTGCTATCTTTTTCATAGTGGGAAATGAGAGAGGCAAGACTTTTTTATTGACTTTGGAGAGAGGTCCCAGCATGCCCTAGATGAGGGGTCAGCAAACTTTCTGTAAGATGTTTTAGGCTTGTGGGCCATAGAGTCTCTGCCACAACTCCTCAACTCTGTCATTGTCACATGAGAGCATCCATAGACAATATGAAAAAAAAAAAAGTATAGCTGTATTCCCCCAAAGCTGTGCACAAAGCAGGAAGTAGGCTAGAATTGATCCACAGGCCATAGTTTTCAGACCTCTGCCCTAAAACCCTAGATTCTTAATCATTGTACCCATTGGGCGAATAGAAAGGACGAGTGTGCTCTGCAGGATGTCTCAATGATACAGGTCTCTTCAGACTACACCATGACAGAATGAGGGAGTGCTAACATAGCTTTGGGGCAAGACCGTTGTCCATTCTAGGTAACTACGGTCTGTTTCTAAATTTCCTTTCTGATAGGCTTGGAAAAGGACACATTTTTCACATCCACATCCATACACTATACCTGAGACCGTGTTACTCTAGCAAAAGTACCAACATCTGGTACAGCAGCTACAATTGGGGCTCCTGCAATTTATTGCCTCTTTACCCACGTAAGTCTGTGCTCAGGATGCAGAGACTAGGATGTGGGCAGCTTTGAGGGGGTCATTAGTCTGCCTGCAATACCCCCCCCACCCATTGACTGTGATTTTCTCCATCCAACTCCATCCTGATGTCCTTCATTCCAGATCCTTCTTGTTTGAACTCTTCTAGAAAGAAGTCTGTATTCAGGTGTCCCTTGATGCTTTTATGTGTCAAATGCTGACAAAGTATTGCAATGTCTGGTCCATTCCTTGACTTAATTTTTCTCACTTTCCTTATGTGGAAGAAATGCCAATCGTCAGTGAATCTAGCTACAGTGGAACCAGGGCTCCTCCCATGGCCCTGGCTTCCTGCCTACCTTCCTTCCTCCTGAGAACAGTTTAAAACTACTCATAACTTGATTTGCTCAGGGCCTTCATATTGCCTCTCCGACAATTAGGAGCCTTAACTGTTGTTTTTTGAAAAGCCATTAAACTAATACCTGTTTTATCAAGCCGTAAGCTAGCAAGAGCAGTTCTTATTGTGATTCTTTGCATCAGGCCACACTAAGTTGTGTTTGCTCTTAATAAAATAATTTCTTTATTCCATGTGCTGATATTAGACATAGCTATATGCCCACTGAACTAACACATCTGCTTCCAAGGTGTTCGTGTGAGAAACTTTCTGATAAATTATGTTGCTGTGAATGAATTCATATTTTCATTGAAAATAAGCTGTTATAAATGATTCATGTTTCTCTGCATTTTCAACAGGAACAAATGAATTTATTAATTGAGTAGTGAAATGACCTGTTCTTCCAAAATAAATATTAAAAGAAGATGATTACAAATGACCATGATGATTGAGACTCTTTGTAATAATTTTTTTCACTTGCTTAAGATGTTTGACAAACTTTTCTTGGTAGAAATCCATAGCACCAAATAAATTATTGTAGAATGGCATCTTCTGGAATAGGATTGTAGTTATATGAAAGAACATAAGCTAAATGTAATGAAAGCACCACATTTCATCATAACTAGGAATTATAACAAATACTGACCAAATGCATTTCAACTTAGAATCTTTATATTATGAACTATAGTGGTGATAATGCTAATAATAGTTTCTGAACAGTATCACGTTATCTGTCTACACATTTATTTTCTACCTGTAATTTGTATAAAGAGATAGCAAATCTCTTATCTTTCCCGATGACTTTCTTAGTGGAAATTTAGTACACTTCAATCTTACCATATTTGAAATTTCATGATGTATGAAATTGATATGGTGCTAAAATGCCTCTAAAAACTTCTTTGAGCAATTTCTACTTTTCTTTTGGCTTCTATCATGAAATTGAAGCTGAGCTACAGAATTTAAGCTATAAAACATAATAAAAACGTAGAGTCCATCTTCTTCTTGAAATCCTAAATTTGAAGGGAAATACTTTCTGAGATATTAATAATATTGTACAAGCAAAATTGCTACTAAATTGCCAAAACAAATCATAATCACACCCATGCAACTATTTTTTGCCATGTGAATGTTTTTCTACTGAAGGAATGGGCCAGAGGAAAGGTATAGAATCTCCCACTGGCTCCCGGACAGCTCAGGGAAACCAAGGCAGACTTCAACCCAGTTCCTTCAGCCTTTAGATACCATCCTTTCCCTTAATATCCAAATAAAAATAGTTTGAGCTCCTATCTCGAGACCATAGGAATTTGGATCCTTTAAGTGGGTACCTCCTCCCCCCAAAATTTTCTGGAGGTCGTGGAAGGAATGATATCATATTCTACAAACCCATCTTGGTCATTGAAAGTTACTCCAGCGAGCTGCCCACATTGGACCATGACTCTAGTGACCAAACAAAAGTTTAAGTTCAGTAGATGATCTCTGTTGTTTAGGACCAGCTTCTAGCTATAGCTCGGGTTTTTCCCTTAATTTACCAAATACAGGGAGGACCAGACTGCAGCATTTCAGAAAAAATTATGGACATCTTGGAAATAATGCAGTAATAAAGTAATAATAATGCAGAACAACTGAATTCAATTGGATATCAATTATCACAGTTCCTAGAGTCCATCAATCAGGCCATTCCAGTGAGTTGTCCTCCTTAGTCTTCTGTCCAGGTATTTTCTCACCCAGGGTGGTATGATTTTCCTTCCCACTCCCAAAACATAAAGAGCACAGCCAAGTGGAAGGACAGTTCCTTGCCAACACCTGATTTCTTGCTGCCCCAGGGTGAACAACATTCACATTACTTGGTGGAAACTTATACTCAGACACAAGATAGGGTCTAGCTCCCAAGGCAGTGCCAGGACAAAGTGCTTGATGGCCAATTTCCTGAAGTACAGAACGTCCATCCTTGGACAGGGCCAGGTGGAAGATTTTGACGTACTGTCTCTGGTACATTCTATGGACTCCCCATTGGGTTACCATGAACATCGACCTCATCGTCCACACTCCAAGCCTCATTCCAACAAAGTGTCTACCTGCAACTCTCTGCTGCTGGTCGCCTGTGGTGCTTCCCATTTTATGGAATAGCATCATCAGCCCCCTCATTGTCAGAAGCTGAAATCAAACCAGGAGGCCCCTTTCATCATAATCCCCATCTGATTGGTCACCAAGATTCATCCCTTAAACATCTCATAAATCTATCAATCTATTCTCTCTTTTTCCACCCCTCCCACTCAAGGTATTGCCATCCTTTGGAAAATCTGCTGAAGTGGCTTCCTAAATTATCTGTCCACATCAGGACCGCAACCTCCCCCCTCCTAGCCCTTCTCTGCTCTGAAGACCTTCCTATTTGTCATCTCATACCCTCCCTCTTTAGAAGCTTCTCTTTGCTCTGAGGATAGAGGACATGGTGACCGTACAGCCCACACGGGTTATGCTGATTGTCCCAGATTAATTATAAACATGTCAGATTTCATTATCAAGAATATATTCCATTTTTAATGATAAATTATGTGGCTAACCTAAACAAAATCACGATCTGGCCCCTGCTTCATCTCAGACAGAGATACCCCTGTTTTTTTCCACACTAATATTGTTTCAGTTCAGTTTCATTTATTTTCTATCCATCCCCCATCCCCATCGCATAAAATTTGAGTTTGCTGTTCCTTTGTAGTAAATCCCTTTCTCTTCAAATTAATTAGTTAATTAATTTCCATCATTTTGAGCATCAGTGTTTTTCAGCAAAGCTTTCCAAGTTCTCCATTTCAAGGTCAAAGTGTCCTCCTGGAAAAAACAGCACTTGTGTGTCTTCTTCATGAGACTGAGCCCCATGAGATCAAGAGATGCGGCTCTTTCTGTTTCAAATTCAGTCCTGTTTCCAAGCACAGCGCCAGATGTTTACAGCCACCCAAGGGAGTTAACTGAATATACACCGATTAAATACATAATGACTTAGAACTGGTCATCTTCTGTATACATATAATCGTAGGGTCAACTTCTTGTGACCCACCCCCGAAGAAAGGAAGACTGCCACAAGCATGACTGACTATGTTTACTTCCCAAACTGGATCACTAGTCATGTTGAAACACAAGTTCGCTTATTACAAAATAGATTGACCCATCCCCACGCCACTGTACTTGTCAATAAAGCTTCTTTAATCAGTGTCTCATGTAATATTACATCATTGCTAAAATCAATCTTCTTTGACTATCTTACAAGCTAACAGCAGAACAAAAGGCAAACATTCACTAGTTAACAATTCTTACATTATCTAGCTCTATATCCCTCATTTGCTCTTAATAAAATACATTAGCCTTCACCCTACTTTTCCATATTTCACGAACAGAGTGCTACTCCAGACATTTTCTTCCGTCCGTTCCATATTAGTCATGCCATTAGGTAGAATTGAAAGCTACTCGCTCAACAGTTATCTGATGTAACACTGTTTCCTTGAGTTGATGGAAGAGGTATACAATATGTGGTCACAATTGCAAACACTGTTAGGAGCATTTAGATTAATTTCAAAGAAAAAGGGTACAGTGGGACATAATAGCTTAGACTGTGTGTTTGAAATGGAAAAAAATTGGAGGTGTTGGTATTGCAATAACTTTCCATAATTTGCAATTATATGATTTATATTTTCTAATAGAAATTTTTGGGTGTTTTTTGAGATTTGCAAATTTTTGTTGGGTTTGAAAATTGCTTTACTTGAAATCCACATGAATTGGGAGAGGGCAGAGGGGGAGACAGAGGGAGACAGAGGGAGAGCCAGAGAGAGAGGGAGAACACTCTTACTGGACTGGATGTTTCCAGTTGCTTCCGCGCTTTGGCTTCGAGGAGCTAGAATGCAGCGCCCTGCTGTGGCTCACACAGGAGTCAGCATAGCTCCATTTGAGAGTGACTCTGGCATGCAGGATGATTGAGGGTGATTGCTTTCATTTACTTGATTAAAATTGGTTGAAACATAGACAGTCCTCCAGTTTTTTTTTTTTTTATGCAGCTTGCTGACTATTGTTCTTTTTAAATGGACATTTACTACCTATTTAGAACAATAAAATACCTCAAAGCAAACATTAAGCAAAATGTAGCTTATCTATCACATGCCCAACTCTTCTTGATAGTAATAAGTATGAATACAGTGTCGATTACATGGCAAATTCTACATTTTTACAAGTTCCTTTATAGATTCATTTTGTGATCACTAATAAACCTATTTAGAAAGCATCCAATTAAGAAAACCTTAATGAAAGCGAATTACTCAGTGCCCTAAATTTGCTAAATTTTATTTTTGAGGTACTGAAATGTGTTTTAAATGGGTCATATTATATACATTAGTACTAAAAATGTTGCCCTTGTTCAATACCAGTTTACCCACAGTAACACTTATGGGCAATTAACATTTCATTTTGCGCGCTAAATTCATCAGTAATTTTATTTATTGTAATGTTTAAAGAGTGTAACTACATTTATAATAAATGCATTTTATTAGTGATCAAGCTGGACCTCCACTCATCAGCCGACTTGGCAGTTGCATGGGTCGATGTGTGCATTCATATATTAGTAGCAACTTTCAGACCCATTAACTCAAGTGCGTTCCAGGAAGGAAACTGACGTCCCAGTTGTGTTTTAAGTTTAATTTGCAGATAACACAAGAAAGGATAGGTCCCAATGAAAATACTATGTCTCTATCTTTTTAAAAAAGTGTTTTTATTTGAAATCATTTTAGACTTACAGAAAAGTTGTAAAATTGGTACAGAATCGACATCTACCCTTCACTCGGATTCCCTAAGGTTAACAACAATTAGGAAAATCTAGGCAATTCTCGTTGGACACTAACCTACAGATTTTACCCAGATTCCTCCAGTGTGCCCCCTAATATCCTATTTTCGTTCTGGGATCCAGCCCAGGATCCCCAATTGCACATAGCAACTGAGGTCTTTAATGACCTTCCATCCACGATAGTTCCTTAGTCTGTCCTTGTCTTTCATGACCTTGGCTCTTCTGATTTTTTAGGATGTCACTCAATTTTGTAGAATGTCACTCAATTTTGGTTTGCCTAGTGTTTTCCCATTATTAAATAGCTCAATTTAATATAAGCTCATATGCATTTTTTGGCAAGAATAGCACAGAAGAGATGTTGTGTCCTCAGTTTATAATAGCACAGGGAACATGATGTCAATATGTCTTATTACTTGCAATACGGGCCTCAAATTCTTGGTTAATGTAGTGTCTGTCACCACTGGGTTTCTCCTTGGTGAAGTTCCTTTTAGCCTAGGCTGCTCTCCAGTTTCTCCCTAAATTTTCACCCACTGATTTTAGCCTCCCTTAGGGGATCCTGCCTACTACTGTTATTACTGAGGTGTATTCCTTACGATGATCTTGTATTTCCTCATTCCTTCCACATTTATTATTTTGAATTTTTGGATAGAGAAGAACTGCCGGGGTGCCTGGGTGGCTCAGTCGGTTGAGCTTCTGCCTTTAGCTCAGGTCAATGATCCCAGCTTCCTGGGATCGAGCCCCACATCAGGCTCCCTGCTCAGCGGAGAGTCTGCTTCTTCCTCTGCCCCTCCCCCTACTCGTGCTGGCTTGCTCTCTCTCAAATAAGTAAATAAAATCTTGGAAAAAAAAAAAAAGAACTGCCTTTCTCCACCATTTAATTAGTTAGTTATTTATGTGAGTATGGACACGTGGATATGTGTTCTGCTGGATGAGTTTCAATCCATCACTTTGTTTACTCTGTTGCTCAGATTGTTCCAGATTCCGTCTCCTTGGTGATCGCCCCCAGGTGAGCCTCACGCTTGGGCACTGAGTATCATACGATCAAATCAGCTGGGTTTTTGTTAAAGAAATGCAAGTATTGATACTGATATTTAACGAATCACAAATACTTAACCCTCTGTACATTTCTGGGAGAAAAATACCCAGAGGAGAGAGAATAACTATCCTAGTTTCCCGCGTGCCGCATCCTTCTGTGCATGCCTCAGCAGTTCTAGGCACAGCCCAGTTCAGTTAGAGTCTGATTCCCCTGCCCCTCTCGTCGCTTTGAAGGACTTGTCCTTCAGCTTGGCTGTCCATATTGCTATTGTCAGAGAGAAAGCCAGACGCTAGTTAAAAGTGGGAAGGATGGATTTTATTCAGTAACAACCCCTGCGGCAGGGGAACCGAACCCAACTCGGATTGGCACGGAGTTGGCGCCAGGGCGTTCGTTGTCAAGGGGGGGTGGGGGGCTCCGTAGTCAGGGGCGGGAAAAATCACCCCGGTGGGTCAGCTGTGTCTGCTTGCAGACAGTGACCCGAGCTCACACGCTACCCGCCATCCTCAGGGGTGGGCTGGAACCGACCGGAAATCGTTTGGGCAGCCTTGAGGTTTCTCAGGCGGGCACGTGAAGGGGGGGCTCGGGCCATCTTAGGGATGTTAGAAACCCTGTCAGTGTTAGCTCAGCTCTTCATGGGACAAGGCGGAGGCCTCATCGAGAAGAGGGAGCCTGGCTAGAATATGGTCAAGGAGAGAATGTTTGGTTACTTTGTCCTTCTCACTGGGGTGCTTTTGTTGGTGCTCATCATTTTGCTCTGACACAAAAATACCATTGTGATTTTCTTCCGCAGACGCTAGGTTTCTGAATCTGCTTTTTTTTTTTTTTTTAAGATTTTATTTATTTGAGAGAGAGAGAGAGCATGAGAGGGAGGAGGGCCAGAGGGAGAAGCAGACTCCCTGCTGAGCGGGGAGCCCGATGCGGGACTCGATTCTGGGACTCCAGGATCAGGACCTGAGCGGAAGGCAGTCGCTTAACCAACTGAGCCACCCAGGCGCCCTCTGAATCTGCTTTTAAGAACACTTTTTTTTTTTTTTTTTTTTTTTTTTGCACAAAGCTTTTCCCCTCCTCTGCCCACAGTCTGGCTCTGACCTGTGAGCGCGTGTCCACCATGAAGAGAGGCCCCGTCTCGCCTCCTGCCTTCTCCCCCCGCAGCAGCAGCTCCCCCCACGGATGCCAGGCATTTCCACGGCAGCTCAGGGGGTACAGTGTGTCCTGTGAACCTGAATTTTTAAGGGACCCAAAATGTTCCTCTGGATATTTTTTAAACACATTTATAGGAGGCACCAAATACGTATGTTCTCTTCCATAATAGAATATATATACTTGTGTTGTATATATATATATAAACAGATCCATCTCTATATATGTATACGTATATATCTGTGTTCATGTCTACAGTTGTTTACATGTAGATAGATGCCTGTGTGCTGTATGTACTCTGAGCGTGTGTGTATGATTTTTTTTTTTTACAGTCAGTTGTCTGAATTATAAAAGGCATTTTTAAAATCTACTTTGTAGGAAATCCACAGAGGCAGCTAGATTATTTTCCGAGTGAGATGGTTAAAGAGCACATTGTAAAAATCTGGGTACATTTGCAGACTCACTCCGCCTGCCACGTCTTTAAAGGGTCTTTCTCTCCCAAAGTAGCTTCATGTAGGTACAGCACATACTCCAAAGCCTTCTCCCCAAGCCTCCTGGAAGATACATCTTACACCAACACTGTAGCCACTCTGCCTTTTGCTGGTGTAAATGCACTCAGGTGCCTGGCCTTCTCAGGGGAGTCGGTGTGCATGTGAGCTCGGCTGCTAAGTGCTATGAAAGTGTTCCTACCGATAGAGTAGCAGTTAGTTAGGAGCCAGAGGCAAAGGCGGGGACAAAGAGATGACGCGTTAGAAGCCTGAGGGCACAACATCCTGACTTTTCAGCTCTTAACCTCCTGGCCTCATGGCTTCCACCACCCCGGGGCTGATGGACCAAGAGCTACAAGCGCAGAACATGCGCTCTCCTCTTCCTTCTCTGCCCCTGAGTACCTCTAGCTTCACTAGAATATCTTTACAGTGTGGTTTTGCACGCCG
>NC_138384.1:10016813-10034890 GCF_054177405.1 Leptonychotes weddellii | reverse complement strand
GCCATCTCTGGGTCCGCCCGCTCTCCCTTCTTGAGAGTGTACTGTCCTTAATAAACTGCTCCGCTGTCTTTATTGTAGGGCGGATCCTCACGTAAATCTTTCGTGGGGAATCCCAGGAACGGAGACCTCCACATAACGCACACTCTCCCACCAGTAACAATCCCTATTGTGCATTTCATCTCAATCCAAACGATTGACTCATGGGTAATATACGGGTAATATATGGGTAATAAAAATTTCCACGGATTATTTAATGAAAATAGGAGAACATTAGTTGTCTTAGAACAATCAAAGCATAAATTCTAAGAATTTTCTCCAAAGCAACTTCTTGGCAAGACAGGATAGGGACACGGGCAGAGGCTAGAGGTGTCTTTGACTTTGATCCCCATTATCTATGTATTCGATGCAGTCGTTCTCAAAATTTAGTGGAAAGAAGTCATCTCAGCTGTGCATGCCTAGACCCCAAGTCAGGTGTTTCCAGTTCAGTGTGAACACAGGAATTTTCATTTTTAATCAACATCTCCCGGCTGGTAGAAGGTTGAAGCAGAATGGCAGCTTGGGAGCCATCCCTGGGGTCTGCTCCTGGCCTGGAGGGGCGAGGTGGGGAGCTGCCGGAAGTGGATCTGGGCTTGCTTCTAAGCACCAGCCACCGGTGGAGGGAGCAGACTTGGTGAAGGACGGTTTCCAGGAGGTAGAGCCACAGAATCAAGCGGGAAGCGTGGTGAGTTGTCTGGCTTTTCAGTCTCAGTAACACAGAAACACCCAACCTCTGCATTTGACCTCATCTGGTTCAGTGCTGCATTTATTGAAAGGTAAGTCATCTCCGCATTGATTTCAGGGAAAGGAATAAACTGTAAATGGGCTTTTTCAAAATGCGTACCCCCCCGTACCAGTCACACTTCACCTAAGAAAGAGTGAAGAAGATAGGAATTTCTAATTTTTTTTTTATTTAATCAATGGCAATTTTCAACCTAATTTTCTGAATATAAGCGACTTGTTCATTCCTGGCTTGTGATGTGGATGGAAATGATGGGTTCACATGATTTGCATATGATTTAAATAACTGTTTTGCACACCATTTTTTTTTTTTTACTCTCCTGTTCCTATTTATTTTCAAACTTGCATAAAAGAGATAATGTAGCATTCAGCTTTCACTTCAAGCATAGTGTAACTCCTTTGGTTTATGAGCTAATGCCTAGCATGCTGAATAGGCTGATGTTCAATCCAGGTGAGTATCTTCTGAGCTATAAACTGTATCAGGATTCCCTAGTCCCTGGAAATTAAATACAAGTAGCAATAATGTGAATATAAACAAAGATTTTCACCTGGGGATATGGATGTGCTCTCAAAGCGGTATAGTAGCAAAATATTTTCTTGTTGTAATTAAGAGGTTAAAGTCCAACTTGTGACTATGTTTTCCCGCGTTATTTGGAAAATTGGAATTTTCGGTAATTTAAGAATTTACAAGGCTTTCGACTTTTAATTCAGTGGTAAACCTATATACTTGTTAGGCTGCAGATATAGGATTCCTCCCCCGCCCCCGCTCCCCCAAAAACCTCCCCCAAATTCACAATTTAAAATGCTGTTGCAAACAACTATTTGAAGATGTAACATAAATACACATTGAGGCTAGTGATAACTTAGTTCAAAAAATTGGATGCCGATTTGAAAAGGAGAGAAGCAATAGTGAATATACTGGAATTTCAGAGTGGTTTGATCATTAGAATCACGTGGGAATCTTTGGTTGTAATTATTATTTTTATCACTCGTAATCCTAAAAGCGAAGCATCTTGAAGGCAGAAGATAATTAGATTTGAGACCAAATGGTTTTTAATTGCTCTAGGTCTATCACGATGAAACTATCCTATAAGCGTGTCTTAAATGTGAAACTGGAGATTGAGAGAGGTGAGCAGAGATGTAGGAAGGCAGATGATTTGCATAAGCATTATGGTGAAAGCCTTAGGAGATCACCAAAATAAAACAGAAATAGAACAGCTGGGAAATCGTTTTTGTTTGTTTGTTTGCTTTGCCCATTGTGATTTTTTCCCCTCAGATCACTGTTTTTGAAGTAGGATAGAAAAAAGAACACAAAAACTTTATATGAAATGCAAACAGGAAGTATCCGGAGAAATCTGAAGGGCAAGTTATCTAGAGCCCTGATTGTCTATTTTAACCTGCACAAAAATCACCAGGGATCTTGTTAAAGCCTTTTCTGATTCAGAGGGTCTGGAATTTACCCTGAGAGTCTGCATTTCTAACGAGCTTCCAGGGATGCCAACGTTGCTGAGCCATGGACCACATTTTGAATAGTGAGGTGTTAAACTGAGTGTGTGCATGCCCACGAGTGGCTATATTTTGCACAACCAGTTAGGGAGGGAACACAAATATCAGAGAATTATGTTAACCCTCCTCAGATACAGAGAGTTTTATTGAAACCAGCCCTTTGTAAGACTCCACATCCTTTCTCCCTGAAGGAGAGCAGAGTGCCCATGAACAGCCCCGTGTTGAAATCTTGCAGTCCTGAGATCCAGCTGGTGTCGCCCAATGGCGAAGCAGGTGTGGGAGGTAGAGCTGATCAGGTAGAATCTGGAGGAAAAGAAGATTAAGTGTGTTGAAATAGGTGAAGGACTAAAAATCTGTGGGATATTTAGATCTTGGAAATTTCCAGGTGGAATGAATTTGGGGGTGGGCGCGTATCCTTTCATCTGATGCAACATTTCTATGCCATAACCGTATTTATTTGCTGAGACCTAGATTGTCTCTCCTTTGGGGACAGAATGCAGTGAGTTTCCTCAGCAAATAGCATGTTATGGTATAAGCAGTGTAAAAGTCTTTTCAGTGTAAAAGACATTTTCAGACACTCGAACACTTAGTTTTTAAAAACTGTTTAAATTTTTCTTCCCAAACTACACCCAAGTCTCCATTCTAGAGCCCCACCCACCTCAACTGTGGTCACAAGGTCGTGTGGATCATTCCTGGACATTTTTACAAAGGTTCCTTCTCTTTTGTGAAAAATGGGAAACCTAAAAATTCATAGGTAAAAATCTAGATTTTAAAGAAGCATTTTTCTAGAGTGAAACCTCTAACACAGTGTCTCAACATGAAGTGACTTTTGTCCCTGTGGTCTAAACTGTGGCAGAAATCCCTGCCGTTTGTATAGTTTTCCATCTGGGTGTGACTGGTGTAAGAGTCCTCGAATGGATTTTTTTCTGTGACCTTCCAAAGGTTGGCCGAATAGAAGATTCAGGTAAAGCTGGCTTAGCATATCTAAAAGAATTAAGACTTTACAAGGTAACGGGTCATGAGCTAACACCTAATATTGATGTTGGTGATAGATGATGGGTAATATGTGACTATATTTGCTGATAAGCCTACACAGTGCATGTATATTCATCAAGTCTGATAAAGTAGCAGCCCTGCATTACTGCCAATGAGTGTTGTCCTTTCTCGTATCTGCTCATCCCTGGCTAAGTCCCATTCTGGTCTTTAACTCCCGGTCACACAGTCTTGGATGCCTTCTGAATTTTCTCCAGGCTTGACCATCACTCTATGTGGTATTTTATCCCTTTGTTTTAAAAGTTCTGTGACTCCCATCGGGATACTTCTTTACCAATTATATATTCTTGTGCCTCAGTTTTCCACATAAATTGTGCTATCCTGGGGTTCTGGATTTGCGCTGTGTTCTGTATGTGTTTTCAGGATCTTTTTTGGCCATCTGCCACTAACACTGTGTCTTGAATCCTTTTATTGTCTATGACAGTGACAAATTGGGGTGGGGGGAGTTTAAAAAAATTCCAAAGCTTGGGCTGCACTCCAGACATCAAATCAGAATCCTTGGGGTGGGACGTATGCATTAGTATTTTTTTTTTTTTAATTTAAACCCACTGTGAGATTCCAGCATACAACCAAGTATGAGAGCCCATGTTCGAAGGGGCTCTTCCCCATTACGGGCACAAGGCATCAGTGTGCTCACCAGCCACATGCGTTGTCCCCTGTGGAAGCCTGTGGACTAGAGGCAAGGCTGTCCACGCTGGCTTTCTTATATGGCAGTCACCCTGAGCACCGAGCCTGCAGGCCAGTTTGACTCCACGGTGGCCATTACCATTTCCGACAGCTCTTGACCTCTCCTGATCTGCCTTGTCTCCTTTACTTCTTCCAAGTCATTACCCTCACCCCAGAGAGAAGCTCCAGGTTTTTCATTTGAAATACTTATGCTTAGGGGACATTTGGGAAGCTGTTCTCCTAAGGTAATGAAAGAAAATGAAAACCTATCTGACGTCTCTGGTCTTCCATTTTCCTTCCAAACTTTTCTCTTTTGCCAAACACAGTCTGCCAAACTTCTAGCCATATTTTGCACCCAAAGGTAGCGGGAACATCCCAGAGAAAAAACAAACTGTAATTCATTCTCTGCCCACTAGAGTCCATGAAAATAGGATCATTTTGTGAGGCTTGTATTTAAATTTACTCTTGTTTCCTATTTGGGTTTGTAAGAGAGGGAAAATAACCAGTTCAGTTTTTCCATATATGCACCTTAGTTCAAATCCTTTTTTGGGGGAGCCTTGGTGGCTCAGGTGTTAAGCGTCTGCCTTCAGCTCAGGTCATGATCCCAGGATCCTGGGATCGAGCCCCACATTGGGCTCCCTGCTCAGCGGGGAGCCTGCTTCTCCCTCTCCCACTCTCCCTGCTTGTGTTCCCTCTCTCGCTGTGTCTCTCTGTCAAATAAATAAAATAAAATCTTAAAAAAAAAAATCCTTTCTTTGGAAGTTTCGTGACCCCTTCTCCATGCTCATTGGAAACACATCAACTGCACTGAAGTGGGACTGTCTGACTCTTTTGAACATTAATGTCCCGTGTCTGACTTGTCTTTATATCTTCAGTGGTTAGCGTCCTAGGAAAATCTCAAAGGCTTCTCATAAGTATTTCTACTAACCCTAAGTTTGGTTAGAGATTTGTCTCTTCATTCCAATTTATTGCAGTCATTGCTTAGTGAATATCATGGGCTGGACACCTGGCGGGTTAGTGAGTTAGAGACCTTTGCGTCCCTGGCTGTTTTGCTATGCACAGTCTATCAGGTATCTGGCAACAACCGAATATGTGCTAGGTGCTTAATAAACGTGTTTGGCCAAAGGCCAGTAAGAGCACAAAAGGTCAAAGTGCTACCATGATTCCACCTGTGGCTGTAATTTCCACTAGATCCTGAAGGGCAGATGGGATCCTGACAGAACGTGACGGAAAGGATGCAAGAGACTCGCCGGTGAATGGGGGAGGTGCTGGGGGCCAGGGCGGGGGGTTGATTCAATTCCCCTTTTGTCATGTGCAGATGTGCAGAAATTGGAGCAATGAAAAGGGAGATGAAAATTGTACAATTTCCATCAGTTCTTCAGCAGGCATCTCTCTAAAGGTTGGTTCTGTAGCTGCTGGCTGGTGGCCAAGTTGCTAAGTCCTCTTAAATTGACAGAGAAGCCAGATAAATAGCCACTCTTGGCAGCACTTCCCTGACAGATGGTCTGGCATTGATGGTGTGATCCAAGACGACAACGGTAGAGCTAAAAGGCTGTGTAGCTTAGCCTCTCCTAGTGACTGCATGCACCGCGTAACTAGGATTCCGGTGTGCTCTCAGTTGCCATGCTGGAGGCAGGGGACATGGAGCCACACATAATAACCAAGAAACTGCATCCACATCTAAGAGGGCGGGTGTTTCTGCTGGAAGGGGGGCTGCATAAAAAGCTGCCCTTCAGGCTGAAAGGGCAAAAATCTGAGAAAGGAAGCGTCGTCATTGGGTTTCTCAAAAATGCACGCCAGCAATACACTTGTGACCTGAAATGAAATGGAAAATAAATGAGCTTCTACGACCTTTCATTCAGGAGCTTTTCAAGTGTCTTGGTCAGCAGGTTGGAATTTAGTTCCCAGAAAAATTTCCAACAGCTTGTAAGTGTCCTTGATGGCTGTAATTATCTGTCCCGCTATTTCTGACGCTTGCCATGCTGGGTACGAGGATGAAGGATTGATGTGGTGTGCTCAGGGCAGGGTGATCCAGAGCAAGTAGGAGGTGGTAGAAGACAGAGCACCATCACTTAAACTGGGTCTTTGGTCATGTCACCACCTCTCCGTTGTCGTTGCTGTTTCTCTTAACAAAAGTATCTCTTGGGCCAATCTAACTTTTATTTTGAAGAAATTGCTGTGATTTACCAAAAGCCACTTACTTCTATTTCCCAAAGAATGACTTAGCAACTTAAGACAGAGACGATCTTAAGAGAACATTGGCTAGAATTACCTGGATATTGATAGGATGTAAGTAAATGCCTGTATTAATGAAGATATTAAGGAAGGTTTCTGGAGACAGTGGGATTGATGCCTAAATTAAGATCTTGAGGAGAAAAGAAGGGGACTTCATCAGAGATACTGAGGAAAAAGGGTGATTGGTGCTTCCCAGTTGTTGAGAGGCTTGAAGCCGTCTATTACTGCAGTGGCTAATCTTGGCAGTCAGAGCTGCAATTTGTAGCTGCAGAATAATTAAAATCTCGTAGCTCTTGTTTTAAAGGAGGTCATGCTCCATGGTGGAATCCCATGACTCTATATCAGTTTTGGCTGGAAGTAGATTGTACCTGTTTTTTCCCCCAGGTCTAATTATTTGTTTCTAAAAGCAATATAGTGCTTTAAATGGATACTTTTTGTGTCCCTGTTGTCTACTAATGAGAAGTTACACGTAAGAAATTTCTGTGCATTCTTAGGATAGATTTATATGATTTATATGTATTTGTAAGAAGAAAGTCCATCCTAGGTTCTCAAGTTAAGTAATGTGGAGTCACTTAGGAAGGGACCTTATCTAAAAGAGACCACGGGTCCTCCAGTAAGGCCCTCCAAAGTGTGTTTGCTCCTGAGGATGACACAACCCAGGTTATTGGGGGAGGAGTACTTCATTCAGTGACTGAGCCAGAAGACATTGCTCTCTGAACTCTTCCAGTCCTATCTGAGGAAGCGGTGCTGTGGTGAACACATACAGCAAAGAGTCCCTGCCTTCTGAGCTTTTCTACTTTGAGGTCGCTTGCGAGCCTGCAGTCAAGATGCTGACCAGAGGCAGGGTCTCACCTGAAGGCTCAAGTGGGGAAGGCTCTGCTTCCAAGCTCACTTGCACACCTCTTGTCAGGATTCCTCTCCTCAAAGGTGGTTGGGCCGAGGGCCTCACTTTCTCATGCACTGTTGGCTGCAGACCCCTCTCCATCACTTGCCACGTGGCTTTTCTTTCATTATGCATCAGGGCTTACAAGAGGCAGAGTTTGCTAGCAAAACCCAAGTCACAGTCTTTTGTACCTAGTCACAGAAGAGGCATTCTCTCAAAGTTGAGTTATTCTATTAGTCAGAAGCCAAGATAGTCCAGTGGTGGGATTCCCAGAGGTTTTGACTACTGGAAGGACAGGATCATTTGGGACCATCTTAGAGGCTCCTACCACAGTGTGTGTGTGTGTGTGTCTGTCTGTCTGTCTGTCTGCATCCATCCTATTGCACGCACCCAGTATTTCCAGGAGGAGAAAAAGTAGTTGCTTGAGTGACAGAAGTGTGAGAAGTGGATGTATGTTTATTCATTCCTTCTGTTCCCTTGGGACATGGAAAGTTGGAGTTTGAGATGCCAGTTGGACCTTTAACTGGAAATACCAGAGAGTGCGTTTAAGGATCTATGACTATGGAGTTCAGAGAGAATCCAGAACTGGATATAAGATTTGTTGTCTGAATTAGGAGAGGATACTTGAGGCCATGGTCCTGGATGAGGTCACGCAGGGAGTAGGATCAATAGGAAAGAGAAGAGGTCGGAGGTTTGAGTCTGGTGTGTTTACTTTTGTTCCTTTTAAGGAACTATGTTGCTAAGCCAGAAAACTGCCTAGTAAGAGTTCCATGTAAATGTTTAAAAACATAAAAAGAGAAAAATGATTTTTTAAAAAGTCTAAAATTGCATTTAGGACAGTTGTACTGTGATGAATTAGAGTTTGGTTGACCACCCGCAGCTTCACATATTATCCAGACTAACAATTTGGGGTGAGAAGTCAAGATCCAAGAGTTCAAAAAACAGGGAAGGCAGAGAAATGCAAGGAATTAGAGTCAAAAGAGCTGATACACCTGATTTAATTCTCAACCTTGAAAAACCCACAGAGCCCTATTTATCTGCAGCCCATGGCTATGTCTCCCATCCAGTATAACCCTATCAGATCTTAAGTTTATTCAGCTCCTGCTTCTTCCAACTTGCTCCCATGACAGGTTATGTTCCAGTTTTTTCTCTGAGATACAGTTCTTTTTATTCCCACAAATGCATAGTCCTCAGCGATACCTGACCAAGAACATGCAGTTAGAACACTAGTATCGACTGTCTGAGTAAGAAACTACCACCTCCCTGAACTTCATCTATTCCACTGCCAATCTGAGGATTTAAAGTCAGTTACCTTCACAATTACTCGAACCTTTACGATTTCATGATTTGAAATAGAGGAAGGGTTGTTAGTGCCAGTGGTAAACTAAGGCACATACATTAAAGGTGATGGGTTATGGTAAGCACCAGATAGAAAGTTCTAAAGCTGTTGAAGCTCTTTGGAATTCACCCTGCGTCCCCCCTCTCCCCTACAAGCCACCTCTGCATTTAGGCCAGGAAATCCTTCCCACTAAAATGAGTCACCGCCTTGCACCCACCCATACGTGTATCCAAACAGAGCACACCCATGTTCGTACATCCTCCACCTTCCCCCCTGTGTCCTCCCATGTCTCCAAATCCTTATGCTCATCACAGTTCCCCTCACATGTCCCCAGGCCACACACACACACACACACACACACACACACACACACACACACACACACACGTCTTTCTCACACATGCCCCTCCTGAATCCCCAGATCTCCACCCACATTCCTCACATGTCCCCCATAGGATACCCTCCCCACGTGCCTCTCTCGCATTCATGTGTCCCCTGCGCGTGCCTCCCCTACACTCCCAGAAACACATCCGCTCACACAGATGTTCAGTAATAGACCAACATCCTCACTCAGGTAAACTCCAGCCTGCACATCTGGACTCTGCGTGGGCGCTCACGTGCGCACACACACACGAACACACATGCTCTGGATGATTTCATATGCTGCTTATGAAAGTTGAACCCAAAGCTGTATATTGCATGAAATTAAAGGCATTATGAATAGTGATGAGCTTGCAGAACAGCTAAGGCCTTGGCTTTGCTTTTACTCATTTTAGATGTTAGGCTGAAGGGGATGTGCTATATAGCCCACATATTCCATAAAACTGACCTCCTCCAGTATGCATTTAAATCAGCTTTTCAGTTTCACACACACACACAAAAAAAGAGCTGTGAAACTACGTTGTCAGCGATGGTTTTTATAGGATCTCCTGTTCACATGGAAGTTAAAGTGCATGCTCCCTGCGTTGACATACGGAGCTAATTTGATGGATGTATGTTCAAATGAAATAACGTCTCAATGATTCAAAGGCTGGGTAACACTGATACTAGCTGATTGGATGGTTATTTTTTTATATAAATTATTTTTATCATGTTAGTACTTAGGGAAAATGAGGAAATAGATACTATAAAGACTGTTGATTTTAAGAGACAAATAACATTGTCCCTTTGACTCGAATTTACTAAAACTTACGTAATACGAGATACACCTATAATTCTGTGGTTACGCCATTGTTAATATGGAAGGATATATTGACTTTGTGGTCAAAGCAGGGTATTTATGAAAGCATTCCATGAATGGTATTTTTCCCATTCTCTCACCACTGTGTTGACTACAATTTGCATCACACAGAAGTCCTTTTATCATACGCATTCTTCCTAAGGACTTGACCACTGGACAAGTGAAGTTTTTTTGAACATGGACACATGAACATAGCTGAAATGGAAGGTCTTTTGTTCTTTCGAAATTCTGGTGGAATATTAGAAATCAGGTCTACATGGAAAGACCCTTCATTTCGGGACACAGTTTATCGAGCTCTTGCAGTATATGTATGGATATGACGAAGACCAGCTGGATTGGAGCTGACTTCATGGAAATCAAGTAGCCTTTCCTTTAGTTCTGATTGTTGACAACTAACTACAGCAGTATTACTAGTACTTGTGATTTGCACCCATATAAATCCGATATAGTGATGTCACATTAGAGTTGTCACCGACCTCTCAAAATAGTTTATATTCATGTCTAGAAATTACAGTAGTTAGTAGTCTGCCACGAAGGCTTGTGATTTAATGCATAATATAATATTTTGATATCTCTCTATCAATATTCTGGGACGGAGTCCGCAAACTTCCTTAGACTGCCAGAGTTCAAACTCACTGTGGTTACGAACCCACACTCTGGATGAACTTGCTGGGAGGCTTTGTCATTAAGTTGTTTCCAATAACAAAAAGCTTGGTTAAAATGTAGAAATTAAATTTGTCCAAACAATGTGGGAGGGTTATAAAGATGGAAAAATCTCCCTGCAGAGAACAGAAAATGGATGGGGATGGAAATATCCTGCACATATAAACCACCAATAAAGATTTATACCAATTAAATATAAGTAAGGCTTAAAAACATACCTCTGAGAGAAGACCTAGATATTTCCATTAACTAAATTGTCCCAAATTAGTCCTTAAATCATGATTATATACGGGTGGCAAAAGTCAGACCAAGAACTGTCTGAAAATCAGTTGGGCAGGGGAAGGGCTAAATATGAGGGTGGAAACTTAATACCATGTATCACACGCATCACCTGTCTTAGCCTAACTGACATGTAGTCACTACGTAGAAAACCTAGATGTCATCTTTGGGGACGTATTATTTAACTCTCATAGTTGGTATGTGATGTTTTTCTGTTGATATTAACTGGGATATAAAAAGGGAATTAACTGACCCCAGAAAACATGTCCCATGACGAGGTTACTCTTCCTAAGCACAGCCAAGATTCCTGCTTTAGAACGTTTATAGGGGAGATGATGTGTGTACATGTGTGGGTAGTCCTCCTGTAAAACTGAAGCATACAACATTTGGTATTCAAAAATGATTTTTAAGTGTTACACTTGTATTCACAATAAATATCTTCCATTAATGCGTGATCCACATCTGGGTATGGTTTGTTGTAGATTTGTACATTCAACCATTAATAAAACCCACTTTGTTGAGAAAATTTTAAAGTAGTAGTATAAGAAAGAAACTTTGCATCGTCTATTATGTATCTGCTTTTAGAAAGCAACTGTCTTTATGCACTTAATACATTTGGGAAGCAATTTCTCTATTAATAGTATTATGACACTTTATTGTAAATTTAAGTATATAAATTGTGTTGCATGCTAATTGCTTCTGGATTAAAAATGAGAATTAAATACTTGAGTTACATAACTTGTGAAGATAATGTTTTTCCTGGTGTTATCATTTCTGCCAATTACTTCTCTATAGCTCAAGTTTTTATTCTTGATTTTAAAAATTGTCTATAAATAACTCACTCATTGATGCCTTTGACTATCCCTGACTATCCCTAGAGCACTTAGTGATAGCTAGTTATTTAGATTATCAAAAATCAGTGCATTAGATTTATCCAGCTATGTCAACCCTCAAGTAACTTGAAGCTGTGTAATCATGTGTCATCTGGACTCTGACCAGTTAACTAGCTGGGCTGTGATTGGTCACATGGATGCAATGTGAGAGAGAATTGGACTATGTACATAGTGTGATGGGGATCAAGGGATCAAGATCTACAAGAGGCAGAAGCTCTATTTGTAAGTTTCACTTTAAAAAAAATGTAGACCAAAACATGTCAAACCTTTTCAGAAAGTCTTCCCTAATAAAATAACTCCTACTTCTCTCTACCCCTTTATATCTATGCTCTTTTGTATTCCACCTAAAACCACAAGCCTTCTTAATTCTTGGATTCCCTTCTTCCACTTCAACTGAATTGTAAGGTCCCATGGGCATGACTGGTGTCTCTGTGATGCATCTATTTTTCTCACGGACAAAGCGGAGGTCCTACATGGTTTGCTGGGATCTGTTAATGATGGTGGAGAGGGGTGCGGCATGAGTGGATTGGAATGAGTGGAAATTGTGGACTGTTTGGGATCGAGACCTTCACCTACCTTCTCAAACTCCCACACTTGCTTCTGTCTGTCTTGGGTGTCATTTCACCTATGCCAGACTTTTGAAATTGGGGAAAAGTATCACTCCTTAGGGTATGAGATTTGGGTTTCTGTGTGTCTGTCAGGGGGTCAGAAGGACATTTACTCTCAAAAAGGGAAAACCTAATAGGAAATGGGAGACCAGAAGGAACCAAGTAGATACATTTCCCGTCCATTCTCTTCCCCAAGATGAGATTCGTCCTTGTAACTCTTTCGGAGAATTCCCGAGTGCTGAACGAACATCCTGTGATTTGTGGCGTCGTCCATGGATCAGTGTGAGGCAGTCCCCATCCTATTGCAGAACGTGTCTCTTGGTCTCTCCCCCCACCCCCACTTCCTCTTTTCTATAATGTTTTAGCAGTCTGAATCCTTTCCTCAGGCTCTGTTTTCCTGGGTTATGACAATTTGTATTACAAGTATTTTTAAGATATAAATCTGTAAGATGGGTTTCAGGGGATTGCTCTCCTGAATGAAAGTAATAGTGATCCTATTGCTGGTCATCAAGTAGGGTGGTAGCGATCCCTAGCATGCAGGGTTGGGTTTACTTAGAAAGAGATACTAGCTTATGCACCTGCCCTAAGAAATTCTTGCTATGCATCAAAATAATGGAGTAGAATGGCTTCTGACAGAATTACAGAAAGATGTGACAGTCTCTGGGCAGCCAACTGCCGATTTAAGACAAACTGTGGAAGCCAGAGGGCCTCAAATAGAGCTTTGAAGGGTACCCTCCTGTAGCCTCAAAGAACCACATGCTGAAAATGAGGCTTAGGCTCAGGTTTTTTTTTTTTTTTTTTTTTAAAGATTTTATTTATTTATTTGAGAGGGAGAGTGAGAGAGAGAGAGAGAGCACAAGAGGGGAGGAGTGGGAGAGGGAGAAGCAGACTCCCCACTGAGCAGGTAGCCCGATGCGGGACTCGATCCCGGGACTCCAGGATCATGACCTGAGCCGAAGGCAGTCGCTTAACCAACTGATTAGGCTCAGGTTTTAAGAGCTCAGATCTGCAAACAAAACTAAAGGTACAATCCCAGTACATTTTCTGTGTCAAAATCAGGGCTCTGATAGGAAAAAAAAATTGTCCCTCTGACTTGTCTGGGGATATGTGGGTGGATAAATACAAGACCTTTTTATCTTCAAAGTTCCCTGAGTCCCTCCTTTCCAAAGGAGATTAGCTTCCCCTGGTCTGGAGACTGAGTGAAGGCCTTACTGAAAGCAGGTGCCTTGCGAGATTGAACTGTTTCTGCCCCTGCTATCGCTGATGGCCTCCAAGTCAATAACCAGGGTCAGTTCTGAATGATGATGTGTAAGCCCTGTACCCAGGGAGGGAAGAAAACAGCACAGCAAGGCTGATTCAGGACATTGCTAATCAGTCAGCCAGAAGGGGGGGCAGGGTGGACAGGAATGAACTTTTAAAGGTTTTAGACTGTGTGTGTCTGTGTATGCACATGCACACAATATGAAACTGAATATGACAGAATTCATTGATGGGAACACGTTTTCCCATAATTCAGGAATTAACATTTTAGTAAAAACACTTGGGGCTGATCCAAATGTTTTTCTTTGACAGCACCATGGAGCCTAGATCAAACAATAGTCTTCCAAATAAGTGAAGTGCAAACACCTCTATACAGTGAAGAAGAAATTGGTGGGCATGACTTATGACTTCGAATGACTTAGGACATTCAGTGTTGAGTTTCTACAACCTGATATAATTGACCTGCTTACTCTGAGAAATTGTTTTTTTGAATTATGTGAGAAAAGGAAATGATACAGAGGGTCAATTTCTTAAAAATTCAAATAGTCATGGTATAGGAGACACATCAAATACTTTCAATGATTTCTCACTTTTAAAGATTTATTTGAGAGAGTGCTTGAGTGTGGGGGGGGGAGGGTTAGAGAGAGAGAGAAAGAGAGAATCTCCAGCAGATTTCTGCTGAGCAAGGATCCCATGATCTGAGCCGAAATCAAGAGTTAGATGTTTAAGCAACTGAGCCACCCAGCTGCCCCAATTTCTCATTTTTAAAGATACATCTTGCACATGAAGAGTTGCTACTCCATTCTGAATTCCACAGTGACATCATCTGGAGGTGTGCTATGGAATACAGAAGATTGAGATTATGGGACGCCTGGGTGGCTCAGTTGGCTAAGTGTCTGCCTTAGGCTCAGGTCATGATCCCAGGACCCTGGGATCAAGTCCTGCATCGGGCTCCTTGCTCAGCCGGGAGCCTGCTTCTCCCTCTGCCTCTCTCATGTGCTCTCTCTCTCTCTCTCTGACAAATAAATAAATAAAATCTTAAAAAAAAAGATTGAGATTAACAAGATTTATAAATCTGTCAAGTAGCAGTTATTGGCAAATGGATTGAAAATTAAAAAGGTTATAAGCTTAAAACATAAGTAATTAGTTTTCTTGAAGTGAGTTCATGACTGAGAGTCATTATATTTGAATTCCAGTACTCTGTCCTTAAACGATGAGGTGAGTCAAGGGGCACCTGGATGGCTCAGTTGGTAGGGCATGCAGCTCTTGATCTTGCTCTGGGTTGTGAGTTCAAGCCCCACGTTGGGTGTAGAGATTAAAAAAATAAAATATTAAAAAAAAGGTGAGTTGAAGCAAATTGCTTCATTCAACTTATCTGTAAAATGAATTAGGTTTAAAGTATTTCAACACTTTTTGGATAGGTCTTACACAGCATTACATATATGAACTATGATTCATGTTGAGGTTATTTGTGTGAGTTGAAAATGTTGCTGATAGTCACCAGTAAATCAGGTTTTAAGGAGCACGGCACAGAACCCAGCGGCTTCTGAGATCCCTGAGGAGAGTGCTAAGACTGTGTGGTTCTCTAAGTAAATTTACAAAATTAACTTCTGAAATATTAGATCTATGGACTGAGTGACTGAGTGATTTTACGAACTAATCTGAGTTATTCCTCAAGGACAACTTGTTACCTTCTGCGCTATCATTAATTGACTAAAGATGGATGCTATCAAAATCTGCTACTTCCACTAAAGTGGAAAAGACCACATATTAAATAACCTTTCAATAAGATAATTGGCATTAAATTTAAACAACTGCCACATAAATTATATAATACACGGGGGTACAAGTGCTCTTTAATAGTTTTAGATAGCTCAGTATGTATTGGCCAAGTATGTATACATGCTTTATGGCTACAGATCAGAATAGTGAAGAATATTGCTGTCCTCCACTAAAATGAAGCAAAGTTAGGGTTGTCTCTAAGAATAGGAATACAGTTATTACGCATCGCTGCATGAAGTGATTGCTTAGTTCCTGAAACTTGCATCTATATTTATAAATACAATCATAATAATTATACCAGTGTTGACAGAATTTGTCAAGAGAAATATTTTCTTGAGCTACTTTCATTAATGCAATTTATTTCATTGATTGATATTCCATAGAGTGATGTAAAATTATCTTCCTTCTTTTTAATTATGTCTTACTGAAAGTATTTTCATTAAGACCTTTCCTGTGTAGTTATGCAACAAATTTGTTTCATAGTGGAATATTTGTACGTATATCAATTTACTGAATACCATTACCAGCCTTGTGAATTTCTTTATGATGGCTATGTAATCTAACTCAAAATATCCAGGGCCAAATTTTACTTTGTGTGGACCACTCTCTGCTCCTTACCTCTATGCACCATCTAGCCAACTATCCACTCCTCTACTTTTTTTGTTCGAATCTGCTGATTGAAGACAAGTACAAATTTGCAGTGAGAAATTGTTACATTAGTAGGATTTTAACATACCAATTATTACTTTTTTTCTGCTTGATCTGTATAATCAAAAAGAGATCACTACCACTGATTACTTATGTACCCTAATAATTGTGCTGCCTTTCTGTGGAAGTAATTTGCAGCATTTATGTGGGTGAACAATGCTATGTGAAGTGTCTCTTATTGGAGGCCAGAGAGGTAAGATGGGGTGAAATTTGGGGGTCAGAAAGAATAGAATGGAATTAGGGAAAATTTATTTTCTAAAACCACTAATTCATTTATAACACTTGATCTGTTTTTAATCTGGCTGAGATTGTACTGAACATCTAGCAATAATTTATACCATTATTTGTCGAAAGATACCTATGGTTATAAATGGCCAGGATAATAAAAGTATTTTTTAAACAGTTTATATATTATTTAAACTTGCCTATTTGTTGATTAGTGGTGGTATTAAAATTAGAATTATAAAGAGGTCAGGGAGATTACCCACACTGGGTTTTGCCGCAGAGTGACGGACAGAGGGACGCTTGGGTGGCTCAGTCAGTTAAGCATCTGCCTTTGGCTCAGGCCATGACTGCAGGGTCCTGGGATCGAGTCCCATGTCAGGCTCCTTACTCAGCGGGGAGCCTGCTTCTCCCTCTGCCCGCTACTCCCCCTGCTTGTTCCCTCTCTCTGTCAAATAAATAAATAAAATCTTAAAAAAGAGAAGTGATGGACAGGACCTTTTGTGGCCACTATGATCCTCATTCATTCAATCATCCATTTATTCAAAACTGGTTTATTGAGACACTATCCTAAGTACCACAGATAGAGTGATCTTCAAGACCACTCTCTCTCTTGCCTTTATGCATGTTACAGTTTAAGGGAGACAAGCAGTAGCGTTCTAAGTATTAGGACTCTGAAAGTCCATATACCTTGAGATATTTAACCCAGGCTTGACGAGGTGCTCCATGGAGAATGCGATCCCAATTTGAGACTGGGAATGTAGACTGGTCTAGATCCTGGCTTAGAGCTTTCCCATCCCAGACAATTCTTTTTTTTTTTTAATTTTTTTTAGATTTTATTTATTTGAGAGAGAGAGACAGAGATAGTGAGAGAGAGAGAGCACAAGTGGGGAGGAGAGGGAGAAGCAGGCTCCCCAGAGAGCAGGGAACCCGATGCGGGACTCGATCCCAGGACCCTGGGATCATGACCTGAGCTGAAGGCAGATGCTTAACCGACTGAGCCACCCAGGTGCCCTCAGACAATTCTAACAGCTCTGTAGGTACATCTATTCTCTGGGGATCACCAATAATGACCAAATCATAGATACCTATTATATGAAATAAAATTCCAAATAAATGATTTATTATGGGGATCCAAATGTCTAATTAGGCCATTAGCTGTCCATTCTCGGGGGCTTCTTTTTCCTGCCATTGAGCTCAATGCTAAACCCATTTTTTAAAGAAGACTTAGCTTATTTTTAGAGAGAGGGTGTAGGGGGGCTGGGCAGAGGGAGAGAGTGAATCTTTTTTTTAAATTTAATTTTAATGTTATGTTAGTCACCATACAGTACATCATTAGTTTTTGATGTAGTGTTCCATGATTCATTGTTTGTGAATAACACCCAGTGCTCCATACAGTACGTGCCCTCTTTAATACCCATCACCAGGCTAACCCATCCCCCCAACCACTTCCCCTCTAAACCCCTCAGTTTGTTTCTTGGAGTCCATAGTCTCTCATGGTTCGTCTCCCCCTCCGATTCTCTGCCTTCATTTTTCCCTTCCTTCTCCTAATGTCCTCCATGCTATTCCTTATGTTCTACAAATAAATGAAACCATATGATAATTGACTTTCTCAGGTTGACTTATTTCACTTAGCGTAATCTCCTCCAGTCCCATCCATGTTGATGTAAAAGTTGGGTATTCATCCTTTCTGATGGCTGAGTAATATTCCATTGTCTATATGGACCACATCTTCTTTATCCATTCATCTGTTGAAGGGCATCTCGGCTCTTTCCACAGTTTGGCTAATGCAGACATTGCTGCTATGAACATTGGGGTGCATATGGCCCTTCTTTTCACTACATCTGTGTCTTTGGGGTAAATACCCAGGAGTGCAATTGCTGGGTCATTGGGTAATCCTATTATTAATTTTTTGAGGCACCTCCACACTGTTTTTCAAAGTGGCTGTACCAACTTGCATTCC
>NC_138384.1:10010158-10016313 GCF_054177405.1 Leptonychotes weddellii | reverse complement strand
GCTCCGCCCCCCCCTCCTCTAGGATTTTGATGGATTCCTGTCTCACATTGAAGTCTTTCAACCATTTAGAGTTTATATTTATGTATGGCGTAAGAGAATGGTCCGGTTTCATTCTTCTGCATGTGGCTGTCCAATTTTCCCAGCACCATTTATTGAAGAGACTGTCTTTTTTCCATTGCATATTTTTCCTGCTTTGTTGAAGATTATTTGACCATAGAGTTGAGGGTCCATATCTGGGTTCTCTATTCTGTTCCATTGGTCTGTATGTCTGTTTTTGTGCCAGTACCATGGTGTCTTGGTGATCCCTGCTTTGTAATATAGCTTGAATTCAGGCAGCGTGATGCCCCCAGCTTTGTTTTTCTTTTTCAACATTTCTTTGGCTAATCGGGGTCTTTTCTGATTCCATACAAATTTTAGGATTGTTTGTTCCAGCTCTTTGAAAAATGTCATTGGAATTTTGATCGGGATGGCATTGAAGGTATAGATTTCTCTGGGCAGCATAGACATTTTAACAATGTTTATTCTTCCAACCCATGAACATGAAATGTTTTTCCATCTTTTTGTGTCTTCTTCAATTTCTTTCATGAGTGTTCTATAGTTCCTAGAGTATAGATCCTTCACCTCTTTAGTTGGGTTTATTCCGAGGTATCTTACAGTTTTTGGTGCTATTGTAAATGGAATCGATTCTCTAATTTCCCTTTCTACAGTTGCATTGTTAGTGTATAAGAAAACAACTGATTTCTGTGCATTGATTTTGTATCCTGCCACATTACTAAATTGCTGTATGAGTTGTAGTAATTTGGGGGTGGAGTCTTTTGAATTTTCCACATAAAGTATCATGTCATCCGTGAAGAGAAAGACTTCTTTGCCAGTTTGAATACATTTTATTTCAATTTATTGTCTGATTGCTGTTGCTAGGACTTCTAGTACTATGTTGAACGATAGTGGTGAGAGTGGGCATCCTTGTTGTGTTCCTGGTCTTAAGGGCAATGCTCTCATCTTTTCCCCATGGAAAATGATATTCGCTGTGGGTTTTTCATAGATGGATTTTATGAAATTGAGGAATTTCCCCCCTATCCCTATACTCTGAAGAGTTTTAATTAGGAAAGGATGCTGTTTTTTGTCAAATGCTTTTTCTGCATCGATTGAGAAGACCATATGGTTTTTCTCTGGGAGAGAGAGAATCTTAAGCAGGCTCCACACCCAGCACAGAGCCCGATGTGGGGCTCAGTCTCCCAGCCCTGTGATCACGACCTGAACTGAAACCAAGAGTTGGACATTTAACTGACTGAGCAATGCAGACACCCCCAAACCCAATTTTTAATTAGACAATTCAGTTGTTTATGTTGGAAAGTTCAACAGAGTCATGATGAACTCCGAACTCTCACGCAGGACTGAGATGAGAAAGTGCATTTTTTTAAGTGTATCTTTTTACATAAATGCCTGCAGCTCTGTAATTCTTTCTCTCTCTCTTGTGGTTAGTTGAGCATCTGTTTTGTCATGTTTCAATATGCAGTGCACCCCCTTTTCTCTGTTTACACATCCTTCCTTCCTGCATGTGCTGGAAGCTGCCCTTCAACCATGCTCAATCCAGGTGTGAACACGTCTCCCCAGTCTGATCACTAAAGACCGAGAATGCTGGGGAAAGCAGAAATAAAGACTGAGTTCAAATCTTTGTTCTGCCCCATATGGATTGTGTGACATCATCATAAATCATAACTCCTCTTAAATGGGAAACAATTACAACCATACCCGGTGCTTAACAGGATGGATTTTAAAAAGTAAATGAAAAGCTGTAAGATCAGCATCTGGCATGGGGTAGATCATGGAGCCCATGGTACTTACTAGAACTGTTGTTGCTAGCCCCAGCTCTCTACTCTTCTTTCTTCTATCAGCACCGCTAATTTTCCCATTCACCATGTGCTGAATTTTTATACATGACGCTCTTAATGAGAAACCCACTTTACACCTTCTAGGGGAAACTTGCATCTCATGTACATAGTGATTATGGGAGGTTAGTAACAAAGACAAGAAGTGCATATCAGTAAAAGCAAACGGGAGGTTTTAGAAAAGAATGATGAGAGTATAAATATGATAGACAACAGGAAATTTTTAGAATGGGGATTTGGAGAAAATAGTATTTTTAGGAAGAACAGGTGGTAGGTAGTAAAATAATCAAGTGAGAAAGACAAAGGGATGACAAGCAGTGATTTATTCAGGTAGTTGTTGTATTTATGTAGTCCTTTTTTTTTTTTTTCACAAAATCTCTTTCTGTTTCAACTACATTTCAAATTTGCTCTTCTAAGTAGGGGTGTGTTGGTAAATAGATTCTCAGAGAGAAAAGAAAACAAGAAGGGGAAAATCGCATCCTGATTTGTAGCTTTTGCCAATTTCCCTGGTGTAAATACTCCCAGGGTGGTTTTAGAGTTGAAAAGAAATGCAGAGAATTGCCTTTCTTGTGAGCTGGTATGAGCTGACTCCAGCAAGCCTCCGCTTTTAAACCTTGCTTAAAAGTGAATGCCTCTAGCATTGTATTTTTAATGGTGACCACAAAATGAACCTTCATCCACATGCTAGGAGTCTGAGTGGACTCCATACATAATGTGTTCCTGTCTCTTTATGGGCCTTAAGGCTGCCTTTTAGGGACTGCTCATTTCCCCCTGAGCTCCTTGGCTTCAAATACAGTTAATTGTGACCATAAAAACTATTAATCATTTGGTGAAGGCTACTTCTGTGTGTGGGGAAATCAAGAGAATAGATTAACACATTAGGCAGGTAATAATGGCTTTTCCACTATACAAATTTTCTTAGAAATAGCAGAACATAGCATATAACTATCAATTCTTATTATTTATATTAACATGAAGCAAATTTTAAAAGAAGGCGAGCCTAGAGATCCAATTCAGCCCCAATGAAGCATCCATCTGATTAACCTATAAATGTTACCGTTGTTTCTCTTAAATCTAACACTTTTCCCCTTAATGTCTTTAAAGAGATTTCTTTGGTGCTTCAGGTGTCAGAAAAACCAAGATCTTGCCATTTATATGTATTTCCCTGAGTTAGCCACTTAAAATTCTCTTCATAAATTTCCTCATTGCCTGGTCTCCACGTGGCTAGGGGAGGGCCTAAGCGTCTGTGGGAACGTGGGAGCCAGCGCAAGGGAAGAGAGGTGGTCTTGCAAGCAGATGCTGAGCGTCTACAGACTCGGCTCTGCTCAGGGAGATAAAAATTTCCCTTTCATCTGTCATCAAGTCAACGGTGAAATGGGCGTGCCTACACACCACCACGAGGCCCTGAAGACCCAGAGTAGGGCCAGCGAGGTTTTTAACTCCCTCTGTGCACTGACCTAAAGGGGCCCCCAAAGAGGCTCTGCAGCATCCACCGGGTCCACCAAGCAGCATTTTTGGAAGAAATTCTAGCATACCAGTGTGCTCTCCCTCATGGAGCTGCTAGTTAACTGCCCTCGGGGAGTGGGGTTGCTAGGCCAAGAGAGAGTTACCAATTCTGCAAGCCAAGTACTTTGTGGGTAAACGTGGGACAATGGGTCCTCCAGGGAATTCAGGCCATTTGAGGTAATGGTGGCTGGGGCCAGTTTGAGGTAACGGCAGGAAGCTGGTACTGGGCATGTCACAGGCAGCCCTCGGGGGGGAGTCCACCGTCGCCCAGACATCTTGTGGGACAATCTCGGCTTTGCCATCCTCCCTGTGGAGGGCACCAGCTCCCATTGATCTTCCACATCCAGAAGGAACATGAGAAATACTGACTTTTTCCCTTTGTCATGTTCTTTCTTAAGCTTGGACAAAAACTACTTAAACTTAGGAATCCTGGGAGTTCTGTTGCTTTTATTGCAGAGGCTCCAGCTCAGTCTGTCAATCAGAGGGGCGATGACTAAGGTGCGAGGACCCTGAGATGTTAAGAATTAGTGCTTAAATGTTCGAATAAGCTTTCAGCCTTCCCTAGGGGTAGAGTTTAGACTTAAAAGCCCTTTAAAAGATGCTTATATATAACATGTATAACATAACATAACTGGAATATATATATAACATAATTGGAATGAACAGTTCCCACTCAGCATGCTTATTTCCTGGTGCTCTGCTGAGAAATCCACATGTGTTATTCAGTCCTTGCGATCACAACAAGACTGGAACCTTTATTATAATTATTTATTATGATGATGTCCAATGTCCAAATGGAAGGTGGGACATCACCCTCTAAAAACGCCTACATTGTGATTTACAATCACCCTAAAATTGGGGGACAGCTTTATAGGGAATATGTGTGGTGCCCAAGCATTTAGTTAGGAAGTGACTTGAACTCACTTAGTTGAGACGCCTAAGAGGCGAATGCTTGTCTACTTCTGGTGATGAATACAGGGGTCTATGTTGGACATTTATGGAAACTACCACGTGAATTACTTAGAGCATTTAAAATTTGTTTTCTCTATTTCACTTTTGTTTTCATCTGTCTGTGGTTATCAGACAATTCTAGATTAGGACTTATACACTTATGATACAGAAAAAAAGGAAGGAATAATTATCTGGATAGATCAGACCCACAGTACCATTTTCCTTGAAATAGTTGAATCTTTGAAATTAATTTTTAATTTTTGTTACTTGTTTTCAGCTTTGCCTACTGTCTTTTTGTTTGGTTGATTGTTTCTTCTGTGGTGCGTGGGGCGGGCAGATGCTTACAAAGTCTTCTAGCCCTCGAGGAAAGCAACGGGGAGAAGGAAGAGAAGCATTGGTGAGGACGCTTGAAATGGAAGCGAGTGGATATTTATGGTTTAATATCTCGGCAAACCAATGTTGAGGAGCTGATTTAGCATTCCATCATACAGAGAATCGATCCACTTGTCCTTGCCTGCAGTCAGATGTAGTTAGATGAGATGAAGCTGATGGTTTCTGTCTGCAATCTCACATGAGCCAAATGTTAACCAGCTATTAAAAACTAAAATAATGTTCTCTCTTCCCCTTTTTTGAAATGACAGCCAGAGCGGAGCCACTTAACATCACCCCAACATTCTCTGCCTCTGGAGTGTTTAGCTAATTTACTTTATTCTTTAAAATGTATTTTCTCGGGGCGCCTGGGTGGCTCAGTTGGTTAAGCGACTGCCTTCGGCTCAGGTCATGATCCTGGAGTCCCGGGATCGAGTCCCGCATCGGGCTCCCTGCTCAGCGGGGGGTCTGCTTCTCTCTCTGACCCTCATGATCTCTCTATCTCATTCTCTCTCTCAAATAAATAAATAAAATCTTTAAAAAAATAAAAAATAAAAAATAAATAAAATGTATTTTCTACTGTAAGCACCTATCAAAAGGATTACCATAATTGTTTTGCCTCTGGCAAAGCAGGAAGAGTGCCCGAGCTTATGTGGTCCGGTTATTTTATTTTTTAGACCCGCAAACACAGCAGTTCCTTTTACATTTGACGACCCAGCAATTTCCATAATATTTTCACAATTATATATTACATAAATGCTTTCACTACATAATGAATATTTTTATTTCTTGATTCAATTTTATGGTAGGGAGACCATAATGGCATTAAAAATGTGGAAAATTCCTCTTCCTTTTAATGCCATCTGGGTTTCTGTAATATATGCGGAGTGGCTATATGAATTCTAAAAATGATGTAAAGTTGCTTACATAACTTCAATCTTAGGATCTTTAGAAGGATTTGATGTATATAGCGGATCCATCCAATTTTACTTTTTGTTGGTTTTTAGATATTTTCAAAAAGATGTGGGGAAAAAAACTTTAAAAAAATCACAAATTTTCCATTTAGAGACTATTGTCTGTCATTTTTTAATGACAATTGCCTACAATTCAAGCAACGACAACAAAATGTACAAATAAAAAATCATTTCCTGAAATCTAACCATTCAAAAATAATTCTTGTGTATTTGTGGTGAAACTCCTTCTGGTTGCTTTTAAGAGAACATACACAAATAGATGATAGGTTAATAGAAAAAAGTATATTTTAAAAATAAATTGTGTTCTGTATTTTCAATGAAATTATTGAAAGCTAATACAAATGATAGGAAATGTGAACTGCCAGAATGGTCTGTCATCTGGTCGCCAAAAAAGTTTTTTTTCCCAATGAAGACCTTTATTTTCATACCTAGGAGTAAGGAAGCAAATCATGTTACTTATGCTCAG
>NC_138384.1:9976525-10010058 GCF_054177405.1 Leptonychotes weddellii | reverse complement strand
AAGCTGCCTAGTGTTAAGAAAAAAATAACGTAATTGTAGTCCTTTAAAAAAACCACACAACATTATAACTAAAGACCCAAATGTTCAGAATCCTGAGGAGGGGTGATAAAATAATAGAATTTGGGTATCATAATATGGATGTGTGCTGCTTTATCTCTCTGGAAATTTATTGAATATTTTTATTCTTGAATATCAGGAACATTATCATTTTTATATGTAAAATGGGGTTACTCGATTATTTAAAAATACTTAGTGATTAGTACAAGTTGAATGCTTACTAAATGTTAAGCATTATTCACATAATGAACAATTTATCATTTAACTTTTTATCATTGAGAATAGGACCAAGGTTGGAGTATGATGACTTTAACCTATTTTTATTTTTTAACATAAAAATTTAAATGCCCAAGAACTTAGCTGACTTAATTTTTAGTTTTAATTTATGTTCTATTCCTATCAGTGCATATTACCCCCTAATTTAAAAATACTTCATAACTGACACTAACTGAATCTTCATCAAACACCAAATACTATTCTAAGTGTTTTAATTTGTTGCTCAAAACAGATGGAGAGTCAGATCCTGATGAATTGGATTTAGAAAGTTCTTCCAAGTTACATCATAGGGGGAATGGATTGTAGTTCACGAAGTTTGGCTACCGATTCCACGTGTGTAACTGCTGTGGTGTATTCCCTCTAAGTTTGGGTCCACGTTAGAGCAGAGATAGAAAAGCCAAAAAACAGACTGTGCAGTTAAAGATCTCACAAACAGAAGGGACAGAGGGAAACAGACCGTGCGATCCGGTGTGATACATGAAAGTACGGCGCAGGGGCAGTAAGAAGGGGACAGGAACTACTTGAAAGAGGAGAAAAGGAGCTGGGAATCAAAGAACGAAGAGTTTTCAGGATATTTCAAAATCCGTGTGTGCGTGTGCGTACACGTGTGTGCGTGCGAGCGGGAGGTACATGGAGTGCAGGTGTCCTTTCCATGCCGCCCCAACACTAGGTACGATAACGAAGATGGTACAAAGCGCATGAAATAACTGGGTACATTCTAGGTGGTGGGAAGGTTGAAGGTGTGAGATGCAAGCAATTTGACAGAAAGAAACTTGGTGAGAAAATAAATGCTAAGGGAGTAGAGGGCTTGGGGTGCCTTGGGCAAACCTCTCCTTCTGTAGATTCTGTTGTGCAATAGAAGATTTTCCTCAGTGAAGGAAACCTTTACTTTGTAGAGAGGGGATGGATGTTCTCCGATTACAAGAGCTGAAGGGTGGGAGCAGAGATGAAGTGACCAGGCTATCCACTTTCTCTTCGTCAGAGATAATGTGATGCTTGTCTTACCCACATCTTTAGTATTGCTTAGGAAACACACGGTAAAAACAATTCAGGGAAAAATAGTTAACTGTACCATGAAAAAAAAATACTGCCTAAAATGGAGAGACATGTGTTGCTGTTTGGAGGAAGTTTGTACACAAAGAATGCTTTTTTCCATATGAAGAGTAAATAACATAGAGGAGAGCTAAGAAGCAGCTGGAACTTAAGAAAATAAAGGTCTCTGCTCAGAATTGCTAGATAATTGGCCATCGTGTTTCTGTATCTGGGAAAATTTCAGACAAGATGTGCAACCTTTCCAAGACAGTTTTCACCAGCGAAATAGGTGAAGCATATTGCCAAGGTGATTTCGTTGTCCGAACTACAGGAACAGAATTTATCCACAACAGAAATCATTTGAGGACCACGGGAACAGGGGTAAGAGCAGTCCTGTGAAAACTATGGTATTCAGTGATAGACCAAGAAGCTTGTTGGTCCAGTGTAACCTAGTATTTAACCCAGTATGAGAATCAGCATCTTCTATGCCATCATCATCCCCGACTTCATCACCATGAAGTCAATCCTAAGCATTCACATTCATTTGACCCCTACAACACCTTTAAGAATTGGGCACCATCACCATGTCTATCCCCGTGTGTGTGTGTGTGTGTGTGTGTGTGTGTGTGTGATTTTTATTTTTTTATTTTATTTATTTATTTGACAGAGAGCGAGAGATAGCGACAGCAGGAACACAAGCAGGGGGAGTTGGAGAGGGCAAAGCAGGCTTCCCGTGGAGCAAGGAGGCCGATGCAGGGCTCGATCCCAGGACCCTGGGATCCTGACCTGAGCTGAAGGCAGACGCTTAATGACTGAGCCACCCAGGCGCCCCTGTGTGTGTGTTTTAAAGTGGGCTTCATGCCCAGTTTGGAGCCCCATGAGGTGCTTGAACTCATGACCCAGAGACCTGAGCCGAGATCAAGAGTCTGAAGCTTAACTGACTGAGCCACCCAGGTGCCCCTGGGATTAAGCTTTTGCTGCATGATTCTAAGGGATGGGATTAGGAGAATGAGAAGAAGCTCCAAGGAGACGTATTTGGACTCAACAGAAGAAAGATTTCCTCAACATTCTGTGCAGGCCCCAAATAGCAGCCTCCCTGGAGGTTCCCCAGCTAAGACTAGGTTCTCACTGTGGGAAATTAGGAAGGGTGGGTGGGTACCAACATTGTCCTCAATGTTTCATGGGACAGAACTCATCTAGTCCTTCTGAGGATGCTGTCAAGCGGTTCTGTTACTATCATTGCCATCTTACATAGCAGGAAAAGGAGGCCCTGTTGGGTAGGTAACTGGCCTCATGCCAAAAGCTAGTGTAGGGAGAAGCCAGGATAAAAGCCCACGCAGCCCAGCTCTGGAGTCAGCCTCCCCATGGGGAAGCTTCAAGCATCGGAACATATGGTTGAACTAAGTGAGTTTTCCCTTCCCTTTTAACCTTGAAACTTGCTGATCCTATGCACTCAGCTGACTGACACATTCCTATAGAAATACACTGCATCTCCTTGATGTTACACTGTCTGTCACATTCGGAAACTCTGGGGGGGGTGGGGGGAAAAACCAAAAACCTCTGTGAAGGTCATGCATGGGCAGGTGCTATAATGTGAAAGGAATTGAAATCCTAATTTGAAGGAATGCTCCATTTGCATCTACATGCAGCTGTATGATTTATGACAGGGAGACTTTTCACTAAGAAAGTTCTACAGTGTGAGTGATTTTTCATTTTCCAATCTCAACAGGAGCTTGGAAATCAAAATAAAAAATTAATCAACTTATTTCAATTTATATTAGAAAGTAATTTAAGATAATGTTTCCAGAGTTTTCTTATTTGACATACTAGTTGTCTTTTATTATAATCAGATTATAACAAATAAGTGAAGTCTCTAAAAAAAATGACCATGCAGAAAAAAAAAAAACATTAAAAACCCACAAAACTGTGGTCTGTTGGTGTGTGAAGTAGTTTGCTATAATGAGAATAACCTTAGGTCCTAGAACACCACTTAGTAATTTCAGCTTCTCAGTACGGGAGGTTGTCATTGAGACACTTGATAAACCTTCCTGGCATTGGACCCTCGCTAAATAATGTTCAGAATCCTCTTTTTCTTCCCCCCCCATGACTGTGTATGGAAATATCACTAATAAAAAGGAACAGGGTCAGTAAAGTGTTACTTCTATGTATTACAACAAAATACAAAAATAATTCAAGACTGCAGTCATTATATGTATTTTTAAATTACTCTTCCAGCAGATTTTTATCTGAATAAATAGATATTTTGTCATTCTCATGGACTAGCATGTTTATCTCCCTTCTCTTGCAGTAGACAGAGAACACAGCGGTAGTTACTGGAATGAAGGCCATGAGATATCAGTGTGAAAGATAATGCACACCTGGCTCATCTAAATAGGTTAGGAAATTTCATTTCCACTATATAATAACTCCTAGAGAGTCAACTTTCTGTTTGAGATGAAAAGTCTCCCTGCCATAAATCATAAAGCTGCATGTAGATGCAAATGGAGCATTCCTTCAAATTAGAGTTTCCGTTCCTTCTGTATGAAATAGAAGTTTTAGGATTTTATTTCTGTAGGTCAGCATAACTTGTCAGACTTCGTTATAATCAGTGCTAATAATGAACCCACTTATGTTTTTCCAAACGACACAGTTTTACGTGAATAAAATAGAAGTTTAATGAAAAACTGACTGATACCTGATTTCAACCAGGTCCCTACAATACAAAGATGATTAAGTACCAAGTTGAGAAGAAGCCTGAATATGAAATTACGTCTATATTCACACAAGGGTTTGTATTTTTTCACTAGAAATTTCAGAGTTCTGATCATTTTTTTCCCTATACATGAAAGATTTTCTCAAATTACTCTTCTTGATTTTTTTTGCCCAGTTGACCAACAAGGTTATCAGGCAGTGGAATTTTTGGAGTTGGATACACTTACAGTTCAAGTAAATTCTTAAGAGCTAAGTGGACATTCTAAAGAAGTCAGTCCAGAACCATGAGAGACTATGGACTCTGAGAAACAAACTGAGGGTTCCAGAGGGGAGGGGGGTGGGGGCACCAGTTAGCCTGGTGATGGGTATTAAGGAGGGCACATACTGAATGGAACACTGGGTGTTATACGCAAACAATGAATCACGGAACACTACATCAAAAACTAATGATGTAATGTATGGTGATTAACATAACATAATAAAATAAAACAAAATGTAAAAAAAAAATAAAAATGAAGAAGTCAGTCTAGTACGTTAAGACACAGTTTGTGTGTCAGGGCTGTTGCCATTCCATATGCTAGTGTAGTTTCTAGAACATTTGAAAATTAGTCAAGCTATCTCACAAGATTTACCCTTTTTAAAATATCTGCTGGTGTGGAATTTGCCATGTTTGCAAATCTTCAAAAGTGGGGCTCTGTTTGCTCCTTTCCAAACTTCAGGTTAAATGGAGGGACAAGAAATTTCAAATTGGCTTACCTTTCAGAAAAAAATCTGTTAAATACCTGAAACGTGTGGGTACACACTGGTGGCTAGAAAATTGCTAAACAGTTCCCTTTTTTTTTTTTTTTTTGGCTTTGTTTTGTTTCGGTTTTTTTGCATGTGGATAGGACTGTGACTTCACCTGCCTCAGTCCAACCTCAAATCCCATTTTCAAAAGCAAGTCTCCTATTTTTCTGAAAATCCTCAATACTAATAAATAATGTGATGGAAATGACCAGCAATTATTCATTATAAATGCAACATGGAGACTATTCATTGTGGGCTTTCAAGTTCTTTTACAATATGTATGGTAGATGCCTAGAACCTTTATATGTGTGTGTGTGTGTGTGTGTGCGTGCACACATATACGTGTATATGAGTGTGTGTGTTATATGCATACATATAACACTACTATATAAAAAAGACATCCCCATGTAAAGAATAGTGTTAGCAAATAAAAGCACTTAATTTACACTGAGAATGGGATCCTAACTCTACTGAAACAATTCCAACACGAAAAGGTGATTAACAGCCATGTATCAATAGTCATATTAATCCAAAATCCCTACTGCCAACTGTTTTTTTGTGTGTGTGTGCCAACAGTTTTATATTTGTCTCTCTCACAGTTTCCAGATGGATGGTGGCTGAGAGGACATTGTGTTTCACTGTAGCAATTAGTTTTTTTCTCAGGATAATTTTCCAACAGTCAGAAATGTATGTGTTTAAGCAGAGATTCATTTTATTTTTCCATAGGACAGGAATGAGGGTTCTTTGGTTGTTGGCCATTTCGTCCAAAGGACCAGCTGGCAAACAAATCAAGATAATTTTGGTTTCTTTTCTTGGCATGTTGCCTGTATATTGCATGCAAAAGAGGTACTTTTTAAATTATGTTACTGAGCAGAAATCTTGGGTCCTAGCCTAGAAACTTATTAATGGTTATTGAGATATCAGATCACAACACGGTGCGTGGTTCAAGTTCCAAACAGCATCCGTTTCTCTTTCTTATGGTGGTGATCATTGTTTTCAAATCGATCTAAAGATTATGTCTTCCGCAAAAAGCAGACCTAAAAGAGTTTTTGTACAATTTCACGATGATCGTTTTTGCCCAAATCTGTATAGTAAGAGGGTAGAAATTTTAATGCCTTGTTAAAATGCCTTCCAAAGCTTCAGGAAAATGGGCATTTTAAGAATGAGGTTAATTTCAGAGCCTGGGCCACTGAAACAAACACATGTACAATCCTTGAATTAGGGCTTTTTGTGGCTTAAATGGAAACGACCTTCCCATAAGCGTGGTGGTACATAAGAGCAGTCACCTTAATGGTGTGCAGAACCAGCCTTTTAGCCTCTTCTAAGACTCATGCCTTCCCCTGTAACCAACGTATCAGTTGTACTGACTTTCCGGGATAAATGTGAGTTTGATGCTTATGCACAAGAAGCAATTGGCCCACTTGCTCGCACATGGCACAGAGACATAGCACTTGTGGGCGTGCATAGACAATTTCTCTGAAACCCGAGGAAAACATCATTGCCATGCATCAGGCATTGTGGTAAACATTTATAAACATTTATTCACTTAATCCACGCAACAATCCCATATGTATTTTTTTTTTTTAAAGTCTACAAAATGTTAAACAACATGTCCAAGGTCCTCTAGCTATTAGGTGGTGGATCTGGGATTCAAATGTTCCTTGCCTTCCGAACCCCACCTCACAATCAATATGTTCTTTAGCTAATTGTTATAAATACCATCTTCCGGGGCATGGGTAAATCTATAAATACCTATCATAGAAGAAATATAAAGTAATTGTGTATATAGTATATATAGATATGTTACCAAGAGTTAGATGGAAAAGAAGCCTTGAATCTTTTTGCCACTGTAGTAAAGAATTATAGGACAGCTAAAGGAAAGTAAAGCAGAGCAAAGTTTTCTTGAAGTACTCCTCCAAGGGAGGAGCCAGTCAAGGGGGGGCGGGGCAATGGCCCTGGAAACTCCAGAAGGTGGGCTTATGTCAATTTTTCTTGTGGGTGGGTCCTAGGGTCTCAACATTTGAGTGACAGGCCTGGATTGTATAATAATTAGTCAAACACCGGTGTCCTTTCCCATGATGCATTTGAAATGCCTGCAGGGGGGTAGGAAACCGCTACATTATTTCTTTTCCAGAGACATAGGTCAGATAAGGACAAGTGCCTGCTTTCTGCCAAGTGTAACAAGCACTACAAACTTAACTCTTCCTCTGCTGGGATGTCATAACCGCAAACTGACTGCTCGATGAGTGGAACGGGGTGATCCCCGGGTGGTCCTCCCCTGGGGCTCTCGTCAGGATGTCTAAGGTCCATCCTCCTGGTGCTCAAGCCTTCCAGACACCACCTCTCAAATCAGTATGTTTCTAGCTTCCTGTCTAGTGGATATAAATGTAGCTATCCTATATAAAAGCATGATATAGCAATAATATGTGAGTGTGGATGTCAATTGCTTGATTTTCTCTTTATTGTTTCTAGAGCAGAGTTTGCAATTACTCAGCATGTTGGGGAGACTTTGGTGCCCACTTTCTGGGAGACCATTCTGGCGTGCTTGGAAAGGTCCCTGGGCGGGGAATTAGAGAGTCCTGTTTCAGGTTGTTGCTTTACTTTCTTCATAGAGGAAATGAGGGTCTTACATCTCAGGGCCATTCAAGTTCCCAAAGGGCCGGATCCTAGGGAGGCGCTAAAGATCCCTAGCACCATGCTCTGGTGGGAGAAGAAAGGAAACGGGCACCGACAGACATTTCAAGAAACATTACCATCTGCCATGACTCTTAAAACAATTCAAAAAGAACAATAACAACCGCAAAATTCCTGATCAAAGCCGTGGCTGAATTTATGAATTTGATTTTCATGCAAATTCAGCTCTGAACACGAAGTGAGTCGTGAAATGGAATTTGAAGGGGTCATGCTCGGTGCTTATGACTGACTGCAACATCCATCTGCCCCACTCCCTGCCCGCACCCCCATCCCTACACGGAAGAGATCATTCAGGCTGAGGTGTGTCAGATGCTGTAAAATGGAGTTAATCATTTGAGAATAGAAAAATGAAGTTGTTTTTACACTGATAATGAAACTCCTGTTTGTTTTAGAGATTCCCGCCCCCACGGGGAACCTTAAGATATTGCAAAATCTTACCTATTAAAAACTGCATATAAGTAGATCTTAGGAATATGCTCTAATACCTGTAGAAAAGTCTGTAGAGAAAATCAGTAAAAATTCTGATCTTCTGCTAAAAACATCATAAAAGTTTATGAAAAATAATAAAGAAAAGGATAAGAGGGAAGCTACATTAATAGAGAAATTTAACATCTTTTATTCCAGTAATAAAGATGACAAAGTAGGAAACATCTATAGTAAATGTAGCTGTAATGTTATCTCTAACCTTAACATATGGAACTTTTAATGATTTAGGAAAACTGCGCTTTCAAGGGTGGTGAATGATTTATAAATTTTAAATGAACTGCTTACTCAAATTAATAATTTTATAATTAATTGCTTACTCAATTTTTATCCTCTATCCAAATGATTAGTTTTCCATGTTTTCGTATTGTCTAGGTAAATAGGACTCTCACATGGAAAGACCACAATCAGTGCTATAGTTTATATTACTTGTTAAATTGTTATTTTATATTTTACCTTATATTTGTGATTGAGAAGCTTTAGGCATTATGTGTTCTGAAAGTTTGTGACCATTTTGTCTTGTAAATTCAAAATCAATTTATTATTGTGTGTTATTACAGACTAGGTCCTATTTACTGGCTTTGATGGTTTCTGCCCATGAATGCATGCTGTTGTACTTCTCAAAAACAAACAAACCTAAAAAAGACATACGTGTATGAGTAACTCCAAAGTTCTAACACTGAAATCAGTGTTCAAGCTCGTTCATATCTAGGCACCTGAGAGAATAAATACCAGCCCCGAGCATTTGCAAAGTAATCTCATATACAGGGGAGCATTCATGTTTTAAATCTGATTTGCAAAGCGTGGATTCCTATCGCTCCTCTGTGTTATTTTTCCCATTCAAACAGTATAGTGGTTCTGTTCCTGTCAACCCAGCAACCGGAAAAGAACTTGTAATGTGTTTCTAGACTTTGTTTATGTTTTTTAATTTCTCTCCTTTACCATAAAGGAAAATGTTGTATTAACATTATTTAATCATAGGCCTGGATGTTTGCTTTTCTAACAACAGGATATTATTCATTCCGAATACCCGCTTTTTGTGTTAGCCAAAGCTTTCTGAAATCACTCTAGTGTGTCGGTTGAATGTATAATTAGGCATTTTTCTAAATACACAATAATTACCCAGGAGAAAATTCTACCATTTCTATTTCTTAGTCTTAACATACCCAGGATGGATAGTAACTCAAAAAAAAAAAAAATATATATGAGCGACCCAAATACTCTTTATATGGTTTTTAAATTAAGTTTTATATTGAGGCATAATGTACATAAAGAAAAAGGCACAAATCCTAACTATGCAGTTGAGCGAGTTTTCACAACGTGAAGGCGTTCCCCTGGCTACCATACAACATTTCTGGTCTAATTCCTTACAGTGGTTACTAACCTAGGCGTAACCTTGATGCGGACTTCCACCACCATTTGTCAATTTTACTTCTTTCGTTAGCATCCTAGGAATGAAACCATAAAGTAAGGGCTCTTTTGTTTTGGGCTGGTTTTACCCAATATTGTTTCTGAGGTCTATCCATGTTATTATGTAAGACACGAACTAATTTTTCTCCTTTCCCTAGAGTACTGTATCATAGAAATGCATACATGAGAGAAAGAGCCCTTCCAGCATCCACGGAAGAGGATATTCATAGTGGGGCTTAAGCAGCTGACTGAGATTCCTGGTCTACATATTCAGTTTGGGTCTATGGATGTGTGGGAATGGACTGGACTGAGGCACAGTACAGCTGAGCAGAGCAGGTGTAGGAGATGAGGACAGCTTGGATTGAGAATGTAGCGTTAGGCAGGAGAGAATTAAGTGATTATTATTTTTGACATCAATTATAAGGTTCTTCGGATTAGCTGGCTGTAGGAGCTGAGAGTAAGAGAACTGCAAAGGCTTACTCTTTTTTTCTTTTGTTTTTAAACAGTTTTATTGAGGTATAACTGATGCACAAAGCTATACGTGTTTATTGTATACAGCTTGATGAGTTGGAGATGACTAATTATTTCTGAAACCATCACCACAGTTGCTCAAAAACCGAATCAATGTCTTTTTTTTAATTTGAACAATCTATCTGGGTGAATGCAAATTCTTTTTACTGCAACCAGTACGAGAAGATCAGGAATGTCAAGGTGTCGGTCCTGGGCATGTCACATCTGAGCTGTCTGAGCATGTCCATATCCAATTGTTTTTTTTTTTTTTTAAAGATTTTATTTATTTATTTGAGAGAGAGAATGAGAGACAGAGAGCATGAGAGGGAGGAGGGTCAGAGGGAGAAGCAGGCTCCCTGCCAAGCAGGGTGCCCGATGTGGGACTCGATCCCGGGACTCCAGGATCATGACCTGAGCCGAAGGCAGTCACCCAACCAACTGAGCCACCCAGGCGCCCCATACCCAATTGTTGAATAGGCATTTGGCCCAGTGAGCTTGGAGCTCATCAGGTTGGAAATGCAAACCAGGAGCTGCTGATAGACGGGTAGTATTTAAAACCATGGGAATGGTCACGATCGTCTAGGAATGGAATAGAGAGGGAAGAGAGAAGATGTTACACTGAGTCTTGAAAGAAATTAAGTATTTACGAGATTGTATGAAAAGGGAAACTTGAAAGAGAGACATCAGTATTTCAGAGTTAAAGTAGGAACTGTGGCTAGGGTGGCAACCCAAAAGCCAAGAGAGGAGGAATGTTGGAGGAGGAGAATGGGAGCAATGGAATCAAAGATTGGTGAGCTGTCTGGTAGCTTAAGGGTTAAAGAATGCCCATGGATTTTGCAGAATGAGTGTCTGAATCTGGCAGCCCAACTGGGGTGGGATATGAACACTGAGGAGCTGGAGACCATTGGGTGTAGACTAAACTTTCAAGAAATTGCCAATAAGGGGCGCCTGGGTGGCTCAGTTCGTTGGGCGGCTGCCTTCGGCTCGGGTCATGATCCCGGAGTCCCTGGATCGAGTCCCGCATCAGGCTCCCTGCTCGGTGGGGAGTCTCCTTCTCCCTCTGACCCTACCCCCTCTTGTGCTCTCTCTTTCACTCTCTCTCTCTCTCAAATAAAATAAAATTAAAAAAAAAAAGAAATTGCCAATAAAGGGGAATGAAGGATAGGATGGTAACTGGTGGGCGTGAGGTTCAAGGATTTCTTGTTCAGTTACAAATGATTGAGTGCCCTGGGTGCTGACGGGAACGCCTCAGTTGAAAGAGATCTGAGATACTGCACAGAAAGACAGGTAACCCAAAACCTAAGAGAAATTACCCTCCAGCCTCCATCATCTAAAGGAGCTCCAGAAGCAGCTTCCAAGTGGCTGGGTAGAGCTATAAGGTTGAATTTCCCCAAGGTATGCCTGAAAAGCTCCCGAAGGAAGCTCTTAATCACCTATCCTAAGAGAGCAGTCGACCCACATACAAAGCGTCTGCAACCCAGCTCCAGGAGAAGGAGTGATGACCCCCACCTCTGTCCCTCTTGTTTCGCATCTCACTTTACCTCGGGGAGGAGTAAATGCCCAAAGTGTCTCAATCACCCAATGTAAACCAGGCCAGTAATGAACTTTTTTGAATACTGATCTTTCAGGTTGTATATTAGAGACCATTTATTTTAGCAACTTTTCTCTCACTGCCTAATCTGGGCACCGTGTTCCTCCTCTGTGTGGTGTATGTTAAAGGACTGGTTCTTAATCTGTATTCCCCTCTGGACTGGAAGAGAGCCCAGAGACAAAGTACTGTGTTTTCTTCTTCCACTTATCCAATATTGATTTAACAAGTATTTATTAGACATATCATTAAATTCTTAGGGCACTTAGTAATGGCTGACCCACAGAGGGCTCTACAAGTAAATTTGTTGAATGAATGGATGCATGCACATGTGAATGAATGAAGTATACTAGAAACAGTAATCAGAGTTGTGTTTGGTAGTAATTATGTCTGGAGTGCATTTTTTATTACCTTGAACTTTGATACTGATACACTGTGAACAATGTTTTGTCATGTATTTACTTTAGAAAATATCCACCCTCTACAAAAGTTTGAATCTGTAAGGGCATTATACGAATGTTTAAAATATCATCTTTTATTTATTTAGAAATCTTTCAAACATTTAAATGCATTGCTTTATGCAGTAAACTAGTTTTCCCCAAGCTTGCATGATAACGGCAAGATAAGCAGCATGTAAGGATAATTCTAAAAGAGATGTTTCATTTTCTAATATCCTTTAAAAAGAAAATTTCAGGGACCAACTAAGGCTTCCACCAAACATGGGCTAGAATGGAGAAACTTCTTACACCCTAACCAAAGGTCCAACTAGAATTGCTGAAGAACTTATTTGCTGTTGTGTGTATAGACACCACTCAAGATGGTCCCCAAATACTCCAACTAAGAACCTTAGAAAGTCTATCTCCTATTTTCTGGCATTAGGGTATGATGGCGTCTAACCACAAACTCCGAAGGTAGATGCCTGGAGTCTTACGTTTATTTTATAAGCAATGTATGCAAATATGTTGGAGCTGTACTAGATTTACCAGTATCCTCTTTTTTTCTTCTTTTTTTTTTTTTTTTTAAAGATTTTATTTATTTATTCATGAGAGACAGAGAGAGAGAGAGAGAGAGAGAGAGAGAGGCAGAGGGAGAAGCAGGCTCCCAAGGAGCAGGGAGCCCGATGTGGGACTCGATCCCAGGACCCTGGGATCATGACCTGAGCCGAAGGCAGACGCTTAACCATCTGAGCCACCCAGGCGCCCTCTCTTTTTTCCTTCTTAAGTGAAACTACCACCCAACCCCCCACCCCAGCCAGTCCTCCCATGTCCAATCTCAGAAGACGGTCCAAGCGGGTGGTAGGGTTGGTTATGTTGTGAGACATTTTCCCTGAACTTCATCTCAGATGGTGTGTGGTGTGAGAACAGAAACCATGTCGAATTCATGCTTTCTACCCAGAATTAAGAGTAACATCTGGCTTTGAGGAAGAGCACAATATTTTCGTTAACTGAAAGGAGAAATCTATGAAATTCTCGCAGCATCAGTACATGAGCAATAGATGGGTGAAGTAACGACTTGGCCCAGAATGATCACCAAGGCCTGTTGCCACATGTGTTTTATCACAGGCATTCCATGGAAAGAGACAGTAGGGAATTTGAACATGTATCCCTGGCCAAGGGGACTGCCGGTTTCCAGTTCAGCATATAAGGAGCTTGGAAGTCACCATGGTGTACTAACAGCAAGTAAAACGCTGAACAGCATGAGAATCAGCAGCTCATCTTGGATTCGTGAGAGAGGGGAGGGCACAGGGCAAGACTGGAGAGGCCGACAGGGAAACACAGGGACTAGGAGCTTCCCCAGGCAGGGATCGGGAGTGGAATCCTGGCAGGAACCAGAGCTGCGGCAGGGGACTGCACTGAGACCAATTGCCCCACAAGTCAGAGTTAGAAATTCCAGGGGGGCCGAGTCGTAAGGGCATTCCCCCAATATTAGTAGGTTGTACCTTCAGGAGCTCGACCAGGTATCCACATCCCCTCCTGCTTCCAGTACGGGGAGGGGAAAAGGAACCGCTTAAAATCACGCCAAGCAGCATTCTCTACAAGAGCCGAATTATGGAAACAGCCCAAGTGTCCACCGCCTGATGAATGGGTAAAGAAGATGTGGTGTACACATACAATGGAATATTACTCAGCCACTAAAAGAATGAAATCTTGCCATTTGCAACAACATGGATGGATCTAGAGAGTATAATGCTGAGAGAAAAAGTCAGAGGAAGACAAATACCATATGATGTCACTCATGTGGAATTTAAGAAACCAAACAAACGTGGGGCGGAGCAGGGAGAGAGGCAAAGCAAGAAACAGTCTTAACTATAGAGCACAGACTGATGGTTACCAGAGGGGAGGTGGGTGGGTGGGGATGATGAAACGGGGGATGGGGATTAAGGGGTGCACTTGTCATCGTGAGCACCCGGATGATGTATGGACGTGTTGAATCACTATATTGTACACCTGAAACTAACACCACCCTCTATGTTAACTAATTTAAATAAATTTAAATTTATTTAAATAAAAACTTACTAATTAAATAAAATTTAAATAAAAACTAAAAAAAAAAACCCAAACTACTTAACCAGAGCCCCCCAGACCTGTGGAAGGGAGGTAACCAACGCTAGCTTCCATGGGGGAGAAGGGAAATAGCCAAGTCCAGCCCTCTCTGGCCATCCTGTCCCACCAGGGCGGGGAGAGAAAACTGAATGAGGGAGGGTCACACAGGCTGAAGGCACAGGCCCCCTCAGAGACAGAGACCCGTCACAGGCTATAGGACACCGTCCTCCACCCACACCTCATGGCCACACTGATCAAAACCTATTTACAGCATTTCCCTTTCCCCAGTGGCTGGTGTCTGGCTATGACCAATGACAAGGCACGCCAAAAGGCAAGGAGCACAATTTGGAAGACATAGAGCCAGCGTGAGACCCGGACAGGGCAAGGATGTTGTGATGATCAGGCTCGGAATTTTAACACAGCTGTGAAGGAAAGCAGGGTGAAGAGTTGGTGCAAAAATCCAGTGACAGATGGTGGCAGGCCGAGAAGCTAATGGTGGAGGTGCTGAGAAGCGGTTGGGTTTGGAACAATATTTTGATGGTACAGCTGAGCAGTTTTATTGATGGATTGGCTGTAATTTGTGACAAAAACAAAGAAGAACTGGGATAATGCCACGTTTCTGACCAGAGCAATCAAAGGATGGCAATAGCCATTTATTAAAATGGGGACATAGTGCAAGAAATCGGTTTTGTGTGAAGGGGGCAGAAGTTTTACCTTTATCTGAGCTTTATCACCTCGATAACTAAGTAGGTAGTCTCAACTCTTCGTTTCATTTCATGTATCCATTTCTCAAAGTATTCTCGCAAAGCCTCCTTAGGAGAAGACAGTCTCTGCCCATCTTTGGGGGGTGAATGCCATGAAACACACGTGTGCCCCGACCCAGCAACAAAAAACAGAGAGGTTCCAGCTTTCACTTCACATGATGGAGGACTCCTCCCCTGATTTGATTTTTGACATCCATGCCGTGGTGCTTGGTATATCCTGTTGTTCAGAGTCTTCCAGTTTATGACATTAAAGCATGACGAGATGAAGTGCCCAAAATACACATTGCACTTCCTTTGTGTTTTTCTCTTGGCTCGAGTTTTCGAAGGGCAAACAACGGAGCTGCATGTAAGCACTTGCATTCTGGTTGCTGAGCCAACAGACCAGAGACAAAGGAGAGCAAATTTGAGGATAGAGAGCTCTGGCTCCAGCTGGTTCCACAGGGACCGTGTTAGGGCCCCTGGCCACCCCAAAGCTCAGGCCTGGGGGGAAAAGTGTGGTTCCCTTCAGTCTCCTGTAAGGACTCCCAGAATGTGTGCCCAGGCATCCTGACCGTTCACCCCACATGTTGCCCCTTGCGTGAAGAGACAGAAGGCCAAATCAGACCAGAAGATGGTCCCTGGAAAACCTCTGACTCAGTCTGTTTTATTCTTCCCATTGGGATTTCACCTTATATCCACCAATTACAGTTGTTTGTGATGATCTGGAATCACTAGACCGTGAAATACAAAGTGGGAATGTTGTCATTTAGTGCCTTGGGTCTAGATAATAGATTTTTTTTTTAATTGCAGTATGAATCCTTTATTTAAAGCTATGTGTGTAATCTTGAGAATCCTAGAAATTTTTAAAAAACGGTTAAAATAGGTGAGGGCAGGAAATGACTGGTTAGAAGAGTTTTGCTTTTCGTGACTTAGCACGATTCATTCTTCGCATGTGCATGGATTGCTTTGATGGTCTATATTTTTAAGTAAAGCAAAAGGGACTTTCTAAGATTTGATAATTGCAATTAAATGAGTACCCTAAGCAAATGCATAGCTACTTACAGGCATAGCTCCCTATAAGCCAGGAATATAATGAGATCCTCTCCTACTGTCAGAAGACCATTAACAACTGCAGAAAGACCTACATGGCCCCCTTTAATGGAAATGTCTATATGCAATTTTCTGCTGTTTCTTGATCTTTCATTCTTAGAGGCTGAACTAAGACTAATAGGTCAATAAATGCCTATAGATTGAAAAAATCGAAAGGTTCTGAAATTCAGATTCAATCCTCATTAGAAACACATTGAAAGAGGGCCAGTTTAATTTGGGGAAGCTCAGGAAATTTTTGTTAAATTTAAATCACAGTTTATTTTCATAAGCTGATGTTTTTAAAACCATGCTGTGTTCAATACACCGGCATCTTTTCCACTAAAAATATGAATTTCAAATTTCTGTGACAACCCTACTGCCAAACTTACTGTCTGCTGTTATGTACCCAGAAGGGCTATTTCTAAAGGGATCTGTAGGGATATTTCTTAATAAAAATGATTACCCAGAGTCTGAACACCTTTCTCAAATTTGTGGCAGGCCCTATCGTGTGATTCCTGGAGGTGGGCAGGGATCCATCTCCCAAGGTGCAGGCCTCTTGTGGTTGTTAGGACGTGGGCATGGAGCACTGGGCCATATGGATTATATGCTCCCATGTAGGATCTCAGGGAGAGAGACAACTACAGGGACAGTGGAAACATGGACATTATTAATTATTCAGTGGTGGGGGTGTCTGAATCCAGGAAGTGGTCTTCAGTGCACTGCCCACTGCCTGTCCCCTCTCTCAGTTCTCACTACCTCACTAAGCCTTATTCTCCAACCGTTTGTAGGCTTCTATAGGCTTTAGATGTCCTCCCAGTGCATTCTTTTTCTGCTTACGTTATCCTAAGTTGTTTTCTGTTGCATGCAACCGACAAGCGTCAGCAGTGAAATGACCTACTGTTGAGACACTAGAGTGAAATAGACATATGTGCGTGTAGGCTGATGATCAGGAAATGGACCTTAACAATATTGCTACCACTTGTGTTTTGCAGGGTAAGTAAGAGGGGTCTGAGAGCAAAAAAAAGGGCTAAAAATTACATGTGAAAGGACATTACTACTTATGTTTAAAGGAACTAGGAAGCACTTGAAGGCCCTCCATCCCCTCCATAGCTTCCGGTATGGTATACCAGCATTTATGGAGTATGAAGGAGATGAGTTCTCTGCCTGCGAGAAACATGAGGGTCGAGAATGACTTTGCTTGCTTCTCCCTTTTTACTATTGAAGAATAGTGGGCGGGAGACTGTAGAATGTAACAACACAGAGTGGCCTTGACCAATAGAAATATAAAGTGGGCTACGTATGTCATATAAACATTTCCAGTAACCACATTTAAAATGGAAAGAATCAAGTGAGAGTGTCTTTAATTATTTAATCTGAGACATCCCAAATGGTATTTCGATATGTAATAAATATTTTTAAAATATTGATGAGGGGTGCCTGGGTGGCTCAGTGGGTTAAGATTCCAACACTTGGTTTTGGCTCAGGCCATGATCTCAGGGTCCTGGGATTGAGCTTCCATGTCAGGGCTCCACGCTCAGTGGGGAGTCTCCTTGAAGATTCTCTCTCCCTCTGCCCCTCCCCCTGCACTCTCTCTCTCACAAATGAATAAATCTTTAAAAAATATTGATGATATTTTCCATTTAAAAAATCATATTAGGGGTGCCTGAGGGGCTCAGCCAGTTGATTGTCTAACTCTTGATCTCGGCTCAGGTCTTGATCTCAGGGTCATGAGTTCAAGCCCCACGTTGGGCTCCATGCTGAGCATGAAGCCTACTTAAATATTTTTTAAAGGGGCACCTGGGTGGCTCAGTCATTAAGCATCTGCCTTCGGCTCAGGTCATGATCCCAGGGTCCTGGGATCGAGCCCTGCATCAGGCTCCCTGCTCCGCGTAAGCCTGCTTCTCCCTCTCCCACTCTCCCTGCTTGTGTTCCCTCTCTCGCTGTCTCTCTCTCTGGCAAATAAATAAATAAAATCTAAAAAAAAAAAAAAAAAAAGAAATATTTTTTAAAAATCATACTAAAGGGGGGGTGCCTGGGTGGCTCAGTCGCTAAGCGTCTGCCTTCGGCTCAGTTAATGATCCCAGGGTCCTGGGATCCAGCCCCGCATTGGGCTCCCTGCTCCGCGGGAAGCCTGCTTCTCCCTCTCCCACTCCCCCTGCTTGTGTTCCCTCTCTCGCTGTGTCTCTCTCTGTCAAATAAATAAATAAAATCTTAAAAAAAAAAAATCATACTAAAGGGTCAAAATTCAGTGTGTGTTTTCCATTTATAGCACACCTTAATTTGGATCAGCCACATTTCATAACCTTAATAGCAACATGCAGCTACAGGCCACCATGTGAGAGAGCAGACATCGAGCCACCAAGGGGAATAACAACCCTGCCTTCTTTCAGATACTCTTAATTTTCATGCCTTAAGAAATAGATATTTGGCTAACGGAAAAAAATCACTCAGTGGATTTTCAAAGCTCCTCAAACCACCAGTGCAGAAAAGGTTGTGTAGAGCCTTTTACTTTAAATGAACACCTGTGGGGGGCACCTGGGTGGCTCAGTGAGTTAAACATCCAACTCTTGGTTTCAGCTCAGGCCCTGATCTCAGGGTCATTAGGTCAAGCTCCGCATCAGAGTCCATGCTCACTGTAGAGTCTGCTTGAGATTCTCTCTCTCTTCTACCTCTGCCTCTCCCACTCGTACTCTCTCTCTATAAAATAAGTAAATAAATCTTTAAAAAAATTAATAAATGAACACTTGCAGCTCTGAGGAATGTGGATTCATGACTCCATCAACATTCTCTGCCTCGATTCCAGCCATGGCCTACAAAAGAGCCCCATTATTTACATTTCCTGGAGATTCTTCGTCCCCTTGTGCAAACCAATGACTTTTACTATTTTCGTTTTTTTCTTCGCCTATCATTTGTAGTGGTGGAGAGATGGGGAAAGTCTGAATGGAAATGTTTGGGTAAAATTCTATGATATGATTTAATCATACACTCTTTGGAAATGACCAAAGAGACATGTGTATTCATGCACTGGCTATAAATGTAATATCTGTGGCCAAAGCTCTGAAGACCGTGCAGACCAGGGGGATGAACAGATTCATGATTGGAGAGAAACCTAATGAAAGTTTGCTCACCAATCTATTTCAGTTGCATTGGCAGAAGACTTTGTTACTTTCTAGCTGTGTAGATAACTCTTGGAGCTTTGCATTTACTTGGTTATATATGTATAAAATATGCGCATTTTGAATTGTCTGTGACCACTGGGGAGCTAAATTTTCATCCAAACTATTCAGTGCAGAGTACTACAGGGTAAATGACAGATCCTGTCACTACCTTGGTCCATGGCTGTGTCTGTACTCTGCTTCTTCTCACCTGTTCCTCTCCTCATTGATGCATGGATGTCAGGAGATAAAAGTGCATGGATAAAAAGACCTGAGTATGAGCAGGTGTAAACACATGCCTATTAGATGTTGTAAGAAAGGTTTAGAGTTTGATAAATAGACACCAATTTGGGGAAATAAATGCACAAACTGTATATGAGATACATGTTTTAAGGAAGCGCCTTTTATTTTTTAAAAGAAGTTTTAGTCCCTGAAAAATGTTTTCAGTCAGGGCGCCTGGGAGGCTCAGTTGGTTAAGCGTCTGCCTTTGGCTCAGGTCATGATCCCAGGGTCCTGGGATCGAGCCCCGCATCGGGCTCCCTGCTCGTCGGAGAGTCTGCTTCTCCCTTTCCCTCTGCCCCTCCCCCTGCTCATGTTCTCTCTCTCTCACACACACACTGTCTCCCAAATATTTTAAGGTTTTATTTTATTTGACAGTGCAAGACAGCACAAGCACATGGGGCTGGATCCCAGGACGCTGAGATCATGACCTGAGCTGAAGGCAGATGCTTAACCCATTGAGCCAACCAGGAGCCCCTCTCTCAAATAAATATATAAAAATCTTAAAATTTTTTTCAGTCATATTGAGCTATACTTAATATACAAAAAAATGCACATATGTAATGTGTACATTTTGACAGGTGTGGATATATGCATACACTCATGATATCATCCCCACAATCAAGGCAGGAAACATATCCATCACCTCCAAAAGATTTCTTGCGTCACTTGCCGCCTTCTTTTCTCTTTCTCTTTCTCTCTGTGTGTGTGTGTGTGTGTTAAGACCAGTTCACATAAGATCTAACCTCTTCCTAATATGTTATCTGTTGCTACATGTATTCCTTCCACAAATACTAACTGCCAAATTTGTTTCAGGCTTGAATCAAACATGCAGTATGCTGAAAATAAGACTCACACAATTCCTACCTTTAGGAAAGCAAGATGTGCTTTATTAGCTAGGCATTTGAAATCCATAAAATTTGAGGCATAATATGAGTTGTACTGCATAGTTTAGCCTTTCTTCAAAGGCTTTGAAAAGGATTTAAAGAACTTAGTTGGCATAATGATGTGTATGTGTATAGGAAATATTAGTCTACAGGTGAAAATGAAGGGGAAGAACAGTTGAGGGTGAGTGGTGGTGAGACCAGAAGAAGCTGATACGTTCAAAAGGTGGGAGATAGTGGTGCCTGAACCAGGGCCTGGGAATATGAATGAAAAGAAGTGGGAGGATTTTGGAAATATTTGGGATGTGAACTGGCCTGACTTGGTGATTAGATATAGCTGGGGTAAGAGAGAAGAAAGAGATGAAATCTCTTCACGGCAAATTAAATACTGTGTGTACTTAAATTATATAACTATATGTAATTATATAACTATATATAACTATATATATGCACATATGTAGATATAACTATACATAAATTATATAACTATTCAGATACAGTCTTGAAACCTCCTAGGGAGGCAAGCTCCCACTTGTCAGTCAGGATTTCACATAGGTAGCATCCTAATGAGTCAACAGATGTCAATGTGTTATGATTTAGTATTTAATGAAATGACAGGAGACAGCAGGTTATAGTAAGAAACTTTTCTCAGCCTTCCCAAGTAAAAAGTTGATTTTGAAACCTGGTGTATTAGCTAGCTATTGCTTAAAACAACATACATTGATTATCTCACATTTTCTGTGTCCTGAGTCCAGGAATGACCTATTTGGATCCTCCTGCCAGTGCCAAAAAAGGTGCAATCAGTCGGCCAGCCAGGGTGTTGGTTTGATCCGAGGTTCAACTGGGGAAGGATCCCGTTTTGAGCTCATGGGGTTGTTGGCACAGTTCAGTCCCTTTGCAAGCTGTTGGGTTGAGGAGTACAATTTTTTTTTTTCTTTTTCTGGCTTGTGGACAGAAGGTGCCCTCAGGTGCTTGTCACATTGTCCTCTCCATAGGCCAGCTCACAACATGGCAGCTGGCTTCTTCAAAGGCAGCAAAGGAGAATATGTCTCCTGGCAAGACAACTGTTACAATCTTATGTAACGTAATCACATCTAGCCTGTCATTGTTGCTGTGTCCTATAGGTTAGAAGGAAGTCACAGGTCTGGCCCACACTCAAGGAGAGGAGATTACACAGGAGGTGGGGATCATGGGATAACACAGATGAATGCAATCCCCATAAGCCCCTAGGTTGTTACTCCTATCTTACCCTCAAGCATTTAAGGATAAAGTAATACCTAAAGGGAAACAATGGTATCTTACAAACATATCTTTCTTGTCTTTGACTGTCTTATCTGTTTCTTTTCAATATATTAAAAGTTTTGTTTGCAAACTTCAGCTAAGTAATTATCCCAAACTAGTTGACTCATAGAAAATAGAACATTATCTTCCAAAGCAACAAAAATTATGCCACTGAAGCTCTGGGGATGTCATTGTGAGCAAAGAAAATAGAAGCTTACAGGGGGAAAAAAATGTGTCTTAGTAACAGGGTTTCCAGTAATTCAATTCAACTTCTTGAAGCCTCTCTTCTGATACCCTTTGGTATAATCCCTGATGAGTATTCTGTATGTGCGGTAACACAAACAGACATCAATTTGGCACAATTTGAGTACTGACTGGCAATAAATTTATAGAGGAGATCACAGAGCTGTTCTTATTGTTGGTTGTTCATCTTTTCTACCAAGCCTTATTGAGCAGGATGAGAGGGAAATATTACCTCCTAATATTTCTAATATCACAGTCACATCAGCAATGAATGTAGATATGTTTGGTTTCACACGTTTGGTCATTCACAAAATTCACCTCTAGCAACCATGTCAAAACCCAGCTAGTAAATGTGGAGCACATTTAGTCTTGTGTCTGTTATCCATTTCTCGTTCATTATTGGCCATGTCCTTGCCTATCTAAGACTCCGTTACAACAGGTAAGCAGACTGCAGTTTTAATTCCTCTTTCCTCTGCTTGATTTTAGTTAGGTAGAGGTAGCTACTGTCAAGCGTTCTGATAATTATTCAGCTCAGAATCCAAAGAGTTTAAAAATCCGTACTGAGCAGAGCAAAGACATACAGCTGGATCTCTAACAGGAGAGGAGGCCTGTATTCATCAAATTTTAGTGATCACCATCTCTTTATACCTCTGAACTAAAGAATGCACTCAACTGAGGGCACAGATCCATGCACGGGTATATAAATACTAGTCAGTTTTTATGAACTTAGGTTTCCAAAAGTCTATTCTATTGCCCTTGCTATTCTTTGTGCATGCAATGGCCTTCCCATATACCTGGGACTATCAGGCTTAAGTATATTAGACATTACTTTAGCTAACTTCCATTTACCAGTGTCCTAGAACAAGCTGGATTCTCCATTGTTTTTGCACCACCTATTGACTTGGACCCTGGAGCTCTTCCTTTTGCCTGCCCTCACCTTTCCATTTATACCAGCCGAGCCTCATGCTTGTCAAGAATCAGTTATGTTCCTTTCAAAACTGTATTTGCTACTTCAGTTGTTACTCTCATTATATGTTGTAATTAAATACCAAAAAAAAAAAAAAAAAAGTGCTGAAATAGAAGTTGAAAGTAGAAGTCAATGGTTCAACTGAAACTAAATTAAAGGCTTTAGAAAGTCTTGGTAAAGAAGAGTAGCTTTAAAACAGCTGCCAAGAATCCAGAGAGGGAGACAAACCATAACTCTTAATCATAGGAAACAAACTGAGGGTTGCTGGAGGGGAGGGAAGTGGGGGGATGGGGTAACTGGGTGGTGGGCATTAAGGAGGGCACATGATAGAATGAGCACTGGGTGTTATATAAGACTGATGAATCACTGAACTCTACCTCTGAAACTAATAATACACTATATGTTAATTGAATTTAAATTAAAAAAGAATCCACCCCAAATTTAAAAAAAAATAGCTGTCACATTAGCTGTTGATGAGGTAACTGTAAAAGACTGGGGAAATATTTAGACAGATTCTGCCTTCAGAATGATCCAAAAAATGTCTTTCTCATTCAATTTGAAATAACCTAAAAGTAGGACTTTTAAAAGCTGCATTAGGGATGTAGATTATGAGAAAATCACACAGGACAGTGATTGGGCTGCATTCCTGGAAAGGACTCCTTTCTCTTGCCAAACATTAGGAATAAATACACATCTATTTGGGAGTTTTAAGTTAAAAATGTTACCATTGTTATGACTCAGTTGTTAGTTAACTTTTTTATTGACCTATGTAATTCACACACCAAAAAGTCACCTTTAAGGTATTGAATTTAGTGGTTTTCAGTAGATTTATAAATCCATCAACCATCACTACTAATCCTAGAACATTTTCATCATCCCCCAAAAGAAACCCCATACCTGTTAGTACACCCTTTCATTCCTCTCCTTTCAGATTCTGGTAACCACTAATATCCTTTCTGTCTCAAAGGGTTTGTTATATTTTGGGCATATCATATAAATGGAATCATACATATGTAACCTCTTATGGCTGGCTTCTTTCACTTAGCATAATGTTTTCAAAGTTCATCCATGTTGTCCTATAAATCAATACTTGACTCTTTTTTGTGTGTGAATAATGCTTCATTTTATGGATACGCCAAATTTTGTTTATCCAGTTATCAGTAAGTGGACATTTAAGGTTTTCTACCTTTTTTTGACTATTACAGACCATACTGCTATGAACTTTTGTGTACAGTTTTTTTGTGTGGCCATACATTTTCAATTCTCTTGGGTGTATACCTACAGATGGAACTGCTGAGTCATATGGCAACTCTTTCACTATCTAAAGTACTACCATACTGTTTTCCAAAGCAGACATACACCCTTTTACATCACCAGCAATGTATCAAAATTCTAATTTCTCCATGGTTTTGCCAACAGTTACTATTTTCTTTCTTTTTTATTATAGCCATCTTAAAGTAGTATGCCCTTGTGGTTTTAATTAGCATTTCACAAATGATTTTAAGGATATTTCCACATTTTTTTTTTGGCCACATGTATGTCTTCTTTGGTGAAATTTCCATTGAAATCCTTTGCCTATTTTTTATTATTATCCCATTTTGTGGGGTATCTTCACTTTCTTGATAGTGTCCTTTAAGTCACAAAAAATGTTCATGTTGAACTCTGATTCTTTGGTTGTTGGTGCTTTTGCTGTCATATCTAAGGGAATCACTGCTAAGTATGAGGTTACCAGTATATACAAGTATGTTTTCTTTGGAGAGTTTACAGCTTTTGTACTTATGTTTAGTTTTGTCATTTTTAAGTTAACTTTTGTATATGGTATGAGGTAGGGACCAAAAATCATTTTTTTAAAGATTTTTTTGAAAGATTTTATTTATTTATTTGTCAGAGAGAGAGAGAGACAGAGCACAAGCAGGGGGAGCGGCAGGCAGAGGGAGAAGCTGGCTCTCCTCTGAGCCTGGACCCCTGGGATCATGACCTGAGCTGAAGGCAGACACTTAGCCAACTGAGCCACCCAGGTGTCCCCCCAAGATCATTTTTTGTATGTGGTATCTACTTGTCCCAGTAACCATCTGTTGAAAAGATTCTTCTTTCCCAATCGAAGCATCTTGGCATCCTTGTTAAAATGTATGAGTTTATTTAGGACTCTCAATTTGACTCCATTGATCATGTGTCTATCAATATGTCGGTACTGCCAGAATCATGATTACTGTAACTTTGTCATAAGTCTAGAAATTGGGAAGTGTCAGTCCTCCAACTTTGTTCTTAATTTTTAAGATTATTTTGGCAATGTTGGGTCTCTTGCATTTCCATTTAAATTTTAGGATTACCTTAGTTCACACAAAGAACAATTGAGATTTTTGGTAGTGATGGTACTGAGTAGAGTATTTTGGGAATATTGTCGTTATAACAATATTAAGTCTTTTAATCCATAAACATGGGGTGTCTTTTATTACATTTATTTACATATTCTTTAATTTCTCTCTACAATGTTTTGTAGTTTTCAGTATACACATCTTCCACTTTTTTTTTTTAAGATTATTTATTTGAGAAGGAGAGAAAGAGCAAGAGCATGAGCAGGGGGAGGGGGAGAGGGAGAAGCAGATTGCCTGCAGAGCAGGAAGCCCAATGCGGGGGTCACTCCCAGGACCCCAGGTTCAAGACCTGAGCCGAAGGCAGATGCTTAACCTACTGAGCCACCCAGGCGCCCCAGACATCTACCACTTTTTAGTTAAATGTATTTGTTATTGTTTTTGTCCTATTGAAAATGGAGAGAATTTCTTAAATTCATGTTCAGATTATTTATTGCCAGCCTATAGAAATAAAACTGATTTTTATATATTGATCTTGTAACCTCCAAACATACTGAACTCATTTATTGGCTCTATTTTAAAAATGGATTTCTTAGAAATTTCTATATATAAGATTATGTCATCTGCAAATAGAGATAGTTTCATTCTTCCTTTCCAAAGTGATCGCCTTTTGTTTCTTTTTCTTTTCAAATCACCCTAGCTAATCCTGTAATACAATGTTGAATACAAGCTGTGAGAGCAGACATTCTTGTCTTGCTCGTGATCTTACGGGAAAAGCTTTCAGCATTTGTTATTAAGAATGATTTTAGCTATAAGCTTTTCATAGATGTCCTTCATCAGGTCCCTTTCTGTTGTAAGCTTGCTAATAATTTTTTTTTCTTAATCATGAAAAGGTTGGAGTTTGTACCTTAAGAAACCATTTCCTTGCTGTTTATTTCTTCCTTTGGATTCAAATTTCTCTCTAGCCAATTTTTCACTTCAGCCTGAAGAAGTCCTTTTACTATTTCTGGTTAAGAAGATCTGATCATGACTTTTATAGTTATTTCTGCTTATTTATTCATCTGTTGAAGAACTCAAGACAACTATCCTGTAAGATTTTCCACAGATTGGACCTTATTTTTTATCTAGTCATGGTGTGGTTCACCATGTTCTTCTGTCCTCTGAAGTTCTTTGAATATTTGGTGCAGGACCTAAGGCTTCATCAGACCCAAGTTCCATTCCTTTGGAAAAACTTTGCAGGTGGTGTTTTGTTTTTTATTCAGGAGACATGTGACATTTACATTCTTACTCTTGGTTATGTTAGCAGTCATTTATGCTCAGTGATTAGATTCATTAATTTTTGCAAATGGTGGCATTTTAATTGTCAGTTCTTTTAAATATTAATTTGCTGGAATATTTTTATAAAGATACACTTCCCATCATTTACTCTTTGACTCCCAGTGGTACAGTTCATACAGATAAAGCAGAATAAATGCTTGCTTCTTTATCTTTGCTTAACTACTTTTCAAGAAAATGACTTGTTTTCTATCATTCTCCAAAGATGACCAATTTGTTTTTGTTTGTTGTTTTGTTTTATTTTGTTTATTGCTGTTATTTTTCCCTCCCAGCACTCTTTTAGGAATTAGAACTGTAAAGTTGAATACAAAGCAACTGCTTTAAAATCCTCACAGTTTACCTCCAGATTAAGCCACATTAAAAACCTATTTAGATAAAGCATATATGAACAATGGGATATTCTCTTTGTATGAAAATTCCTATCTTACCCATCTTTGGGACCCAAAAGCACTGAACAGTTTCAATAAGCAAGAGCATTTCTGTATTAGAAAGGAATAAGATATAGAACTAGCAGGAGAACAGATAGTAAACAAAAAAATCTTATTTGTAAATACCTAAGATCCAAATGTTAATGTTTTGAAGGAGTAGAATGTGATGTAATGCATAAGTTTAATAAAGAATACCTCATTGAAACAGAATGGTGAGTTGGAAGAAGCAATTTTTAAATTAAGACTGGAAGAATGAGTAGGAGCCAGGCAAGCAGAGATGAGGGAACAAAATTTCAGGCCCAGAAAGCAACATGAGTTGGAAGAACTGAGGCATGAAATAACTTGGCATAATTGAGGAAAAGACAGGAAGCTTTACCTCAGAATGCCAATTAACTTAACCTGGGAAACACCAGGTACAAGTTGAAATGCAATAATAACATTATTTCTTTCCAGTATACAAAGAATTTTTTTTTCTGTATACAAACCTACTATTGATAATAAAAGAAAGGAAAATAAGACATTAACAAATTCTTAATATAATACATTTTGGTGAAACTCTTCCATCTGATATTAGATTTATAACAAATTTCCAAATTGCTATGCACAAAGATACATTTGCTAGACTATTAGAAAGTTGAAGCTTTCCTTCAGATTCTTCTCAAATAGTATCAACCACTGATAGTTAGGAACTAGTTCATGCGTTGAATATAGGGTCTCTTTTCTTCTTGGTACTCCCAAGACAGAAAAAAGGAATTATTTTTTTCTATCCAATCTCTCTGATATATTGTCTGCTTCTCTTTCCAACCAGATTTTTACAATTAATGAGTTTAGACAAATATATACATTCATAAAATAATCACAATAAAAATATAGAACTTTTCTCTCACCCTAAAATGTATTTTTATGCCCTTTAAAAGTTATCCCCCTCAACTCCTGACCCTGGGCAAGCACTGATCTCCCTGCTGTTACTATAGGTTTGCTTCTGTTATTCTACATTTTATAAACAGAATTCTAAAATGTGGGCTTTTTTGTTGTGCCTTTTTTTCCAACATGATGCTTTTGAGATTGATCCACGTTATTGTGTGGCTCAGTAGCCCATTCCTTTTTATTACTAAACAGTCTTCTGTTGCGTGGATAAACCATAATTTGTTCGTTCATTTACCCGTGGAAGCACATTTGGAGTATTGCCAGTTTAGGTCTATTATGAATAAGGCTGCCATGAACAATGGAGTAGAAGTCTTTGTGTGGCCATAAGTTTTCATTTTTATTGGGTAAGTCTTTGGAGATAAAACTGCTGAGGCACAGAGTAAGTGTATGTAAAAGGAACAGTCAAACTGTTTTCCAGACTGTATTTAATTTTATACCCCTAGAAAAAAATATGCAAGATTTCTGGTTGCCCTACATACTTGCAAACACTATTGACTGCTTTCTAAATTTCAGCCACCCTAGAGAGATTGTATTAATGTGCATTTTCTTGATGACTAGTGATAAACTTTTTCATGTGTTTATCAGCCACTTAAAAGTCTTGTGAATTATTTCAATTATTTTGCACATTTTAAAGTTAGATTGTTTGCTTTGTTACTGAATTTTAGCATTCTTGATATATGTTTGATACAAACCTAGTTATAGAATTTTTTATTGTCTTATTGAAGGTTTACCATTTTAGGAAATCTAAGTATCATGATTCTTTTGTCTATTCATGTCTTTCAAATATATTTTTAATGATGTGTGCTTGCTGTTGTTCTATATAAAAATTCATTGTGCTTATGAATGCTGTGAATATATTCTGCTTTCTTCTAGAAGTTTCTTAATTTTACCTTGTAAAGACTGAACTATATCCATTTTAATTTTGTATCAAGGAACAAAATTCCTTTTTTTTTTTTAAATATGGATATCCAATTATTCTAAATTTTGTTGGGGGAAAGAAAACCTTTCTCCCATTGAGTTATCTGGGCAACTTTGTGGAAAATCAGTTCTTACTATACTCATAAGTCTATTTCTAGACACTATTTTCTTCCACTCATCTACTTTTCTATCTTCATACCAGTACCAAAGAATCTTAGTGTAGCTTTGTGATAAGTCTTGAAATTAGAGTCCTCCATCTTTGTACTTATTTTTTAGAAAAGTTTTGTCTTTTGAGATCTTTCGAATATCCATGTAAATTTTAGAATTTACTCATCAGTTTCTACTACAAATCCTGTTGGGTGTTTGCATGGACTTGCATTAAATTGATGATCAGTTTATAGAGAACTGAGTTTTTAGCAATACTGAGCCTTTTGACTTATAAGAACATTCTGTCTCTCCATTTATTTTCATCTCATTTAATTTCTCTATGCAGTATTCCTTTTATAGTTTTCAAGGTACAGATCTTTTATCAATTTTAAATTTGTTCCTAATTATTTTGTGTTTTTGGATGCTATACTAAACTGTATTTTTCTAATTTCAATCTCAAATTCTTGGTTGCTTATATATAGAAATATATGTTTATCTTGCCTTCTGTTATCACCTTAACTTCACATATTAGTTCTAGTGCATTTTAAATGGCTTCCTTAGGGTTTTCTCTATACACAAGCATGTCTTTATTGCTATCTTAATTTCCAGTTATAAAAACCATAGCTTCTTTTGCCATGAAATTTTTATTAAAAATTAAATGTTTTGGGGCACCTGGGTGGCTCAGTCATTAAGTGTCTGCCTTCAGCTCAGGTCCTGATCCCGGGGTCCTGGGATCAAGCCCTGCACCGAGCTCCCTGCTTGGCAGGAAGCCTGCTTCTCCCTCTCCCCCTGCTTGTGTTCCTGCTCTCTCTATCTCTCTCTCTGTCAAATAAATAAATAAATAAATAAAGTCTTAAAAAAAGTTTCATGAGAAGCAGCAATCTGAATGTAAACAATAATCTGAGTTTCCTCTTTTTATTTTCATTCTGTGTTCTATTTTTTCTTGCCTTATTGCATTGGCTAAGACCTCCTGTACAATATTAAATAGAAGTTATAAAAGAAAAATGTTTGCCTTGTTCCTGATCTTAAGGAAAATTCAGTTAGTCTTCACTGGTGAGTATGAAGTTATCTGTAGATTTTTTTTTTGTAGATGCCCTTTGGCAACTAGAGGAAATTCTCTGTTATTCCTAGTTGGCTGAGATTTTTATCATAGGTATTAACAGAGTTTATATTCCTGAGGGGGGGAAAGCCTGTTGTCATGATGTATTATAATTTTATATACTTCTAAATTCTTTTTTCTAAAAATCTGTTAGGGAATTTCATTTCTACGTACATGAGGGATATCGGTCTGTAGTCTGAGAGTGTTGTAAATTTTTCTGAACTAGTACAATGCTGGCATCATATAATGTGTTTATAAATAGAGAAAAATACACAACAAAAAATGTTATAAGTAGACCAATTAGTGTTGAGTGGGTAGGATACATTTAATATGGAAAGCCACTGGGCATCAGGAAGATAAAGCACAAAACTTATTTTTAAAAAATATTTTATTTGAGTGAGAGAGCAGGAAAGAGAGAGAGAACGTGTGCATGAGCAGGGGGGAGGGGCAGAGGGAGAGGGAGAAGCTGACTCCCCACTGAGCAGGGAGCCTGACTGGGGCTTGATCCCAGGACCCCAGGATCATGACCTGAGCCAAAGGCAGACACTTAACCCACTGAGCTACCCAGGAGCCCCAAAACTTATTTTAATAGTACAGAAAAACAGGTTTATTTGCTTCGAGAAACACTAAATAATGATAGAAATAAAACAGACACAGATAAATATTGATTATATATATTTAGGGATGTGAATATTTAATTGAATCAAGAATTGCAAATAATGCTGAAAATATCAATGTACTTATTGTAGAATGAGTTCATCTGAAAGCTTTTTCTTTTTTTAAGATTCTCTATTCATTTGAGAGAGAGAGAGCATGAGCAGGGAGGAGGGGCAGAGGGAGAGGGAGAAGCAGGCTCCGCACTGAGCAGGGAGCCCGATGCAGGGCTTTATCCCAGAACCCTGGGATCATGACCTGAGCCTAAGGCAGATGCTTAACAAATTGAGCCACCCAGGTGCCCCTGAAAGCTTTCTAATCCAGAGGATTCTGAGGATGAGCCCCAGAATACATAAGCTTTGCTCTAGTCCTCTTAATTATAATATTCCTACCACCTTTCCCTCAACTTGAAAGATAAAAATGACTTACTTGTGCTCACGTTTGTTTCAAGTCAGATTTATTATGTGGGCGGTCACACCTACTATTGTCCATCTTACTTTACAGTGATAAGACCCTGGATTCTTGCCATGAAGATCTTATTATAAATTAAAAGTGATTTAAGAACAGACCACCTGAAAAATCCATTTGCCTATCTTTTTGATAATTCCTTGAGTTTTGTTGTTGTTATATTACCTGGTAAAATGTTTATGGATATTTCAGAAGTATCTTATGTTCAAATGAAGGAGATTATAGTAATCATGTTAATTTAAAAAATGACCAGTTATCTTCAAACTTTACTTGACATGATTTTCCAGAAGTCAATTCTTCCAGAGTTCCTGTGTGTGTGTGTGTGTGCACGCACATGTGTGTGTGTGTGTGCACACATGTGTGTATGTGTGTGTATACATCAGACAGGAAATTTGGTCTCATCTGTAAAGACTGACCTAATGACATTTTAAAAGTTGATATTTAACAGGTTTTTCCTTAAAATACCATCTCACTTGATAGCACTGTAACTTGGGTTTTTCCTTTTATTTACTGAATTTCTTCCTTTAACTAGGAAACCCTATTGACTTTTCTCACCATAAATGGATTCCTTGATTTGATTCAGAAGCCCTAAATTCTACTGTGTGTGTAACTGCCGTGGGTGCCTCTTCAGGACAAGTGGATGTGTATCTTTTTGCTTCTTTGAGTCTCTTAACATAACTTTGTATTTATTACATTTAAATAACTGACTTGATGATTGTAAAAAAAAAAAAAAGTGTAAACATGGAAAATCTTCTTTTCCATTCCCCTATTCCACTGGTCGGAGGTAACAACACACATGAATTAAAATCAGTCGCACATCAATTCATAACCTATTTTAGCTCTCCACTATGATTTGACCTTGAAGTCATATTCATTTATAACTTTGCCATGTCTTCCCCTCTCATGTTTCTGTCAATATTATTCCATAGTCTTCCATTTTAGTGAAGGAAACGAAGCTATTCCGATTTACATTCTTGGACCTTTGGAAAATTTACTTTTGTTTTTTACCCCTTGTGACTTGAATGATTTTCAGATCTTGGTGTTTCATCTCATTCTTTTAAAGTGATTTTGTAAACTTTCCTAATTATCAGTGTAAGCGTGTGTGTGTCTTCATTCAGTAAATATTATTAGTTAATTCTAATTTCATTATGTCCATATTTTTACCTTAAAGAATGCCTATACTTAGGGCGCCTGGGTGGCTCAGTCGTTAAGCGTCTGCCTTCGGCTCAGGTCATGATCCCAGGGTCCTGGGATCGAGTCCCACATCGGGCTCCCTGCTCAGCGGGAGGCCTGCTTCTCCCTCTCCCACTCCCCCTGCTTGTATTCCTGCTCTCGCTGTCTCTCTCTGTCAAATAAATAAATAAAAATAAATAAAGAAAGAAAGAAAGAAAGAAAGAATGCCTATACTTAGCTGATTGCAGGGGCACAGCCTTGATGACTGTTCATAGTCAAGGCGTGTCGCCTGTTCCCTTGGTCAGTGCTTACCCTAGGTATGAAATCAAAACTAGTTTCCTTCTAACCAGTTGCTAAGTAGTTTGAATATATCCCCTGGCTGGAATGTTTTCTCTCTCTCCCTCCCTCTCCCTCTCTTTTTCTTGGTCTTTCCTTTCCTTCCTTCTCATTTTCAAGAATATTCTCTAGAGGGACTCCTGGGTGGCTCAGTTGGTTAAGCGTCCGCCTTCAGCTCAAGTCATGATGATGCCAGGATCCTGGGATCGAGTCCCACATTGGGCTCCTTGCTCAGTGGGGAATCTGCTTCTCCCTCTGCCTGCCGCTCTCCTGTTTGTGTGCTCTCTCTCTCTCTGACAAATAAATAAAATCTTTAAAAAAAGAATATTCTCTAGAATGCTTAGTTGTAGTCTAAACAGTTCAACATGTGGTCAAGTTTTGCTGTTTATAGTAACTATTACATGAAATTCTAGTCATGTTTGCTGCAAATGAGTCCCCTTCTTCTCTTTTTCTTTGCTCTATGGACAGAGTTTTCCCTGACATTTTCCTTTGATAAAGGTATGAAATCAAGAAATTCCAGTGTGACAGGAACACTTATAATTTCCATGAAGTCCCATAAATCTTGACCACATTTATTCTACTGATATAAATAATCCCAACCAGGAGATGTCCCATTAAACTAGCATCAACATGAATCTTATCTGGATCCACTATTGCCCTGGCTCATACCCTTTAAATGTCTCCTCTTTGCTGTTTTCTCTCAAAATCCCAATTTACAAATTGTTGAGTATATCAAGGAAAAAATGTTATAAAGATCTCCAATGACAAATAATGCATTGCTCTAAAGTTCCCTAATAATATCAGAGCATGGATCTTTCTCGCTCATAGCTGTCTGAAGTTTCTGTAAACACTTGTAAAAGTCTCCCCATATTCATTACCTAAGAGACCACCTTCCAGTGGCTTCCTGGGTTCTGGCCCCTTACTGGAGGGGCCCCTCTTACTGGACATGCCCCACTTTTATGATATATTTTTATGAGCATATGAACCCATTTGCATCTTTTTCC
>NC_138384.1:9956394-9976025 GCF_054177405.1 Leptonychotes weddellii | reverse complement strand
ACACACCACACATATAATTTACATTTTCTGAGGCATACTTAAAGAAGTTTAAAAAAATGAAATTTATTTAAATAATATAATGTTTCTCCAAATATATCCAAAATAATTCAGCATGTAATCCAAATGAATTAATGAGGTGTTTTACATTCTTTTTCTGTGTGGTCTTTGAAATACCTTATGTTTTTCACAGGTATGACACATCTTATTTAGACTAGCCACATTTCAAGTGCTCGATAGTCACATGTAACTTGCAGCTACAAGTTTTAGTGACATTTTCCCACTAGCACCATTGTCTCTTAAATACATGTGATTTCATTACTATTAAGATGTCCCCTGAGTAAGGGCCGATGCTCTTCCCCAGAGTTGCTGGCAAGACTGATGTTTGATGAGTCTAATAATACAGACTGTATTCTCAGATTACCGTGTCTCTAGATGGATCGCCGGCCCTGTCCAGTCTCCTGAAGGATAGCCCCCTCTAGCGTCTCTACTTGGGTTAGCAAATCGTTTCCAGACTAATGTAGAGCAGCTCAAAATGCCATGTCAGCATTTTTCCTTCTTCCATCAAGGATTCACCATCTGTAGGACGTGGAAGACCTGATTTCCAAACAGCTTCATGACTTTCAGTTGAGGAAATTCAATCAGTAGACTTAGTATCCACTCCGCATGGCTGGGGGAGAATTTTGGGGTTAAAACCATCCAGCAGTCACAGCAGAAAGGACCTTGGCGCGGGGGGTGGAGGGGCGTTTCGGTGTTAGGAAAGGCTTCGAATGCAGTGAAGAAATCTATGCATAAATGCACTGAAGTGCTTTTGGACCCTCAGCTATCATGTACTCCTGAGGCTACCACTTCCCTCTGTCCGTGAGCTCCACCGAGATGCTTCCTCTGTTGGAACATTTTTCTGACATCCGTCCCCCAAGTCATGATGGGTGTTTCTGGTTTCAGGACTGTCCGAAGATTACCTGTGGTAGGAGCAATTCCTACCGATGCCCAACAGCAAGCTTACGTTCCATGTCTAAATGGCTGCACCGAGCAGCTGCATTGGACCCTTTTCAAGTCACAAATCCCTGCTTTCTCCACTGAGTAGCTTTACTGATTTCTGCCAAAAGCTCTAGTCTGTGTGTGTCCTAGTTGCTTACACTTCTGCAGTCATCTGTGCATTGGGGTCCTAAGGCTCAAGAAGCAATGCCTGATTGTCAGCCCTTTATAAATCTTTTATTTGTTTCTGTCAGGGCACAATTCAGTCTCTGATTTCTTTCTGGTGACTTTGTGACTAGGACTAACAATATCCCCAAATGGGAGATACGGTTTTGCTATTAACTCAGACAGTTGACATAACTCCAGTCTCAGGACTATTTAGTGGCAGGGTCAAGATCAGCTCATAAATTATTTCTCACATGATGAGGAAAGCTCTTTGTGGTTCTAGCTCATGTTATTTTTCAGACACCGGGGTGAGTCTTGAATTTTAATGGAATCTATCTGCCAGGCTCTGTGGGCACATGGAGGATCTCCATCTCTAAATGCCCCTGTGCTTCTTCCTCTGAGGAGGCAATTACACATCATTGATGTTACCAACTTACTCTTCATGGTTATTAAGACCAAGTGCAACCATGCTAGATTGTGACAGTGTACTGCTGAACACATGAACACAAACTGGTCTTGACTGGCTTCTGGAATAAGAATAGAAAAGAAAACCTGAGCTAAATCTGTATTGCATACTAGTCTCCTTTGTCCATTGCCTTTTGGTGCAGGGGTGTGTGTGTGTGTGTGTGTGTGTGTGTGTGTGTGTTTAATCCTATCTACAGTGCATCTGAGGCAACTGGTAGATCTACCTAGATGAATTCCCAGTCGTCCACTATCAGTATCTGCAAATCATCTGCTTTACCTTTTGGCTTGAAAGGGCTGTTAAAAAGAGAATTAATGGGGATCAATACGCCTGCTTCAACCATTAATGCTAACTAAAGCATTAATCTCCTCTTGCACTCCTGGAATTCTATATTGTTTAATATTTTCTACAGAGGAGGGCTTGGGAATTGCAAAGACTGTCATTTAGCATTTCAGATGAAACCAAGCTGAGGGTGGACATGGAACACATTCAATTTAAGCATGGGGGGGCAGTTATCATCCTCCATCCACATATGGCATCCGTCCCAGTTATGTGTTGCAACCAGAGAAAACTGTCATCAGGTTTTTCACATTAGAGTTTAACTTTCATCTGGTATTATCTATCACAGCATGCTGATACTGAGTTTCACCTTTAAGCCCTGCACCCCACCCCCCGCCACCACAGGGATTATGATACAATGGGTCCCAAAAGCATTCGTTCTAAATATCTTAGTTATTTGCCAGAGGCCACTCCACCTGCATCATTTTCTAGTTCCTTGGATTCCCCCTCGGAGAGTTGGGTGAGCAAATCCTAAACCCTCAATTTGCTTTTATTTTTATTTTTTAAAATTTTTATCTACATTTTATTTTTTTAATTTAATTTTATTATGTTATGTCAGTCACCATACAAAACATCATTAGTTTTTGATGTAGTGATCCATGATTCATTGTTTTCATATAACACCCAGTGCTCCTTTTAAAATGTTATGGTTTTAACTGAGGGAGTAAATACTCTTTTTAAGTTTTTCCCATTCCTAATCACGATCTTGATCATTGGATTTGTGTTCACCCATGTTGGGTAGGTGCAGTGAATCTGAAGGGGTTCTGAAGGTTTGTGCGTGTCACAGCTAGAGCTGAAGTTGGTTTTTCATCTCTCAGGTCACAAGATTATGCCACCAACACCCTACTAGGGATCCTCTCTATTGCTTCCTTTTTTGTCCTGCCTTTTCAAAAGGAATAAAACAACGCTAGCCGACTACATCAGTTATTACTTCTTGCTTCCTTCTTTATAACTTTCCCCTTAGTCTTAGCTTTCTTTTGGGTAGCATGGACGTTTCGGCCACTTTTGGATCCCCTGCCTAGAAACCGAGATTTACTGTCTCTTGAGTCTTTCTTTGACCCCTAGATAGCAATATAACATGAGGAGCCCAAATTCGGGGAGCACCTCAAATCATAGTATCTACCATGGTTTGGGTCAACAGTATCCAATTAGATGTATCCATCTTGTTGGGGGTGACGGTTTCTGGAGTGTTTATCTTGACCCAAACTTTAAATACGTGCGGCTTGTTGTGGGCCAATTCTATCTCAAAGCTGTTACGTACGTACATTGCTCCAGTGGTCATTTAACTCATCGGAAGTTCCATTTGCCTTTACCATTCCTACTGCTTCAGAAAGATGGTTTCGACTTGCCCAGCACCAGGCTTAATGCATAATTACCAATAGGTGTGAGAGACAAGCAACAACATGCACAGCCTCTGGGAGGATCCAAACCTGCAGACACAGCACAGCTTCCTCAGTGTCCCTTCCCACACCAGGCATACCTTGGCTTTGGAGTTTGTCAAGAATATATGACAAATTAGCCAGGGAAGCGGCTGAGTTCTGGAGTCTCACTAGGTGCCTGGTCTTGTTTTGGCTCTGTGTATAACTTCGATGCTTGAGCACGGCTTCAGCCTGTGATTTGCAAGATAATTTAACACACACAATCTAGATGGACTAGGATATAATGCTAAAATTATTTCTAAATTAGTAATCAGTTCATAGCAAACCCTTTCAGGACCCTCATTTATCTTTTAGCTAGCATATTCGATCAGTTGATATTTGCAAAGAATTCTGGTCAGGGTCAAACTTCTTCAGAGATCCCCAAGGAGGGAGGAATAAATTACAGGCCCATGGTTACCCTTTCACATAATAGCTAAAAGGCCATTATGTGGAAAGAGTCTCCCCGAAATCTAATTCTTGCCTCAGCCAGATCAATTTAGAAAGACTGGACTGCCAGCAGCCAGCTCTCTAATACTGCCCAAACAGAAAAAAAGCTTGTGGTTTTGAGTAAGGTCCAGACCGTACTTGCCGCCTCTATAGAAATAGATGTTATTCTCTGTTAGAACAACCACTTGCCCATGGACAAAGCTTCCATAGGCTGCTGGTGGACAGGGAAATCTTCAGTGTTTATTTTCCTATGTTGATGCTGTGATAGGTGGCTTCTAAGGTGACCCTTGATGATCCCTGCCCCTGGGTACAAGTCTATGTGGTCCCCTCCCTGTGTGTGCGCGCCAGCCTAGAAATTTGTTTCTAGCCCACAGAATATAGCAAAGGTGAGGGGTTATCACTTCTGTGATGAAGTTACATAACAGTTTAACTTCCATCTTATTAGTAGATGCTTGCTTTCTCTGACTTTGATGAAGCAAGCTTGCCACGGTGGGGAGGCCATCATGCCAAGAGCAACTTCTAGCTAGCAGCCTGCTTGGAACTGAGACCTTCAACCTAACGGCCCAAGGGAAAAAAGTCCTGCCAGTGCCTGCAAAAATGAGCTCAGAAGCCAGTTCTTTCCCAGTCAAGACTTCAGATGAGACCACAGCCCTGGCTGACAAAAGGGTTGCCAGGTTTGTGAGAAAACCCAAAGCGGAGGACCTAGCTGAGCTTTGCTCAAATTCCTGAACCACAAAAACTGGAAGATGATAGATCTGTGTTGGTTTGGCCACTAAATCTCTGGCAAGTTGTTATGGAGAAATAAATAATGAATATGGGCACAATCTCAAAAGTGTAAAGGCAAAACGCATGCATTCCGACATTCCCCTCAGCTCATTTTATGGTTATTTTCCATTCAGCTTTGAAGATGAGATTCAATGAGCAGATCGGGACTTGAGGTAAATAGTCTGAAAAGTAAAACTGCTTCCTCGGTCAAGAAGGAAGTAGTTAAGAGAAGAGAGATTGTGCCAGAACACAGAGAGTAGATCATTACTGATGTTGGCCCCAAATAATTAAACGATCGAATATGATCTGGATCTGCCCATCAGATTAAACCTTCCAGATCAGTAGTGACCAAAGTGTAGCAGGTTCTTCTCAGCGCTGGCTTTAGGCTGGCAGTCTGGAGAAAGGATATACTATGACAAAAATGGGGAAGGACATTTCACAGTGGTGTAAAGTACATGGGAAACTGGAAGGGAAGGAGTAGCCTTGGGTATAAATACAATTTAAACTGAATCCTAATGGGAACTTATGCCCATTGAAATGATATAAAGTTTATAATTAAAAGCATAGATTCCACAGGCTTGGCAACCAAAAAATACCAGATGTTGCATTGTGAGCAGTAGGTGATCAATTTAGGCTAAAAAAAAAATGTCCATTTGTTCCAGGAAGTGAGCAAAGAAGTATCCTTAATGTGATTTTAAAATATATATATATCCAAGAGACCAAGCTATCTGGGAAAAACATAACTATATTATGACACACTGGATGTTTTGACATTTAATTTGTTATCAGCTTTGTAAGGAATAACACAATAGCGATCTCCTAAAAATGCATAAATAAATCCAACAAACAAAAACATCAATTTTTCAGCTTACTATCATCATCATCAAGTATATAGAGAAAGAGACCATTAAATTCACCTCCTGACATTGGGTGTGTCCACATCTAAATTTTCATGAAGTTCCCTGAACTTTTAAAATGTAAAGATATTAAAATCTGGCCCTAACTACAGTTTTATATATGAGTATATACTTTTTTTACATTCTTCTGTGGAATTTTGGGAGAATGTCAAGTTAGCATGGGAATCCTGTCTTCTCTCTTCTTTTTTCCTGCATCCTGCATCCTGATGGACATTACCAAAGGAGGTTCAGAATATGGTAAGAATATAGGTAAACTCAAGGCTAATAGGAAGTAAAATGATAATGTTGAGGCTTTTCTGCTAGATATAATAGAGATAGAATGATTGTAAACTAAGAATGTAAGGGTAACCTAGTAACTTTCTCTTTGCTGATGAAGCCATGTCATTTCTGTTGGATATAACTGAGAGTGTTCTCTAACATGTTTAATGAGAAAAAAAAATTCATAGTCTAGGGGTTAGGAAAACTGAGCCAAGTAATAGGCCATTTCCTAATCTGTTTGTCACTGAATATCAGATCACTTGGAACACCTAGAAAAGTCCCAGGAAAACAGTAGGTCCTCAAGAAATATGTCGAATCACTGAATGCACGTCGGGTTAGGATCAAACAGCAATGGCAGAAACATCACAGGACGTCTCCCTGCCACTGTGCTATTCCCCAGCAAGCCTGCAGGAGGTGGCCGAGCAGATGAGGGGTCACTGTTACGAGTTCTCATTGCACCAGGAACTGCTCATTCACAGAACTTGATGGAAGTGAAGTGTCCTCGTCACTGGTGGGATTATCTGTTCGTTGTTTATCAGACTATGCTTTGTGTCTGACACGGGATCTGTTTCATGGCCGCAGCTTGCAAACAACTAACTGAACCTCACCCAGCAAAGTCACTCATTCAGTTTCCTAAGACAGAACTTCCTGAACGTTGGTCCAAACGCTTGTGTTAGTCTGTGACAAATAAGTGAAATTCATCTTAGAAAAAAAATTTCACAAATCAAAATTCTCTAAGACTGACTTATCCTCTGGTAGCAAATTGACTTTTTTGATTCATTAAAATAAACTTCATATTTTTATTTATTTATTTTAGAGAATAAGAGAGTGAGAGCGCAAAGAGAGGGTGGAAGGGGCAGAGGGGGAGAGAGAGTCCCTGAGGGTAGGGCTCACTCCCACCTCCCTGAGATCACGACCGGAGCCAAAATCAAGAGTCCAATGCTCAACAGACTGAGCCACCCAGGCACCCCTAAAATAACCTTCATATTTTTAAATGACAGTGGGAGCCAGAGTAAGGGTGTGTGTGTGTGTGTGTGTGTGTGTGTGTGTGTGTGTGTATACTATGTAATGATTTTTTTAAATCCAGGAGTCCAAGAGCTACAGGCCTAGGATAGGATGGATTTTTCATACATTAATTGGTATTGGTTATACTAGGATATTTATTTTCAGACTTTGTTATTGTTTGGGTCCTTATTCAGAGATTCATGGCCTTTGTAAGTCTGCTCTACACTCTTCCAAGGCTATGCTTTATGACAGAGTTCTGAGGCTTCAGTCTACCGAGTGTGTGTGTGTGTGTGCATGTGTACATGTAGGACACTAGTGGGCTCTGCCTACAAGTCCTCCATGGGCAGGTAGAAGGCTGATTTATACACGGCCTGTGGCTTTGTCAGCGTCTTCTCCTGACAAAGAATGGGATTCTACTTGTGGCTAGCTGGAAGAATATCCTTAGAAAGGGCAAAATAGAACGCCTGCCCTCTAATTATTATCAGTAAATATAACTTGGTTCCTTGAAATTTACAAAGATTGTAGTTGAGTGAAATGACACACTTAGACCTGAACTGGTTTAATCTGTCCATTTCCCTGGGTGCTCTAAACTCTGTCCTTATATTGACCCAGGGGAGCATGGAACCAGGAACCCAGCCTTCTGACACCATCATGGGACACTTTTCCTAAAACATAGTTTTCCATCATTGTCATTATAATTTTGAGGGATGTTTTAACATGTAAGATGAAACCTATGTGATTTAGTATAAAATGCTGACAACATCATGTGCTTTACCCAGGGTCTGTGATGCTCCTGGGGAAAGTCTTTCTCAGCAGAAGTGAGGATAATTGTGTTTACTTTGAGCACTGATTTTGATGGCATCTTTAGGATGTGGCCAAGCAATAGGGTTGCCTCAGTATACTGATTGGTGGAGAAAACAAAGTCAATTCAACTGTCCCTTCTAGCAACTTTATGTGAACCAGATTTCATCTTGTATTCTGTGCCTTTGTTTTAACTTTACCTGAATTTCCCCACTTGAGTGTTTTATTGTTTTAATTTTATCGTATTTTATATATTTTGAAAGTTGCCATAAACCTACTTTTTGAAGAAACTAGGAGAACTTTTATTTTATCTAAAGATTTTATTTATTTGAGAGAGTGAGAGAGAGAGAGAGAGCGTGCAAGTGGGGGAGAGGGGCAGAGGAAGAGGGAGAGAATCTCAAGCACACTCTTTGCTAAGTATGGAGCCCCACTTGGGGCTCAATCCCATGACCCTGAGATCATCATGTGAGCTGAAACCAGGAGTCGGACGCTTAACTCACTGACCCACCAAGGTGCCCCTGGATAACTAACATTTAAACCATCAGGAAAAGATACATGTGTAAATAAATTGTGTCCAATGCCTTTTAACATATGTACATTTAAAATACAAAGAAATATAGATTTGGTTTTAGAAATAAATATATATTATATTAAATATAAACATTTAAAACAAACATATTTAGGATACATATTTTTAAGCATTGGACACAACTGTTAATATTTATAAGGTGGTCACGGAGACAAAATTAGAACGAGTTAGGAATAGGAAGAGGTTGATATTTTAAATAAAATCAAAGCATCATTTCATTAGAAGAAGAAGAGGTAAACTTCCAGACAGAAGAAAACAAACATGGTATTTACTCGTCTCTCTACTCCTCTGCTTTTCTGTTAACTCTGAATACACCAAGGATAAATATTATTGAAGATAATTACTTGCCTTGGGAAATATCATGGGTGTTTTTTACCCCTCAAACACAAACAATAGCCTCTTCTATTCCATCACACAATTTCTAAAATCAGACAGCACGGTCTTCAGCAATGTTTAGGATGCAGGACACTGACTTAAATTAAGCCTCGAGATGCCCAAAAAATGCCTCCTGGGAGTGAAAAACTTAGAAGGTCAATAATCCTCTACATACTCATGAAATAGAAAACTTGCTCCTAAAAAATAACTCATTTCCTCAACAACAAGGAGAAAGTAGAGCAGATTTTAGGATAAGTATTTTCTTGTACTTATCGTTGTTTCTGTGACAACATCCATCACCCTTCAGAACAAGACAGTCCCTAAATGCAAACTTTTTAAAGTAAAGCTGCTGCACTTTCTTCTCCCCACCCCAGATTTTAAGTCCTAACCACACCCAATGTGGGGCTCGAACTCACAACCCCGAAATCAAGAGTTGCATGCTCTCCTGACTGAGCCAGCCAGGTGCCCCTACTGCACTTTCTTATGGAAAACAAACCAACCAACCTAAACACTTATAAGTACTGTAATGCAAAGTTAAATAATTTTTCCCCAAGATGTTGCAGAATTACCCTTGTAATTTTGAAGAGAGTTCATATATAAATTGATTGATCTATGGTTTGCCTTTTTTGAAATGGAGGACATTGGTAGTCAAGTGGCTGGAGTTATTTGGCATGATCTGTAGATATGAGACCTTCTATAGTATAGTGTTAGGGATAACACAATATAGTGATAATATGCTATATATATATATATATATATATATATATATATATACACACACACACATATATATACACACATATGCATTTCTTTAGAGTGTATGAAATTATATAAACACTTGGAAAATGAACACTCCAAAATTCTTGATACTTTAGATACTTGTTTCTTCCTACATTAAAATATAGATTTCTTCCAATATTTATGGAGTGCAAATCATTAATAAGTTCAACTACATTCGAGTCAAGAATTTCTGTTTATCACAGATAATGCTAGAATTACACTTTTAAAAATTGGGCAAAATCAAGTGTTTGTAAGGACACGAAACAACAGAAGCCCTACCCCACTGCTTATGGGAGCATTTTATTCACACAACCACTTTGGAGAAAAGTTTGACACTGAGATTGGAGAAAATTGTTCAGATTACACTTGAGGAAATATAGCTGAAAGATAAAGAAATAAGACTTTTTTCCAGTTCATTAATTTGTTTTGTGAAATAGCTTTAATTATACAAAGAGACTGATGTGATCATTTGAATTGTCCTTCATGCCAGGATGACAGCCCAGTGTCCTATAGCACGTTTACATTTTGGATATTACTTTAGTCTTTGAGATACAAAGCTTTAGATAAAAGAGGGAAGGATTAAAGAAAAGAGCTAAATATCAACCATTCTCAGTAAAGAATAGTCTTATTTTATAATGTAGAAGAGATCCTTGATTGATGACAAAAAGAAATTAAGCAAAAAAAAAAGTATTTTGAGCTCAGAATTTCTCAAGATCAGAAGTCCTGCAAGATTGAGATGTCTAAAAGCTGAACTGTGTGGCTAAACTTTAATTATAATCCCTGAATTTCATGAGAAAAAGAAAGCTTCTGAGAGCAAAAAGACGTGAATGAACTGAAATTACGATTTAAAAAATAAGAATGACTTCTTTCCTGAAGTTTCTTTGACAAATGGTGCTGGGAAAACTGGATATCCATATGCAAAAGAATGAAATATTTCACCCTTATTTTATACCATAGAGGAAAACCAACTCAAAAAGAGTCAGGATTCAAACAAAGACTTGAAACTAAAAAACTCCTACAAGAAAACAGGGGAAAAGATGCATGACATTGGTGTTGGCAATGGTTTCTTGGACAGGACACCGAAAGCACAGGCAACAAAAGGACAAACAGACAAATGGGACTACATTAAACTAAAAAGCTTCTGTGCAGTGATCAACCATGAAAAAGCAACCTATGGAATGGGAGAAAATATCTGCAAACACCTCTCTGATGGGGTGAAGGTCCAAATCATACAAGGTACTTCTACAACCCAATAGCAAGATAAATAATCATAAATAAGCCAATTAACAAATGGACAAAAGACTTGAATAGACATTTCTCCAAAGCAGACATACAAATGGCCATGAGGAATATGAAAAGATGTTTACTATCACTCACCATCAGGAAAATGCAAATCAAAATCACAATGGGGTATCACCTCACTCCAGGTAGGATGGTTATTATCAAAAAAGAAAAGATAAATGTTGGTGAGGATGTGGAGAAAAGGAACCCTTGTGCGCTGCTGGTAGGAATGAGAAATGGTGCGGCCATTATGGAACACAGACCGTATGGAAGTTTCTCAAAAATTAAAAATAGAACTACCCTATGATCCCACTTCTGAGTATATACCCCAAATAATTAAAATTAGACCTTGAAGAGCTACCTCCACACGCATGTTAATTTTAGCATTATTCACAATAGCCACAATATGATACAACCTAAAAGTCCATGAGCAGATGAATGCATAAGTAAAGTGTGGTATAGACCTACAATGGAATGATAGCCTTAAAAAGGAGGAACCCCTACCATATGCAACAACATGGATAAACCTGGAGGACATTATGCTAAGTGAAATAACCCAGACACAGAAGGACAAAAATACTGTATGATTCCACTTATATGAGGTGTCTAAAATAGTCAAGTGCATAAAAATGGTAGAATGGTGGTTGCCAGGGGCTGAGGGCAGGGAGAAATGGGAAGCTGCTAACCAATTGGCATAAAGTGTCGAGTATGCAAGATAAGTTCTAGAGATCTGCTGTACAACATTAGGCCTATAGTCAACAATACTGAATCATGCACGTAATAAAATATATCTAGTGAGTGATAAATTATAAAAGTTTTCTTCAAATTCTGAGATAGATCTTGAGGAAGAATTTGGTGTTTTTTGTGTAAGTGAGAAATTATACAGTATCTCCAAAAGTCAGTTAAGAATGAATTATTGATGACAAGAGTTAATGCCACATGCTATTAGCTGTACAGGATAGTTAACTATTCACTTGGAAGACAAGGTGAAAAAGAAAATGAGTATCAGAAGGAAACCTCTGACCTATTAATTGCTTTTCAGTGAAATAAAGCACCATTTTATCTCACTTTAAAGAAAGTGAAGGGTACATGAGTGAAATAATACCAAGGAAGAAATTTCTTCGGACACAAACTATTTTTAGAAGATAATTTAATCAATTTGTTTTCTTAGACTTGATTTGATTGATAGTCAGTGATTCAGATGATCCCCTGACAAACCAGGTGACCAACCTGCCACAGAAGGAGTGATTTTAGGAAGACAGAGATAATGTGATCCGTTTCTCATGGGGCCACTCATGACTCAGACTTCTCTTGGTGCTGGCTGGTGCCCATGCGTGCCTGGGGATAAATAAAAGCTTGAAGAATCGTCCATTCACACATAGTGCTAACACGCGGAGAGGCTGATCCTTCAGAATCATATTAGGAATAAACTCCGAGGAGTGAAGGGATGTTGAAGTTCTCTTGGGTGGTGGTTACTCTCCAAAGAGAGCCACCTGCCGCTCCTTTCCTCCTGTTTCCACAAACTGCTCTCGTCAAGAGATGGCATGCAATTTACCCCCATCCCCAGCCCTCTTGAATTTGGGCTATCCTTCGTGACTTGCTTGACCACTAGAGTGTAATGGAATCGATGTTCCGGAATTTGGGAGGCTAGTGACAAGAAGACAGCAGATTCCATCTTATTCTTGCTCTGGGGAAAACCAGAATGTGTAAGGATTCTTGGCCGCCCCTCAGATGTTCACCCATCCTCAGACAAGATGCCTGACGTTTGAGCCTCCAGTTCCAGCCACCATTTGATGGCAACTGTCGGTGAGACCCCAAGTGTGCACTGTCTCATTGAGCCCAGTCAACGCACATGACTATGACAAGCAATAAAGTATTGTGTGAAACCCCTATGTTTGGGGGCAATACATGACCAAACATCCTGCCTTCAAATGAGAATATTTAGCATTTTATCCTATCCATTCAGCATTTAAAAAATCTCCAAAAGCATCTTCTTGGCATGTTTCTTGTTGTTGTTCATCTAATTAGTACCCTGTTAAATGATATGCCAAGAGTGTCTCTACTTCAGGCTACGTTTCTTGTGTAGGTGTATGTTTTGTGCGGGGCTGTCAACTCAGTGATGCTATAAGCCTCTAAATTCCTTCAAGACTGCTGCACACATTACTTTCTGGCATGCTTTGATTATATCCCCTCTGCTGTCTGTCCCTGGACTATTTATAGGAAAAACTGATGTAGTGAAGGAAGGCAAAAAAAAAGAGCCTACAAATAATATCAAAGCAAAATATGAATTTCTCTCTCTCCCTGTCATATTGGCCATTAATAACACAATCTGTTGATTCTCTCCTAAGATCCATTTCCTCAGAATATACTACAGTTTCTCCTGTGTAAGATGGAAATATCGGCTTCAATTTGCATTTTTCCTGATTACTGGTGAGGGTGAACATTTTCTTGCCACGTGTTTATTGCTTTTCAGGTGAATTGCTCATACATATTTTGTGCATAACCCATTTTTAGGATTTCTTTCTACTGGCTACTTTCTACTTGAGTAAGCTCTAAAGACACCCCTTGTCTGTGTCTTAGATTTTGAATCTGTTTATAACTTATTTTGTGCAGATATAGCAGAATTTCCTTTATGATTGTGCTGCTTTAAGAAAATCTTCTTTACCCTAATATCCTCAGGATAATTATCTAAATATTTCCTAGACATTTTAGATTAGCTTTACTCATTGAGGTGGTTAGAATATTTGGGCTTGACTTCAGTATCTACTATGAGCAAGGGATATATATACTTTTTTCCTCTGGCTGTTAAGTTTTCCCATTAGCATTTAATAAGAAGCCATCATTTCTAGTGATTTGTTAACACTGCCTCTTTCAGAAACCAGGTCTACACACACCTGGGTATGCGTCTGAGGTCAGCAGGCCCTTGTTTGGTCTCTTTATCTATGAATACTGTGGTCTTTTAAAATGTAGTATTTAAAAATTGTTTCTTGTTCTTCACAGCGTGTTTTGCTATTATGAATGGAAGTCTTTGGTGTTTGATATTTTGATTTTGATTAATAATTAATTATTGTTTTTCACTTTGGCATATCAAAGGGTCTAGTGCATCTAGCCAAAGCCAGTGATGCTGAAGTTGACTGCCTGATTTTTAACCCCAGCATGACCACTTGGTCATTGAGCGACTTACAATTCTGCTCATTTTTGCTTTATGAAGTCTGGGGCTAAGTTAATAAGAGCAATAATGTTTACAGTTATGCTGCTAATTGACTTTAATATCCCTTTTAACTCTATTATTAGCTCTTTTTCTGTGTGGCAGACATTGCAGACTTGAGATTTCAGTTCAATGAAAGTGTTATGATTAATCTTGATAAGTGAGAGGGAGTTTTGCTGAATGACGTAGGTATTATTATATTGTGATTGCTCCGGCAGAGGAACGAGGAAGAATGGTATCTTTAAACCGAAATTGAAATCTATTTTTCCACTGTACCGTGTCACTCACGTTTCCCCCCAGTTTCAGCATGTTTAGTATCAAATTTTTCTCAGGCCATGCCCCTCTGCACACACTTCCGTCTGATACTCTGTTTTAGTACCAAAAGAATGGTTTTCCAATTTAACCATGATTTCCGAAATCCTGATGACTTTTTATGGAGATAAATCAATCCCCCACAAATGTATAAATCCTCCGTTAATACTGGTTCTCACATGTAGGGATTCCATTTCCAAAAACCCATGTGACTGACTGAAGTCATGTGACTTGTGATGACACATGAGCAGAAGTGCTTCCGGATCAGAGAATTTAATTGTTGGTGTGAAACCCTCCTGAGAGTTTTTTCCCCTTTTGGTAATGGTTGCAAAGATGGCTGTGCCCCACCCCCCAACCTTGGCCTGTATCTCTGATGACTGATGGGCAGAGCCACCTGCTGTGTGAACTGGAGGAAAATTTAACCAAGCCACTGTGATTTGGGGTTATGTCTCCCAACACCTGGCCCATTCTGACTAGGAGGGGATGCTTTCATGTGGCATCAATACCGATAGATAGTTAATAGGCAGACTGGAGGTAAATTGATACCGAATACTGTGTTAATGGCCATTCATCTTATTCTATGATGAAATTTTTGATAAAACTGTGTGTGGTCTGAAATAATTTGGGAGGTAAAAGATCACAGAACCCATTTTCAGGACATGAAGAGCTGAAAGTGGCAAGTGCTTTTTATCCTTAAGTGGTGAAAGATAAAATTCAGAAGGTCTTTGTTCAAGACAGGATGATAGAGCTTATGTAGTGAGGATCAAATCAAAGGTATGGTTTCTACCCATTGTTAGAACTTCTAAGTGGATTAAAGAGACATGGATTTTTTTTTTTTTTAGATTGAGAGGCAGAATGTGTGTACAGTCAAATGTATCTTTTGACAGATTCTTTTGATAAGGTCATGCTTCTGCTTTTTAGTTATTTCTTAGAGATCCCGAAGTGATTCGGCCATATCTACAGCATATTCCTTTAACAAAATTGCTCTGATTGAATGAATTCTAAAGAAACCTCCAACAATCTTTTTTTTACATGCTTAAATTGTTGGGTCTTCTCACTCCCAAACAAGTTGTCTGTCTTTGTTGGTGTAAATATTTGTTAATTTTCCTTCCAAACTGGTGTGATTCCTTCTGGCAACAAATTGATTTCATCCAGTAGTTACTCAGAGTTTCTTACATAGGAGATGCTGACTTTTCAGAGACATCTGCATCATCTTAATAACAAAATCCATACTTAAGCAAATATTTTGTTACATCCTAAGCCTAGGGGCTACTCATATTGAATATTGCAATTTCCTATAGTACCCTGGGTGAATGTATTTTTGTTTTTAATAATCCCATTTTGGATTGTTCATTGTTAGTGTATAGAAATTAAAATTGATTTTTAAAATATTCTAATATCCCATTACCTTGTTGAATTAGTTTATTTAATAGTGTTTTTAGTTATTCCTTAGAACTTTATATATAAAAGATCATGGCATCTTTGCATAGAGTTATCTTTCTTTCAATCTGTATTAATTTTGTTACTTTTTGTTGCCTTTCTCTGACTAGGTCCTCTAGTACAATGTTAAATAGATGTTCTTCTAGAGCAGTTTGGGTTCACAACAAAATGAGAGGAAGGTATAGCAATTTCCCTACTTGAGGGAAGGTAACAATATACCTACTCCTATATGTGTATAGCCTCCCCATTATCAGTATCCACCACCAGAGCGGTAGATGTGTTATAACTGATGAACCTAGAGTAATACGTCGTTACCACCCAAAGTCCATAGTTTACATTAGGGTTCATTCTTGGTGTCATACATTCTACGGATTTGGAAAAATGTATAATGACATGTATCCATTGTTATAGTATCATAGATTTTCACTGACCTAAAAATCCTCTGTGCCCTGGTGCTCTGCCTATTCACCCCTGCCACCCCAAATCCCTGGAAATCACTGATCTTTTTAATGTCTCCATAATTGTGTTTTTTCTAGAATGTCATATAGTTGGAGTCATACAGTATGTCTTTACAGATTGGTTTCTTTCACTGAGCCATAGGCACTTAGGTTCTTCCATGTCTTTTAATGACTTGATTGCTTCTTTTAGCACTGAATAATATTCTGTTGTCTGGATGGACCACAGTTTATTTATCCACACCTACTGAAGGACATCTTGGTTGCTTCCAGGTTTGGGCACTTACGGATAAAGCTGCTATAAACATCCATGTGCAGGTTTTTGTTGGGACATAGTTTTCAACTCCTTTGGGGAAATACTGAGGAGTAGGATTGTTGGAACATATTATTAGGATATGTTTAGTTTTGTAAGAAGTTGCCAGACTCTCCCCAAATTGTCTATACCATTTTATATTCTCATCAGCAATGAATGAGAGTTCCTGTTGCTCCACATCCTCATTAGCATTTGGTGTGGTCAGTGTTTTGGATTTGGTGCATTCTAATAGGTCTGTTTGCATTTCCCTGAGGACATAGGATATGGAACATCTTTTCACATGTTCACTTGCCATCTGTATATCTTCTCTGGTGAGATGTCTGTTGATATCTTTGTCCTGCTTTTTAATCAGGTAGTTTTCTTATTGAATTGTATGAGTTCTTTGTATTTTTTGGGTAACAGTCCTTTCTCAGATGTGCCTTTTCCAAACATTCTCTCCCTGCCTGGGGCCTGTCTTCTCATTCTCTTAACATTGTCTTTCCTTGAGTGAGTTTTTAAGTTGTGTTATACTTTTCAACTCCAGAGTTTCCATTTATTTCTTTTCAGTAAGTTCTGTTTTCTTGAGACATTGTCATATCTTCCTTTAATTTTTTAAACATTTTTTTGCCTTTTAACATCTTTGATGTCTAATATATCTGTAATGTCTAATATCTGTGCTCAGATTTTTAAATTCCATTTTAGTCTGAAAAGCATTGCATTTTGTCCAGTGCTGCTTAGACATTACCCCTGGGTCAGCAGCAGTCACATTTTGCTCAACGTCTGTGCTCAAGCTCTCTTGGCCAGCCAGATTTTAGCCTGTACCATTTTATGTGTGTATGGCTTAGAGGCTCCTACTCTAGCTCAAGTTTAGGTCTTTGCCCCATGTTCAGACAGGGATTAGCAGTTTGGAAATCCCTCCCAATCACTCCTGGAAGGGCACAGTCTTGGGCATGACTGCGATATTCCAAGGCCACCAGGGATGGTTGTGATTTTATTTTTAAGCCCAGTTTCCTAAAGGTTCCCCTGGATTGCTTATTATTCAGCCAGTGTTTGGTTAGAATGTGTGCTTGATCCTCTAGTGACAGTGAGGCTTCTGTCCTTTGTGACCTGGGGACTGTTTTTACTAACCTCTGTCACACTGAGTTCTAATTTCCCCTGAGTGGGTGCAGCCTTCTTGACCCTCAAAGTTGAATGTGAAACCAGGATGGCTCTTTTTTTTTTTAAAGATTTTTTATTTATTTGACAGAGAGACACAGCGAGAGAGGGAACACAAGCAGGGGGAATGGGAGAGGGAGAAGCAGGCATCCTGCTGAGCAGGGAGCCCAATGTGGGACTCGATCCCAGGACCCTGGGATCATGACCTGAGCCGAAGGCAGACGCTTAACGACTGAGCCACCCAGGCGCCCCAGGATGGCTCTTCTTAATGGCTATGTCTCACCTGGATTCTGTTCAACTTCTAAGTGCCCATCATTGTGCTGTGGCTACCATTATCATGGAGCTATGTGCTCCCTGTTAAATACTCCACCTGGATCTCCATTGTTTTGTCAATCTCTTTGAGTGTGGATATCTCCATATTCTTTCCCAAAGTCCCCTCAGGCAGAATAGCAGAGTCCCTCATCTGTAGAGCCTGCCATTTTGGGACATTGTACAGGAGCTGCGGGTAAGGACAGTGGCCCCCTTATCCTGTGTGATATCATGCTCTAAAAGCAGGTCCTGGATGGCTAGTATAACCTAGTTGGCTTGGCTTCTTCCTCCAGCATGAAAATTCTACCTTAAGAGTCAGCTGGGGCAAAGACAATGAGGATCAATAATGCTTGGGTTGTTACACTTGGAGTAGGGCTTCCATCCTATATGGGGAAAAGGGAGCCTGGTCCTCTCAGCTATGCCTTTTAGGAAAATAGCTTCTGCCATCCAGAGCTATAGGAAATCAGAAATGCTAGTGACTTACTCCTTTGGTAAAGAACTATAGTCCTAGGGCGCCTGGGTGGCTCAGTCGTTAAGCGTCTGCCTTCGGCTCAGGTCATGATCCCGGGGTCCCGGGATCGAGTCCCACATCGGGCTCCCTGCTCAGCAGGAAGCCTGCTTCTCCCTCTCCCACTCCCCCTGCTTGTGTTCCTGCTCTCGCTATCTCTGTCAAATAAATAATCTTTAAAAAAAAAAAAGAACTATAGTCCTAGCCTGTGAGCTACAGGAAGAGGAAATCCTGTATTTTCAGGTGCCCCACACAGAGTAGTGCTTTTGCCACACGGAGCTGGGGGCATGTGGGTCATGGGTCAACTGCCCCAAATTTTCACTATTTTGTCCAAGCCCACAGACCTTGGTTTCTATAGGACAATACCCGCTAAAGGAATCAAGGATTCTTGGAGGAGATAGAGAAACTTCAGGATAAGCCTAGAGCATCTTGTGCCAAAAAGTAAATCAGTGTTTAAAATATTATGGGGACATGTCAGGACTCAGTTTGCAGGGGATCCCTGCAGGCAAAATTTGGAACAATCTGAGCATAAAATGATCGATAGTAACAGAACATGCACTGAATTAAATAAGCAAATAGGAGTCCATACTGATAGAAATAAATGAATGTTGGGAAAGAGAAAGCTGTCATGTTGAGCAGAAGACTAATAAATATAGAAATAATGGTTATTACGAAATCTGCTTTTTTGCAACTATCAGTAATGATGCAGGCAAATATCATTAATAGATGCTAAATACAGTGGATAAAATAGTAATGAACAGAACATTTACATAATCTCAAAGTATCTCCCTCAAATTACTTGTTAATCACAAAAGAAAAAATAGTAACTTTATAGGGAAGAAAACTGGTTGACATCATCTAATGAAATGATCAACAACTTAGCATTACCAACCAACGGACAAGGTGACACCCTGCATCTTCTAAAAGAATGCAGTGGGAAGACACAGCATCAGGTTTGTGGTATTCCTGCTAAAAATGCATAACCTGGATCTAGTCACAAGGAAACATCAGGCAAATACAAGTGGAAGGACATTCTGTAAATTAACTGGCCTGTGTCCTTCAATAAGGTCACAAAAGACAAAGGCTGAAAACAGGTACCTAACAACTGAATGATTCTGGATTGGACTTGGTCCAAGAAAAATTATGAAGGACATTATTAGAACAGTTGGTAACGTTTGAATATGAACTGTGGAATATATGAGAGTCTTGTATCAGTGTTAAGTATCCTGGTTGTGATATATTGTGATTACATAAGAGAAAGGCCGTATTTAGGAAATAGCCATGGACTTTATTTGTGGAAAAAGAGATGTAAATGATGCTCAAGCCATTCAGAAAAATACATGTATATATTTGAAAATTCGTAATGTGTCATTG
>NC_138384.1:9900393-9956294 GCF_054177405.1 Leptonychotes weddellii | reverse complement strand
CCCCCCCCCCCCCCCCCCGGCCGGGGCTCTGCTTGAGACTCTCTCCCTCTCCTGCTGCCTTCTCTTGCACGTGCGTTCTCCCTCTCTCTCAGAAAAAAAAAAAATGGCAATGGAGAAAATCCGTTCCTATTAAACAACAGGTTAATTTTAATCAATCATTTGCTTCAGTAAAAACAGCTTCACTTTGCACTCCCCGGAATGGCAGAATGCTTTAAGGAAATGTTTGATGTAATATTATGTACCCACTAAATATCATCACAAAATACATGGTTAACATAACCATATAAAAGCATTGATGATAGCTGTATAAAATTAGTATGTGAGCTTGGAGTGGAAAGAATTTTGAAAATAATTTGTGATGCAATTCTGAGCATCCTTCTCTACTTTATTTCCGAGAAAGCGAATAAAAAGCCAAACAGATCGGTCTTAGCGTCCAGCACAAATACACTGCAAATGTTCTGAGCCTACAGCCATCGAATTCAAGTGAATTCATTTTTGTGGGCATTAAATGAAATGGAAACAATGAAGGTTGTAGTGTTCAACCAATTCGGATTGAGGACGGATTACCCATTTGTTAGGAAAATATAACTCCAATCCTCACTTTCTACTTTCTCATGGCCCCTGCCACGGCCACACTGAGTCCACAAAAAGACCACTCCAATTTATTTCCTTTCTTGGGGAAGCAGGCACAGAGAGAACCACTTCCCAAGTTCTAGATGCTTGTTTGGTAAAATTGAACTCAGTTGGATACATTCATGATACGTACTCTCTGCAGCAGAGGATGAAACAAAGGTTTTGGCACGGAATTTTTTTAAAAGCTCCAAGCACAACAACACACACATACAAACCTCATCTGCAAACTGCTGGTGTTCTAGGCACGAGCACAAAAAAAAAATCAAAGGAGGGGAAAAAATTGAGTTTCTCCATTTGTGTTGACTAAATTATTGGAGATAGGATAGTTTTTCTAAGAAATTTTGTAATCGCAAGACTTAATATGAGATAAAACACTGACTACATAGAACTTTGGCTTCATTCTTGTAAGTATACTTTCACATCTCTATAAACCATAAATTCAAGTAATAATCCTGAATGTAGGTTTCAAAAGTACTGTGAAAGCAACCGGGGCCTGTACAAAACAAGGCAGTTTTAAGAAGATACCTGTGAAGAATCTCACTGAGTAGTTAGATGGGGGGATTGAGAGCTATTCCTCTGGATAGGCAGGAGGCATCCAAGGGTCTGTTTATGATTGGTTAAAACAAATCCTCCTGCTTCTTCGTCAGGTCCAAGGCCAGCCTAGCATCAGTGAGATCACTCAAATTCTTTAACAAGGCTGGTGGGTTAGAATAATTTTTGAGACACCGTTCTTATCTTGAGATGTCTTAGGCAAGTACTGTAAGGGGAGATTTTTCCTTTTACACAATTATAAAGAAGGGTTTCTAGTAGATGATCCTGGAGAAGTAATATCATAGAATATTGTCAAAAGTGTCTATTCCCAAAGAAATTAAGTTGGAGAAAGTCTGTTTCAAAAGCAAAAAATCCATGAACTACATAATGACTAAAAATGACTAATCTCAAGGGAGAGGACCAGCCCATGCTCCATCTAAATCAGAACTCCGCCATTGCAAGTGGATGTCTTTACAAATTATGTATGTGAAATACACTGGATGTATATACAAATGTATGCATACATTTATAACATGTATATAAAATGTAGTTAAAGTATAAAAGTATTAATACAAGAAAAACCTGGGTACCTCCACTCAGTTCAAGAAATCACACAGTACTGGTTCCTTTGAAGTCCATTTTTCCTGCTGATCATTAACTTGCTTGAGTTTTAAGACCCTAAAATCAGGCTTGATCCCACAACGTTATTAAATTTATGAAGTGCCATACCATGGATAGGGTTTTAGAATCTAGGAAATAAGGCCAACGAGGCATTTTTATGAACTCAATGAATGAAATACCTAGCATTTCAAGGTGGGGAGGGGAGAAAAAGACTATAACACCTATACAAGGAAGGTTTTTCTTCTCCCCTCAAATAAACTGAATAACATTTCCTCTACGCTCCTAGGCTGTCTGGCTGGGGCTCTGCAAAAGACAGATCAACAATGGAAAAACAGGAGTTTATTACCATGTGTATCTCCCACAGATGGCAGTCCTCAGTGATAAGGAACCCGAAGAACTTGGGCTTATATAGCATCAGAAGAAAAAGAACCGTAACTTTTCAGAGAGGTGACAAGACAAAGGAAAAGGACTTTGAGTGAGAAGCTAAGGGCTACCTAGTAATGTTTGTTAGGTCCCCCTCGTGCCATCTCGGAGCTGACTGGGGTCTAGAGTTTTCTCCAGTGATTAATATCTGTCCTTCCTGGTAGAGAAGGGAGAGGGGGACACGTGCACAAATTTATGTCCTGCTTTTAGGCAAACAACAGGACAGAGAGTTTTTCTTGTCTCTGCTTCTCACTTGCCTTTAACTCAAAATAATCCTTATGCCAAAGTGGTATATTCAGCTACTCTTGTGTCAATAATTAAAAAAATAGGGGCACCTGGTTTAGTCCGTTAAGCATCTGACTCTTGATTTTGCCATGGGTCATGATCAGAGGGTTGTGAGATTGAGCCCCATGTTGGGCTCCATGCTGGGCATGGAGCCTGCTTGGGATTCTCTCCCACTCCCTCTGCCTCTCCCCCAAACTCCACCCTCTCTCTCTCTTCCTCTCAAAAAAAAAAACAACTAAATAAAAGGTGGAATAAGAAAAAGGAACCTAGAGTATGGGCTCTGAAAACTAGACTTTCAATGTTATTATGCAGATTGTTGATTTTTGAGAAGTAAATGCTAGCAAATACATCTCCATAAATCCATGTCTTAGAGAGTGGTTTAATTTCCTTAGTATTAGAAGTTGTCATTAGCAGACTGTATGGGATGATGAAGACTCCAGGAGGAGGAGGAACCCATGGGACCAGATTAAGGTAACTTTACCTCTATACAGAATTTTGAAAGTTGAAAAATAAGGCCATGGGTAGAAAGCCAAAATTATCTTCTGGCCTCCATACAGAGAAAAAAATCGCCAATATCTAGAAAAGAACAATTTGCATTTTAAGGTGTATCCAATGATCTGAGAGATAGCAACACATCAGGTGAATAATAACTTCAGCTGCTGCAAGCTTTTCTTAACATCTCTATTTAGTGCTTGAATGCATCCTTCTATTCTGTTCTATCTGCTACTCTCCCAAAGTACCCAGCCCTGCACAATATACAAAGTCATCATTTTTAAGGCTAACTACATCTAATTCTTAGCCTGGGTGGTAGGTGTCTAGACAAACTCTACAAAAAGCTGTATTTCCACATCTCTTTTTTTTTCATATCACAGTGAAAATGTCAATTGCAAATGTCTTTACTTCCCAGATTGTGTCCTGGGTCCCCTGTAGTTACAGGAATAATATTCGCTTCTCATCAGAAGGTCAGAATCTCCTTACCTTTATGGCCAGGGAAGCACCGTTCCTACTTCCCAAATTGGATCCTTTTCTCAAAAAGTGGCATCTTCTTTGCCTGAGGGCACTCTTCTGATATTCATATATTTCAAAGCAAGCTTCATTATCCAGAAAAGAAAAATTATGATTGTCTCTGCTTCTCTGAAACTGTAAAAACTCACAAGAACCTGGTCTATGTCAAGTCACCTGAATTTTCCCCCATTAAGTAGCGGATTTATTCAATAAGAAGGGGATAGGAATATTTCTCAGACACTTTTCAGGAAGACATTATCAAAATTCCATCTAGCCTGTTAGAGGGTTTTTCTGTAGAGCAGGCTCACTGCCTGTGAGGATTAATTTTATAAGATACCAGTCCAGATGCTGCCACAAAGGTATTTTTTACATGTGACTAACATCTAATTCAGAAGAATTTGAATAGAGTAGATTATCCTCCATAATGGGGGTGGGCCTCACCCAGAGTCTTCGGTCTCCCAAGGAAGAGGGGATTCTGCTAGCAGACAGCTTTTGACACTCAAACTGCAGCATCAGCTCTTCCCTGAGTCACCAGCCTGCCCTGCAAATAAATGTCAGACTTGCCAGCCCCCACAATAACATGAGCCAATTCTTTTAAATCCATCTCTTTCTCGGTCTCTATGTATAATGGAACGTACACACATCCTATTGGTTATGTTTTTCTGTACAACTGTGGCTAGGAGACTACCCCTCTAGAGGACAGCTTCGGTCCTTTTAAAAACGTTTACATACATTGACCTAGACGGTCTTCACATTACCCTCAGCTTTATCAAACTTTACATAGGCACCTGATCTTCCTTTTCTAGAACATTTATGGTAGAAAGCTTGTCAGTTTTTTTTTTTCCCCTGCCTCTCTGAGATGATAAATCTTTTAAAAAGCCTCTTGCTGGTTTTGTATCCCATCTTTCTGAACATAAAACCTCGGGGAAGATAGCACCTGACACTCCCCAGGTTCTGTGAGACTATAGGAGCATAATTTGCATGTGTGCCTTGCTCCTGATTGTAAAACTACTTCCTGTCACTTTTTTGGGGTAAAGCCAATGAGCAAACACAGATGACTTGTTCTGCCTCTCACACCAGCACTTAAAAGCTCCCTCCTGTCCTCTGTTTCGGTGAAGTTGAGCTCAGACTGAGTGCTGGTCTGTCTCCCCAACTGCAATTGCCTAGAATAGTCTTCCTTCCCTGTTCAACTTCGCTGCGGTCTTTGGTTTGGCCATATAGAGAGCCTATTCATTCCTGAATTTGGTACTGAAGTTACTCATAATTGGCTGGAAGTCAACAGTGGGGTTTCCATAATATAGTCAGATCTCCTCAGTCCTTCAAAAATTGTGTGCCTGCCTTAAAATGAAGTTTCTTATTAAAACAATTTTTTTAAGCATACTGTTCATGGGAGAAGTAAATAGTGAACGTAAGCCCTAGGATTTGAAAAAAATAAAGTTTTCAGTAAGACTTTGAATCTGGAGAAAGTCTGGTAGCCATCTATCGTGATTGTCAATTTTCTCTCTTTCTCAATTCACTGGGTATGTGTTAGATCCTTTTTCCTGTGGCATTCATTTCTTCTCACTCCATTGACCAAAACTTAACTCTGCACCGTGAACAGAGGTTAAAATCAAACTAAGCTAGATACCCCAAGTCCAACGTAATTCTTTTTATCCAAAATTACTCCTAGGAAATGAAGGCTCAAGTATCATCCTGATATTGCAGGATATTGTGCTGTTTGTGAATGTTTATTGGTGAATGCTTAATACATTTAGATTTTAGATTATTTTTCTCCTCTTGGGCCATTCTGATTCCCTAGAGATGAATACATAAATATTTTGTTGAGTTTAAGCCTCACAAACCAAGTATTTATGAATTATAGACTAGAATCCTCTCCATATTGTGAGAATCTGAGACACAATGGCCTCCTCTCAATCCTATTAGAGAGGCCAGGGCCCATTGTCTGGACCACAAGTCTGATGGTCAATTTGTCTTGACCTGCTTTGAACTGAAAATTACTGTCCTAGAGGGTGTCATTTCCTATGATGATATATAGCCTTCCTACACACAGTGTTCCTATTGTTTAGCCATAACCTTCTAGAATTTGTCTGCATATACAGAATATCAAGCCCTACCTAGACTGGTCTGTGCTCATAGTGTTTATACTTCTAGAATGATTTACTCAAGAGCTCAATGTAAGACTCAGGTTAGAATCAGTGTATTTACTCGTTGATCAAATAAGCTGCACATAGTACATGTGCCAACTGAAGATACCAGCCACAGTATGTTCACAAACTGGAAAGTTTCGCTGAGCTCCATGTCTAGAATTTTCAGTGGGGCTCCATTATGTAGGCATGATTTGTTAAATCATCGGATTTGTGATGGAACTCTATCTCCAAATGCCCCCCTTCTTCCCAGAATTTGAGCTAGCCCAAAGTCACAACGCTTTAACCGGGGGTGAGTCTCTCTGGGCACCAGCCTCCATCCAGAAGCCAACTAGAGCCCCACCTTGAGTCCCCTCATTAGCATAATAAAGACACACCTGTCACCCAAATTCCAAGGGTTTTACAAATTCCTTACCTGGAACCAGAGGCAAAAAACAGATATAGTCTTTACTATACCACAGCTGATAGCTCTAAAAATTTAGGATGCGTGAAATCCAAAAAGGAGGCTGTTGATTCACCCTCTGTACACCTGAACTGAGCTTCAGAACTTCCTAATTTTCAAGAGCATATAAAGAATTCTATATGGCTGAGGAGTGTGTAAATTGACACCATCATTTGAGAACAAAAACCTGTTAAAATCCACTAAACCTAAGCATATGAATACCCCTGATTTAGCAAATCTACTTCTAGGCAAACACTTGATTAAAGTGTCCACTGTCAGGAGAAATGGACACATCTGAAATGCACACACACCCACACAAAAGATGGCTGGGTTTCTGTGTCATTTACCCTTCCCAGTCTTCCAGCTCATTGTTTTTGAGCTATTTTATTTTATTTATTTATTTTAAAGATTTTACTTATTTGTCAGAGAGAGACAGCACAAGCAGGGGAAGCTGCAGGCAGAGGGAGAAGCAGGCTCCCTGCTGAGCAAGGAACCCAATGTGGGACTTGATTCCAGGACCCTGGGATCATGACCTGAGCTGAAGGCAGACGCTTAACCGACTGAGCCACCCAGGTGTCCCATTTTTGAGCTGTTTTATAATTTGTAGTTTCTTATAGTACTGTAAATTGTTTTTCCATAGAAATGCTAATGAGTTTAAGTTTGTGGAATGCAACTGATTATTGTCCTGTAAATGTTAGCAAATTTAGCATTTACGTGTAAATTCACTTCCTGCATTCCTGATTGTGTATATATAGGTATATTGTTTGAACTGTCCTTTGAACCAGTGGAACATTTTGCTGGCTTGCTAATTAATTGAGTTCTACAAGATCTGTGGCATGTGCTCTTTTTACCTTTGCATCAAAATTATGATTTTGCCCTTTAAAAAAAAATGTAACCTTTACCACCACCAAAACCAAATGCTGGACAGTTCATGGAAACATTATTTACATGTGGGTAAGAAAGTGTTAACATTGGGTCTGCAACTCTGTTTCATTGTCCTCTGGGACAACTCACTTCTGTCCTTTAAACACACTGATGGAATTTACTACCTGGAAGGTCAATGAAGGTCTTCTGGGGCTACTGTAGACTGATTTCTTACCTTATTTTTCAGCATGCTATACCTGGTCTGTCTGGGTTGTATACTGTATATAAACCTCCAGTGAGGATGTACATGGGGTGGGAGTTTTCACTTCATCCCTCTGAAACCAAAAGGCATCTTGGTCTAGAAAACAAGCTGAACTATGGAGCTGCATCTAGAAAGAGACAAAGTAGTGATTACTTTTGACATTAGAGCATTTTCTAAAAATCTTGCTGGATTCTCATCTAATACTCCTGGAGGTGTAGCTTTTTGGTCACAGTGTATTTGAGTAACAATCCACAACTGATAAATGTGCAAGTAGTTTTGAGCTCAATAAAGTTAGAGGTTAACCAGAAAATATTGATAATATAATTTATTGGCCTTTAGACAGCCAATCTTATACATAATTTAGCAATCTTAGACATATTTAGACATTTCTTTCTTGACTCATCTCCTTCTTTCTCCATTGTTCTTTAAGTGAGCTCTTGTATTCTTGATGGTTCCCTCATTGATGAGTTTAATAAAATTTTGAGAATTGTCCTTTACATCCTATTATCATTCAGGCCTAAGAAAAAAAAAGGCCTTCTAATATGCTCTCATAAAAATGGAGGTCATATATTTCATTATATACCATTAAATATTACTTAAATTTTAAATAGTTTAAATTTCACTATTTTTATGAGTAGATGCAACAGTTCTTCAAGTCAAGAAATGTTCTTCTGGGAAAGACAAGGTCAATATTTATCACAACAGCTTGGATTCATAGTTACATTTTTAGGATACTTATGGTTAGGACCATTGTGGGCTTTTGTCTTTCTTATTTATGGTCCTAGTGGAAAAGAACATTTGTTTTTTAAGAGGTTACCTATATCCATTTCTTCACACCAGCAGCAATAGCCACCTTAACAGAACTTTGTGCCTTTGTGGGAAGTTAACATCTTAACTGTCTGTTAATGAGAAAAAAGATCCTTCATTTTGTTTTGGGTGGGATATTTGAGGAAAATATAGAAATTGCTATCCAAAGTTAATATAAAATGATATTTCATAGGGAAAAAAGTTTTTTTTTCCTTTTTACCTTCACAAATTTTTGAAAAATATTTCCCTGTTACCATATGGGTTCTGAATTATTTTTTAATATCTTGTAATACAGAGTTCCATATTCCAGTCCTACATGTAGGGAGCTTGGAAGTCATTACTCTATCTTAACAATAAATAGAAATAATGGAACAAATAAAAAACTCAAAAATTCATCTCAGATCTTCCAAAGATGTGAGGTTGCTGGGCAAACTGCTGCACCAAACTTGGAGACATAGGTAGAAACAGAGAATCACAACTTACCAGAGTGAAACCCACAAGCAGAAACCTTGGCTGGAACCGGACCTGGGGTCCTTTCACCCAGTACATCATGTCCCTAGAGCAAGAAAAAAACTCAAACAGTACTAAAAGGTCAAACCATTTGAAAAAATAGAACAAGCATCAGAACCAGACTCCCATGTCAGGGATGTTAAATTTAGCAGACCAGAATTCAAAACAACTGACTGATACACTAAGGGCATATATGGATAAAGTAGAGAGTATTCAAGCACAGATGTACCCTGTAAACAGAGATGGAAATTCTAAGAATGAATCAAAAAGAAATATGAGTGATCAGTAACACTGGAACAGAAATGACACAACTGAGTAAAGAATCTCTGAACTTGAGGACACCTCAATCGAATCTTCCAAAACTAAAAAGCAAAGAAAAGCACTCAAAACACATGCGCGCGCTTGCACACACACACACACACACACACACACACACCACAGAATATGCAAGAACCCTGGGGCAATTACAAAAGGTATAATATATGCATAATGGAAATATCAGAAAAAGAAGGAACGGAAGAAATATTTGAACCAATAAGGCCTGAGAATTTCCACCAATTAATGTTGGACACCCAACCACAGATTGAGGAAGAAAAGTGAACACTAAGGACAATAAATGTGAAAACAAAAAGCAAAAAAATTACACCAAAGTATATCCTAGCCAAGCTTCAGAAAATCAAAGATAAAGAAACACCTTCAGAAACCAAGCAAGCAAGAAGAGCAGAGAATGAAGTATTTAAAATGAGAGGGTAAAAAAAAGTCACCAATCTAGAATTCTGTACCCTGTGAAATTATACTTCAGCAGTTAAGGAGAAGTACTTTCTCACACAAGCAAAAATTGAGTGAATTTGTTGCCAGTAGATTTGCCGTGCAAGAAATGTTAAATTCTCAGCAAAGTGGGTATAGAAGGAATGTATGCCAATGTAATAAAGAACATATATGACAAATGCAGTTAACATCATACTCAGTGGTGTAAAACTGGAAGATTTTCCTCTAAGATCAGGAACAAAGCAGAGATGCCCATTCTCACCACTTTTATTCAGTATAGTATTGGAAATCTCAGCCACAGCAATTAAGAAAGAAAAATAAGAGGCAGTGAAATTGGAAAAGAAGTAAAACTGTCACTATTTGCAGATGACATGATACTACATATAAAAAACACCCTTAAGACTCTACCAAAAAACTATTAAAATAAATGAATTCAGTAGAGTCACAGGACACAAAAATAACATACAGAAATTGGTTACATTTCTAATATACTAAAAACTAGCTATCAGAATAAGAAATTAAGAAAATAATCCCATTTACAATTACATTAAGCAGAATAAAATACCTAGGAATAAATTTAATGAAGGAGGTAAAAGGGCTGTACTGTGAAAATTCTGAGACAGTGACAGAAGAAATTGAACATGGCACAAATGGAAAGATATACCATGCTCATGAATTGGAAGAATACTGTTAAAATGTCCATACTACCCAAAACAATCTACAGATTCAATGCAATCCATCCCTATCAAAATATCAGTGACATTTTTCACAGAACTAGAACAGAGAAACCTAAAGTTTGTATGGAGCCACAAAAGACTTTGAATAGCCAAAGTAATCTTGAGAAAGAAGAACAAAGCTGGAGGTATCATGCTCTCTGATTTCAAACTCTACTACAAACCAGTAGTAATCAAAACAGTATGGTACTGGCACAAAAAACAGACCCACAGATCAGTGGAATAGAATAGAGAGCCCACAGATAAACCCACAATTACATGGTCAATTAATTTATGACCAAGGAGGCAAGAATATACAATGGGGAAAAGACCATCTCGTCAATAAACAGTGCTGGGGAAACCGAGCCACTATCTTATAGCGTATACAAAAATAAATTCAAAATGGATTAAAGACTTGCATGTAAGACCTAAAACCATAAAATTCCTAGAAGAAACCATAGGCAGTAAGCTCTTTGACATAAGTCTTAGCCTTTTTTTTTTTTTTTGGATCTCTCCCCTCAGGTAAGGCAACAAAGGCTAAAGTAAACAAATGAGATTAGATCGAACTAAAAAGCTTTTATGTAGGGAAGGCAATCATCAACAAAATGAAAAAGCCACCTACTGAATACAGGAAGATATTTGCAAATCATACATCTTACAAAGGGATAATATCTAAAATATATAAAAAAACGTGTACAACTTAATATGGAAAAAAAAAACCCAATTATAAAATGGGCAGAGGACTTCAAGACATTTTTTCCCAAGAAGACATTCAGATGGCCAAGAGGCACATGAAAAGATGCTCAACATCACTCATCATCAGGGAAATGCAAATCGAAACCACAGTAAGATATTATCTTGTATATGTCAGATTAACTATTATCAAAAGAACAAAAAATAACAAGTGTTGGCCAGGATATGGAGAAAAGGGAACACTTGTACACTGTTGATGGGAATGTAAATTGGTGCAGTCACCAGGGAAAACCGTATGGAGGTTCCTCAAAAAAGTTAAAAATAGACTTACCACATGAGCCAGCAGTTCCACTGAAGCAAATGAAAACACCAATTCAAAGAATCAGATGCACCCCTACGTTTATTGCAGCTTTATTTAGAACAGCCAAAATATGGAAGCAATCTCAGTGTTTGTCAATAGATAAATGGATAAAGAAGATGTGTACACACACACACGATGGAATATTATTCAACCCTAGAAAAAAATGAAATCTTACCATTTGTGACAACATGGATGAACCGAGAGGGTATTATCTGGGTGAAATAAGTCAGAGAAAGACAAATACCATTTCATTTCAGTTACATGTAGAATCTAAAAAACAAAACAAATGAACAAACAAAACAGAAACAGACTCATATAGGAAACAAGCTATAAGTTACCAGAGGGGAGGAGCTGGGAGCAGCTGAAGTAGGTGAAAGGGATTAAGAGGTACAAAATTCCATTTATAAAAGAATTAAGTCACAGGGATGTAATGTACAGCATAGTGGAAAATGTTAACAGTTCTTCAGAGATAGGTCCAAAACTCAGATGCACATAAAGGAAGAGCACAGAGAAGGAGGAAGTGAAGGCAAAATAAAAATGTTTAATTTTCTTATTCTAAATTAATAGATAACTATTCAAAATAATAGCAACAACATATTTGATTATGTATGTTTATATGCTTATGGATACATACAAATGAAATGAATGGCAGCAATTATACAGGGACAAGGAGGAAAAAATAGGATTATTTTGTCATTTTAAGGTACTCAAACTACTTGTGAAGTGCCTGTAACAGAGCATCAAACTACATGAGGCAAACGCTGATAGAAATGCAAGGAGAAAGAGATGGATCTGCTGTCAGAGTTAAGATACTTCAACATTCCTGTATTGGAAATGGAAAGATCCAGCAGGCAAAAAACTAGTAAGGACATACTGAAGTCAACACACCTGACGCTGGATGTAATATTGTCCATAGACCACTTCATCCAACAACAGCAGTTACATATTCTTTTCTTCTCAAGCTCACAGAGAACATTCTGGGCCCTAATACACCTTAACAAATTTGAAAGAATAGAAACCATACAAGATCTGCACTCTGACCAGAATGGAATTTAACTAGAAATTAGTACCAGAAAGAGAGCAGAGAAATCCCCAAATGCTTGGAGATTAAAAAAGACGCTTGTAACACATGGGCCAAAGGAGAGATCACAAGACCGAAATTTTAAAATATTTTGAACTAAATTAAAGTGAAAACACAACTTACCTAAATCTGTAGAATGCTGTGAAAGCAGTGCTTACTGGAGAATTTGAATCTTCCTCTTCATGGAGCAGGGGACAGACCTGCAGTTGCCCCTCCTCCCACTGCATCCTCCCAGTTTCTTTGACTTTCAGGCCAGATGCCTGCTTAGCTCCATTCACGCAAGGGCACCAGCTCCTGGGGCAAGACACTCACATCATCAAGGTTGAGGACATCACAGACTTACATAGGTTCCTGTCCATCCTCATAGGTTCCAGCTCTTGTCTGCGGGTTCCATCTTCTCCATGATGACCCCATTTTACATTTTTCTTCCTCCTTTAACTGCCAGTCACATTGACTTCAACCTCAAGCATCAAAGGCAACAGGCTTCGAGACCACTTTACCAGCTCTCATAACTGCATAAGGTCAAATCCCTAAGATAGGCAAACAGGCAACCTACAGTTAACTTTGTGCTTAATGATGAAAGACTGGGTATTTCCCTCTGATTTCAGGACCCACACAAATTGTTCACACTTACCATTTCTATTGGCTAAATATAGAATAAGTTTATGTTTATTCTATAGAATAGTATTGTACAGCAGTAAGTATTGACATAAGTCTTAGCCTTTTTTTGTTTTTGTTTTTTTGATATCTCCCCTCAGGTAAGGCAACAAAGGCTAAAATAAACAAATGAGATTAGATCGAACTAAAAAGCTTTTACGTAGGGAAGGCAACCATCAACAAAATGAAAAAGCCACCTTTTTCATTAGAAATGAAATTTGAGCTTCTAGCCAAAGAAATATGGCTGGATAAAGAAATACAAGGCACACTGCTGGAAATGAAGATAACTAACTGTCTTTACGAATAGCCTGATCATCTATGTAGAAATTTCTGAAGACTCTACGTTAAAAAAAACGACTAAAAAAAAGAGTGAGTTTAGCAAGGATACAGAATGTAAACCAAACAAAGAGTACATTAAATACATATGGTTAGTGGTCCAAGAGCTGGACACTTAACTGACTGAGCCACCTAGGTGCCCCCTAATTTTAATTAATTTAAATAACCATATGTGATTGGGGGCTACCCTAACATAAAGTCCTTTTCACCTGCATCTACTATTCTGGGAGTCTATAGCTATGCCAGTAATTTAAAAAAAAAAAATCATCTTTCAGTTTTATTTATCTCAAAATTTTATTATAGGCCGTTTGCGTTAATCGTCTATGATAGAGTGTGAATTAGAGAAGCCACAATGCAACCTCAAGGACAGACAGTAAATACACTGACTATAAAAAAGCTGTTTAATTGGTATGTGTGTGATTTCTGACTCTTGTACGTGTCATCACACACAGCCTGCTATTGGATCAATTTCACCACGTATAGCCTGTGAAAGAAGCAGTGCTACTTGGATGCATCTTCAGTGATGCTCACTGCAGGTAAACAAGACCAATGGTGTTAAATTATTTTCAAAGAAGCAAAATATAAAATGACTTGCATTTGGAGACCACCACCCAGGGAGCTTAGTGGCAGATTTTTGACAGTTTGCCTGAATTTGCTCATTCCTAGACGTTAGCTCATTAAAATATTGTCTCCACAGATCTGCCTCCTTTTCTGTGGTGTTTTAAGATGTGCATGGTATTCTTAAATGGAATCACTAACTTTCCCATACACCTTCGTGTAAGAAACAATACTGAAAAATACTACTCTGCTTTTTTGTGATGTGTGAATCAAGACCTGGAAGTACAAGTCATCAATTGACTTACTTTCATACACCTACAAATCTTCACCTTGTAGAAAACACAGCCATAAAAAAAGGAGTCCCTGGAATAACCTGCAGTGTTTTACTGTCATTTATGATCAGATTCATTCTTATGGAATGTCTATTCTATACACAGAGCAAGTTGAAATTAAATTTTTATTGTTCAGGTAACCTGGACTCAAAGGATTTGTTCCTATGGAGGAAAATAAAGGTTCTTTCTAGAAACTGTACTTAACTATGAATACATATACATTCCATTATATATATTTATATATATATATATTTACACTTCTATATGTATATGAAATATGTCCACTGAAGCCTTATGGAATTAAATCCAGAGATCACACAAAACATGTAATAAATGACAGGTATGGACAATATAATGCAAAACAGCTTCAACAGATCCTCCAAGGAACATAGCTCTGGTGAGGTCCCCTGTTACATAAGAGTCCCATGGTCATACGGAATGGGGAAATGCTGTCCAACTCCCCTCTGGAAGATGCATTGAGCACATCTGCACCTTAAGGCAACTGAACTCATATACAACAGTGGAAAGTGGATACTAGTATCCCACCAAAGAGTTTACAGATGTATTTGACCAAAGTACCTCTTTCCATGGAAACACTTACTAACCTGCTCTAGGACTAGTGATCGAAGGAACACAATTTGGGGAAAACCATCACAGAAAGCTCCATTCATTTTTCAATGTAAGTTACAGTATTCATTTCAGTACTGATTCCAATACAATGGCCATACCTTACGGGGTTTACCCTATTTTCCTAAGTTTGTGACAGCCTTACCTAAGATGTGTCTTCCTATATTTAGTCAAAACAGATGCCAATATAATAATCTTTGCATGTATTTTTTTCATTGAAAATTACATCTTTGTATGCACATGAGTTTATGCATATAATGTAACACATCCTATATTAAAACAAAGTATTAGGGGTGCCTGGGTGGCTCAGTTGGTTGAGTGTGGGACTCTTGGTTTCAGCTCAGGTCATGATCTCATGGGTCATGGGATCCAGCTGTGTGAGGCTCTGGGCTCAGCAGGGAGTCTGTCTGAAGATTCTCTCCCTCTGCCCCTCCCCCTGTGCGTGCGTGCGTGCATGTGTGCTATCAAATAAATCTTCTGAAAAAAAGGAAATACAAATGATATACAATATTATGTTTTGACTTTATATATGAACAGATTCTACATATAGTTGATGGGCTGCAATTTCCTATTGATTGAAACGTACCAACAGGAGACAAGCTGTAAAAAGATCCCTGGGCCTTTGGAGCTTCTCCTAATTTCTGACGGTCTAACTGCTTGGCTGAGTCAGTTGATCTAATTTTTATACGCAAAAGAGGGATAGAAGACATTAAAGTAATTTATATCTTAGCCTGTTTTAAAATGAATCTCGGGGGATTTCTAGAAATACATATTCTTACATATAAAAATATTCATCTTACATAGAAGAATATGAATCTCACATAGAAGATAAAAATATAAATGGTTAAAGGGGAAACGTTAGTACAAAGATAAAAAAATAAAAGGCTGAGGGAGATTGGATAAGTTAATCCTTAAAAATGCTTTTAGTTCTAATATTCTGGGATGCTATATTTGAAAATGAATATGTGATTTATTTTACTTGAGTTCTACTGGCCCTCTGTTTCCATGCTCTTCCAGTACAGCATCCAGTGACTTGATAAATGTGTTGTAAAAATGCATCTTTAAAGGAAATTATATTCTGAGTTTATTTAAATCAGAATGTATTTTACAAGAATTGTTTTCAGGACTTGAGGAAAATTAAATAAAACTGCAATATTTAGGAATTTACTTTGTATCTCTGAATATTAAATAAGGTCACTCCACACTGGTTATAAATTTATGTGCACATGCAAATTCTCTATTTGATTAATATGTATTCTATGGAGTCTTCATTGCTTCATAATTATCCTCTGTTGTGGCAAAAATTATTCTTTTAAATCACAGATTTTAAAAAATAAGCTCAATATCTCATTTATTTTCCAGTTTTCTTCCTTCATCAGATTGACTATTCATTTTAGGGATACTTTCCTAAAGATGTTTTCATTGTATCAACATGTTTTAGTTTACTACTTGTTGCTATTATGCTTTCTTATTTAGAGGAAATAAATTCATTGACATTCTTTATGTATTTTTGAGCCCCTCTACATAACATTACATTAGAATGGGGTGATAAATAGGACTCATCCCCTATGCATTTCTGGTTGATCTTACTCTCAGCACACACTCCAGCCAGCTACCATCATAAAATAATTCAGCGTATCTAAAAAGAAGGACTCTACCCATTTAGCAATGTCTGCTCTCGGTGCTAGACAGGTGTTTTGGCTCATATTACTCTATATTTGTTCTTTCTGCTTTGGTATCCCCAAAATACTGCATTATCTGCTCCATGGTATTCTTTATATGGATGTTATTTTGTTTGGATTATGCATTTTGTGATTAAACAATGAGATCATACACTTTCATTTAAAATATAGGAAGCAGAAATACCTCAGTAGTTCCAAGTTATTCTCTTTTAATAAAGATAACAAAACATATATATATGTATATATATATATTTTTTAATTTGGCACTGGATGGCACATTCTTGGGCAGAAACAGAGAAAGCGTATAATTCAATGTTATCAGCCAACTGCCGTTTACTATGTGCTAGGCACTGTGACAGATGATTAACATGTAAACTGTAACATTTAACTCTCATAGAAGCATTTTAGAGATTCTGAAAAAAAGAGATACGTGGAGATTAATTAACTCCCCAAACCACAGCCACAGCAGCAAGACAAGGAACACACACACACTCACACACACGGAGCCAAAAGATAACAGCTACTCGCACTCTTGGTAACTAACCTATGATTTCTTCTCTACCATCCCTAGTCTAGTACAACTGAAAGTAATTATAAAATAAATATAGAAATTTAACTGTGGGAGTTTTGAGCCAGTAGATTTCCATGACTGGGAGAAATTAATCATGTTTGGGAGAGTAGAGTGGGTTGGAAAATAGTTGATAGAAAAAAGAACACAATTTCCTAAAGAGATAAAAATTTTTACGGTGATGAAAATGTGCTCAGTTATACAATGTTTTCAAATGTATTGGCTAAAAGCAGATGAATCAACTGAAATGCAGAGAATCATATGCATTTTTCCATGTTTTTGTAATGGTAGTAAACTGTAAATGAGGATTTGGCTTAATTTAAGGCAAATTCCATGGATATTTTATATCTAGTCACAAAACAGGATTCTACAGTATCTTCTCGGATACTTCCTGTTCTGTCATAGGAATAACAGGTGCAAGAGCATCACTCGTGGGACTGGGAAACCACAGAGGATGGTTAAGAGACCAGGTGTAGATGACCGGTATCCTTGAAACAAAGCAGATCAAGGAAGCAACGTATTCAAGGATGTGATGTTTCCAAAAGGAAGGAAGGTGGTAGGTAATCCCTGTAGTTCAATAATTCACTTTCTTTGAGAAAAGCCCATCATCATCATCAACAACAACAAAAAACAAAAGGAGGGAGAAGGAGAAAAATACAATACACTACGAATGAGTCTCAAAAGAAGGTCTGGTTCTTGTCTAGAAAGCTTTAAAACTCTACTAAGATAAGTAAGGTCCATAAAAGAGATTCTGAAATAGCGCAAAGATATCTCCTCTTCCTGGAAAGGCACATGAAGTATCATAAAGATGGAAAGGCACATGAAGTATCATAAAGACGTAAATGTTTCCCAGTCAAACGATGTCACCTCAGACCGGCCACAGGGTCCACATACACACACCATGCTGCGGAACAATATATATCTTCATCCTCATTGTTGAGTGGGTATATATGCATGCATGAAAAATGTCTGGAGCAGATACATGCCAAATATTAAAGACAATTTAAGAATCGGGACAAGAACGGCGAATTTTGGCAGACCTGTGAACTAGGATTTCACGCGCTTCCTGTCCTGCTTTTTTAAAAACTACAATTGTATAGTGTTTTTACCTTACAACTTTATATTAAAGCAAAACCAGAAGTAGCGTAAACTCAAATATAACCAATAATACCTTTCTTTCCCCCTTGTTTTTCTCTTTTTTTCCTGTGTAGACTGACTTCACTGATGACCCGGAAGCCGAGGGATTTTTTTTTTTTTCTGATAAGAATGATGGACAGTAAAAGGACACAGGCTTGCAGATTAATGCTAATAAAATGTGAACCAAATCTGTGCAAAGATGAAATCATCCCTCACTTTCCATTCATTCTGCGAACAGTCTGATGATCAGATGCTTTCATTATACCCTGTGTGTTTCTCTTACAGAAAGCAGCAGGGCAGCATTTTGATAATACTGACTTTCTGGAGAAAATGTAAGCAACTGATCTTGGAAGGCCTTGCTGTGTAGGGTTCCTTTGTTTGTGTTTGTGTGTGGTATGTGTTTCCTCTGGATCCTCATATATTAAAGAACATTTTCAATTCGAAGTGTTGCATTTCTTTCTTCCTCCTCCATTTTATTCCTTAGCATGATGGTTAGCCTTCAGTGGTAAGCAGAATGAAGACCTCCCAAGGATGACCATGTCCTAATTTCCAGATCCTGTAGTTTTGTTACCTTTCATGTCAAAGGAATATTTCAGTTGCAGAGGGAATTCAGATTGCTAGCCAACTGACTTGATAATGTGGAGATTATTCTGGAATAACACAGGTGGGTACAATGCAGTGACAGGGTCCTTCAATTGGAAGGTGGAGGCTGACAGTAGGTAAGGGTAATGTACTGGGATGCGAGGGGGGATCTACCTACAGTTGCTGGCTTTGGAGATGAATCAAGAGGCCATGAGCCCAGGAACGTGGGTGGTCTCTCAAGGGGAAAAGGCAAGGAAAAGTATTCTCCCTTGGAGCCTCCAAAAGGAACACAATCTGGGCAACATGGTGATCTTTGTTCACTGAGACCCGTTTCAGAGTTCTCACCTCCACAAATCTAAGACAATACATTTATATGTTTTAAGCCATTAAGTTTGTGATGATTTGACAGGAAAGTGAATATACTAACCTAGAAAGCAAGGCTACCAATTGCTTCCCCTGCAACCCCTAGCTTGCCAGGCTGGTCTGGGGGCCTCCTTTGAGCGCTAAGATCCCCACCCTACCCTGTGTTGGTTTCTCTTGGTGTAGTGGCTAGAAAGAAGCTTGAGGACAAATTCTTACTTGTCTGGGGCTCCAACCTTGGATCTCTGATGACTGCACTTCTAGTTCAGAGATGCTCTAAAAATACATTGAATATGACTATTGGTTACTGTGTGGAAATAAAAGTTACTTTTAGAATATAATTTTCCTACAATCTACTTAAGAGTATTCTAGTAGCTAATGGTCTGTTTGCCATGTCCCTGAATACCTTATATAGATTAATTTCATATAATATTTGAAACAACCCTATAGGGTAGGCACTATTGTTATTCCTACTACCACTATCACCATCATTCCTGATTTATTTATTAGGAAAATAAACCAAAGCATAGAGAAGCTGCCGAGAGACTCCTCGGTAGTATGCTTTACCACCTTGTTTTTAACCTTGGCCATTTGCCTCTTGAATCTGAGTACTTAATCAACACAATCTGACAGTTCTTCAATATGTCCATATAAAAAAAAGTCTACCCGCATAAATCACCTGTGTTGCTGAAAGAAGAGGCTTTAGCTAAAAATATTAAGGTTATCATACCTAGAAGGACGGGCCCGGCCACGGGAGTGGAGGACTGAAGTCATGGCCCAGCAAGGTAGATACACCTCTGGAAGGCCTCCAGCCCAGAGTTTATGGGAGCTTCCTCCTGCAAGCGATGCACAGAATTGAAGACAACCTACCATGTGCTCCTATTTTCACTTAGCAGGAATGCAAATGTCATGGTGAATGGTCTTAGGGGGATTGCTGAATGCCGCCTGAAGCCTGTTGATTTGTTCTTGCTAGGATGGCTCCAGTCACAGAAATGAAGCTTTCATGGAGGCTACAGGGGATATTGTGGTGCTCCAGCAGACACCAGTAATGTCCTGGGTTCCCAGCTGATGGGAATATTGGCTGCCAACAGCTCACAGCGCATTCCCTGAGAGAGACCATCTCCCCCAGGCTTAGCCCAGACACCATTTTACTTTTTACATGTTTTTCTAAACCAGAAAAATTTTGGCCCAGTAAAAGCTTGTTAATTGGCTATTAGCTCCTTTTTTGCTGATCACATACTTAGCAGATACATACCATTACTATCAAGTGACAAAAAAGAGGTAGGAAAAGATTTCTCCAAGCACAATAAAAGTTCTTACCTTTATTGACCCTAGACTCAATACTGTCCACCATCTGAGTATTCTGATTTATAGTCTCTAGATTCAGATGTTTAATTGAACAAAATAACACTTTTTATTCAGACATCTGAAAGACAGCCTTCGAGTAGGTTCTAGAAAAAAAATATTTGAAACATTCAGAAGGCAAACTGGTGTATAACCTAAGTGGCAGTGATACTCTGAATGGGCTGCTAATTGAGAGAGATAATTACTATGTATCTTATATGCCAAAATAAAATTGTCCTGGCGAGAAAAACAGTAGCTTTATCTACTCTGATTGTGACATCTGTTTAACCTTTCTTTGAAAGTAAACCAATGAAAATTTTTGCCTGATATGTACTGAAAAATAAAAACAAAACCTAGAGTACCCCTAAAAGTTAGGAGCTTTCCAAAGTTTTTTCTTCAGAGATACCCAATCATTGAATATGCATCCTCATAAGACAAAATCATGGAAAGAGACTCCAAATACTAGAAGGAAGGTTGTCTCGGTTCACTGAATGTGAACAGAAGAAAACAGTCACAATATTCATAAACCAAACTTACACTGAAAAGGAGATTTTTCTTTCCCAAAAAAACAGAGCACAGCATTTTATAATGCATCAAACTACAGGATGTATTCATATTCAATAAGTCTAGTTGTATTTTATGATTAAAGATAATATAAGGCTTTGTATGAATGACATTCTTGATGTATTTGAAACAAATAAATGTTTAATGGCATGAAAGCATACAATTTAAGGACACATTTTTTAAAAGCAGCTTTTTCTTAAAGAATTCAAATTTAATGTTAAAAAATACTATTTAAGAAGTGCCAAATTTTACCTTTAACTTGGCAATTTCCTATCTGTTGTCTGTTTGCTTTAATCTCCCCCACTTCTCTCAAGAGGGAAAAAGAAAACAAAATATCTGTAATCACACTGTCGTCATTAAAACATCCCAAAGGGAACAAAGGAGCACGTTCTGAGTCCTTGAAAGTCTTGACATTTGCAGCCCCTACAGAGAAATCAGAGGATCAACCATCACAAAGAAGGTAGCTTTCAAAGCTGACCTAACAGCCACAAAAGCCTGAACAGTTTCAGCTTTAAAACAGGACTCAAACTATTAAGTATACTATTCTGAAGGTATACACGAATGTCCATCTGTGTCTATAGCTGTAGATTTGGGGGATATAAAGGGAAACTAATTCCTGCATTATTTTTATTGTACTTGAAATTTGGGCCTCTTAGTGGAAATAGAACACAGAAAGTGTTTATTAGAATAGTGAAAATATTAAGAGGTGAAGAAAACTTTAAATTTACTTACATTGATATTCTCTGACTATGCACGATTTCTTAATAATTTATGTAAAAGGAAGACACTGAAAAGTCTTAATAGCATGGACCTGAGTAAATATGTAGGATGTAGGCAGATTCTATGATAACTCAGATTTAAAAGGTTTTCCAGGGGTGCCTGGTGACTCAGTCAGTTAAGCATCTGACCTGAGTTCAAAAGACTCATTTCATGATCTCAGGGTCATAGCATCGAGCGCTCTGTAGGGCTCTACACTGGGTGTAGAGGCTACTTAAGATTCCTTCTCTCCCTCTCCCTCTGCCACTCTCCTCCCCAGCTTGTGCACACTCTAAAATAAATAAATAATAAATAAATACATGGTTTTCCACTGTTTAAGAGTAGCAAAAAATATGGTTTTGTATTATCCACGGCAAAGAAAAGATAGCTAGGCTAATGGACAATTCCTGAAACTCACAAAGCCATTGATTTACCTACTGTCTCATAAACTTTTTTTTAAAGAAAAGGGTGGAATTTAATCTTTATTTACAAGACACTGCAAGAGAAGAGATTCCACATAGAAATGAGAAACCCACTGAGAGTAGGAGCTTCATACAGGTTGTAGAGTTTGGAACTGGTCAAGTAGAGTTTCGTTGTAAAAAGTGCTACAATAACAAAACACATTTAAAAAGAGTTCTTAGTAGAGAAACAGTAAGACAAACTTCTACCAAACAGAATACACAACAAACAACTTTCCGCCTCAGCTGTACAATCTAAAAGTCACAGGTCCCGGGAGTGCCATCCCGAACTTGGAACGTATAGCCTTCAGAGATAGTCTCTAGCACGACATTCTGATCTTCCTCTACAGAGAAATGCTTCTCAATCACGTTTAATGAAGCTTTGTACACAGACTCGTTTTCATGGTTTTGTAGGGCTTCAGTTTCGTCCAAACCTCCACATTCTTCAATCATTATACTAAGTTTCTCAGTTTCACCTAGTTTCTCAGCAGCCTGAAAGATGTTTGAAATGGCATCCAGAATAACCAGAATAATTTTGGAATCTTTTGCAGTTAAGAAGTTCATCAATGGTTCTATTATGCCACAGTGAATGAGGTATACAATCTGTTCAACTGTCCAGCCATTTGTACAGTTGGTCACAGCCCAGACAGCTTCCTTTTGTGTCTTAAAGTCTCTCTACGGCGTACGCCTTAGAGAGAACACCAACGAGGAATGGGACTAATCTATGATTCACAACTTGCTGTGAACCCAAGACTCCAAACGATCTTAGCTAACTTCTACCTTCTTTTCCCTGTATCACACTCTTTGATTTGAAAACCAAAGTTCAGTGTGATGGCTTATAGGAAAATTGTGGGTAAGCAAATATCCTGCATAGGAAAAAGCAAAGAAAAACCAGTCTCTGGATAACTAAAAGCCAGCTTGGTATGTTTCATAATTATTGTAGAACATGTCGTCAGGAAGAGACCACCAACTGAAAGCTCTTCTTAGTTACAAGTTGATTAATAACATTTAGAATTCAAAGCAACAAGTAAGCAGTGATTTGGAAACTGCTCCCCATAGATGAAGACGTTATGAATCACCATTTGGAATGCTGTTCACATGATCCATGAAGTTGCACTAGAAAAACTTCACCAGGCCAACACAAGTTCATTCCATCCAACAGTGACAGTGGGTCCTAAATGTATGGAGCAGTTTCTACCACCTTTGGATCTAGGTGAGGGTACTCACAGGCCACTCCACTCCTGGAGAAAGTGCTTAAACATCATCCATGTCTCGCGTGGAAGAGTTTAAGGCACATAATATATGTTTAAGCACAGGGGTATTTACCCAACATTACTAAGGCACATTATGGATCTTAGTAAGTAATGCATACGAAGGTAACTATGTTCAGAGAAGTTTACAAATAGTTCCTCTCTCACAGATAGTACAATGTTGTGCTTGTCAAATGGAAAGCAATAATACTGATTCAATTCTTTTTGCTTGTTGTGCAACACCAGCTAGCAAAGGTTTATTATTTTTTCCTTGGGTGATATTTCTAGATGAAGTGAAGTGCCTGATAATTTCTTTTAACGTATTTGCAAAGCTGAATCCAGGCCCGTGATTCATTGTAACTGCTTCAGAACACCATGTGAGAATTAAAAAATGAATAAAAATGCAGTAGAAAGGAAAATTCAAAACACGCCATTTGTTAGAATCAATTTTTTTTTTTTTTTTGCAAGCACAGCATTTCAATCTCAGTAGTGTTCCAAAGCCTCCAAAGCTTATAATGGTGGGGATACACATATTTTTCTCCCTGAAAAATAGGCCAGGAGATAATGAAACTATAATTTCAGAATACTGCAGCCGATATAAAATGGCCACATGTGTGATGCTGAAACGCTCTATATGGGCACTTTCTGTAAAATAATCATATATTAAACTCAAGGAGTAAGGAAAAAGAATTTTAAAAGAGTGAAGGAAAAGCAAGGAAATACTAAATACTGTGGAATAACACTCTATTCAAATCAGCGCTTTATTAATCCAACTTGAATCGATTTAATTCCCTCCTACATCTTAATCAAGACAGCCCTGAAGTGCTAGAAACTTAGAGGCAGAGTTTAGAAGTCAGTGAATTCAGCAAAACCAATCTGTTCCTTTATATAAATAATTACATCAGTACCAAAGGCCTTTTCCGACTCTCACACAGGTGTGCAATTTAAGATATTTTTAATACTGCCATTAAATGTTCATGAACCATTATCAATTTATACATGCATACACAGAAGCACATTTCACAGTATATTTACTTATAGTTGGCTGATACTGGGTGGAAAGAGAAGATCTAATACTTTGAAGTTTTCTTTTCTATTTTTCAGCTGTCAAAGAGTTAACCCGAGGTGCTAGTGATAGATATGGTGGAAAACAAAGTATATTCTTTGCCTCAGTGTTTTTCCATGCTCTAGAGAGTCCTCCACACATTGCTTGGGAACAAGGAAGACAGTCCTACTCTCTTGTTTTATTAGGTGGAAAATGAAAGACCAGGGCACTTAAGTGATTCACTTACCACTACATAGTAGATGAGCTTCTGAGGTCATGCATCACAAATCTCCTTCACCACTGAAGAAAACATGTCTTAACTTCTATTCTTGTAGCATTTCACTATTTTTATTTCCCTTTATTTTTAGGATGTTTATCTGCTTTTTTAGATTTGGATTTAATTTTTATGCAAGAAACTCTGTGATGGAAAACAGAAAACACTTATGATTTTAAAAATTAATATCTTCATGGAGCTGGGATTTTTCTGTGTCCTCTTGAATAGCTATCTAGAATCGCTTCAGAGAGGGACATTTCACACTCTAAAAAAAATACTGTTACATAATTAATTTACAAATTCAGACTTGTTCAAAATTCTAAAATGTTAGGGAATGTGTTAAAAGCCACACTAAGAAGAAAATCAATAAACTTATGTAAAATATTTTAAAAATCCAAATCCATGTATACTTTTTGTTTTCTATACACATATATATTAAATGTCAAGTGAAAAACTACAAAAATTTAAATGATAAATAATAAACTGGGAAAAATTTGCAACCCATATGAGAGAAGATTTATTTCCTTGACTTGCAAAGAGCTTAAACAAAGCAATAAGGCAAATAAAATTTGTATGTAAATGTATATGTATTATATATAAATGTGTATATTATATAAATGTATATATGTTTATATGTTTATAGGTAATTTATATATATTTACCTATTATATATTACTTATATATAACATATAGTTACATATGTTTATATAAAACTTATAGATTATATATCATGCATAGAAAAATAAATACTAATGGCAATATTATAATAAAAAGATATGATAACATAGATTCTCTCATTTGAGTGGGTCTAGGTTATCAATGAAACAGTGTGATACCATGCACTATCAAAATGTCCATAATCTCTACTACATAAGGAAGAATGTAAAAATATCTGTCAATCTGCTAGTAAATCAGGGTTGAGAATGATCCCACAGATTCAACTGAGAGACAACTATAGGTTCGAAAATACTGGATTTACGATCTATAAAAAGACTTCACATAAAAATGGCTTTACCTAGGTGTAAAGATATGCACTGGCTTTTCCTTTAAAATATTTAAGGTATTAAAAGGGAAAATTGGGATTGAGATGTCTAATTATTTAGAAAAATAATTTTAGTGATTCCAAAAATAGAGTAACTGTACCAGCTAGTGTGTGGAAGGCCCTGTGCCAAAAAGTTATCACCTTTGCAGCAAGTCCTACTATATCCAAAATATTTAGGTTACTACAACTCCAAGTCTCCCACCCCATATTCCCTAAACAACTGACTCTGGTTTACTGTTCTCATTATACATATAATATTTATCAACATCTAAAATCTTAAAATAGCAAATAAACATATTATCAGTCTCGCTCTTTTTTCAAAGATTTATTTATTTATTCGAGAGAGAGAGTATATGGGGGGAGGGGCAGAGGGAAAGGGAGAGAAAGAGTCCTAAACAGACTCTGCACTAAGCACAGAGCCCAATGTGGGGCTTGATCTCATGACTCTGAGATCATGACCTGAGCTAAAACCAAGAGTCAGCCCCTTAACTGGGTGAGCCACCCAGGAGCCCCAGTCTTGCTCTTTAATAATATGTGCTATCATGCTTTAAAGAATCACCAATTCATCCTAAGCACTTAAACACTCACAGACATTATACATTATATACTACAGGGACTTAAACTCCAACAGAAGAGATGGAAAGACTCACCCAAGTGAAATAGGAATGATACTATGAGGTTCCCACAAAGCATGGACGTAGTCCCAAGAGAACTCTTACAGCATTGGATCAACCTTTAAATTAATGGTGAAATTTGTTAATTTAACATTTCCAGGATGGACAAGATTTGTAAAATAATGATTCTTTCAGGCAAGGGTTTAGACATTATGGAAAGGTACAAAAATGATAAGCCTCTCCATATACTGATGAGAAATGAAAAAAAAGCACATGCTCAGAGAAGAAATGGTCCATTTGTGATACACTTTGTTGGCTATGACCAGGACATTTTCCCTGAGGTGTTTGAAAACCATGAACGATGCAATTTTAGACATGGTTCTTAAGTGAGGTAACAAAAAAAAAAAAATACTAATTTCTAAGTATAATTATAATTTTCTTGGCAAATGTTTCTGAACCAAATTGATATTAATGAGTTAAAATGCCGTAATTGTGGGGGCAATTTTTTAGACTGAATATTTTGATACTCTTGAGTTAAAATACTTCCAGAATAATTTCATTTGCATAACACTTATTAAATCATAAAGTTAAAATCATGAATGTAGATTAATAAACACATAGCATTTGTATTTGAGATTTAAATCAGTTATAAATCATCCTATATTAGTGACAAATCCAATCCCTAAATAGAGTAATTTTAGCTGAAAGTGAAATCATTATTCTACTTGCAATTCTAAATATTTGTTAAACTTAGAGGAAAAACAGACGACATTCTGAATTGGTTTTGGACACGCTGGCATTCACCTGGGGTGGATGAAACCATCTAGGGATGAGATATTCGTTGTGCATGAGAGAGAAGTCAATCAATGTATTCCCCATTCATATAGCATGACAATAACTCCCATGATAAAATCTTTTTTCTTTATAATATTGTAAAGGTAAAGCACTACATCTCTTTCTATGTGCAAAGTAGGCATAGTTCCATTCATTGGAAGTAATCAGTGCTATTGAGAGAAAAATTCCCAAAGATGAAAGTCTATATTAAAACTTTCGACATTAGAAACTGTCCTATTTCTATGAAAGTTATCAAACATTAACACGGTGTAACATAAACCGCCTGATGGAAATCTGAGTTTCCTGATGGAAATATTTTATGGTTCATTTTTGTTAGTTTTTTCTCTTGCTTTTGAGGGAATTTAAAAGGCATTTACAATTAGCCACAAACAGAAGCTAGAAGGACATCTACAGCTTGAATTCAGTGCTATGATGGGAAGTGTTTAACAACCAGCTCTCGTGGCAGCAGGAGTGTCTCTGATGTGTAATATTTGTAATATTGGCCGACATCTGGGATAGAAATATTCCCACTAGGGTCAGTTTATTCCCCCATGCTGTACCTCTTATTCCTGTGACTTAAAAAAGAAAGAGATCTCGCCATTTGCTACAACACTGATGGACCTGGAGGGTATCATGCGAAGTGCAGTAAATCAGACAGAGAAAGACAAATATTATATGATTTCACCTAAATGTAGAATCTAAAAAACAAAACAAATGAGCAAATAAACAAACAAACCAGAAAGACAACTGGTGGTTTCCAGAGGGGTGGGGGGTGGGGGGTGGGCATGGGCGAAACAGATGAAGGGGATTCAGAGGTACAAGCTTCCGTTTATAAAATAAGTCAGTCACAAAAATGGAAAGTACCACATAGGGAATATAGTCAGTAATATTGTAATAACGTTGTATGGTGGCTACACTTAATGGTGAGCACTGAGTAATGTACAGAATTGCTGAATCCTTATGTTGTACACCTAAAACTAATATAACATTGTATGTCAACTAAACTTCATAATAATTAAAAAAAAAACCAAACTGTGTTTAACAACCATCTCACAAAATTGCTCACAATTTAACAACTGACATGCAAGTCACTCAGGCCAGCCCCCTCCAGCATACCACCGGCCAGAAGGGGCAGAGTGAGGGGTCCTTCTGGGGACTGCTGACCTACGCTTTGCAGTTAGGGAGGGACATTCCAATCCTGGTTTTGCTGCTTATTTGCCTTGTCACTGTGGACAAGTCCTGTACCTTCAATGAGCTCCAGTTTTGTTATCTGTAAAGTGGAGTTATTGATATGACTAACGTCATAAAGTTGGTATGATGATTAAATGAGCTGATGCATGTAAAAATGGTTAGAACGTCTGACAGCAAGTAATTTCTGAAACAGTATTTCTTGCCCATACATGTAAGGCTTCATGATTATCATGAGAATTACAGCTATTACATTTTTTACTGTTTTCACCGGAGGTATGTCTATAATTTTACTTCTGTTAATTATAGACTGCTTTTAAGAAGAAATTATCACTGACTTGAACATGAAATACATATCAATTCCAGGTTGCCAAAGCTCAGAAAGCATCATGTCCTCACTCTGAACTGTCATTCTGCAGTGAAAGCAAACTCTTAACACACTGTTTTTAAAAATATGATGAGAAACAAACTGAGGGTTCTAGAGGGGAGGGGGGTGGGAGGATGGGTTAGCCTGGTGATGGGTATTAAAGAGGGCATGTTCTGCATGGAGCACTGGGTGTTATGCACAAACAATGAATCATGGAACACTACATCAAAAACTAATGATGTAATGTATGGTGATTAACATAATAAAATAAAATTAAAAAAATATGATGGTTTATGACAGCCTCATGGTAGACCTCACTGGTTTTCACATTTCCCTTGTCAATTTCTTTTTATCTCAATATAATGGCTCTCCTATATACCACAACTTCGCATTTCTGTCCTTTCCAATTTGGGTTTATTTTATATCCTCCCTAATTATATGTGGTTCTATTATAACGTGTTGACAAACTTCATTTGCAATATCCATTTTAATCCTCACAATCATCCTTCTTAATTAAACACTACTTTGATATGAGTATTGAAGTTCATAGAAATGAAGTGATTTGCACCAAATCATACAAGTGATAGTGATAGATCTAGAATCTAAACCTAGGTCAGTTGACTACCTAGCTGGTGGTGTAGTCAGGCAGCCCAACTGAGAGGACTGTGTAGGAACCACTACCTCGGTAAGCATGGGTTGGGGCACAGGAGATGTTGAACCTACAGTCTCCTGAAGGATCACTTGAACTCCATTGTATCAAGGAGAACCACAACTGTAAGAGTAACTATTTGGACTGGAGAATGAGTGGTCACAAGGAGTTAAGGGATGGCTATAATGTCTGATGAGATGAGAAGATGAGAACATATAAGAAAGTCATGGCCCTACTGAAATGACCTCTGGAAAAAGTTTCCTTTTTAGACATCTTTTTCCCTCTTAGGATAAATGCAGAGACTAGATGTATTGGGGAATCCTACTAAGAGTCTTTAGTGGGGAGCTGCTATAGGGAAGACATGCTGGGTGAGGTCCGAAAAGGGTGCAGGTTGAATTCATAAAATTGGACAAAAATCATTCAGTGTTTTCCAGTAATGGGCCAATTCTGACTTTCGAGTTCCAATCAGTTATTCTTCCCCAGTTTAGACAGTTTATTGCCCCTCCCACCACCATTGGAGAATGTTGATAACGTGAGATGGTATTTAATTTGTACTTGCAAAACTACCTTAAAGCCTAAATTGTTATATAGCTGTCATGTGCTGCTCAGGAGAGTAATTTAGGTGTGCATGCAGAGTTTTAATAAAAATAAACAAGAACACATACTTCTTTAAGTTTCTCCTTACAAATGCATTTTAAAAATTTCAACTGCTGGGGCGCCTGGGTGGCTCAGTCGTTAAGCGCCTGCCTTCGGCTCAGGTCATGATCCCAGGGTCCTGGGATCGAGCCCCGCATCGGGCTCCCAGCTCCGCGGGAAGCCTGCTTCTCCCTCTCCCACTCCCCCTGCTTGTGTTCCCTCTCTCGCTGTGTCTCTCTCTGTCAAATAAATAAAATCTTAAAAAAAAAAAAAAATTTTCAGCTGCTATGTTCAATGGTGCATGGAAAATGATGTGTGCATTTCATTATATTGATGTACCTTAAGATTCAATGAACCTTTAGAGATAAGATGGATCTAAATAGGAAAAATGAGAACCAAACATAACACCGTAATATTCAACAGTCAATGCTGGAATGTATTAATGGTTCGATTTTTAATATTTAGCATTAACAAATTTTGGTACAGATTCTTGTTCTGTATTGAGAGATACATCAGGTTAACTTGACCATTCAATGAATGACACTGACACACAGTCATTAGATTTTACTCTCTACCAATTCAGTTTTTGAAATAGTACACCCCTAGATATAAAAGCTCAGTGTAATAACACCACGTTGGAGAGCAAAAATACCGAATCCTACTAGATAAATGGAAAAAAAGCCCTGATAAGTCCTAGAAACCATAAAATTTATTAACTTTACCCTACTGTAAGTGAAACAGATTATGGCATGTGACATTTTGCACAGGGTAGGGATGGGTAAGTGGTGGTGGGTGTATGATCTCTAGCATGGTAGTTTACCTCAATTTTCCTTTAAAATGGCGACTATAGTACTATTTATCTGATAGGATTAAGCAAAAGATCAAATGAGATAATACATATAAAGCACTTCTAACAGTGCCAGGCACAGATTATATGTTATCATCATTATTAAACTGTCTTAGGGGCACCTGGGTGACTCAGTTGGTTAAGCGTCTGCCTTTGACTCAGGTCATGATCCCAGAGTCTCGGGATCGAGTCCCGAGTTGGAATCTCTGCTCAGGAGGGAGTCTGCTTCTCCCTCTGCCCCTCCTCCTGCTCATGATCTCTCTCTCACTCTCTCTCAAATAAATTTTAAAAAAAAATTTATTCACAGAACACAGCTAGTTTTTCAAGCCCACAGGGTCTATTACTAGTTATATCACAGAATAGGAACCAAGGAGCCCCATAAGTAGATGTGGAAGAAATGATATTAATCATTATATATACTATAGTAGTCCCTCTCATACTTTGAGGCCATCATCTATCCCACAGTCTATCTGGACATTGTTTTATAGACACAGTAGCTTACGATGAATCTCCTACATCCCTTTGATCATGTGATAAGAAAGAACCAGACAGCCTCAGAGATGCCCTGGCAGCAATGATTAAAAATCATTTTCTTGATGATATAGAAGAAAAATCACGTCTGATGTCTAATGTAATTGGAATGCAAGAGATGACAATTTGTGAATTTCTGTATCACACTAATGAGAAAATACATATTTATAATTAGACTATAATATATATGTATAAATTAAATTATAATTAAAAACAAAGACACTGTCCTTCTAACTTACTTCCTCCAATGAGAGAGAGAAATATCAACTTCCAGCCTTTACACATAACTTAGCTCACGGTTGGCACAAAATCTGATTATCAGGGATGATGCTCAAGCAAGCAAAGTGGAGCTGCCTAGGAATCAGCAGTATGCAGAACCTTGGGGTGTTCTCTCTTTCTAGAAGGCACAGACCACAAGGCATGCTCACCGGCTCCAGTGAGCAGCTCTGTTCTCAGTAGTCAAGGAGTGCTGCTCACTTCTCCAGGAGACCTGCTATTCGCTGCTGCTTCTTTGACTCTTCAAAAAACTCTACGAAATTAAAGAAAAATAAATACAAGAAAGTGAGCCTGGAAAATGTTCCCTGGTTAGGTCACGTTTACAGTAAAACCTGCCAAAGAAAGGCTGACAGACCAGACCCATCAGCAATGAAGAGACTCGGGATTGCACAATGACCTGAGTTCATCAGACGGTTCCCGAGGACACTGTCCGCTTCCTGATGGGATCGAGGGCTACACCTCGACCGCTTTACACGTCATAATTCCTATCCCAACTCCTCTGGCTCCCACGTCACTGAAGTGGCATAGGACTTCTAATTTCGGCCCCTTTCTCCTACTCAAACTTCTAATCTCTCCATTCTGAATCGGTCCGTTATTCACCTTTTCCGCTCCGTCCCCAGCCTCCTGCGGGCTGTTAGATTAAATCACACATTTGGCAGATTGGTGTCATCACGCTTTCTGGGAACACAGTGGTAGCTGGACTCCAACACTGCTCGGGAATATTGTTCTGCCCACTGGTCAGCTACCTGTGCTGTTCATCACAGCAACCATTTTAATTCTTTATAACCTCCTCCCAAAACCTGCCACCAGCCACTTTTCTCCGCTGCTAATTTCTCTTCCTTCACAGAGAAAACTGAGGCTTTTAACCTATATTCAAAACGTCTGCTTTTCTACTGACTCCCACACGGCCCTAAATATCCTCTGGTATCTCCTATTAAACATACAGATACAGTCCTTTCCTCATCGAATGTCCCTCTTGAGTTACTCCTTTATCTTTCTCCATCCCTTCATAGCCAAGCGCTTTGGAAATAGGGCTTCAATTCACGAACACATTTAGCTTCCCATTTAAAATTTTAATTGACAGTAAACTGACTTCTACCCCCATCAACTTCACTGATAATGTTCTGGCTAAGTTCTTCAATTACCTTCTAAATGCCAAAGCCAAGGAAACCTCCCAACCCTCCTGTTATTTAAAGTCTCCACAGTGCTTGTATTTATTTTAGAAATACAAGTTATAAGTCTATTTCTACTACAAGGATTATACTTTTCCACTGTAGAATCTTTGAACTCTATAAAAAGAGGAGGAAACGTGCCCATATCCTCACCACTCATGATAAAGCAGCGTTTCACACTCTATTTCTTTTTAAGGTTTGTTTTATGCATGTATCGACATTCTGCACAAGCGTACGTTATGCTTTGTTTAACATACTGCCATAAACATTTCCCCCATGTTATTAAGTAATCTTCAGAAATGATATTTTACGGTTGCATAATTTTCCATCATATGGAAAAATATACTTAATTCTTGCACAGCATGTAAACAACGAGATGCGTTCCTATAGCATTGAGTGTCCTTGAAAAATCTGACATGCAAAATCCTCCGCTACCGTGGTTGTACAATAATTTCATTAATCTCTCTTTCTGGTAGACTTTCAGGCTATCAAATGTTTGCTATCATAAATAGCACTACAAGGAACACGAAGGTATCCCGGATCATCTTGAATCTTCTATGTAGGTATTTGCTAACTCTTTCCAAATTAGAATATAAACTTTCCCACTTAAGAGGTTTGTTCTTTTTGCAATTACCACACAGAATTTCTCCCTACATCTCGAAAAGAACATATTATTGGAGCTTGTACCTGGCTGGCAAGAAGGCAGGGGACACCGTCAGTGGCAAGGGACACGGCTAAATACTGGGTTCTTTTATTAAGGGATAAGGGCCAATGTAATTCCTGGAAGTCTTATCCAGGAGACATCTTTTTATTTGTCTAGACTTTTTTGGGTTACAAAGTTATTTTATTGTATCAAACACAGCTTACATTTGAATTACTGCGCTTACCTTACCTATAAGTGAGGACCGTTGGTGACAATACTTTACATAAATTAGTGGAGATTGAGGGGAAAACACTAAATAGATAATGAAGTCTTTCCTGACTTGAGTTATTGCAGACAAAATTGGCTCTTTAATTTAATCTTTTAAATACAAAAGTCTGGAAATGACAATTTTGTTGTGTTCTTTGTGACTTACACTAATTAAGTCTGCCTTTTCTACAAAGCATGAAGGTTCTGTGGAGAAAATGGATTGTCAAAGGTAAACAGAGACTGCAGATCACTGAGTTTCAGTCTTGCTCTGAATCTTCCCCACAGTAATGAGCAGTCTCCAAGCTGAAACAGAGCACCAGAAGAAAGGAGAGTCTCTGCTGTTATCTGTGGAAAACAAGATGGGAATGAGAAAGATGGCAACAAGACAGTCTCCCTATTTGAACGCAAATAAAAATTTATACCTGATTTAGCTCCTGAAATTATTCTTCACGAATGTGTGCATCATTCTCGTGCAGGGACCATGCTCATCTTCTCTGTATCGTTCCAATTTTAGTATATGGGCTGCCAAAACTAGCACGCTCTTGAAATTATTCTGACTAAAGTGTGAAAAAGATAAGGAAAAGAACAACTTTTAATTTTCTACTTATGTTTATAAGGAGCTAGTCTAGGAAGATAGTCTTTGATTAATGGAAAGATTGGTTTAATGACCCCCAACTCATAACTGTATTTTCAAATTCAGTGATGGATGCAAGACCAGTTTTGATCAGCGAGGGCCTACATTTTGGGGAACCCCCTTCCAACCCAAATAAATATAATTCAGTAGATTTTCTGACTGCAAGCTCCTGAAAAAGCAAATGGTGTGATACTGAAAGATTTGGTTGAGATACACAGATATAAAAAAGACATTGTGTAATAAAATGTGTTAGGAATCAGCTCACGACGTAGATATCAAAAGGAAATGCTAGGAGCCGATACTCGCTTAGCTGGAGGGTAGAAAATGGTCAGGATTTTCAGTTACATAGAGAGGAGTTTTATGAAGATGATTTCTTCAGAGAAATCTGTACCATTCGTCCCAACACACAAGACGACAGGGTACGTGAGTTGGTGTAAGCTTGTGTGTGTGTAGTGGGGAGGGAGGAACATCATCTACCTCCTTTATCTTGAGGGTAGAAGGCCAGGTTCCAATGGAACCTCAAGGAAAGTTTGCTTCACGCTTCCTGGAAGGGCTAAAAATCATAAAATGGAATCTGATTGTTGCCATTGAAGCTTAAAGGTCTACAGAACGAACATTGTTTTTAATAAAAAAAGTTATAAAGAAAGCCAAACAACCACCGCAAAGGTGGCCACAGAGGAATTGCCCTGGACTTTTGCTGAGGAGGGACGTAGGGCAGGTGATGTTTTTCATGAACCAGATGTGATCTGCGAAACACTAAGAGTCAGCCTGCACCTGTTTTGACACCTGAACATGTAAACCACCTGGGAAGAAGACGGAACTCCAACAGAGAGTGTGTGTCATCTGAAGGTTCTGAAAATTAGGGGTTGAGAGAGGATGGGCAGTAGTACCAGAGAAAACATCACCCAGACTGCAATTCGGTGCAACCAGCAGGCTGACGGGTCAGAGAGCTCTGAAGAAGTTATGCAAACACCCACACAAGAGAGAGCATCTGCTTTAAAGGTCTTCCAGGTGTAGAGAGAGTGAAGCCAATGTACAAGAGGACCAGGTAAAGAGGAACTTTCCTACCACCCATTTCTCTCCCGCCTCAATTCCATCAGTTACGGTGGCACTAAAAGTGGCGGCTTCTGCACCTGCCCCTGCACGTCTGGGCGACGGGAGGGGCGGCTTGTGCGCATGCGTGCATGTCTGGGGGGGGAGGGGCGCCTTGTGCACGTGCATGTCTGGGGGGGTGGGGGAGTGTGTGAGGGTGTGCGTCACAGAAGCTGCTGCTCTCCCTCTTCTATGTCACAGACTCCCCTTTCTATCAGCCCACCTGGAGGAAGGAGTCAGTTTTGGTTAGACACTTGTAATCACTAAATGGAGGCTATTCGTTATACCTTAAGGAAGCCACGGGAATTTTTATTTTCAAAGAGTGAGAAGAGAAGACTGGGGTCGAGATTCAAGGATATCTGAGTTTCTGGATGCCTCAGCGGCAAAAGCAACTTTTAAAACCCTGGAAATGATCTGAGATAATCACATGTTCCCCTAAAGTTTATAAAAGACATTCTAATCACAATTACTGAAGGCTGGTTTGTCCATCCAGTTCAGTTTCTCCTCTCACTCTTATCCTCCTATCAAGGGACTCTGAAGAGGCTATAGACATTTTGAGGTATTCTTCACTTTAAGACGAATATTGATATTTTTCAACATTCTTAATCATTGAAAAATCATAAAGGACCACCAGGGTAAACCGTAGAGAAAGGTAAGTTTCACTCAACACTATTACATGAAAACAAGGTGGTTGTTTTTTTTCCCAAAATCATGTTCCTAGTAATATTTATAGACCATCAAAGAGAATATACAAGAGATGAGATTTCTCCGATATTTTGTAAAAAATGTTCTTAAAAAGATTCTGAATAGCCTATTTCATGACCAGTTTCAAATATTTTGCTTATAAATAAACTTTCAAAAAGACAGGAATAATTTCCATCAGGTGGGTTCTAAGACCAGATGCATATGATGAGAACACTCAAAAGTCATGAAAATTCTACAGACTACAAAAAGGCTAAGTTTACTTGGTGTGCACATAAATATATATGTACAGATTGGGCCAATATTTTGAAGTAAAGATGACAGGGAACATTCAGAATTATTTTGAGATGCTAAAAGATTAATTGCAGTCATTCAATTTTCAGAGATAGAGATTTCCCCATTGGGGTCATAGTGACAAAAAGCATTCTTGAAAGAACAGAAATGTCATAAAAATCACAGAATTAATTGCAGGATCTGACTCATTTTTATGCTAGCTCTTGAGGAAAAAATTAAAGTGAGAAAAGATGAGTTAGATTTACTTACCAAAAGCTTTTATAAATATTTTTAAAAAAGAGAAAACCTGTACAAATTGAGGTAGTCCACTTAGAAATATGGAAGATAAATCCTACTTGATGGTTGTAGATTCTTTGTGAAATGTGACAAATATTGAACAGCTGGGGATTACTGTATGCTGCTGTTAAATGGGGCACACTAGGAATTTTTTTTTTGCCTTTTCACAAACAAAACCATCTGTCACTTTTCAGCAAAGTGAATACTATGGACAGTTGTAACCTCTGGTTGGACAACACATAACTGTTAGAAAAGTACAGAGAAAGGGCTGCAGTCATGTTTTTAAGAGCATCATTATATGACTGTAGGTGACATCAGCAGGAAGAGCAGGGTAAGAACATTCAGAAATTCTTTTCTCCATAAAAGAATGAGAATATTGGCATGACTGGCAAAAATCAAGATTTTCAAAATTCTGGAAACCTACCAAAGGGATTAATACAGGGACATTTATTTGAGAAAAGTAGTTGAAGCTCAGTAAGAACAGTCAGCTTTGTCCCATTTTAACTTTCCCTGTCTCCATCCCAGAGACGGGGGATAGAATGGCTGATATCACTGAGGATGGAGAGGCCCCTTCTGCTGGCATGGAAGACTCATTAGAATTTAGAGGCTCAATGACCCCAGCTTCATCAGGATCTTCCTGTATGTATCATTCCAACTTAAAGGCTCTCATTCTTTCCTAGTCATTGCTCTCACTTTAACAGAAGACATCCTGTGAGGCTGGGAGTTCAACTTGTGTTGTAGCTCAGCCAACTGCAGGATGGGGTCCCGTGTTTGATTTTCAGCAATTTCGGCCCTGTGTGTACAGCGTCTCCTTCAGGTCACACACAGAAGCTCTCAGGTCAGGGGTGCCTGGGTGGCTCAGTGGTTAAGTGTCTGCCTTCAGCTCAGGTCATGATCCCGGGGTCCTGGGATCGAGCCCCGCACTGGGCTCCCTGCTCAGCGGGGAGTCTACTTCTCCCTCTGCCTCTCCCCTGCCCAATTTGTGCTCTCTCTCTCTCATGCTGTCAAATAAAAATAAATAAAATCTTTAAAAAAAAAAAAGCTCTCATGTCATTTATGTGGTGTTTGAGCTGAGAAATCAAATCTCTGAGCTCATCCGTTTCTTTCACCACTTTGTCTAGCCACATTAGGAGCAACTAACCACTGTCATTGATATTCCTCTGTTTTCCAAAAATGTTTTAAAGTATTAAATACAGAGTCACTTAATGCCTTGATTAGGAGTATCCAGTGCATGTCTCTTGCATATGCTATAAAAGGTTCACACCATGGACTACCAGTGCTCTCTTCATTGCTGGAAATAATCATTAGCATCTTTAAATCTAATCAGATTAGAGAGCCAATTCCAGAAGGCCCAGAACCAATTCAGAAAACTCATCCTTAAATTTCCCTTCCTCTAAAACCACTTGTGGTACTAAAATCTGTATAATTCCTGGTTCTCCAGAGAAATCAAACCAAGAGGACATAGATGTACAGAACAATATTTATTATAAGATATTTGCACATGTGATTATGAAGATTGAGAAGTCCCATAATCTGCCATCCACAAGCTAGAAACCCAAGAAAGCCAATGGTGTATGGTCCAACCCAAAGGTGTGAACATCGGTGGATCCAATGGTCCCAGTCCAAGTCTGCAGATCTGGAAACCAGGAGCACTGATGTCCAAGGGCAAGAGAAGGGGGATATCCCAGCTAAAGTACTGAGAGCAAGTCTATTTTCCCTCCACCTTTTTGTTCTACTTGGGCCCTCAGTGGACTGGGTCATGCTCATCCACATTGGTGAGGGCAATCTTCTTTATTCCGTCTACAGTTCTGAATGCTGATCTCTTCCAGAAACACATTCACAGACAGACCCAGAAATAATGTTTTACCAGCTATCTGGGCATCACTTAGCCCAGTCAAACTAACACATAAAATTAACACCATGATGCCTGTACCTTGCTGTGATACTGTTCCTGTGAATAATGATTACAAATGAAAGATTTCCTTCCTGAAAGGAAGGTAGAGTGGTCATGAGGAGGCAGACAGGAGGAAGCTCATTAAGCAGGACCCCAGCTTCCTCCATGTATGTCCCCAGGTACAACTGGGATAGTGGTTCATGAGGTCACCATGCAGATAGCACCTTCTGGAAATCCACAGTGGTGAACTGCAAAAGGGGAAGGGCTAGGAGGACCCCTAGCCTGTTGCATGACAGGGCTTGACGGAGCAGTGGAGAGTGAGAGCAGGAGCCTCCCAAGGCACATAAGTAGAAAAGTTGGCCCTGGCTCTCAGACTTTGTTTTCCATGGGTTCTAATGAACTTTTGCTGGAATTAGGGATGTGAAGTCTCCACCTTCAGCCCTGAGAAAAGCAGGACATCAGGTCTGTGTGATTCTCCTCACCTCCTGCTATGACCTTGCAATATGGCCCTATGTATGCCATAGAATTCCCAGGACTTGTAAGTAATAAACCTTATAAAAACTTTTTTCCAAGTTTCCTGGTGGTTATTGCTGAGGGCATCTTGAAATCATAATAAGAACCACAAGGGCCAGTCCATCCACATCACTGGTTATCAACAGGCTGAGACTGACATAAAACACCACCTCACAGCATAAAGCATCATTCATGAACAAGGCACAGTGTGCAAACATGCAGCAATTCGTCTCCCTTATCATGACTGTGACAGTATATGGAGCACAAAAGAGCAAACAATGCTCTACAACGGGGATAATAATATTTTAAGGACAATCAGAGCAATTTGAAAAAGGTGTGCTTCTAAATTATAGACAAAGCTATCCTATGTTATTATTTCTCCATGTATTATTAATTTGTACCTTACATAATTATGAGTATATACTTGCTTAGGAATAAAAATAGGTTTCCCAAAGAATCTTTCTACTCTTGCTGCTCATTTCCTGCTTGCAAACACAACGCTTTGTATGTGAGAGAATAATCATTTTTCACAGCAATCAATGTGGGAAATATTTACCTTCCCACAAATGAGGAAATAAAGGGTAATCACAGAATACGGTAGTGGTGGCTTCCTGAATCAGGCTCCAAATGCTGCTGTCTGGGTTCACGAGGGTTATTATGCCTCACACCATTTTCCACATCTTGATGCTGGCAAGGGCGCTAATATCACTTGACTTCCCGTGTCTCTTACGTAAACCTTCCTCGGGCTTACAAAGTAACGTTCCATCATCACACCCACATCTAGCAAACCAAAAAGGCTGGCTTACATGGAATGTGCTCAAGGTCCTACAAAATGTGAATGACCTCTTTGGGGATAAAATCTACCCCTCCCCCATCTCATTCTTCCAGGTGTTGTAGACACTCATCACTGCTGACCACAGAAAGTACTGGAAGCAGTGGAATTACTGCTCATCAACAAAAGGAAATGATCCACTGATGTACGTCACAATACGGATGATTCTTGAAAACATCATGCTGAACAAAAAGGGCCTGACACACAGAAAGTATAATTCAGTTTCTTTGATATTCTAGGAAAGGCACAACTAACCTGTAGTGTTGGAAAGCAAATCAGGTGAACTTTTGGGGATGAGAAAAATACTCTGTCTTAAAAGCAGTTGCATGCGTGTCTGCATTTGTCAAAATTCAGTGAACTGTACATTTAAAATAAGTACGTTTTATTGGCATGTAAGTATACCTCCATAAAATGGATTTTTATAAAAAATCACATCTTTGAGGTGGGCTCAAAGCACAACATCACTTCTCATCCATATAACTTAACTGCATGAGAATAAAATCTCAAAAAAAAAAAAAAAAGACAGGAAGCAAATGAGCAGGCCACTTGAATGGAGGCCCTCATCCACATTCTGAGTGAAAATTAATCAGAATCAATTTAGCATGTCAGATAAATGGCATACATATCATCTAAGTGCAAACAAAAATGTCATCCCAGAAGTTTCAACTTGATAGTAATAGTTGAAATTATGTTTATTTTTGGTTTTCTGGCTATGAGTTGATATGTTTTTCCTCTGATAGTTTGCACATGTGCAGAAGCACCATCAGATTGTCACATGAATAAAACATTACAAGAAAAAAAGTAATGCACTTATCTTAGAGAATTATTGTATCACAGACCTAAAGAAAGTATTTGAAAGTTTCTTTCAAGAAGCAAAATTACAAGCAAATCTACCCATAAGCTGTCATCCTAACACATCTGCTAAAAGGAAAACATTTTTTCCCAGTGGTTTTTATTTTTTAAAATGTTTATTTAAATTCAATTAATTAGCATATAATTAGCATATTATTAGTTTCAGAGGTAGAGTTCAGTGATTCATCAGTCTTATATAATACCCAGTGCTCATTATATCACGTAAAAGGAAAACATTCTTGACATATGTTTTAAAAGTCAGTGAAGATTTGGTCATAGTCCTTTTCAATCCATTCTGTGGTTTTAACTCCCTGTTTGTACTATTCAGTTGAGCAGGTCTCATTTTTTCCAGTCACTCCTAAGATAATAAAAATCCTTCATAAGTCAAATTATAAGCAATAATTTTAGCAATTAAAGTATCTAGTCCTAGGTAAGAGTAAGCCTTGAAACTCTGTCCAAGGCTGGAGCTCCTCCCCCCACTATGTTCCAGCCTACTATAGGCTGAACACCTGGAGAATAGAGACCATGGTCAGTGCTTGTTTTCTTCCCTACCCCGTGCTTGTCCTCCTCTCCTCCACTATTACCTCGCCAGGCTATTGATGGCTCTTCCGGTTTTAGAGTAGAGGAGGGGACAGGATATGGGGACAGAAGAGGTCTCCATTGACTAACACTGTCAAAGAATTCATCAGTGGCTGACTGGTACTGGCCCTCTTCCTTGGGGCAGAGGTTCTCTCTGAAAGGACCCTCTAATATTAATACTTCCTCCTTGGCCCCACTATAAAAGATGCCTCTTAACATTTGCCTCCTATGACACACTAGTAACAGCTGGGAGAGTGAGTTATTCCTAGATAAGAGATTTTAAGTATTTGCCTGGAAAAATAAAAGTGGGCAGAAATTTTGGTGGAAGAAAGTGTAGAGGATGCCACAACTGCAGGGAAGACTAGAGTAGAAGAGAGAATCGGCCTGCCCTGCCGAGTAGAGTTCCAGAAATATCCAGAAGTGGAGCTACCATGTATGGAGGTGGTTGGGGGGTGGGTAGGGGTGGACAGAAACAAGAGGCTGAGCTAAAAAAAACAGAAGAATTGAAACATTATTAAAAAGATAATCCTTCAGGTCCCATCACAGCTTCTCCAACTTCATGCACTGAAAAGTGGGACAGTCAGGCCAAGCACTACCAAAGTTTTCACTTAAGTGCTAACACACACTGTCTGAAGAGAGTTGGGACACTAGGGCCAGTATTCCCCTCTGCAGTAATCCTTCCCACTCTGGTAGTGGGCACTCAGCCCGGAATCTGCTCTCCACTGGCTCAACTTAAAATGAAGCTCTGGAAAACACAAGCACACAGAGCTTTCTGTTAGGTTTTCTACTTCATTAAACACGGAAGACCAACAAGGGACCACCATACTTCTGAAGAAAACCAACAGCTTAACTCAATGAGGAAGAATGAAGTAAATTTTTTTTAGCATTTAGTGAGTTGTAAGTGACTGAAACCCCATCTCAAACTGGCTTATTCAACAAACAAACAAGCATACAAACAAACGAAGAATGGGTATTAGTTTGCTAGAGCTGCCCTATCAAAGTACCACAGACTGGGTGGCTTAACCAACAGAAATTTATTTTTTTTTAATGGTTCTGGAGGCTAGAAGTCTAAGTACAGTGTCAGCACGACTGTTCCTTCTGAGGCCTCTCTCCTTGACATGAAGAGCTAGAGGACAGTCTTTTCCTTATGTCCTCACTTGTTCTTCTCTCTGCGCATGTGTACGTCCTGATCTCCTCTTCTTATATGGACACCAGTCACATTGGGTGAGGGCCCACCCTCATGACCTCATTTTAACTTAATTACCTCTTTAAAGACCCTATCCCCAAATACTATCATGTTCTGAAATACTGGGGGTCAGGACTTCAACACAGAAATTTTGCAGGGACACAATTCAAGCCTATAACATACATTTGCTCAATTAACTGCAAATGCTAGGTCAGCCTTAGCCTGAGGCACAGTCACGTTCGTGATTCCCATGACTGGCCTCAGGAGCAGCTTCTCCTACTTCCTGTGGATTGTTATTAGATCTTAAACTTACAAGAGGCACACAGGTCATTTTAGAACTAATGCAGCTTTATTAGAAAAAAATCAACTGATACGTATACCAAACAATTCTAAAATTAAAATTCTATTTTTAATAATCCACATCCCTCGGCCATCACTTCTTGGCCAAATAATGTCATCATTCCTTTCATCTGTACTCATTATTCCTTGTACTGCGGACACAGTAGTTCTCATTCATGAATCTGGCTGTCCCTGCTGACTGTAATACAGTCACTATCAAACAGTCCCTTTGTGCAGTGTGGCCTTTCTGTGGCAGTCAGGGTGTGGAATGGGGAGCGTGGAGGGAAGGACAAGGGTGGTGGTGCCTATCAGGACCTTCTCAGAGCTCCTGACCTCGGGAAAGACCTACATTTACGTCCCACCTCTGGCTGGGAATCACATTTGGTTTTATTTCTAGGTTTGTTTCATACCACCCTATAAAAAAAACCCGGGCCTGCAAATTTAGATCACATTTTTACACCCAACCAAAAATGCATGTATCAGTTATAATGATTGATACTGACCCAGGAGATGGATATTTTTAAGAAATGATGGTATCGCTTACAAGCAGCATTGAGAACACATTTTAATATGTTTCTCTAACATCTTGCTGTTTAAATTTGCTGTCTCTCTTTAATGGCTTTCATAATGACTGGCTTAGGCCATCTCTACTCAGGTGGATTCCAAAGTGTTTCAGGGAACTAGGCAATCAAAATTGACCAATTTAAAAGATGTGAAGGGGCACTATTGATTTTTTTAAATGCTATTTTTAAGGATTTTCTGACAGTTTTAGTGGTAGTTGGAAGAATGTCAAATTTACCCTTTAGTAGAAAAATTGATTATATGCAGGAGGGCAGAACAATGCTGTTTTCTTAATCCCCAAACTTATCCTGAACAGTGTTTTCTTCTCCATTCTTCTTTTAACTGAAAGGACTTCATTTAAGAAGGGGAAAAAAAATGAATATGCATCACTACACTCTTCTCTATATTTCCCTTACTTTAAGTGGCAAAAAAGAGAAAGTAAAATTCATACTGCTTGAAATTAAGTAGTTTCTGTAATAATTAGCAGACTATGTTAAGTAATTAAGCACAAGGTTTGATCTTTGTAATGGAGGGCTCTTGAAACAACACTCTGTTTTCCTTTCGATTTTAGGTTCCTGTTAATTAGATCAAATGTATGCCAAATACTGGAATATTGATATGAGAAAGAAATAAAACTTCTTTTCTAAATAAAATAGTATTTTTATGAAATGTAAGAAATTCATATGCTCATCTAATTTCATCACAAATTCTACTAATAGAATTGGTAAGATCAAAATTACATATTCCGTCCACTACTTGTCAGAACTGTGCATAGAAAAGCTATACTACTTACAGATACTAAAAAGACAAAGAAATTATGATTCTCCTTTCAATAGGAATCACACCTTTATGTAGTTCAATATACTCTCTTATGGCTTCTGTGCATCACTCTTGTGACTTCTTGCATCTAACAAGACATAATACCTATTTCTAAATATTATTTAATTGGTGTTAATATGTTGTATTATGTCTATAAGCATAAGGTGGGAGACTGGGCATTATATGACCCTTATACTTCTTGTATACTCTTTATGGGTTATTCCAATAATGGCAACATACTGTAGTTTTTTGGGACTGAATCTCCAGTTGCAAGATCTTCAGAGTAAGCCACCCACCAGAGTAAAAATATCTTTTCATATTCCAAGCCGTGTGAGTGGGAGAACCACTCACCATTATTAGTTCCAACCAACCACCATTGAAATGGGCCCAGTACATTTTAAGCCTTTTTCCCCCCAATTAAATGCAAGAAGAGCCTTGTTTGCAAAGTTAAGAATTTCAGGGAAGAAATATGGAAGATCATCTGCTCTAAATAAAAGAAATTCTGGTTCATTACCTGGTTCATGTAAAGATAATGGAATCTTGCATCTTTTTATGATTTCCTTAGATTTGAAGGTCAGAAATATTTCTGCTACCTGTGACTTACACTGTTCATTACTAGAAATACAAGGAGCCATTCCAGTTAGCCCATATATTTGTGTGATGATCATATGCTGAATATATATCCTTAAGAGATGATTTATTTTATTTTAAATTTAGAAACACTAGTGTTTTAACATAAACTTTTTATATTAGAATATTATGAGATATATAGAAGAGTTGCAGAGATAATGCAGACACTTCACTTCCCCCATTACTCTTAACATCTTACAGAACTATGAGACATTTGTCAAAACTAAGAAACTGATGTAGGAACATTACTATTAACTAAAGTTCTGACTTCATTCAGATTCCATGAGTTTTTCCATTAATGCCTATTTTCTGTTCCAAGATTCAATACAGGATATATCACATTGGATTTGATTGTCATATCTCTCCATACCAATCTGCAACAGCTTCTCAGTCTTTCTCATTCTCTATCTCTCTCTTTTAAGGGAGTATTTCTGGGCATCCCACAGAATGTCCCACAGTCTGGGACAGTCTGATGTCTTCTCATGATTCGACTGGTGTCACAGGCTTTGGGGAAGGCTACCACAGAGGTGAAGCACCCTTCCTTCATCACCTCATATCAGGGGGTACATGATGTCGATATGATTTCATGAATGATGTTGGACTTCATCACTTGGCTAAGGCAGGGTATGCCAGGTTTCTCCACTCTAAAGTTATTCTTTTTACCCTTTCCTACTCTATTCTTTGGAAGCAAATCAGAGTCCAACCCACATTAGGTGGGCTTAGAAGTGAGGAGGACAAGTCCCATCCTCTACAAGGGGGATTATCTACATATATTACTTGGATATTTCAGTATGGAAGTTTCTTCTTGTGCATTTATTTATTCAATTATTTATGTACATTAATATGACATGTATATATTTATTTTATACTTTGGGCTATAATCCTATACAATGTCATTTATTTTGTTGCTAAAATTATTTCAGTTTTGGCCTTTGGAAAGTCTTTTTTTTTTTTTTTCTTTTAGGATTTATTTATTTATTTATTTCAGACAGACAGAGAGTGCAAGCAGGAGAGGGGGAGAGGAAGAGAGAAAATCTCAAGCAGACTCCCTGCTGAGCACAGAGCCTGATGTGGGACTCAATCCCAGGACCATGAGATCATGACTTGAGCCAAAACCAAGAGTCAGCTGCTTAACCGAATGAGCCACCCAGGCGCCCCTGGAAAGTCTTTCAAGTTGGCTCCTCTATCCCATCGACATAACTCCAGCCTTTTGTTTTTTGAACACTTCCTTAGTTTCTGGGACTACATGATCCCCCCTGGCTCATCTGGTATTTCCTCTGACCCATCACTAGAATGCAGAGTGACTTCCTCCCGAAAGTAGATCATGGAAAGGCAGTGGGGGAGTGGAGTAACTTTAAGCGATGAAATCTGCCAAACACTTTCTTAGCAAGTGATCAACATCAATATCAACAATGATAAGTCATATTTATACCATATACCCATAATTTGATGTGATGAAAATGGCACCCTACCTCTGTGCTCTTCCTCCCCAAAACACATAACCCTTGTCTAATCATAGGAAAAACATCAGATACATCCCAATTTAGAGACGTTCTACAAAGTACTTAACCAGTATCCCTAAAAATTGTCAATGTTACCAAAAGCGAGGAAAGTCTGAGAAACCATCACAGCCAAGAGGAGGCTAAGGAGAAATTACTACTAAATGTAATATGGTAGCCTGAATGAGATGCTAGAAAAGTACACTGAGTAAAAACTAAGGGAATCTGAATAAAATATGGACTTAGGTTAATAAAAATGTATTGATATTGGTTCTGGATGTAATAAATGTACCATACTAACTTTCGATGTTAGTGATGGAGGGAACCAAGTGTGGGTTATACAGTGGTTATACGGAGACTCTTTGTACTATTTTCACAATTTTTCTTTTTTAAAAGAGAGAGAGGGGTGCGGGGAGGGGGAGGGGGGGAGAGAGAAAGAGAAAGAGAGAGAGAGAGAGAGAGAGAGAGAATCTTAAGTAGGCTCCATGCTGGGTGTGGAGCCTGACAAAGAGCTCGACCTCACAACCCTGAGATCATGACCTGAGCAGAGACCAAGAGTCAGATGCTTAACTGACTGTGCCATCCAGGAGCCCCAATTTTTCTCTATTTCTAAAATTGTTCTAAAAATACATTTTATTAAAAAAATAGGTGTGCAATAAATATGATTGACCTGAGAGCAAAAACTGAAGAACTCTGACATTTTATCCCTGGAATTGATTGACTCTGCATTCATAAATCAGAACATAAATGGGTCTGAATGTCAGAGGATAAGTTACACATAAATATACCACTAAAGTTTCTCTCCTAGTTTGAATTTACCTAAAAGTTTATCCTAACGAAATTTAGAATTCTTTTATTAAGAGTAGAAATCAATTCCATTAATGGTTTTTTTTTTTCAGTTTTAGAAAGAATGATATTTGAATACATAATATAGGTACATGTACTACTGGGTAAGAATGAAATGCAATAGTCAAGAAATGCTTTATCAAGAGGAGGGGACAAAAGTTCCCTGGAGTCAGGTAAGTAGCAGATAGAAGAGAATATTCCATAGTCCGTGGGGGGCCTAGGAGCAAAAAATGAGATCTTGCAATTAAGAAAATGCTGCAAAGTAAAATTGCATTTCTAGGTGAAGACCACAATTCCCAGCAAGAATAATTACGATACTATTATTCTTATTAAATGTCCCAATTACTGTGTCTAGGTGACTTTATACTGGCCATTAAGTAGGAACAAGATGGTTATTCCCATGAAGCCGGGTTGGTTAAAGCCCAGCCATTCTGATGAGGCAGGATTACATTTATGTCCGTATGTTTAAGTACTCTGAAAATGGCAAGAAACATAGTGTCTTTCAAAGTGTTCCATATTTTAGCTGTCCACAGATTTGAAAAGGGGCTTGCTGCCATTTTGTCACCGTAGCCTGGAATTGAGATAGCAGGGCCACTGCCTAGGATGAGGGCACTAGTGGAGAAGGGGAGGGGGCTGCACAGGACCTCACCTTCCTCAGCCAGGTCCTTCTTACTAATGCTGCCTGGGGCTTGAAGAATCTCTGAGACCTGCTCCAAAGCACAGGTGACCCCAATTCCTTAGGCCAGGTGACAGGTGATGAACCAGACTTTCATTGCCTGGAGCAGAGGAGAAAATACTGGAACTGGCACATCTCAATGTGAATAAGTCCAGCAGTCAGAGTGCAATCCCAGGAGGATGGCAGGACGACAAGCTTCGCCAGTCCTCAGGCCCAGGAGCCCCCAGGAATGTTCTCTAACTCCTGTCTCCCTGACATCCCCCCCATGGAAAGGAGGCAGAGTGGCAGCCCACTCTACCCCCCAAGAGAGAGCATGAGCTGCCCTGATACAAGGAAGGGGCACGGGTGACCTCATGCCCAGAGGCCCATTCCATTGCTCAATGTCCAATCCAGTCCCTTCAAGGATGGTAGACCCATCCCTATGGGAAGGCTGCTGGAAGGGCCTGGTGGGGAGCATGAGGACAGGAGGTATGGGCCGGTGAATGGGGTGACCTGCAGAGCACCAGGAATTCCGGGAGGCTGGGAAGGGGCCGCACAACAAAGCTGACCCAGCAGCCCTCCCTCTGGACCCCACACGCTCTCCTGCACCCCCATCTCTGCTTCTTTTCCACAGCCAACTCAGTCCCACACCAGTGTCTTCACCAGATGACGGAGTGAGTCACTGCTTCTTGGCTGCCATTCCCCAGAAGAGGCTTCTATTCAACTCCCTTCTGTTTTAGGTTCCGGGCTGCCAGGAACCACAGAGACTCTCATCTCAATTTTGATGGCCCCGTTTTCTCATGGAAACAGCTCTCCTATTAACCACTTCCTCTGTCACCTAAATGCTGGCTGGTGCATTCCTGCCAGAAAAACTGACTTAAAACATAAAATCCAATCTTTACGTATGTCCAAAATGCTTCCCCAAAATGTGTGCTACTTCCTGAGTGGCAATGACTGTCTTGGTCACCTCGGGCTCACCCATCATGCCTGATACGTTTACATGATTTCACTGTCCTGGGTACAGGGCTTTGCACTCCACATGGCATCAACTTGGAAAAAACTGCCCCACTTCTCCACAGTTACTACAATACACCAAAACCTCCCATCCCACAATTGGGTAGTTAGTAGTCTTACTTGAAGAATGAGGATTTGGGGGAAACAGAATGGGCCACCTAGAGGAACAACAGACCAAACTTCAAAGTGAACGCCAGGCACCCACATTCTCCAAATATTCTTTAGTGACTATGACCAGGGATTGTCCCTGACTGGCCCACCCCCATCTAGTTCTCAGACTTTAACCTTCTGGGTGACTTCTCTCAATTTATTTCTCTCTCTTCTCCTCACCTCTCTGCTATTTTTAAATTATTTGCAGTTGCTTCAGAGCTGATATGTTGTGTTCTCCAAACACTGCAGCCAAACTGTGTTATAGACTGGCAGCCACAGTGTAGACGGGCCTAGAGTGCTCTGGAAGAAAGCAGACCCTTTGCCTTTGAGAAGAATGCTGGTTGTAAACAGACAATCTCTGCATCCTTTATACTCCCGATACAGCCTTCAGGAGAAACATCTCTTAGGGACCAAGATACAAAGAAACATTTGAAAGGCCTGGCAGTAATAACTGCCTTCCCCGGTTGTCTGGGGAAAGGCTATTTTCCTTCCTGCCTTTTCCGGAGAACTATGTCCTTTTAGCCTTACTACTCACTTGAATGTGTCTTTGATTAAGAGATAATGTCAAGGTTTGCCAAACACCCTCTATCTTTCTAAAATGTAATTGGGAAAGTGGTATATAGTAATGAAAATTTCTAAAAAAAAAAAGAAAAAGTAAAAGAAAAAAGGAGGACAGCTAAATCATCCTATCATTTTTCGCTCTTATTTCAAAAGAATTAGGAAAAATGGGTAGATAAAAGAATAAGCAACCTATTCACATAAAAGTGGTTGCTGGAGCAAGATAAAAATCGAGTAATTATTGCATGTAAATTAAGATATAAAGAGAAAATCTACTCCCTCTGAAAATTATTTGTGATTATTTTGTGACTTTTAAGGTATGTGAATAACATAAAATCTTTTAATGTCTCTACTTAGCTTTGTTAATGAAGCAGACCATGTAGAAATAGCAGAAAATATTTCAACAGGGCATTTGAATTCAGTGGGAAAAAATCACCAATTTGTCTCTTTAAAAATGTATTTGGCATATTTTGCTAATGCAAAGAAATAAATATCTGGTAAAATATCAATTTACTCGAGATGGATGAGGCTCTTTTGCTCTGTGTTTTGTGTGTTTGTTTTTTTTAACCTAATATTGGCAATCTATGCAAAAGGGTTTTCGAACACATCTTGCGCCTTCAGAAAACCAAAAAGCTGGCTCCTGATTTTTTCTTACTTCTTGTCAGAAGCATCTAGAATTGTAACATCAGTTATGTTGACAGTTTTAGGCCAAAATTCATTGGAATGACTTTAATTTGAAACTAAGTGATTTTTTTTTTTTATGCATAGAAAGGTCCTTTACTTCCCTTTTTCTGATTCTAGTTCACTGTTCACATTTTACATAATAGACCTACCATCTTTATTGGAAGAAACAGAAAAATCCCTAAGGAAAGTGTTTACCACATAATTGCTAAGCAAAAGCAGCTGACTTAGAAGGGGGCAGTCCTGAATGTGCTGGGAAGATATTTGCTTCTTTTCTTACTGTAACTTCAGCATTGTATAAAAATGCTATTTTTATGACTGTTAACAAGCCTTTCCGTAACTCATTCAGGCAGTTTTAAGGGCTATTTTGTATGGAGCTACATTTTTTTTTTCATTTTAATAAGTATATTTCTATAGCTCTGTATTTTGACTAGTGCCTCATTTCTACATTCTTATTCATACCTTAGTTTTCTATCAATTGCCTATTTAGAGTCAAGTTAAAAATGAAGCTGAAGGGAAGGAGAAACTCATTTTAAATATATTCATAAAAATGGCAAGGTCAATAGTTAGTCAAATGTTATTTAAAAATATCATGTAATGCAGAGTACTGCTCTTTTTTATCTTGATGTCTAAAAATATATGACCCATGTAGTTGCTGCTGATTGAGAGTTTTCAAAAAAGGTGGAGAGGCCAAGAGGCGGGACTGGTTGATAAATCACCTGATTTATCAAGGGACTACAGTTTTCTACCAAAGGATAGCAGAGCTAAATATTTACATTTGCTCAAAGTTCCTAGAGTAGCTCCTGCCATAGCTTCATTCAACAGTGATAGCTACTAATGAGTGTTTGGTGAATGATTAACATAATTCATTCACAAGGATATTTTATTTTTATTTCTTTAGCAAAATCCTAACGTTCTCCCTCTCTTACACCATCCTTTCCAAACTTGCGGCCTTACAAGGTATGAAAGCAGTGCCATTAACTGGAGTCTTAAAGAGAAAAGAGATGTAGGAGAGAAGGAGGTGCTTACCACTGTGGGCACAGGGTAGGTAAAATACCCATTCGTAAAGCTTGTAATACATTCAAGCATGAGCTGGTGGTTGGGAGTGTAATATGGGTAAAATAGGAAAATAAAACGAAGGACATACAATTCTAATGTAACAGATCGTGTATGAGTAATGATCTCGATGTGAATACCCAAATACCACAGCTTTTAACACTACTCTGCTGATCTGTTTCCCCAATCTGAGCCCTACGCCTCTGCACACAGAACCGCGGAGGAGGACATAAGGGTCCTCTGACAAAATTTACCCTTCACCCTCCAATGGCCCACTTCCAGGATGACTCAATGATCTATTCCCCTTGCAGTAGTAAAATGCACAGGATATTCACTAGACACAGCTGCATATCCAGACCCGCAAGATTTCACACACATTTTCTCCTGTGTGAAAATCCCCATGGACTCTCAGTAGAACTTCCCTATTTAAAGTAAATAGTATCACAGTGTCTTATATCTTCAAATGTCATTTGAAGTGACATTTAAATTATGAATGAATGGATGATTAAGAAAAAAAAAAAGGCAGTACCATATAGATTAGAGGCAAGAAGCCTAGATGGAGGGAACAGCCTGTGAGGAAGCCCGGAGGCACAGAAGCGCTTGGCGTATTCAAAGAACTGAAAGGGGCTGGTGCAGATCGAGGGTGCTGAGCAGACAAGGGAAACAGCTCATGTTGGACAGGTAAGCATGCTTCTAGTCATGCAGATCTGGAATCTCATGACTCATAACCAAGATAAAAATAAATGTTTCATCTGTGTGTGTTTTTTTAAAAGATTTATTTATTTGAGAGAGACAGAGAGTAGAAGCTGGGGGAGGGGTAGAGGGAAAGGGAAAAGCAGAACTCCCTGCTGAGCAAGGAGCCCTAGGATGAGAATCACTACTAAGACTAAGGCTCTGCTCCATCCCAGGACCCCAGGATCATGACCTGAGCAGAAGGCAGATGCTTAACTGAGCCACCCAGGCACTGCTCATCTGTGTCTTTTTAAGATGCTATTCTAAAGACAAAAATTTAAAAAAAATAAGGTGAGTGAGGTGACTCTAATAAAAGTTGTGAAAACCCTAGAGTCATGAAAGGAAGGAATAATTCCTCGTTTTTAAAATGAGCAACCCAACCTATGTGGGATATACATTTCCGATCTGGGCTGCTGATGCTAGACTTCATTAGGAAGCATACTTTGACTCTCTACTAGTCATTCCCAACAGGTGTTTGGTAGGATGCTGATTTTAAAAGTTAATTGGAATTTTGAAAAGAATTCCAAAAAAAAAAATCTCAGATCTATAAACATGGAAATATTATGTCATACATGAATAATTATATAATTTATTTGGCTACTACCCTCTTTTTTTCCCTGAACTACCTAACAGCATTAGAGCTTCAGGGGACATAATTTGGTCATTGCTGCTACTGGAGACTAGACAACAATAAATCTGTCTTGGTTCTTGTTTGCCTATTACAAAATACTGTTTCTTTTTATATATTTTCCATTAAAATAATTATGAAGACTTAATCTTTAAGAACATAAAATGGGCTATTTATTCCCATAGGCACAGGAGATTAATTCGATGACTTAATTTTGGATTTTATTTCCAGCTGAGGTTTTATACCTGGATGTTGAAAGCCCATAATCTGGCCAAGAGCAAATGAGGGATGTATAAAGTCAGGGAAATCTTTTCCAACAACTTTTTGAAGTGCTCCTGTGTGATCTGAGGTCTTAACTTTGGACTGACCAAACTGGTCTTTACCTGAACTATACTAAATGTCCTATTAATCTGGCCTTATTTCATGGAACCAATTATTGTCTAAAATAATCCCTATAATATCTGAAGAGAAAGTAGCTCATTCACATGCTCTTGCAATTCTGAAAGATCTGGATGCATTTTTAACTATTTTGAAATTGTGTAGCAAGCAAAGGTTGCAAAAGTAGTTACAGAGACTTCCTGAGTACCCATCACTCAGCTTCCACCCACCATAACATAAAGACATACTGTCAAAACCAGAAATTTGATGGTACTGCTTTATTTGGATTTTAATAGCTTTTACATGCTATTGCGTGTGTGTTGTGGGGGGTGGGGCGTAGCTATCTTTTAAGGAAAGGTTTTTTTTGGGTTTTTTTGGACTTTTTTTTTTTTATTCTTATGTTAATCCCCATACATTACATCATTCGTTTTAGATGTAGTGTTCCATGATTCATTGTTTGTAAGGAAAGGTTTTATCCAGGGAGTTTTCAAAAAAGATAGCTGCTATAAGCAAGCTAATTAGACAACCACTGCTAACAATCTTGACCTCAATTAGGTGAAGGATTCCTAATTAAATCGTTACAGGCTTTTGTGTTAAATGGTAATTGAATGCCTAAAAGTTCTTCACAATTATATCATATTAACAAGAATGAATTTGCATTTTTAATGCTTTATTGATTTCCAATTCATGACAGGGCTGTTGGTTTTATCTTACCGTGCCATTGAAGGCTTTACAAATTGTTCTTTAGGGTTGACAAGCTTAGGGAACAGGTTAAAAAAACAACAAAGTTTGTGACCCACTCAGGGTTTTGCAGAGTGCTGTTTAGCTACTCCCTCCCACAATTACCGCCATGTATTTAAATGCAAATCTGTGGGTAGGAAGGCAGAGGGCACGTGAGACTGGAGATAGGTGACCTAGGCCACTCCCCTTTTCTTACCATTTTTATATCATGGACCATGATTTCTTTTATTCAGTTGAGTTGGCTTGATTAATTTGGTTGTACACATGAAAACCTTAGGTTTCAATACGTTTCATATTTATTCATTTCACATAAATTTGTGGTCAATAATGATTATCTATGTTCATAGGGACATACAGCATTAATTCCGCTAAAATATTTACCCGAATCTGTTAACTATACTGTATTTGTTTTTGTACTGGCTTTGACCAGTCCATTAAAAAAAAAACAAACAGGGGCGCCTGGGTGGCTCAGTCGGTTAAGCGGCTGCCTTCGGCTCAGGTCATGATCCCAGGGTCCTGGGATCGAGTCCCGCATCGGGCTCCCTGCTCTGCGGGGAGCCTGCTTCTCCCTCTCCATCTGCCTGCTTCTTTGCCTACTTGTGCTCTCTATCTCTCTGTCAAATAAATAAATAAAAAAATCTTTAAAAAAAAAAATTAAAAAAATTAAAAAAAAATAAAAAACAAACAAACAAAAAAAACTTGTACAAGTTGGACAAAGCAAGATTTTTAAAAAATCAATGTCTCCTTACTTTACAATCAACCATGGGCCTGAATCGATCTTTTGAACATGAGTTTAATTGGTCATTTAAAATGACAGGATTAATTTGAGAAGGCCTACATGGGTTTATAGATTTAAATAAATTGTAAAGAAGATGCATATGAGTCTGTCTCAAATTCAGACTATTTTCTCCAGCAGTAATTATGGTGGTATATTCTCATTTTTTAATGGCAAAAGCAATTTCAGAACAAAGTATTTTGCCAAAATGTATCTTTTCCGCCAAAGAATCTGCCATGCCCCACCTTCTACCATCTTCCTTCATGCTGTGTTACACACTACTTCTCGATTTCAGGGTCTTTTCAACTTGGTTTTAGGAAGGGTATTTTCATAGATTATGCATTCTGAGGTGCCTTGTGCATTACTTACTGTACATTCCTCACCCATATATTAGATTTGTTATCTATTATAAGCCTACGAAGCACAGTAGTGGAAATCAGATACCCACACACTAGAATACATTAACAAATGTAAACAAAACATTTTTCTTAATCTTTTTCCATTAATGTCTCCTGGGAGTCTTTTAGATGATGGAGATCACATTAAAACAATCAGATTTTTTAAAAAGGAGTATTTTTGCAAATATGTCATGGATATAACATCCATTTGAAATCAGCAGTCATTCCTACCTAATGTGTCAGTTAGGTGAACACACACCTTAATCATGGAGCACAAAGGTAATGCTAACTTTTCTGCTGTCAGCCATAAAATACTAAAGATAGAAAGGATGTAATAGTTAAATTAAAAGTTTGCTCCAGGGTATGTATTTCAAGTTCCTGATACTATTTAGGGGAATACATTTTTTTTCCAAATTTTTCAGATATGATTAAAAGTGAACAATTATTCAGATATAATTGGAAGTGAACAATAATAAATCAGCAAACATAATTCCACCAGAAGCATATCGTGGCAAAAGGGCCTAGGGAATGCAGTTAATGCACGGATTAACCCTACCTCTTGTCTCCCACAGCACAATGAAGGAGATGGACTAGAATGTTTAATTTTCACATATTTCATTTCTCTCTTTCATAGTATTAGATGCACTAATACCCCTATACAAATTCAAGCCCATGAAAAATAAAATATTTAATATTGGTAATAAAGTATTAATCGACAAAAAAATCAATATTCCTATTGATATGTTCACGTTACTGTGGTCTGCTCTTTGGGATCACTTATATAGTAAAATTTCCTCAAAAAATCCTTACTGTGTTATGCATTCATCTATATTAGAAATGGCTCACTT
>NC_138384.1:9870404-9900293 GCF_054177405.1 Leptonychotes weddellii | reverse complement strand
GGCTCAGTTGGTTAAGCGACTGCCTTCGGCTCAGGTCATGATCCTGGAGTCCCTGGATCGAGTCCCGCATCGGGCTCCCTGCTCGGCAGGGAGTCTGCTTCTCCCTCTGACCCTCCCCCCTCTCATGTACTCCCTCTCTCTCATTCTCTCTCTCTCAAATAAAAATAAATAAAATCTTTAAAAAAAAAAAAAAAAGAAATGGCTCACTTTATTAATCCTATGTTCCTGTTCATGGAATCATAGAATGGGAGGATTAAAATACTTAAGACATAAAATAGCTGAATTCACCCTAATGGGGTCATGATACAGATGTTAATTATTTTTCCAAATTTTACCGTAACATGGGCTTACATATTTTTTCCAAATATTTTGCACTTCACCATTTTTACTAAATATATGAATGAGCAGTTACTACTAGAAGTTTCACATTGTAATTTTCAATTCAATCATTTTATCCTAGGTCAATCCAAATTTGGGCATCATCAAAGTGTGCCAGATTCTCTTTATGAGCCTCCTCTGATCTGCTTAGCTCACCTGGCCTTGTCTTTTTGCCTTGTTCATATAGAAGGATCCTCAAGAACCACTTGTACCATTCTTGTGGCCTTCAATATCATCATATCCTAAGCTATAGGTTGTGTAGTATTCCTCAGGGGTAAAGCCTGGGCTCTGCTATAGCCTGTATCCTGTGTGACATCTCTTTCATGTTTTCCAGCTCCCTAAATCTCTAGACTACACCTGCATAATTTCTCCAGACCTTTTAGCCCTGATGCTACTTCTGTTTCTATCTGTCTAATCTAGGTTTTTTTTTTTCAGCTCATCCATTTAGTTTTTAATTTCAGTGATACATTTTTCAATATATTTTTTCAAATTCCACTACTGGCTACTTACTCAAAGAAAACAAAAGCACTAATTCAAAGGCAAGGTAAATAAAAGCAAAAATGAACTTTTGGGACTTCATCAAGGTAAAAAGCTTCTGCACAGCAAAACTAAAAACAAAACTAAAACTAAAAATTAAGAGGCAACCCACACAATGGGAGAAGGTATTTGCAAATGACATTACAGATAAAGGGATGTATCAAAGGTCTATAAAGAGCTTCTCAAACTCAACACCCAAAAAACAAATAATCCAGTCAATAAATGGGCAGAAGACATGAACAAACACTTATCCAAAGAAGACATCCAAATGGCTAACACACACATGAAAAAAATGTTCAACATCACTAGCCATCAGGGAAATCCAAATCAACAAAACCACAATGAGATACCACCTTACACCAGTTAGAACGGCAAAAACTAACAAGACGGGAAACAACAAGTATTGGCAAGGATGTGGAGAAAGGGGAACCCTCCTACACTGTTGGTGGGAATGCAAGCTTGTACAGCCACTCTGGAAAACAGTATGAAGTTCCTCAAGACATTAAAAATAGAGCTAACCTATGACCCACTACTAGGTATTTACCCCAAAGATACAGATGTAGTGAAAAGAAGGGGCACATGCACCCCAATATTCATAGCAGCAATGTCCACAATAGTCAAACTGTGGAATGCGAGATGTCCTTCAACAGATGAATGGATAAAGAAGATGTGGTTCATATATACAATGGAATATTACTCAGCCATCAGAAAGGATGAATACCTACCATTTGCGTCGACATGGATGGAACTGGAGGGGATTATGCTAAGTGAAATAAGTCAAGCAGAGAAAGACAATTATCATATGGTTTCACTCATACATGGAACATAAGGAATAGCGCAGGGACCACAGGGGAAGGGAGGAAAAACTGAATGGGAAGAAATCAGAGAGGGAGACAAACTATGAGAGACTCTGGACTCTGGGAACCAAACTGAGAGTTACAGACGGGAGGGGGGTGAGGGGATGGGGTAACTGGGTGATGGGTATTAAGGAGGACACGTGTGGTGATGAGCACTGGGTGTTATACGCAACAAATGAATCGTTGAACACTATATCAAAAACTAATGATGTACTACATGCTGGCTAATTGAACATAATAATAACAAAAATTAAAAAAAAAAAAACAACCTCTTGTGAATGGATTATAGGATTTGACTCACCTTCCAAATCAGTTAATAAAGACCAGGAATCACATTCTATTCACCTTTGTATAATACCTAACACAGTCACCACTGTGACTCAACTGTTTGGAACAACTGCTCTTTACAACTTGAAGGGCTTCATCACAAAGTGGTACTCATAGTTCTGTTTCTTCACAAGGTAAGGTCATACATCTCTCCAAAACCAAAGACTAAAATACTATTGGAATCAACTCAGCCTCACATTTCAGTCTCTGATATAAAACTGGGATCCATTTTGATTCTTTTTTGTCAAGCAGAACTTGTTTTAAATGGTTCCAAAATAACTAACCCATATATTTGTATTTCTAATCTTTTTTTTTTTTTTTAAGATTTTGTTTATTTATTTGACAGAGAGAGACACAGCGAGAGAGGGAATACAAGCAGGGGGAGTGGGAGAGGGAGAAGCAGGCTTCCTGCGGAGCAGGGAGCCCGATGCGGGGCTCGATCCCAGGACCCTGGGATCATGACCTGAGCCGAAGGCAGACGCTTAACCGACTGAGCCACCCAGGCGCCCCATAGTCTTTGGAACATAGACTTATAATACTATTAATTGTTGGATGTTTATAATCAATATATAAAAATGTAATTATTTTGTTTGATTTTAGTAAATCTTCTCTAACCTTCAAACAAGAACAAACACTAATTCAAAAAGATACATGCACCTTTATATTCAATGCAGCATTATTTACAACAGCCAAGATATGGAAGTTATCCAAGTGTCCACCCACAGATGAATGGATAAAGGAGATGTGACGCACACACACACACACCCTCAAATATTACATGGCCATAAAAAAGAATGAGATCTTGCCATTTGTGACAATGTGCATAGACATGAGATAAGTCAGACAGAAAAAGACAAGTATCATATTGTCTCGTGTATACTTGGAATCTAAAAAACCAATGAATAAACAAAAAAGATAGTATCAGACCTATAAATACAGAAAACAAACTGGTGCATGCCAGAGGGGAAGGGGGTGGAGGGATGGGCACAATGGGTGAAGAGGGGTAGGAGATACAGGCTTCCAGTTATGGAATGAATGAATCATGGGAATTGAAGTTACAGCATAGAGAATATAGTCATTGGTACTGAAATAGTGATGTATGGTGACAGATGGTAGCTACACTTGTGGTGAACGTAGCATAATATACAGAGTGGTTCAATCACGATGTCGTACACCTGAAACTAATGTAACATTGTCAACTATACTCAAATTAAAAAAAAAATTCTTTTTTTAGAAATTAAAAAATTTAGAAATTTCATTTCTAAGTTCATTTTTTTCCAAATGTGCTTTATCTTTTAAAAATCTTTTTAGTGGTTGCCCTAGAGTTCATAATATCCATTTATAACTAATTTAAGTACACTTTCAAAGAACACTATATTGTTTCATGGGTAGTAAAAGATATCCTATAAAAGATTATTCCCCATTCCTCCTCCCACCCCCTATAAGATTGCTGGCATTCATGTCATTTGTCCACACTGATCTGTTAGACCAGTTAAGAATATGATGAGATTTTGTTTTACTTCATTCTTTTTACAATGCTTTCCCTTTCTCTTTGTAGATCTGAGTTTCTTCTCTTTCAGTAGTTCATGCAGGGCATGTTTGCTGACAATGTATTGTCTGTTTTAGTTTGTCTAAGGAAGTCTTTATTTCTCTTTTACTCTTGAAGAGTGATTTCACTGGATACAGAATTCTAGGTTGGTGTATTTTGTTGTTCTTTCAACAGTTGAAATATTTCACTCTATTCTCTTCTTGCTTGCATGGTTTCTGACAAAAAGTCCACTGTAATTATTAGTAATTATTATCCTTGTTCTTCTAGAACAGCCCTCAGCTTCTGTTAAGATTTTATCTTTGTCTTAGGTTTTGTGCAGTCCCTTTGTGTTTTTTTTTTTTAAAGATTTATTTATTTATTTGAGAGAGCGAGAATGAGAGTACATGAGAGAGGGGAGGGTTAGAGGGAGAAGCAGGCTCCTCGCTGAGCAGGGAGCCCGATGCGGGACTCGATCCCAGGACTCCAGGATCATGACCCGAGCCGAAGGCAGTCGCTTAACCACCTGAGCCACCCAGGCGCCCCAGTTCCTTTGTGTTTTGATTCACTCTTAGACATTTATAAATACTTAGTTTCCAATAATGCTACAATCTGTAGTTCTTGGGTTCTGATTATATATACTTTTTTCCCTGACAACTCTTACTAATATGACTTTTTCTCTTTTATGTCTTGTAATTCTGGATTATGAGCTCATCCTTGGTGGATCTACTTGGGAAATCAACCTCTTGAGTTGAGGAAGTGTCTTTTTTTTTTTTTTTTTTTTTTTGTAAATATGTTATTAACTTCTGCAAGGCAGCAGGTGCAATATCGACTGTGGATAAATTTAAATTTATTTCTCAGCCTGAGTTTTTCCCAATTACAACAGTATTATGAATTCAAACCCCAAAGACATATGAAGGCATGCCTATGCTTATAAATATTTAAGCGATTTTTAAAAATTTACAGGCCAGAATGAAAGAGGCAAAGTCCTTTGCGTACTCCTATTTTAAGAGGGTAATAACTGGAAATATCTGTTAGGATGTCTTCAAGTATTTCAAATTCAATCTGTCTAAATGTAAACTCTTTATCTCTTCCCTCATACATTATCAGTGCCACAGTGGAATTATTGTGATGATTTAGTATAGTGTGGTGATACACTCAACAAAAACATCATCTAGTTACAATAAATCAACACAGTCAAGAGTTAGTGAATTAAATGTTGTGTTTGCTATAGTCACCTAAAACCAGAGGCTTTAAACCATTTAGAGGAATTTGTGTCAGGCCCTGTATTGGCCTTATAGCTAACTCCAGAAAAAAAAAAAAAAAAGACTTAAAAATTAATTACCACTATATAAATATTTTATTTCTTCAGAGCATGATGTCAATATTTCTATGTAAAATCCCTTGAGCATGAGTTTGGCTCATGAGTTTCTAATGCTCTAAGTTATTTGGTATATTGAGATCCTTTCACCCATAAAGAAAACTGGGTTCTCTTAAAACAATGACTAATTCTTGATTCTCCCTCCAAATCCACCCACCTCAAACCTACACCCCTCCCGAGCTCTCCTCTTTCAGGAAATGGCAGCTCTCCTAGAGTTGTTCAGACCAAAATCTTGGGGTCATCTCGGTTCCCCTCTCTTTTACCAAACCCATCTACTCCTCCAGCAAATCCTGAAAGCTCTACCTTTAAAACATATCTAGAATCCAAACATCTCTCTCCTGCATGTTTGTCATAACCTGGTAACTTACCTACGCACTTCTACATTTTCCATAATATAGTCTACACTCCACAGAACCACCAGAATGAGTCTTTATTATTTATTCAGGACACAGCACTTTATTTACCGAGTCAGACCACATCACACCCTGCTCATAACTCTCCGATGACTTCTCATCTCACTCAGAATAAAATTCAAAGTTCTAATGCAACATGCCTCAAGACCCTATGTGATGCGGTCAGAAAGCAGAGTGTCTTGCATCTCAGTTAATTGAATTCCCTTCCCCAATGTCTGTTCTGCAAAGAGATGGTCCCTGACCAGGGGACATAAAACTGTAGCACATCCCCAGTCCCTCTATTCCCTACTCTGTTGTAATATGCTTTCTTTTTATCCGTAGAACTACAAACATAGTATTCTTACACACTACCCGACGTTTCTTTGTTATCTATTAATAATCTATCTCTGCGGAGCTTGCTCTTATTTCTACAGTAGATCACTGGCCAGGGACAAAGTAGGCACCTTATCAATATTTGTTCATTCATCGAAAAATATTTGCTTCACTATATTTAGTGTTCAGAATAAAATGTCGAGCCAAATGTCCATGTGTTCAATACACTATTAAATGGATAGCAATGAAAAATGTATGTTGGTTTTATAAAGGGTGTGTAAACAGAACCTCTCATCTGCTCAAGGGAGTTGTGAGTCACTTCTCGGAAGAACTGACATCTGTACAGATATGGGTGTGTGAGAGGCGTTTGAGTGACAAGGGCATTTCAGGAGGATCAGCTTATGCAAAGGCCCTGTGGCAGGAGGGAGCAAGGCCTAGGCATGTAACTGAGAGAAGCCCAATATTCTTGTTGAACAGAAAAAAGGGGGAGACTGAGAGTAAGACTGAAATTAGGGGCAAAGCACAGAAGTCTGCACAGATCTTGATACAAAGTGTTCTTTCTCTTTGGGCAAGGGAATAGTCAGTGCAGTCTGAAGTAGGTGGATCAGGTGATCCAGTCTCCAACGTAAGAAGACAATTATGCCTCCAGGGCAGGAAATGCAGAGACTTTTGCAATAATGTGCAATATGAACTAGGAGATGGATAACAGTCTATCTGTGGATAGTTTCCTAGAGATATTTGGAGGTTAAAGTGGCATTGCCTGGCGACTAATTAGACTCAGAGAAAATAGTTAAGTATCGAAAACACATCCTAGATGAATAGCTTGCTCAGATGGAAGGAGAGTTGGTGCTACTCCTGATTTGGGAGGGAAAGGAAGGTGTGCATGTGAATGTGGACTCATATGCTTCAGCACTGATATTTAGAGAGTGCATTGTTCCTGAACAAACTCTGCCCTCCAAATTCTGCAAATTATGTGGTAAGAATGCTGCTCATTTAAAAATTGTCCTCACATGCGTGACTGCATTGGAATGGTGGCAGAGTCCTGAAGTGTCCTAGCACGTAACTTTAATACGTCCCTCATGACCTTTGCTTTCTCTTTGCTATGCTGCTGAGGAGTGATTTACTCATGCTAGTTTGCAGGACAGGGTGGAAGAATCTGAACCCAAAGAATATTTTAAAAAGTCATTCTTGTCTCCAAACAGTTTAAAGTTTGAAATACACAATAAATAATATCTAAATAATAAAGTAATATATCTTCTAGGAACAGTTCTCTATAAGAAGCAGGTCTCATGGACTATCTTCATTGCCAATAACCAGAATCTTAAATCAGAGGCAAAATATTAGCCACTGAAATATTAGTGTCAGTAGAAAAATATATAGAGGTGCCTCATCATTTACTTTCAGCAGAGGCTACCTGAGTGTTTTCAAATAAATGACAGAAATAAACTCAACATAACATTTTTTTAAGTTAAAAACTGGTCACTGAATGGGTTTGAAATAATAATTCGGTTTTACCGAAACATGAAAATATAGATCTTGAAGTCAACTATTTAGGTTTGAATTATGAAAGAATCATTACTTAGAATGCTTTAACAAAATCAAAATGTCTGAATAATTACATACTCTTGCTTTTCATATAAATGGCTGCTATTCTGTAGAAACCACAATTATAAATATATGAATAAAAGTTAAAGGCAATCTTAATTTTGCATTTTGATTCAGAGTATAATATTGAAGGAAACAAAAAACAACATTGGATCTAACTAATAAGGGGATAAGTAAAAAAAAAAAACAAAAAACACAACTACGCATCTAGCCATTTTCCATTAGCGCAGAGTATTCTCTGACTTAGAAAGTCAGCCAAATGTCCCACAGAAAGGAAAAAACACAAGCAGCTGTCTTTGAAGCAGGTCTGACTTGAACTACCTAGAGCTGAAAAGCACTGTGAAAAGGAATCTTTTTGTGGTATGAAGGAAGTCATCTTACTGTGGTTGAGCATGACTAGATAATCAGAACTGGAGTGGGAATCTATAAGGAGAAATTATTTTAAAGTAGATTGATTACCCTTAAACAGATGAATACATGATAAGCCCACATAACACATGGGATTGCCATCTTTGTGCCTATATAACATTTATCTTGATATTCTGGAGACAATATATTTGGCAAAACTACTAGAAAATCATGTAATAATCATTTCGTTATTGGACACAATTTGTGTATAAGAAACTTCTAATTTACAAGGTTGGGCTCTTAGGAATAAGGCCTCTGTGAACACTCGGGTGCATGTCTTTGTGTGACCTATGTTTTCATTTCTTAGAATAAATATCTAGGAGTTGAATTGCTGGGTCATAGGCAAAGTCTGTGTTTAACTTTTGAAGAAACCCTCAAACTATTTTCTCAAATCATTTTATAATTTTGCATCCTGTCCACAATGTAGGACAGTTCCACCTGCAACAAATACTCACCATCCTTTGGTACTGTCAGGTGCAGAGGTATTTATTTCACTGTGGTATTAATTTGCATATCCCCGATGACTAGTGAGGTTGAGCATCTGTCCACGTGCTTAACAGCAAGTTATATATTTTGTAACTCATGTGTTCAAATATTTTGCCTATTTATTTTAAATCATCTTTTTATTTTAGAAAAAGTTTTAGATTTATAGAAAAATTTGTGAACACTATTCCCATAAACCCTGAGCCCAGTTTCCCATTATTAACATTTTACATTAGCATGGTACATTTGTTAATTTTATTGAGCTGATGATATTAGTACATTACTATTGACTAAAGTCCATGCTTTATTCAGATTTTCTTACTTTTTACCTTGTGCTTTTTCTGTTCCTGGATCCCATTCATGATAATTCATTACATTTAGTAATCACAGCTTCTTAGGCTACTCTTAACTTGTGACAGTTTCTCAGACTTTCTCTGTTTTGCTGACCTTGACAGTGCAGAGAAGTGGTCAAGGATTTTGAAAAATGTACCTCTACTGGGATTTTTCTGATATGTTTCTTATCATTAGCCTAGGGTTATGGGTTTGGGAGGTAAAGTGTCATTTTATCACATCATGTCAAGGGTACATAAATCAATGTGTGCTATTACTGTTGATGTTAACCTTCACCACCAGACTGAGGAACTGTTTGTTGGGTTTCTCCACAATAAACTTACGCTATTTTTTTTTCCCTTTCCATACTGTGCTCCTTAGAAGGAAATCACTGGTATGGGCCACTCTTAAGTAAAGGGATTTATGCTTCAATTCTTTGGGGGCAGACTATCTACATAGAATATTTGGAATTCCTCTGCAGGGCAGATTTGTCTCTCCTCCCCCGTTCATTTATTTATTTAATCATTTATTAGTATCAGTACAGACTCATGGATTTTATACTTCTTTTATACATTGTGTTATAATCCAATACCACTTTCTTTCTTTTATTGCTCAAATCATCCCGTCTTTAGCCACTGGGAATTCTTTCAGTTGGATCTTGTGATGCTTTGATACTCAGTGTAGGTTTGTGTTTGCTTATTTGTAGCATTTCCTTACTTTTGGGCACTACAAGATACACCAGGCTCACTTTGTATATTTTCTGCCCTCATCTTAAGGTTAGCATTTTCCAAAAGATCCCTGAATCCTTTGACTGGAAATGTGGATACCTAGCAGAAACAGTTTTCCTTATAAAGTTTCAAGTGAACAGAGAAAAGGTTTTTAAATGATCATTTGGTAAAGCAGGAAAATCCAAATAATCTCTCTTTAGAGATTTTGGAATCTCAGTGATGAGTCATGTTAAACATTACAAAAGACGATCATACTTTCTAGATGTTTTATTTATTTAAAAATCTGGTGTCACAAGATAATTTTATGACAAGTGTAAAATTTACTGATGTGGCCTTTTCCAGCTATTGTTTCCAACGCTAACTTACTCTAGGGCATAAGAGAAGCAGACTAAAGTATTTATTACACGCCTGATCTACCTGCAGTTTTCTTCCAGTGAACCTTCCTGTGTAAGGTACAAAGGGACCTTGCAGACTGGTTGGGGAGGCAAGGGTCCTACACTGTAAAGACAGCAAATTCCTGGATTAGACCCCAATAAATCTAGTACCCAGTTTCAATTCTGTTCAACATTAGGTACATAATATAGATACTGTAAATATCACTTAGGAGCCTCAGGTCACTTTCTGTTACCTCAGGAGGTTAGAGGATTAGAAAGATTCTTTCAGGTGCTACCCGGCTATTCCGCAGAGACAATGCAGCACGTAATTACGAGGTGAAGTACCGAGTGTAATTACTACAGGGGTTCAGAGAACAGAATGATGTTCGCTGAAACCACGGGGGAGGAAATGATGAAAGACGTGTGACCGAGGATTTCAGGTGACTGCAAGATATTTAGTGCTTGGATTTATAACCAAAGTCAAACGTTTATGACCTGGTCATCACCCTTATGTTTTATTTTGTGTGACAACAGCAATGCTAATCTGAGCCACTTTTAATCAAATTGATCGGTTGTTTTATTAAACAGCTTACTGCTTATTATTGGACTGAGGTTTAACAGAAACACAGGACATTTGTTTCACTTAAGGATAACACAGAGGTTATTTTAAGCCTAACTTATTTGCAAGAGTAAAATTTCTGATATTTTAGTTGTCCCTTACTAATGAACTGTTCCTAGGGCTAACAGTATTACTGCTGGCTGGACAATAAGATGGATTTTTAAATGATGCCCAGATGTTGGAGAGTTCTGGTTTGGTATTCTACTTGAGTTATGGTTTCTGGCCCCAAGAACTGTGTGAATCCACACTTGCAATCAGAAAGCAGCATGTAGAAGGATCTACCAACTGTGGCAAATAGTGCTTGTTACCAACTGCTGCTCATCATTTTTTTTTGACAGATGCAGCTCACGATTAGACACTAAAGTAACATTCCCCATGGTGTTGAGATGTGAATTCATGAAAATAGCTGCCATTGGTAAACATTTTAAGTGTTGAAACAGCCATCAACTTCCAGTCCCAGGGAAAAATATACAGTACAATGAAATTAATAAAAGCAATAGAGGTGTTTCTTGGATTCAGATCCTCTATTACCACCACACAGGGAAATTCGTGTGGTTGTATGAAGAAGGTAAAAGTAAACTGCCCCAAATTAAAGGTTTAGGAATAGGTTTTGGCTATGTTAAAAACATTTCAAAATCACTTGGATGGTAGTTAAAGGTTAGATGCTAAAACTTTATCAGTGGGACTCTGCTCTCGGTGATGGCTCCACTGTCCTTTCCTTTATAAAGAAGTCTTCACCGATTATAACCTCACATGTGTTTTTACTCTTTCTGCTAGGTTGGTAATTGCTAATTGAAGAGAACTTTTATCTGTTCATGTAGTAAAAAAAAAAAAAAAAGCAAATAATAGGAAGAAAGCAAGGTGTGAATTAAACCCTAAATAACAAACTAAGCTCTGTTGAACTGCCACAGTCCACGATTAGAAAGAGCTCTCTTTGCAGCAAATGAGAAAACCAAGAATCTCGCCTCTACCGCCAATTCGAGGTGGAAACGTAAACAATTCATGTTATGTGTCAGTTTCAGTTCTTATGTAAAAAAAAAAAAAAAAAGAGTAAATAGGAAAGGATCATCTGTAAGATTTCTTCCAGGCATAAATAACTGGTATTTATGTTAGCAAGAACACTGCTGCTACAGCAGAACCTTCAGATAAAAGAAAGACTCCACACTAGTAAAGAAAATGAATGGAAAAAGGAAATCAAACACTAAGAAGATGGCTATGCTTACACACACACACACACACACACACACACACACACAAATCCTGACAAGGATCCCATTTGTAAGGAGGTGTATTATACCACAAAAAATAGAATATTTGCAAGTTCAACTTTGGCCTTCATGATGTAGATGAGGAAATTGGCTTCAGATGAGTAAAGGGGCTGGTTCAAATTCAGGGAAAGGAAAGAATGCAAGATCGGCACCGAGGTTCCCCGGTCCCCAGCATCATCTGTCATCACCACCTCATTCTTAATGATAGGACATGTTCTTCCTCTTCCTTTCATCTGCCCTAGGGATTACATGTTCGTCCTTCATCATTCATTCAGCAGTATTTATAGAGCACATACCACATGTCAGGTACCACTCTGAGCAAAGGATACGCGACTATAGATGATGGGGCATCTTTTTGTCATTAGAAGCATGCAGAACAAACACAGAATGAAAATATGTGTCTGTAGATGACATTTTGGACTTCTCTAGCACTTACACAGTGGGAGTGAAATATCTTCTCAGCTCAGATTCTCTGCTTTATATCAGCAAACAAAAACTGAATATGGACAACACTACTATGATTTAAACATATTCCTTCAAACAGATACAAGTTTGAAACAAAAATCATCAATCTGAAAAACATTCAAAAAAAGGTTATGGATCTTGAATAGATGTAGTGAGTGTGTACGGAATGAAATTCATCCACTTAAACATGAATCCATCATTCTCAGAAGCACCAACGTGATGTCAGGGAAATGAAAGATAATTGTATTTTTTGTAAGATTTCAAAATACCTATCTACTTAAATATTTGGATATTTATTATAATTACATGTATTTAATTTTTAAAATTTTGAAAGGCTATTATAGAGAATTATGGAGATTAATTAGAGAGTTAACAATGCCCCAAAGAAATCAATTCTCTAATATAGAACACCTATGGGTAACAGAGATAGATAAAAATGGTAAAAATACTACAAAGAATGGTTTTGAAGATTTACATTATTTTTCCCCATCTCTAGCCTAAACTGATATTTTTACCCATCCTTGGGAGATGTTAACTTGACTTCTGTAATATGTGTGTAAAAGTGCTGATTGAACATGAAATAAAAATTGTGTCTGCATTTTAAAAAAAAATCCTCTAGCACTAGGTAAGTGCCATGGGTAATTCTGGCATTACTTACGATATTTTCCATAGAAGCAGATGGAAGTTTGCTTCAGAAGATGTATTTAGATGCCCAAACAATTTAGATCATTTAGTAAATAAGCAAAATACAAATAAGCCAGCAACAACAAAACCATTGTGTAAAACACTCGGTAAAACACATAAGCCAACCAAACCTATAACATAAATTGATAAAACTGTAAAAATAAATTTCAAGACCAAAGCAGACGGAGTGACAGATGTGTATGAAATTTTAAAAAAAGCACGTCAAATAAATGTGGCGGGTTTTATGGATAATTATCAAAAGATCAGAGTGTGAAAGGAAAGGATTTCTTAAATCCCAGGGCTGGCAGCCGCGATTGGCCAGACGCTGAAATCACACCAATGGAGTTGAGGTGATCATGAGATCACGAGGTGATCACGAGACCTCCCTCACACAGCACGTGGGCCACACTGCCCCACCCACACGGAAATCTGTGACTGGGAATTCCTTTTCCTAAGGAAAAGGAGACAGCTGAGATAGCTCCTCTCAGTCCTGCTGCATCTCATCACATTCAGCAAAAGGAAATCAAGTGACATTTTCATTGTCCACTTAAGAAATACCTCGCCAAGGCCAAAAATCCTTTAGGCACACTCTTCCTACTTTCTACTCAGTGCAAATGGTGGTGTTGTCGATAAACCACAGGTCACCATTTTTCCAGCAACCAATAAAACTTTTCTCACCGGTTCCCAAGCCTTTGTAACACAGTTTTTCTTTCTTTTTTGCTTTCTTTCCTTTCTTTTTCTTTCTTTTCTTTTCTCTTTCTTTCCTTTTTTTTCCCCCCAGCTCTGGCTAAGGTTTTCCTTCTTCCCAATGCTGCATAATTTAGATTTTTGCTAGGGTTTAATTCCATTCCTAAATCACACTTTCTATATCACGTTTCTGCTCCTGCACAGCCGAGTCACCCCAAAACTTACTGATTTAAAATACTACTACTTTGTTACTGCTTACCTAGTCTACAGGTCACCTGGGCATCTCTCTCCTTCTTGGGGGGCTGTCTGGTGACACTTCTGTTCCCGGCAGCCTCTCATACCCCGGCGGGCCAGCTCAGGCTCTTTCTCAGGGAGGCCAGAGGATTCTGAAAGAGAATATAAGCAAGCAAGGCTTCTTGAATCCTAGGCTTGGAACTAGTACACCCATACCTCCTTTGACTTCTATTGGCCAACACAAATCGTAAGGCCAGCCCAGATTCAAGAAATGGGAAAATAACTTTTTTTTAAAAGATTTTATTTATTTATTTGACAGAGAGATAGTGAGAGCAGGAACACAAGCAGGGGGAGTGGGAGAGGGCAAAGCAGGCTTCCCGCCGAGCAGGGAGCCCGATGCGGGGCTCGATCCCAGGACCCCGGGGTCATGACCTGAGCTGAAGGCAGATGTTTAACCAACTGAGCCACCCAGGTGTCCCAATAACTCTCTCTTTTAAAGGGAAGAGGCTGGACCACAGGGGACAAGAACAAGAGGCAATGAGGTCATATCAACACCTTCCTCCATATTTCCTATGTTCTGAGCTGATGAATTAATTAAACATAGGAGCATGTACACCATGAAGAACCAGTACAGGCCATGTATCATTAAAGAGAAAGGTCCCTCTTTCTAAATGATCAAAAGGAATAAACATTTGTATTTGTTATTATCCTTTTACTAAGGGCAAATCATACTGAATACATCTGCTTTGTTCTATATAGTGTGGCTGTTACCAAATGTAGGTATTGATTCCTTTTTTCCTTCTCATACTATATTCCATCAAGTAGTAGGAGACAAACACCATGACTGCGACTTCATTGCTTTCTGCAGAAATGAGGTGATGGGTCAGCTTTTGTTCTTAGTCCTGTTTTCAGCATTTCATAAAATATACCAGCTATGCATCTTAAGTTTTCTTTAGTCCTAACATCATAAAATGAAATTAATTTCCCATGGCAGTCTTTGAATCTAGAGTTTAGTATAAGGAAGTAAGTGACCAAAACCCAGCAAACTTCCAGATGGTTTCAAAAAAGAGTAAGCAAACCAGCATCCTCTTGTCTTTAGCCCCGTGGGTGCCATGTGGTTCCCCTTTAATCCATCTGTGGCCTGGTTACAAAATTTTTAATCCTGCTTCCTCAGGTTCCTTCTCCAAGCTCTCCCCCTCAGCTTTCTCAACTGAAATCACACCAACGATAGGTGTGAGTTTACTTTTGTTTTGTTTTGTTCTAACAATGGAAGATTTCCCATGAGGAACCAGACGGTCTGATAATTATGAGCCAAAGGCCTATTATATTTTAAATATCTAACAACGTGTGATGTTTATTATTAGCCTGTGAAGACACAAAGGGTTATCATCAAAAAGCTCTTCTTAGCCTACTTTCGTGGGAAACTGTAAGAGTTCATTTCTTTCAACAGTTGACAAAAGTTTGAAAACCAAAGTTGAGTCCTACTACTTGGAAAGACTAGACAATCTTGCCAGTAAACAAGGGTCTACTGTGTCTCCCCCACCACCTAAATCCACAGGTGGAAGCACTTTTAGTACAGAACCTAAGCTATCTTATAGGTATTTGGTACTGCTCAACCTTATTTGGAAAGGACACTTCCTACTAATTTAGCTCCTTGGCGCTCAACCCTGGCTAAATATTGGAATCCCTCGGGCAACTTCTAGAGTATACCATTCTGCAGAATCAGATATTCTGATTTGATTGATATGAGGCCACTGCTATATTTTAAAATACTCCCTGAGTGACTCTACTGTACAGCCCAAATTGAGGACTATTACCCTCCACCCAATGAATATTCCTTTGACTTAGCTGGATTTAATTCTTTAAAACATTAATATTGTGTCTGAATTTACTGACACATTTTGAAACAACATTCCATTCATTGTTCTCACGTGTGTAGAGACCATCTTTCCTGACAATGTGCTATTGTTAGGTTATATGAGCCGAGTAACCACATGACAAAGATGGAAAGACACTGCATGACAGAATGGGCTTTGCATACAAATTACCTCAGCTAATCATATTTTGGGAACATAATTAGCAGCCTGGGGAAAAATAAACAAAGATAGCTGTAGGTTCTGATACAGCATCTTCAGGCCTTAATCTCTCTGGTATGGGAAATCTGAATAAATGTATACTCCTTTGAGATTGGCCAAATCAGAGAGTGGCATATATTATTATTCAGCACCTTTGATGAGTTACAATATTAATTAAATGTTACAACTAAAGGACATTCAATGCAAATGAGGATAACTTTATAATGTGATTTTTTAATCTGACCATCTAGGGTCATAAACAAGAAGTGACTTTTGTTGGTGTCCATGTAGGTCAATAAAACTACATTTTTTCCATAAAGCAGAACGTATGTCCACATATCACTGAAACATGCATGTACACCAATGGTAGTTAATTCAACAAATTTATATCGACCTCCTCTATTGGTGGGCACTGTGAGCTCATAATACTACAGGATCTCCAATCTATGATATTGTTGGATGCAAGGTGAACATTTGGATGTGCCGCTGAGAGAAGAAGTTGATTAAAACACAGTTGCCATTGCTAAAAAGTGTCTTAGAATTAGAAAAATAAAAGCAATAAAATTTACTGAACACTTACTACGCACCGGGTATTGTGCTAAACTCAACATCACAATAACCATACGAGGTATCATTGTAATTCCTAACCTATGGATGGAGGGGGGTGAGGAATTAGGTTCAGAGAAGTTAAATCACTTCCCCAAGGTCACAGGATCAGATATGAAGATTCCGAGTCCCATCTTTCAACAACATAGCATTCTACTGCTTACAGTCTATTAGGGGAAAAAACAAACTTTATTTTCAAAATAACATAATGTGCAGTTTTGCATGCGGTTTCATGGTACCTCAAAAGAAGGACATTTAAGTCAAACTCTGGGTTCTTAGAAAGTATCCCGGAGCAGAGAGATCTGGTTTTTAAAATACCTGAAACAACAGGTTTTGCTAAACACGCAAAGACTGCCAATTTGCATAGGTAACTGAATTACATAAAGAATCTGAGAATTTTAGACAGAGAAGAATATTATAAATCATTTAGCTTAGCTTTTAGAATGAGGAACTTGAAATCCAGAGAGGTCAATGCACTTGCTGAAGGGCAAAGTAGCAATTCATAGCACAGACAATACAGTGCTAAGAGCTCAGGACCTGCTTTCAACAATGCCATTATTTACAGTGCAAATTATGAATTCTGTAGATATGGTAACCCAGTAAGAAGTATTTAGGCAAGTAGAGATGCAATGGGAATTTTTATTCTAAAAATACCTTATTATTGGTGGTGTGACAGATGTTGGGCAGAGGAAGACAAGGATCGGATTACTATGTAAGTCTAGTGGTTCCCCCAGGGAGTCATTTTGATACCCAAGACCACAGCGGGTAACATCTAGAGACATCTTTGATTGTCAGGACTGAAGGTGGGTGCTACTGGCATCTTATGGCTAGAAGCCAGGGATGCTGCTAAATATCCTACAATAAACGGAATAGCCCCCTCCCGCTAACACACACACACACACAACAAATCATTATCTGGCCCCATATCAATGATGCCGAGGTTGGGAAATCCTTTGGTCATCCAATAAGACATCAAGATCTGAACTAGCATGACTGCAGTGGGGTTGAGTTCAAGTTTCACTTATTCATTGTGGATCTGCTTTTGTGCCAGTGACTGGGATGTACTCCAGATTAAAAAAAATAAAGATATGCACAGGGAACCCCTGTTCTCCCATGGCTTACAGCATGTGGGAGAGATCAATGAGTGCTGAGCTACTTAAATGTAACATTAAGAGGATCATGGTGGTGGAAATGCACGCAGCGATGGGAGAACACGGAGGGCTAGCATCCTACCAGAGGATTCTGTTCCGTCAGTTTCTTACGTCTGACTTTTCATAATTTAATATTAACTGAACTGTATGTAATGAACAAGATTCTGCTGACCACACAAACAGTGCTATGAGAGGAAAGAATGGGGCTACACATAACTTCTTGGTTTGCGAAATACTCCACTGGGAAAGTAACATTGAAGGTACAGTTTTAAGACAAAGAGGAGGAGGAAAATCCTCAGTTGTTGGAACACCATCTGCAAAAAATGGAGTCAGAATTAGAAGGAAGGGAACAGATGGGGACCAAATCACAGAAAAAGCTGTGTGGGAAAGAGGTGGCAGATGAGGGTCACAGGGGCAAGATCCCACTGGCCAACCATTATTTTTGACCCAGCGATGGAAATAAAGGGCTCTGATACTGACCCATAACAGAACAATATCCACTGACCTTAGGGGAAGCCCCTGATGATGAAAACATGAACAAGCACCCCTCCACGCAACTGTGCCTTTTGAACGGTACAGGGGTAGGATTAGAGTTCTGGATTCATTTACCAGATATTTGGGAAGGTCATGATTTAGAATAGTTCTTTGGGATCTGATTTTAGTGCACGTTCCCCCCCTCCAATACAGACACATATACTATTTATTTAAGGCTCAGTACATTTTTAGAGAAAGGACTGAATGTAGCAGCTATGAATTTACTTAAAGTCATCAGAACGGAAGAAATAAAGCATCTGTGAGTGTGGCATTTCAGTGAATTGTGGCCTTTTCTAAAGACATTTTGAATTGCAAAGGAGGCTTTTTTTTTTTTTTAAGAGATTGCAACTGAAAACAGGAGAAGAGGGGTTTTTTTGGGTCAATCTTATATTTTCTTCTTAATGAAAATTAGTTTTGGAGAGAATGGCATCCCTCGGATTTCATGGTATTTATAGGAAAAAATCATGCCTTTCCCGGGGGTAGTAATTAAATAACAGAAAAAAGAATTAAGATGATAGGGAATGAGTGGAGCATAAAGAATATAGCTATTTCTCTTCCTTTAAAATACATTTGTGAGGTTGAGTACAGTCTGTGTGTGGCAAGATGGTGAATCTCTGTAGTGTTTAAAATATTTAATGCACAATTTACCTGTGACATAATTAAACAGTGCATTAGCAATTTGTATATAAAAGCAAAATGGCAGAGAGTAATGAGCACAGACATTAGAATCTAACCAACCTGGCTGCAACCTCTTGTTTGTCCAACGGCCAGGTAGGTTTAAGGGAAAGCTGGATTACTGGAGTGTCTAGGACGTTACTCAAAAGCTGAATATTGTTGGGGAAAATGATATATGAAAAATAGAAAGCAAGGCACTCTATGATAATTGTGTCAAACAGACCCTCCCATTAGACAGTGTTTTCTTTCAGAGTGATGTTCCTCCTGGGGTAACTCTGATAGCAAATCAATGGTAAGGTCCAGATCTCTCACCTATGTTAATACCTTTCATTTTCTTTGAGAATATTTGCCCAAATCCGGTGCCAACGAAAAGGCAGGATTAGGATATAGAGGAATTGGACACGACTTCAAACTGATAAATTCTTGCCTTTAACATTTTGATCATTTGAAGTCATTTAGACATTGGGTTGACACACATTATTTAAAATAATGTGGCACACATGCATCTTCTCCTTTTTTAAAAATGACATTTCACTCACAAACTTCCATCATTCATAAGAACTGGGCATGGTAAAAATAACGACATATTTGCATTTTTAGTTTTAAGGGAGCTATACTTTGTGATAGGAGTTTAGTGAGAATTTCCAAATTTCCCAGAGGGCCTAAAAAGCTTGTTATAATATTACTGCAATTATAATGAAAGAAAAACAATGACAGATGATGGCTTTGTTTCTAGGGAATTACACTGGAATAGGGAAAATATGGAAAGAGTATTAGAGTATTTTCTAAGTTATAAATGTGCTTCAAACTTGTTTGTATACTTGGGATACAAAGTTTGACACATTTCCTCTTCCCAGCTGAATGATTGTGGCTCCTGGTTTACAATGGAAGGTGAGCTGACCTCCTGTTTAAAACGTAAAACCAAGTGTCAAAGCTGCCGAAAGTATCTTTACAGACTGGACAAGGGAGAAAGTAATTGAAATTCAGAGCAAGCAATTAACTCCATGGTTCATCAAATCACTAACTCTACTTTTTTTTTTTTTTTAAGATTTTTAAAAACAAAACCCATGATAATCAAAAGACTTCCTTCTTGTAAATTAAGCATGTAAAACCACATCTGCTTCTCAGGATAATTAATTCATTGACATTTAAATCAATTGATAAGAGCACCAGCTAGTGTCATTAGTTAATTAGTAACTTAAGAAACACGCGTGGAGTGCTTAGCATGTCCCCAGTCAACTACCAAGCGCTGGGGACACAATTAAGAACAAGATGCAGTCACGTGGTCTGCTGGGCGATTCTAAGTTCAGGCTTACCATGAACCGACTACGGGTCAAGGCTGGACACAGTGAGGCTGTCAGGGGTCAGACTGTTCAGGCAAGTAAGCAAACAAGGTGGAAAGGAGGAGTTTGACAATGGTGAACAGGCCGACACATACTAACACAACACGTCACAATGACCAAACACATGCCTTTGAAACCAAGAGTGAACACCAGCTTCTACTTGGCACTTTCCGCTTTGGAGGACTAGGCTGGTGGGGGGTGTGCAGGGGGCGGCGGCAATTTTAAAAGTAGAGGGAAGTGGGAAGTGGTGGGTGACTGCAGCCCACTGCTCAGGGGATCACCCCTGGGCCCCCATCAAGTCAAAAACTAAAGTGGATGGTCTGTGATCGGTCCCATCTGGGCAATCTGATTCTGACTCAGGTGTTAGGAGATATTCCTGGGATGAGAAGGCCACCTGCAGGGAGCAGGCCTTCAAGCTGGATTCTGAGGAGATAACGGGGTTCCTCAGAGTTGCCTTGGAAGAGGTGAAGCACACTGGCCATCACTGCTGGACCCCAGGCAGCCCCCCACCCCTGCCTGTCCCCACCTCAACCGGAGCAGTGCCCCTTTCTGGCTTATTATCCATGGGATGAATGGAAGTGGCTTTAGAAATATGAATCCAATCAAAAACTAATGATGTAATGTATGGTGATTAACATAACAATAAAATTTAAAAAAAATAAAAATATGAAACCAAATGGAGAAGATTAGCTAATTGAGCATTAAATCCTTTAATATTTAGTAAATTATATATATATCATAGGAAATAAATATATGAATACGTAAAAATGATAATTACATAAAACAGGAAAAGGATAGATATAAAATAAAAATGAAGTCATTGAGGCTCTCGGGTGGCTCTTTCCCCGGCTACCAGCCCTATCATTTACTAGATGTGTGACATTGGCCAAATTATCTAATTCATTTAAGCCTTGGTTTCCTCTGCCAAGTGGGGGTAATAGTGATACCTGTCTCCTAGTGTGGCTGAGGGAATGAAGAGTCTGCACAGACAGCGTTTGGAAGATAGCCTGGCCCAGAGTAAGCTCCCAAACGGTGTCATCGACTTTCCTTCTGTGGCCAGGGGCATCTGCTGCATCAAGGAAGATGCAGATTGTTAAAAGGTGGAGGGAAAAAGCAGCCTCAGTATTCTGCTTTCGGCTTTTAGCTAAGATTTTTGAGTCTAGAGTGACTGAATAGCTTTCAAGAGCTGGAGAGGCTTTGTTTGTGAGAAAAGGGTATAGTCAATTCAAAACCTTCTGCATTTTACAAACTAAGTCAGTTTGTAGATGTAGAAAGGAAGACGGGCTGCACAGGAAAGGGGGGGGAGCAGTGGTGCCCTAACCAGGTGTGATGTCCTAACCTTTCCCTGGAGAGAGGACCAGCATACTCATGCCCCTGGGAGTTGGTCAAAGGGGGCTGTGAACAGCAGAGACTGGACTAGAACCCTCCGATAGGGCACCACTGCCCTGTCACCCCTTACACAGTGCAGGGTAGAAGGCGGTCCCTGAGATCAAAGCTTTGGAATAGTGCCCCGAGTCTGAGCTCCCAAAGATGGCACTGCCAAGTGCGACAGCCCGGGGTTCCCAAGTGCTTAGATCGCGAGGACGCCAAGTGCACATTCAGCCAGTGACCCGTGGAGGCCTCGGAGTGGGACGAGAGGGGGCCCCTTTAATGGCAGGCAGAAGACTACACACACCAGCGGGTAGCAGACATCATCAACAGCCCCTCCGTCAAGTACAGGACAGATAAGCCACCCGAAGGCAGAGCCCACAGCAGGATCCCCGGGAGCTTCACCAGACCACTCACTTCTGAGCACAGAGGGAACAGAGAAGGACTGCCCAGACATATTAGGATTTGCACACAACCTTCTTCACCCAGCAGCCCTCCTAGAGATAAGGAGGAATAAAGGAAAGAGGGGTTATGGACAAACAGCCCTGAAAAGGGATTCAACTTTTACAGGCACTTTCCCCTAAAGAATCAGAATTAAATGGGAAGAGATGGTTTAAACTGGGAAAAAAAAAAAAAAACAAAAAAAACCCAAAAAACCCAAAACCTGTTGCCTTGAATTTTTTCATGTTAAATCATTTTCTGGGTTCCCCATCTCCCTGCCATGGATGGCTATTCTTAGGAACTGGGCTCCAGAGCAACTTACAGAACATTAAGAAAGATGACTTTTTTTTTTTTTTTAGATTTTATTTATTTGACAGAGAGAGATCGCGAGAGCAGGAACACAAGCAGAGGGAGTGGGAGAGGGACAAGCAGGCTCCCCGCTGAGCAGGGAGCCCGATGCGGGGCTTGATCCCAGGACCCTGGGATCATGACCTGAGCCGAAGGCAGACGCTTAACGACTGAGCCACCCAGGTGCCCCTAAAGATTTTATTTCTTTGGCAGAGAGAGAGAGCACAAATAGGGGGAGTGGGAGAGGGAGAAGCAGACTCCTCACCAAGCAGGGAGCCCCATGCCGGGCTCCATCCCAGGACCCTGGGATCATGACCTGAGCCCAAAGCAGACACTTAACTGACTGAGCCACCCAGGTGCCCCAAGAACAATGACTCTTGTTGAACATTTCACTTTGAACAGGATACACTCTGACCCCTTCACAAAACATAAATGGTTAGTCATTACTAATGGGGCCACCCCGTCTGCCATCTCTAGAAGGTTCTCTCAGTTTTGTGGAATCCTAGTGCAAGGGGGCTCAGAGTGGTCACCACAATGTGATGTTTCTAAAGGCAGTTTTGTACATGGAGGCCTAACACCCAATGTCCTTCCCAAAGCCAGATTATCCTCGAATGTGAACTGTGAGTTCTGTCTCCTTTCGATTCCTCAAGGGTGACCACTTCGCAGTGAAAGTTGACTGTGAATCAGGAACAATTTTCTGATGTTCATAATAAATGAATAGTGACTCCAAAACAAAAAAAATCAGAGTTCCCGTTCCAAGGCTAGCCTTCGGATCCAATGAGACCAGCAGTCCCTTCACAGACATCCATTAGAGGGCAATTTCCCGAACATAGTGAGCACCCATTGTTAGCTCCCACAGAAAAGGAATTTTGACCAGGGTGAGCCACGTTTGCCAAGTGCTTGATTTTTCTGAGGAAACCACCACTAGTTGTCAAGAACTGAGTGAAAAGTTTACCCATTTGGGGGCCTGATGAAAATGAGTGAAAGGAGTCTGATTTAGGTTTTGTTCAGAAGAGGGGAAGTCATTTGATGTATAGGTTCACAAAAAAAAGTAAACTTCGCTGCAGAAGGAGAGTACTTCCAGTTGAGAATTCCTAGGTTTTATTGGAGTTCAGTAGAAGCTATTGATGTAGGAGGTTAATGTCTGTCACAGTCTGGGTGTTTTGCAATGACTTCCTTCACAGCGTGTTCATTTTAAGAATAAAGAGGTCTTTATGGTTAGTGGAGGTTTAATGAGGATTACAATGGCCCCCCAGATGCTTACAACCCATTTAAATAACCCATAACCCCTATGTTTATCATGAGAGGGAACATGCCAATTTAAGGTATTACAAACATTCTCCTGAAAAACTTTAGTTTCCACAGGCATTTTCAATAATTTTCCTCTCCATTCTGCAATTTATAAATTGCAGAATGGATGTTACTATGGAAACGACCTCTGGTCTAGCTGTTACTTGAATGCATGGAAGAGAAGCTTTGGGGATGTATCTCCACTAGTAAATACCTTTCTTTACTGTTTAATCCCTCCATACCTCCTCCTCCTCTTATACACGTTAGCTAGGAGATGTTAGAACAGGTATCATAAAGAAGACAAATATGGAATTAAATAAAAGCACAAATGTCTTCTGGAAACAGAATCGGGGAGCCTAAAGAAGATAGAAAAGTAATATAAGTGATGTCGACGCAGCTAATATCTGTTGACTACTTACAATAGTTTGCTCCTGTGAAATTCACAAACATCAGAATCACCCAGCTGGGCTCTACGCCTAAGTCTAGGAGGCAGCAGATCAGGGTGGGACCCACACTTTGCTTTCTTAACAAGTCCCAGGCGAAGTGGATACTGCTGGTCCAAACACCATAATGAGAACCATCGCTCCAAGCATCCAAAGTATTTTTTTTTACTTGTGGTAAAATACACATTACATAAGATTTGCCCTTTTAAGCATTTTCAAGTGTATGGCATTAATTACATTCACAATGTGGTGCAACCATCTGGGGATGGTTCCACCCCAAGAACTCCTTCATCCCTAACTGCAACTGCTCCCACTAATAAATAACTTCCATCCCTCCCTTTACCCAGCCCATGGCAACCACCATTCCACTGTCTCCATGAATTCGACTATTTCAGGTACCTCATAAAGTGAAATCCTACATTTGTCCTCTTGTGACTAGCTTATTTCGCTTAGCAGAATGTGATCAAAGTGCATCCGTGTTGTAGCAGGTGTCAGAATCTCCTTCCTCTTTAATGCTGAAGAATATTCCTTTGTATAGACCACATTTTGTCGATGCATCCATTTGCTGATGGACATTGGTTTTATTTCCACCTCTTGGCTATTGCGAATAATGCTGTGAACATGGGTGTACAAATATCTGTTCAAATACCTGCTTTCAATTCTTTTGGGTATATACCAAGAAGTATAATTGCTGATTCTAAGCATTTTACATATATACTTAAACTGCAAATTTAGAAAAAGATGGGTTATCATCCCCACACCTTACAGCTGAGGTGACAGACACCCAGAATTCACCTTCTCCTCCTCAGGCCTCGCAGCTGGAAAGGAGACTCTGGTTTTTGGCACAGGCAGGCTGCTTCCTCTGCTTAGGAACCCAGGACACTTAATTTTCTTCTCTACCTGAAGAAAGTACTTTATTTTCCCAGGAAAACTCCCCTCATTGATATAGACATTAATTTTTTTACAATAAAAGTGGAAGCAATCACCTTTCAAATTAATGGCTAGCATGAGATTAAATAATAATATGTATGTAAGAATTCTGGTAGAGGATAAAGCAAATTATTCTTTCCAGTTTGTTAATTTATGCATTTCTCCTTTCAATTATTTCTGGAATAAAGTAGGCTCAACTATTTCTAAAATCTGCCACTTAGGGGCAAAAACTATTTTCAGTTGCCTACACAGTTCAACTCTGAGCAGTAAAAAATGACAATCTGACAGTGGAGTGAAATTGTCCTTCCAATGATCAGAATAGCAGGATTGGCCCATGGTCATATATTCCATTCTCTGCATAATTAAGCCAACCTTCCACTGGGAAATTCCTTTAGTGGGATTTACATGCAGTTAGGTTAAATTAATATGCCACAAGAATTAGAAGCCATGATCCGAATACTACAGGGAAAATCCAGCACAGGATATAGGACACAGGATAACAGAACAACGTGGCTGAGAAATGCACAGGGGGTCCAGATTAAAACACTAGATTCTATTTCTGGAATGCACCTTCCTATGTGGACTGCTTACTTCCATGTCTCAGACTCAAAAAGGCTAGTATGTGTGACAGTGCACGTCTCCTGTCCGAGGAATGATGAAGATGGTGGATTAAAGTGGTCCGAAGACTGGAGAGTATCATTAATTATGGATATTTTAAATATTTTAAAGGTGTGCATTTATTCTGCCGGATTTGCAAACAGGATATGGTGGGTTTTAAGGCTGTGCATAGGCAAATAAGCATTTCCATTCTTCAAACCTCGTCTCAGATCAGACATGTACATTGCCTTCCTTGCCAACCTCAATGCTTCGGGAATATTGAAAGATTATTAGAGCATTATTGTATTGGTAACTGAAAGCCAACCTTTAGGTAAAAGAGACATGAGAGAAAATTAGAGTATATGAGGAAGGCAATTCCCAACTCCTTGGTCTAGTTCCTCAGGCAGTAAGATACTATAATTCTAGAAATCAAGTGAAGAGAAAGATTTCTGTTACATAAACAACTGAATGGTGGGCACTTTGTCCTGCACATGACAGAATCTTAAAAATATCTCCCCATCTCTAGTTTTGTAGGCTGTAACCTAAATGTTGCCAGCACTTCCCGTTGCTCTGAAAACTACATGATTTTCCATTGTATTTGTGGAGCTCTAAATGAATGGTCATTTGTGGGAGATTCTACATAGCCTCTCCCCTCATATTCCAGAAAAGAGTCCTTTTCCCCCTAAGTACCACCAACATGGTCTTCCTGGTACTTTTAGTATAACATCTAGGATTGCTTTTTAATGAATCTGGAAATTTAAATTTCCACTAAATAATAAAGGGCTCTTCTCCCATCTCCTAAGTTTCCACTTGCACTTAAATATTTTTCCCTTTCCATTTCAAAAGTTAGTGATAAGTAATACAAAGGGAGAACAACAAATTAAAGATATAGGATGGCATTCTCTATCTTTTTTGAATGTATCATCCCCACCCTGAATCAAGCCTTCATTTTTCATGTTAATTTTCTTGTACAAAGGACTTTAAAACATACTTTTCTCATATTTAGATAATGTTTAAGCATGAATAAATTCTGGATGGGCTCCTCCTTGAAACTGTTTCTATAGCTTGAGGTACCTTTCTTATATCAACATTTGACTAAATCTTCCTTTCCATATCTAGAACATTCTTTTAATATCTGAGCTCAAATGGCTCTTGGATCAGAAACACTGGTTTTACTAAATAACTTTTTCAGTTTTCAAAGTACTTATGATTCTTCAGACATTTAATGTGAGATCCAAATATTACTTCTAAAGCTACAACCTGTTGCAATGTGTCTCCTGGAGAATCTATAATTATTTCTTGAGATTTCTTTAAATATTTGGTTCTCTGAAGTCAAGATGGTACCTGAACATTCAGTGTTCTCCTTCCCATCAGTCAGGATTCTTATTTGCATATAAGAGACACACACACTGGATCATTTAAGCAGAAAAGAGCTTCATGGAAAGAAAATTGAATAGTTCACAGGCTTTCTTGGGTCCAAAGACACTTGGCGGGGGTTGCTTTTCAGGAATACCACCCCAAACCTTACCAACAGAGCCTCCCACATACCCGTTCAAAATCTGATTGGCTCTACTTCTTTCTCCAATCAATGCTTCGGGAGTCAGTTCCATGAAGACTTTGACTGGCTTTCTGTATATGATATCAGTGCCTTATCTTGAGCCTGCCTGCACAACTTACCTTTTATCGCCTGAGAAGGAACTTCCCCAAGCTGCCAATGGAGACACCCTCAAGAACTCAAGGGTGCCGGGGAGCCAATGCGTTTGGAATCACAACGGGGCAGAGGATAGATCTGTGTTGGTCCCTTTCATCACCCAGGTGCACAGTTAGGACCTTTATTTCATTAAGGCTCTTCACACATACCCTGGTAGGACGTAAGCCTTATAGCTTATCACGATGGCTAAATCAGTAACACATCTCTGTATTAGCTTTCTTTCCTACCCTGTTTCCGCTCCTACTATGAACTCCTGCTCCCTGAGATCACATGCCCCAAAAAACTACCAGTTCACAAGTCTGTTCCTTCAGACTTTTCTTATGAGGAAGTCAATGATAAAAAAGCTTGATTTACTACGAATCTTATCATTCCATTTCTCTCTCCATTAGCTTGTGAGTTAGTATATTCTTTTATTATCTTTTAAAAAGTTACTCTACAGAACAAAGTGAGGGTTGATGGAGGGGAGGTGGGGGGGGATGGGCTAGATGGGTGATGGGTATTAAGGGGGGCACTTGTTGTGATAAGCACAGGTGTTGCATGGAAGTGATGAATCACTGAATTCTACTCCAGAAACCAATACTGCACTGTATGTTAAAATTTTTAAAAAGAAAACCAAAAGTTACTCTAGAGATTGCAACATGCATCCTTGATTAATTAAGTTCTAATTTAAATTAGTACTTTTTGTCACATCCTGGTCAATTGAGTGGACCTTTCTCTGACACAAGGACTATTGGTACTGAATATTTTATATGAATTTCAAATTCCACAAGACATCATGATGTGCTGTTCTGTACAATAAATAATGACTTTTTAAGGAAAGGACTATTTATTAAGGAGGAAAGACTGCTATAAAAGTTAAAATGCTTTCATAGTCCAGTCCCTCCTAGTCCCTCATGTGTTAATGCAATGGCAGAAAACAAGCCGCTAAACCATGAGTTTAGGGAACTCATCACTGATTCATCCCTTACAAGAAATACTATTTCTTAAGCTGTTGGTGGGTGCTGAGTATTTATGTTATTCCTTGTATCTCTATGTGTATATTTGCATTTCTTTTTCAATTTTATTGTGGCAAAATCCCAATATTTATCATTTTTAGGTGTACAGTTCAATGGTATTAAATACATTTTTTTATATGATAAAGCCATCATGACATCCATCTCCATAAATTCTGTCATTTTGTAAAAGTGAAACTCTATATCCAAAATGACATACTTTTACTCAGAAATTTATCTGCTTAGTTTTACCCTCTGATCTGTCTTTAATATCATTTTCTTTCTGTGTGAGAATACTTGTCAGAGTTATTTTTAATGAAGGTCAGCGGTGACAGATGCTCTCACATTTCATTTGTTGAAAAATGTTTTGCCTCCATTTTCTGAAGGATGTTTTTATTGGGGATAGAACTCCACATTGACTGTTATTTTCTTTTAGCACTTTTTAGAAATAATGAAAAATAATTGTATTTCGGCTTCCACTGTTTCATCTGGAGAAGTCAGCTGTAATTCTCATTTTTCTGCTAGGAAGGTAATACAAAGGTTTTCTTCTGGCTGATTTTTAAGATTTTTCCATTTGTCTTTGGCTTTCAGCAGTGTTTAGTATGGCTTTCTAGGAAGCATCCTGCTTGAAGTTTCTAACATGTCTTAAGTTTGTGGCTTAATGTCTTCCATGAATTTTGGAAAATCATCTGCCACTGTATTTTCAAATACTGTTTCTGCCCCATTATCTTTCCTCTTTTCTGCAACTACAGTTATACTTAATATCTGAATTTTACCCATGTCATGCATCTCTTTTAAATTCTATTTGTCGGGGCGCCTGGGTGGCTCAGTTGGTTAAGAGAGTGCCTTCGGCTCAGGTCATGATCCTGGAGTCCCGGGATCGAGTCCCGTATTGGGCTCCCTGCTCGGCAGAGAGTCTGCTTCTCCCTCTGGCCCTCTCCCCTCTCACGTGCTCTCTCTCTCTCTCTCTCATTCTCTCTCTCTCAAATAAATAAATCTTTAAAAAAAATAAATAAAATAAATTCTATTTGTCTTACTTTTTCCACTCTCCGCTTCATCCTTGATATTTTGTTCTCACCTACCAACCAAACCATCTCAAACTACGTCTAAACTGAGGCTGTGTTTATCCACTTGGCAACTGTTTCAGTTTTGTATGGTTTTGTTGCTAGAACTTTCACTTTGCCCTTCTTTTTTTTTTTAAAGATTTTATTTATTTATTTGAGAGAGAGAATGAGAGACAGAGAGCACGAGAGGGAAGCGGGTCAGAGGGAGAAGCAGACCCCCTGCCGAGCAGGGAGCCCGATGTGGGACTCGATCCTGGGACTCCAGGATCATGACCTGAGCCGAAGGCAGTCGCTTAACCAACTGAGCCACCCAGGCGCCCCCACTTTGCCCTTCTTTAGAGTTTCCAGTCCTCTGCCAATTCTATCCCGTCTTTTAATACTTGGAACAGTCTCATTACCATGATTTCAAGGCACATAGCTAATATTTTCATTGCTTTTCTTTTGCATCTATTTTTATTGTATGGTTTTTCTTTGGTTCGTAGTCTTTTCTTCTTTTATGCCAAATCATATTTCATTGACTCTTGTATATTTATATAAAAATATAGAATAAGGATTTGCTTCTGCTTCGGGCAGATGGCTGGATTGGAGAATATCACCTAAATCTAACCGGGAATTGAATAGGTTTTAAATTAGATGTTTCGGTATTAGTGACTACTGGTTTCTAGCTCACCTATAACCTTGTGTGGCAATTTCAAGGACCCAACAG
>NC_138384.1:9829803-9870304 GCF_054177405.1 Leptonychotes weddellii | reverse complement strand
AATAAAAAATTAAAAAATAAATAAATAAAAATAAAAGGGTCCCTCCTCATGGGGTGAATATAAACTCCATTTTCTTCCTTCTCCTAATCCCATGGGACTATTGGAATGTTTACTCTTCCCAGTCGCCTAGCAACTGCTCTTACCATTCTCACTGCCTTGAGTGGAGAATGAAGCCAACTACCAGACTCCCATCTCTTTGGCCTTTTTCTTTTCCTCTGATCTTAGCCCCCCAATACCTACTGCCTTAAACATAGCTCCCTGATGTCTTCAAACAGTTTTGTTTGGTTGTGTCCAGTTTATTCTAGTAGTTCTCAGGGCAAAAGCTGGTCCATCACAAACAATGCTGCTACTATCATAAGCTGAGATTACAAAAGCTAGAAAAGATGTGCTAGAACATTTACACACACACTACTCTATTAAGAGAAAAGCTCACTGGCTGGTCTTGCCCATTTCCCTAAAGCCCACTCCCTTTCCCCAGACAGAACCCCAGCCTACAGAGGTAATCTCATCTGAGTGTTCTGGCTAAAATGCCTCTTGGATATCGACTCACAGATCAACAAGGTGATAATAGCTTCCGTTTTCACAAGTACTGTTTGCTGACAATTAAAGCACTACTTTTTTTAGGGTAAAATAATTTTTCTTCCAAATGGAAGAGAAAATGTGGAGATGAAGACAGTAAAAATTTACAATAAGTATCAGCAAAGCTGCAAAGCAGGAGAATAGACAAATTATGAGATTGCCGAAATAGACTAAAAATGAACAAATATAGTAAGAGTAGTATTTTCATAAAGTATATTAATTTCCCTTTGGGTAGAAATGTTACATAGCACCAAGGACATGCTAACCCTCACAGATAAATATAAAGGCAAAGCAAAAGCAAAACCACGCTGGTGTAATATAAATGTTAAATTCTGGTTGAGGTTGACTTTGCCAATAAATGGTTGTGAAAATTAACATGTAAATATTAATATGTTGTTAAAACTGTGCTAGTGGGGAGGATATGGTATCCCTGCACTCACACACTCCTCCATCTGGACATATCTCTTCCAGACTTTTGCAGGCAGATGCATAAGGGAAGGCGGAGAAAGCATGAGAGTAGGATGGCATAAATCAAGCCATCAGAAGAATTAACGGCATAATCCATCTTGTATTGCATCTAGAAGCCCCAGTCATATGCCAATTATTTTATATCATAATAATAAAAATTATTCTAATATATGAGCATAGCAATGTCCAATGTGCTCTGTTCAGAAAGTTAAGATTATAAGCAGTTTTTACTTTGGAGAAACTGAGCATGTGATTAATCCTAGATAGAGAAATAGGATAAATAGCAAATGTTGTTTATATATAAAGACAGGCTCCACAAGCTTGTGGTTTGGTTTGATTGATAAGTTAATAATAACTTTATTAAGGGAAGTTTGAGGAATTCTCAGGTACTAACTTCACGTTGTTAGATATTAAGAAACAAAACATTAGCAGTACTGTAGAAACCCCTGTGTTGCTACATCTGGTCACAACCTCTGGAGAAAATAACCATTATTTAGACTTCCAGTCCAAATGATTAGTCTATTTATGAAATCTATCTAAACATACTAAAACAGCACACTCATATTTGTGTCTAACTTCTGTTGCTCAACGTTATATTTGTGAAATTTATCCATGATTGTTCCTTGTAGCGTAAGCTAAATAATTTCTATTTTGATATATTATTCTGTTGTATAGATATACCACAAATTATTTATCCACTCTATAGCTGGTGAGTATCTGAGTCTGAGTTATAGTGAACAACACTGCCATGGATATGATCGTACATCTTTAATGTACATATTCTAGGCATTTCTGTTGACCCAGCCTGGTAGTTGAATTGCCGGGTCATGGAAAATCCACACATTCGTATTTAGTATACTGGACCGAAGACCTGTCCCAAGGGCTAGTAACCATTCTACCTTCTACCAGCAGAACAGGAGTTATGTTCTTTCACACCCTCCCCATCACCAGCCTTTCAATTTTATCACTCTGGCAGTCATAGAATTTGCCCTTTTAAACGACGATGTAGAGTATCTTATATACTAATGCCTTATTGGTTGTTTTCATTTGTAAAGTATAATCTGTTAAAGTTGTTGATCTATTCTGTATATGAGTTCTTTGTTATATATTGCAAATAACTTCCCCTACTCCGCGGCCTGCCCTTCTCATCTCTTCTCTGTGTCTTTGAGTGGCCCAAAGTTCTTAATGCTTAAGAAATTCTATCAAGCTTTTCCTATATGGTTACTTTTTTTTTTTTAACCATATAAAGTATATAACATGATGCTTTGACATATACATACATCATGAAATGAGTACTACATTCAAGCTAATTAACCTATCATCTTACACAGTAACCATGTTTTTGTGTGATGAGAGCACCTGAAATCCATTTTTTTAGAAAATTTCCAGTATTTAATATGCATAACTATGGTCATCATACTGTACATTAGATCTCTACATCCTATACAACTGTGGGTTTGTACCCTTTGACCCATCTCCCCCACTCTCCATTCTCCCCACACCTCTCCACCCCAGTAATAACCATTCTACTCTCTGCTTCTATGTGTTTGGTATTTACAATAGCCAAGATTTGCAAACATCGAAGTGTCTGTTAACAGATGAATGGATAAAGAAATAATGATTGATACACACACACATATACATACACACACACAGGAATATTATTGAGCCTTAATAAAAGCAGATCCTGCTATTTGCAGCAACATGGATGAACCTAGAAACATTACAATGACTACTTTTGGCGTCCAGTTTAAGAGAACTTGGCCTACTCTGAAACCATGCAGGGATTTTGTATGGACTCCAGTTCTCTGTGGGGACCCTCTCACCATCTCTCCTCTTGGTAAAAATCACAGTTTTAAACTTCTTTTCTATGTACTTCAAAATATGGATGATTATTGGCTCTGTTTTCTAACGTTATTTTCTTGGACCTATTGTTCATGTCTTTGTTTTTTTTTAATTAGATGCCATCCATTTTGTGTGAAAAAATTTACAGGCTTTTACTATATTCCTCTAGGAAACTAGGTTTTAAATACTTGCATGTACCGAATTTAGGCATCCCCTTACCCAAGCACGACTTGTACAGGTTCAAGGGAGGGTTTAGGTTTCTGTAAGACCTGGTCTATCTTCTGGCTAGTTTTCCTACAGGTTGTTTATCAGGACCCCTTCCTCCTTAGGGTGTGCATGCGCAAACATTTCTGAGTATCTTGTTAGAAACATTTAGGAGCCAATCTCGGCTTTGCCTTTTGCTCTATGATCCCTTTTCACTGACAAACAACTTTGCGATGAAAATGGGAGCAGAGTTAGATTTCCTTTGCTTCTCTTCCCTTCCCTGCAGGAGTTGGCCCTTCCAGTCCTGGATGCTGTAAAAGATCGGATCCCCAGTGTTTGGCTCTCACACCTGTAAGTCTGTCACCAATGCTGCTCAGCTGCTACTTTCTGCTCAGCTCTTCTACCTCCTGCCCCATGCTGTTGAACAATCTGCAAACGCCTTGACTCAAAAAATGCCACGTGGAATGTTGGGCTTACCTCCAATGTGTTTTCCTTCTCTCCAGGTTCTTGGCTCCCCAAGTTCTAACTGCCTTGATAACTCTCTGGTACCTTCGAAAATGTGTTCTCATTGCATTCACCTTCTCTCATGTTCTTGGCTTTTGGTTTGGTCAGCTGCACACTAATCCATCATAGCCAGAAGCAGAAATCTTCAATTGCCACACTCTTGAGTCCACAAATAAATCCCTGAAAGTGAAAGAAAATGATTGATAGAACAAAATGACCATCAACCTAAGATATTTAAGTAAATGTATGACCATATTTCAAAGGAGATTATCTGATCATTCAAAGGACTCACGGAGTTACATTCATTTGGCCCCCTCAAGATTCCAACATGTAAGATATAATTCGGAAAATAGTAGTATATGTTTAATGCAACTGAATGTATAATAAGTTTATTTCACTTAAAACCTACAAGAGCATATTCTTGCCACGGAAAGCACTTTCATGATGAACTCTAGCAGTAGCTGGTATTTTACTGTACACAGCACTTTAATCCACGTTTTCATTAAAGACACAAAAGGATTACTGCTATTTCTATTTTTGAAACGAGGGAATAGGCAGAAGAAGAGAAACTCATTCGATGCTACTCTGTAGTAACCAGGGAAGCCAAAATTCCAACTCAAGTCTATTTGATTCCAAGGCCCAGAGGTGTACCTGTTGTATATTCTGTTCAAGAAATCTACCCAGAGTTATATTTGGAGGGCAAAATATTGAGTACGAACACAAATATAAATATGGAACGCTCGTGTGAAGCTATCTGCACCCACAAAAAGAACAAATGAAACAAAGGCTTTTACCTCTTCATCAGAGTCACCTAATCCTTTAATAGTTTGAGGTTCCCACTGGGAGAGATTTCTGATTACATAAGCTTCACCAGGAGCTGCAGCTGTCCCTGCATCCATGCTCGTTAGTTCAATAACGTGGAAGTGGATATGAAGGCTGTGGGGGCCCCCAGTGATGATAATACTGTTGGATTTTAGGATGTTATTAACAATTTGCAATACAAATGAGTTGTCCACAGGAGGGGGAAATCACACTGTGATCATACCTAATCAATGTGAGAATTAAAAACAAGCTAACATGTGGGGAGGCACAGATGTGGATATTAGGAGCTAAGCTTTCGCCTGCCATTAGCCTGACAATCATCGGACTCAAGGTCAGGACGGATGTGCTCAGGTTTACGTTAGTATTCTTTTCTGTTATTTTCACTGAAAGTGGACAGAGCTAGAAAATCTTCTTACATGAATGTGGATAAAGAGTTCTCTTTTGCTTCCATGCTAAACAGAGACTCGTAGAACCACTCATTGGAAATCACACAGACCGAGAGGAGAAATAAATAAAATCAGCATTTGTGTAGTGCATTCGTGACTGGAAAACATTTTGGGGGGTACCTTCATAAGGTGGTAATCTTTTTCATTTCTTCACTTCAGCTCTTCCAGTGTGTTAACTCCTAAAGCATTCAACACACCCCTCCATCCAAGTATCTAGTAGCCAATAGAAATTCTATATACAACAGGAATTGAGCATTTTTGAACAGATAGGAAGACTGGGGGCATATAAGGACTTAAAAACATGTAAAATTCTCTAAGAAATACAGTCTCTGGTGTAAAAAGAATGCTGCATTTTGTCGAATTTGTCGCTCTTTTTGCCTCTAAGTGATGGTTTCTCGTTTTACTGTTCCAGTGACACATTTTTGATGGGTCTTAAAATTATATTTTCACTTCACTTCATACATATACTAAGACTTCATTTCCTTTATTCTGGCAACAAGTTTTAAAGGTGATTGAGAAAGGATTCATTGAAAGCAATTACAAATAATCTAAAGAATAAGCAACAGGCCCACAGGCTGGTTGTGTGGCAGTTCATCCTTCAGAATTTAATCAAATCTTTGTGTTTCCATTTAAATACTTTTTGGGGGCAGAATACCACCTCAGCGATATTTTGTCCTCCTTAGTGGATCGTATCAGGCAGCACCTGCTGTCCCTTTATCCTATTAACAGTGATACTAATTTTGGTCACTTGGTTAAGGTGGTGTCCACCAGATCTCTCCACTGAAAAGATATTTTGCTCTTTTTGTTATTAATATCTGTGGTGAGGAAGTTTTGAAACTGCGTAAATGTCCTATTGAAACTTGTACCTAATGGTTTTAATGACCAGTGTTGCAACAGTTAGTTTCACACTAGTTTCAAAATTAAGGTTTTTCTATAGTCATTCTCGGTTTATAGAAATGCCATTCTACTCAAAGAAACCTTTCACTCTTCCCATGTTTGTCTGTTTGCAGGTGTTGCAGGTGTTGCAAAAAAGAACCATTTTGTAGAAAGGAACTAATATTATTCTGACAAATTTTAAAAATATGAGCCACAACCACCCATTATATTTGCTGCCAGTTTCTTGGGCAATTTGGTCCAAGAATCTGTGCTAAGCACACTGTACTTGAATATTACTGGCACGAAATCCTTTCTGTTTCTTGGTATGTGTCTGGTTGGCACATGGAAGGAGTTTTCAGTGAAACATTTGTGTGGCCTAGAGAGAATGTGCCAGAAACATGGAATGGCAGAGGATTCCTAATCTGAAAGCCCTTGTTCAGAATCATGCCTGAGTCCGTGCATGGCTACTGAAAGAAGAGATGATGCCTTGCTTTTCCCACAGCCAATTAGGCAACATGTCTCTCTTTCCAGTTTTGACGAGTTGCTTTCAGATGTTAAGTAGGCATTTGCAAATATAAATATATATGTTAATTAAATGTATTCAAAAGTTTTTTTTTTTTTTAAGATTTTATTTGACAGAGAGAAACACAGTGAGAAAGGGGACACAAGCAGGGGGAGTGGGAGAGGAGAAGAAGGCCTCCCGCAGAGCAGGGAGCCCGATGTGGGGCTCGATCCCAGGACCCTGGGATCATGACCTGAGCCGAAGGCAGACGCTTAACTGTCTGAGCCACCCAGGTGCCCCCAAAAGTTCTTTATTTTTTAGATGATTTGACTTACAGTGCTTTGTAAAACTTTCTAGCTTTATCAAAGTCCTTTGATTGTGACACCTTATCATATAAGATGTAACTAACAGCTTACCTACTGTGTGTTTTACATGCATTTGTTTGTCCTCAAACTCTAGATGTATCTAGAGCTTCTGGCATCAAATCTTTTTTTAAGATTTTACTTACTTGAGAGCGAGAGAGAGAACACAGAGGGAGAGGGAGAAGCAGAATCCCTGCTAATCAGAGCACGTGACGTGGGGCTTGATCCCAGGACCCTGAGATCATAATCTGAGCTGAAGGCAGATGCTTAACCAACTGAGCCACCCAGGTACCCCCTGGCATCAAATCTTAATGTTCGGAAAGATGTCTTCAATTTTGCTTATAAAAAATATTTTCACAGATCATGAAAGTAGGATGAGTACTGGGAACAGTGCATCTAGCTAAAAAGTAAGATAACCTATAAATACAAAAGTTTATTATTTTAATCTTTTAACAAACACATCCCGATTGAATTCTGTTTGATTTTATCAACAAGGGTAGATGAGACATTTTCTGAAATCAGCAGGGAAGATTTTTAGACTGTTGTTTGTTTGATTTGTTTTGGGGTTCGTTTGGAATTTTTTTTTCCCTAAAGATGATAGCTCTGTGGTCTAGAAATATGCCACAAAAGACTCATCCTTATTTAGACTTGAGAACTTCAATAGTGGCATATTAAATGCATGTAGTTAAAACACAGCGATTCAGAGTGGGAGCAAACTGAATGGAAGAGCAAGAAATGGAGCAAATCCAGTTTAGAGAGCGCTATGGAGATGTTGATGGCTTGTGTTATGAGCACAGACCCCCCGCCAGGCCTTCACTGACCACTCTATGTTGATGAAACGTTTGAAATGAATCCTTATCCAAGTCAAAAATGGCCATGAGAAAATTAAAAGAGCAAGATTATGGGGCAACTTGTTTTGACAGTATTTTTCTTTTCAAGCTATGCACATATATTAAATTCCTTACAGAACACAGGACAATGGGAATGAGAAGAAAGGGTCACCTTTTAGAGGTGTGCAATCAGTGTGTTTTGTCTCTTATGAGAATGGACTGAAACAGAGGATGATCATCTGGCACGCTTAGATTTCTTAAGTGATATGAACTACCCCTTCATCAAGGCAAGTTCATTAGAGCAATGAATGAAAGAGTGGACTGTTGGCCACAAGCCCATCCAGTCACTCCACAGAAACTCAGCCACATACTCTATCATGTGTAAATGCAGTCCTGATAGAGATCCACTTGCTCATCATCCACCAGCAGTGACATCCTCTTACGTCACCAGCAGTGACGTAACCTCAAGATACAAAAGTCTGTAATTTAAAACTGCTCATTGCCAAGTAAAAATAAAGCAAATTAGTTTTGTGAGTTTCCAAATAGTCTCCCAAAATGTTGATTGCTAGAGAGCATTTGATTCCATGGTAATTTCCTGATGCTACAGAATTATGGTAAAACAACACCAAATATATTGACCATTTTAGTACAGAGTAGGCTCTGGCTCCAAGAGGAATTTCTCCCACTAACTCTTGGAGTTAGTGTCTATTTTCCAAGTAAAGAATTTGAGGTCCAAAACAGCTAGTTAATGTACCCAAGGTCATTCAGGAAACATATAAGTTTTCATATATGTAACATCTGAGGCAACTAATAAAATATGTTAAATTAATAAATCTGTGTTTCTTCATTTCTCTTAAAATTAACTTATGTAGTTAAAATGTCAGCATCTAGTTATTTTTTTTTAGTGGTATACAGTCCAGGAAACAGAAACAAACATTTGTTTACAACTTCAGAGTTTAGTAATACGTAACAGTGCACAAAAATATCATACCCCTGGCAAAGAAACATCCTAGTGTTTGTATAAAGAGCAACCAAACTGTAGAAGTAGCTGTGGCTCTCTCACGTTTAGCCTCCATGGTTTTTCTTTTCTTTCTTAATATATATATTTCAGAGAGAGCGTGAGTGGGGGAGGGGCAGAGGCAGAGGGAGAAGCAGACCCCCGCTGAGCAGGGAGCCTGACCCTACTCAGGACTTGATCCCAGGACCCCAAGATCATGACCTGAGCCAAAGGCAGATGCTTAACTGAGTCACCCAGGCGCCCTGTCTCCATGGTTTTTCAACAAATCCTGCTCCAAACTATACTGTGGTGTTCACTGCAAGAGTTTTTTTGTGTTTATTATTTTTTTTTTAGTACATTATTCTTTAAAGTTGATTTATGTTAAGGACTATGCAGTGCACATTATTTTAGTAGATTTCCTTTCATTTTTTAAAAAAGTGTCTCGTGATTTTGCTAAGGTATGTATACAGGAGTAAATACATGCAAAAAAAAAAAAAGAAAAGAAATAAAAATACGTATAGCAAAGCATACAAATGTAAACAGAAAGTAAACAGATACTTCTCAAGCAAAGGCACAAAATATTTATTTTTTGCTCCTCTGTTGCACAAATAAAATGCAGTTTTATAGATACCATGTTTGATTTATTTTCTTCACAAGAGAATAACGTTTGGGGTGTAAATATGTTTGAGAATTTACCTGTATACGTATAATGTGTTGTATGTTTAAGTGTTCCTCACAAGTTCTTATTTCATTTTATGACGCTGCTACACTTGTCTTTTCTCTATTTTTTAAGATTTTATTTATTTATTTGACAGAGAGAGAGAGAACACACAAGCAGGGGGGAGGGGCAAAAGGAGAGGGAGAGGCAGATTCCCCACTGAGCAGGGAGCCCGACACGGGGCTCGACCCCAGGACCCAGAGATCATGACTTGAGCCAAAGGCTGATGCTTAACTGACTAAGCCATCCAGGCACCCCTACACTTGTCTTTTCTTAATCAAGAACTTCCTCTGGATTTTTTTGTTTTTGTTTTTTGCTTCTTTTCCTAAGATTTTTCGCCAATTAAGAAATGGGACTCTTTCATTTAAATTATGGGAGGGGGAGCCATGGACAAACAGAACAGTGTCTTTCAAAGACAGAAACAGTGGGAGAATGGGAGGGAAGATTATTAGTGAAGTTTCCTTTCAAGGTCAATACTATTTTTTTTAATGTAGATTTCATTTTATTTCACTAATAAGGAAACTGAGATCCTAGGATATCTAGGTGAAATTTGTAAGATGTCAAAGCACAGTAATGTGATACCATTAATGACAAAAGTTCTCTGGATTTGAATTTCCTCCTCTTTAAAATGAAGAAAGGAAGATGTATGTCATCTACTGAGGTCTATTCTAGATCCAACATACAGCCAAGAATCACACACTTATATTTATATTCCACCAATGACTTTATAAAATGGCAAAACACTTTTGGACACTTCCATTGTCAGACCTGCCCTTAGTCCTTTGTAGAGATATCACTTGCCCATAGTCCCTAGAAGAGGTATTCTTGGTTTTTCCTGTGATTCCACCTTCCTGGTCATATATATGATCACACAGGGATGGACACGTGATCAAAGATAGCCAACCCTGTTCCCTTAGTTCTATGAACTTGCTTGGGGGTAACCAAGCAAACCCATGTACAGAGAAGCAGAGTGTGGAACAGGTGCAGAGAAAATGGAGGTAAGAGACCACAAGGCTCTGGACAGATGGAGCAAGAAGCAGAGCTGCCCATATCTCAACAGTCCCTGTTTCCAGGAACAGACCACTCAAGGCCAGAAAATACTTTTTACCCTGTCCTTAGATTCCACATGGTACTCCTTACCATAAAGATTTTATTCATTGTATAGAACTTGGGTAGAATTGGGGTCCTCCTTTTACTAGAACAAAAATGAAGCCCTCAAAAACATTTCACTGGTGAATTTTAAATTCAGTGAACAAAAATCAATGTTTTGATTTTTTTTGTAAAATAAATGAAATCCCAGAATCCTTTACTTATCATCCATTCATTTAACACATTTTGATAAAAATAGGAGTACCTCATATATTTTAGGCATTTTTCAAGTGTCTCTGGTCTGTGGGTCAACAAAATGGACAAATATCTTTATCCTCATGAAGATTGCACTTCAGTGGGGAACACAGGTGATAAAAAAAAGAGGAGTATGAAAGAAGTGATAGGTATTAATAACGTCTTCTAGAGAGGAGAATGTAAAAAAGACAGGAAAACTTGGGGGGAGTTACAATACTCTATGAAGTGTCCAGAGATCTATGTGACAAAATGACACTTGAAGAAGATGAGGGGGTGAACACAGAGGACAGCTGAAGGGTAGAAAATTCCATGGAGAGGAAAGAAGTAAAAAGGATTTTAGGTGGTCGCATGACTGCAAAACAGTGAGGGGAGACTTGGGGTTTCCAGTTCCTGCAGGTAAGGACCTTGAATGTCACCACTCCATCCCAATAAGTAAAAGCTGAACAGACTGAAAAGTCAACAACTGTTCTTGGATCCCTTGGATCCATAAGAGAGGCAAGGACACAGGGCAAACCACTGCCTCTAAGACCAGAGACACAGGCTGGCAAATAACAGGGAGTCACAGCTGTCTTCCCAAGCAGAGATTTGTAAACCACAATGAGGACCTGCGATCGGGCTGATCTGGGACTGTTCAACTGCTGGGGGCTCACTGTGGACAAGTCAGAGATGAAAACTCCAGGGTGGCCCAGTCATAAAAGCACCCTCATTATATTGTGAGATTTATCTCCAGAAGCTCAACCAGGTGACCACAGTAAATATCACCAAAAAAAATCCCTTCCTGTTTCTGGCAGGGGGAGGGGGAAAGGAACCATTTTAAAACACATCAGAGAACTCTGTTCTTAACAAGGCTTGTCTTCCGGAGAAACTACTTACCCAGAGCCTAAACTGCTGAGGTATATTCTCAGATCCTTAGTGACCAGTAAAAGGGAAATACCCAACAGCAGCTCACTCTAGCCCTCCTGTCCCACGGAAGTGGGAAGAAATAACAGAGGAACACTGGTGAAGTTCACAGGCTAGAGGCACAGGCTCACTCAGAGACTCAGACCCATCACAGGATACAGAACACTTCTCCTTCCCCCATACCTCTTGGCTACATTACTAAAGGCCTTTTTACAACAGTTCCTTTTACCCTGTACATCATGTCAGGCTAGCAAGAAAAATCACAAGGCACACCAAAAGCCAAAAACCCCCCACAATTTGAAGAGATGGAGTAAGCATCAGGACCGGATGTGCTAAGGATGTTGGAATGATCAGACAGGGAATTTAAAACAACTACAACTTATACGCTAAGGGCTCTAATAGATAAAGCTGACAACATATATATAAGAACAGATGGGCAATGTTAGCAGAGAGATGGAAATTCTAAGAACGAACCATAAAGAAATGCTAGATATAAAAAATACTGTAACAGCGATGAAGAATGCCTTTGATTTGGGCTTTATAGTAGACTGGACACAGCTGACAGAAGAAGCTCTGAGCTTAAGGACATCTCAGTAGAATCTTCCAGAACTGAGAAGCAGAGAGAACAAAGACTGGAAAACTGAAAAGCAAAGAGAAAAGACTGGAAAACTGAAAAGAAAAGAGAAAAGACTGGAGAAAACACACACACACACACACACACACACACACTAGCTAAAGACTGTGGGGGCAGCTACAAAGGTACTCAGATTACCCAGGCAGTGGTGTAGTGTTATTTGAAAGTGGAAATGGATTAGTTGTAGACATACATTGTAAACTCCAGAGACACCAATGAAAAAAGTTATTTTAAAAAAAGGTATAACTGATGTACTAAGAAAGGAGAGAAAATGGAATCATAAAATGCTCAGTTAAAACCACAAAAGGCAGAAAGAGAATGGAAGACAAAAACAGGAAGGACAAGGTCAAAAAGCAGAAAACACCAATGATTATGGTAGATATTCATCCAACTATATCAATAACCAATGTACCATTATCAAGAATCAGTTAAATGTCAATGGTCTAAAGACACCAATTAAAAGACAGAGATTTTTCTGAGAGGATCAAAAACCAGGACCCAACTCTATGTTGTCTACCAGAAGCCCTCTTTAAATATAAAGACACATATAGGTTTAAAGTAAATAATTGGAGGAAAATATGCCATCCTAAACCAGGGAGGTGATAGGGTAGCTGGAGTGAAGTGTGTATGAGGAGGGTAGTCAAACAGAGATCCCAAAGGTAGCAAGTAGCCAGATTATGTAGAACTTTTTTTCCAATTTTCTTAATTAAAAGAAACAACTTTATTGGCCACAAGGGACGAGAGATTGTGCACAGATGGGTATCATCACCTGCTGCTGAATCATAAGAGGCTCAGATAGGACACACGTGTTGCTTCTTTCATGCATCGGAGGAAGCAGAGAAAAGTGAAAGCCATAAATTTAATTCCTGCTTATGCCATTTACATCATGTGATAATGGGTTAATTACTTAACTCTATAAGCTTCCGTTTCTTCATTAAAATTAACAATAGGGAATTTCATGAACCACCTTAACTTTCAATATAAAAGTTCATGACTCTGTGGCTCCTATCAGCATTCATTAACACGGATCTCTGGGCTATTAGTCAGGGCTCATTTGGTTACAGAACAAAACAAAAACTCATTTCGAAACTACCTCATGATAAAACACAACAGTGCTGAAGAGAGGACATAGGGACTAATACCCACCGGGAGCTTCATCCGTGTCAAGTGCAAGAGAGCAAGGGCAGAATGCTCAGGACCCCGGAACCCCCATCTCCACACTCTTCAGGCTGCCTACTGCTCTGCTCCTGGCTTGTCCCACAAGATGGGAAACTGTCTCCAGCAGCTCCAGGAACACCTCTCCCACTCTTGGCAAAGAGACTCCTCACCTCCGTTCTAATTAGGAGAACCCTGGGGCTGCCACATCTGCTCCCTTCTCTGGCCAATCTCTATGCAAACCACATCCTTAAGAGTGAGGTGAAGAGAAAAAGTCCTTCCCTAAAGTGCAGGAGGGAGAGTGTTCCCATCAGAGGGGAAGTACACAGTCCAACAGGCATCTGAGCAGATGCACGACCAGTAGATGGTTGTAAATCATCCATCATTGACTTTAAAATGTTATGTGTATATGTTCAATCCTGAAGGAGAGATTTTCCTTTTTTTTTTTTTCAAGAATTAAGATTAAGGGTCTCTAGGTTATTCTTAAATTTAAATTTTTTTGACTGTATAAGATGGAGAAAAAGAAAAGGGTTGGGGGGGCATAGTCTCTCCTGACTCACAGAAACGGAACCTGGAATTTAACTCCGACCATTTGCTTTACCAGTGAGTGCCAAGGGCAAGTAATGGGAAGGAACAGCAATCTGACCTCAAACCTCCCCAGCTAACAGAGACTACAGATAATTTACTGTTCAGGAAGCATTTCGCCAGTAGATTGCTTGGTCCTCGTACAATCCCATGGGGTTACCACTAGGTAATCTGCAGCAGACACAGATGCTCAAAGTGCTTTTATCTTTCAATACGAAAAAATAATACTGAAGGTTCTAAATACAGAGGCATTACATTTTTGATTAGTTTATTGTGATATGGAGTCTATTTACAGAAAAAAATTCACACATTTTATATAGTTCTATGGATTTTGACAAATTCATATAGTCATGTAGCACCACCACCATCAAGAAATACTGTATTTGACATGAGCCTTAAAGGGTTATTCATGATCAGTTCCCCACTCGCCAACCCCTGGCTGACACCAGTCTGATTTTTGTCCCTGTAACTTTACCTTTCCCAGAATGCCATATAAGTGTGGGCACAAAGTACGCAGCCTGTTAAGTCTGGCTTCTTTCATTCAGCATAATGCCTCTGAGATTCAGCTAAGGCAGTTATTGTGTGTATCAAGAGTTCATTCCTATATACTGCCAAGGAGTATTCTATGGTGCAGATATAATTTTTCCATTCATTCCCCGAACAACTTTTGGGTTATTTCCAGCTTTCTGACAATTATAAATAAAGCTGCAATAAACACTCACGTAAGGTTTCTGTGGGGACACAGGTCTTCTTTTATTCTTGGGTAAATGTCTAAGCATGGCATTGCTGGGTCATATGCCAAATTCTTTTACAAAGGGACTGTATCACTTTGCTTCCAACGAACAATATAGGAGATTTTCAGTTGTTCTATACCTCTGCCAGTATTTGGTATTGTCAGTTTTTTAAAGTGGATTTTTATAACATAGCCAATAAAAGAGAGAACTGGAATTCAAACATCTTTTGATTCTAGATGGAATAAATTAAATAAACTTGAAAGTGGTCTGTATTTATAGAATTATATAGAAGTTTTTGCAAATAGTGCTTATTTTCTATATGGGATCCCATGGTAATGGATCACAGTCTGTTGCCTAATTCTTATAATAAAGTCAGATCGGAAAAGTCACCATATGGATCGTCTGTCCTGATTTCAATTCATTTGTTGACTTAATGACAGAACGCAACTTGTCTTTAATTGGTATCAACACCAGCAGAATTTGGGGAACTGAAATTTTAAGAAGTCAGAAATTAGAAATTTTACTTTAGGCATAGTTTACCTATATTCTCCTTAGAATTAAAAAAAAATGAGTATATGAAGCTTGGTGGAGATTCCTCCTACTTTGGTGATTCAGTAGTCAGAAAAGAATAAACTTGACTGCATGGCTGTGATCTCCCCTCTTTCATTCATGACAATTAATGGAAGGCCCTTCTTGTAAAGCACTATGAACATTGTGGTGACACATAAGATCAAGTCTCTCCCTCTGGGGAAAGCCCTGTGTCACTCCCAATGTACAATTACTTCTGTCCTTCCTAAATTTTCAGGGGAGAATAACTGATGACCTTTGCCACTCCAGATCTTCATGTAAGCAGTAACTATTTTGAGGTTCCTTGCTCCTAGAAATTCTTCCTTGACAAGTGGAGGATATAGGATGGAGCACATCCGACAGATTCTTGAGGAATGAGTTTGTCATATCTTGTTGCATCCCGCTACCAATGACGTTTGTATTTCGTCCCTTAGGAGCTGCATGCCATTAAATCTTTTTCTTCCTTTTTCGTCCAGATTCTTCTTACTCCTTGAAGTAGGATCCCACTCTATCTCAGTGAGAATAGATTATAACCACTTCCTAAGACACACTTGTGTTTCATAAGAGAAAATTATTTCAACTAATGATCTATTTCCAGTAAGATGAAAGACAATCCTGAAAAATGTTTGCATTCGTTTCTATACTTTCCATTCAAGATGCCTAAACTTGATTTCCTTTTTTCAAATCTTGACGCACATTAATTTCAGATTATTTTATAGGCATTTTACGGCACTGAGAGAATAGCTATTTACATAGGCTGTGTGAGCTATAAGGAAATTCAGCATCTTCATAGTCACTGTCTTCACCAACAAACTTAACACTCTTTAAAAGAATCAACTGTGCATCTGGTAGATTTTACTAAGGTTTTGAGTCTACGTCACGGACAGAGAGACAAAAATACCCAATTTTATATGAGCCATTGATTTCTATTTCATTTTCCACTTTAATCCATTCATCCTCTCGGGTGTTTCTTAAGTGACTTTGGATCTGACCCAGGCCTTCAATATTTTTCCCTAGAGGGATTCCATTTCCATCCCGACTTCCACCTTTTTCTTTGCTGCTGCTTCTTTATAATTTTGCTTTCCATTCAGGAGGAACTAAGTCAAAGAAGGGTTACTAAGATAATAGCTGGTGAAACAGAACCCCTGGTTCTCATTCCTGATCCTACTGCCTCTAGCTTGTACGACTGGGCAGGTTATTTAACCGCTCTGTGGCTAGATTTGGAAAAGTGAGTCAGTAAAAGTACAACTAACGCACAGTGTACCTGAGGATTAGGTGAGTTAACCCGCAGGGTGCAGAGTTGGTTTCCTGGGCATGCTCAGGGCCACATCAGTGCCAGCCACCAGGTTATATGGCATTTCCGTGCAGAGTACGTCAGCCCTGGTTGCATTTTTTTTTTTTTTAAAGATTTTATTTATTTATTTGAGAGAGAGAATGAGAGAGAGAGAGCAGGAGAGGGGGGAGGGTCAGAGGGAGAAGCAGACCCCCCCCGCTGAGCAAGGAGCCCGATATGGGACTCGATCCCGGGACTCCAGGATCATGACCTGAGCCGAAGGCAGTTGCTTAACCAACTGAGCCACCCAGGCGCCCAGCCCTGGTTGCACTTTTAAGAGTTCTGTTCCCATCCAGGCCCCCAGCTTCTCTTCTTCCATCCCGGATGGCATGTTAAATATTTTGTAAACAAAAAAACTAGCTCCTTCCAAAGAGAAATTCTGAGGGTAAATCATCAGAGAAAATATTTATCACATTGTTAAGGATCTATGTCTTCCACGGTGCTAGCCAAAGTAAATGGCTTGGGAATACCACTTCCTTTTCATATATCTTATTTACAATTGTATTAGCAATATTTGTGATCATAGTGAAGAGAGCTTACTAGCACTTAGCTAGCACTTAATGGTAGCTAGTCATTAGGAACCAGGTATTGGGATAGATCACTTATTATTTTAGAGAAAAAAAAGGAGATTAGTATTTCCTGTTCTATAGATCTCACTGTTAGACTTACATAAATACTAGAGATTTTAGTAAGTCAGAATAACTACAACATCACCATGGAGTTTAGACACACTGGAGCGAGGATAAAGCCTGGGTCTACAGCCAGTTCCCAGATGGGTGACCTTGAGCAAGTAACAAACATTTTGAGTTTCCAGTCTCCTCTAAGAATGATAATACCCATGGAAGCATTCATTATAAGGATTATATGAGATGCATGCAGTAGGCATCCACTGAATATCATCCATTTCCCAATCCCTACACAGATCACAGGCAGGAAAATTCATCTTTAGCATCCGATTAATGGGAGAATTAGTTCAATTTCTCACTCTGTGTCTGATTCCTGCAGAAGCTTATAGATGTAGTTTCTACCAGAGTTAGGCCCAGGGCTTGAGCTGTCAGGAAAGATGGTAGAGGTCATATGGCCTGGGACAGCCATACTTCCAGGATGGTGCAAGCTAAGCAGGGCAGGCTTGAAAGCTGTAGAAGGAGACAAAGGAAATCTGAAGAGAGACCAGAGTGGAGATCAGGGTGGAGACCAGGGTGGAGCATGGGCATGTGCACAATCAGCTGACTTGGTCATGAAAAATGGCTGTCAACAGTCAGAAGCATATGGAAATAAGCATTTGTTTTCATGGATCTTCAAGTCATCTGGCTGGGTTGAGCTTGGCTGAGCAGGTCTGCTTCTGGCTGCGACAGCTGGAGCAGCCCTACTCCCCATGTCTTGCATCCTTCTTGGCTGCTGATAACTAGGCCTTGCTCCTCTCACGGCAAAGGTCAACACACAAAAGGACAAGGAGAAATACACAAGGCCTCTAAAGGCCTACCCTTGAATTTGCACGGTTCTTACTGCCAACATGTCGTAGGCCAAAGTACCTCCTATGGTTCAGCTGACACACAAAGCTTCACCATGTCCTTTGCAATCATGAAAAAAGTCCCAGATGCTCCAAGGGAGCTCCTACATCCCACCTAGTGAGGCTCACTAAAGTGGCCAGCAAATGGTAAAAATTGTCTTTCGGCCCTAAAATTATTCAGACCCAAATTCTCATCCTATGACCACAACTTGCACATTTCAACTGTCACATTATGTCATTCCCTTCATCAATGTTATGAATGTTTAGAATGTCCAGAGAACGGAGGCTTTCTGCTCAGTTACATGGATGTCTGTGAGCCTTCCAGTAATGCATTCATTGAGACACTTGTATAAGTTATAAAGACTGTTCTCAGAGTTGTATTTGATAAAAACTTGAGAAAAGTTTTTGATCTGGGTATTAGCCACTTTAAAATGTGACCATATAAGCTTATCTTTGCAGGATTTTAAAAATAAAAAAAAAATTTGCAATCAGAACACTGAACTATTTTTTTAAGCTTTGATTTATATTCTGTCTCTGATTTTTATTCTAGTTACTAGCTTTAAAATGATGTCATATGCAATCCACATTCTACCAGTGTAAATATAAATGAGACCTCATGAAATTTAGCATGGCTCATTGAATCACAAGTAAATGGCTTCTCTATTTTTGGTATTATAACAAATTAATTGTCAGTCATTTGCCTAAAATATCTTCTCTATTTTAATTCATGGGTGATTCATTTGTGTGTGTGTGTGTGTGTGTGTTAGCTTCCTTTTGCTCGTGGTATTATTCTATACAAGTCTAAGTGATGCTTGCCAGGTCCCCAGTGCATCCATCCCCAGCACTCTTGGGTTTGGCCACTCGTGTCTCATGTCTATTACCCCTCCTCTGGGAACCGCCCGCAGCCCGTGGAAGCTGCTTCTCAGGGAGTGAATGCTCTTGCTTTCCATCACAATGCAGTCTTAAGGTGTCTTGCCACATTGGATATTCTGCAGAACATACTTTGGTCCATTATATTTATGACATCATATTAACCTCTCAAGCAAGAAGCAACAAATACTCTAGATGCCCTGACAGTGGGACAGAGAGTCTACAAAGATGTGCCCACACATCCCCTGAAAAATAAAGGACAACCATTGCACATTGCCTCTTTTATAAAACAAAGAAAGAAGCGCACATGTTTTGCATACCCTGTGCTTGAGGATAATGTTCTGACACACTTACTGGGTTACATGCGAGACTTTTAGTTTTGAGTGGGGTCCTGAGGACAAAAATATGTGCTGCAGCTGATGCAGGCTTAGACACATGTAGCTCTATGTCTTCAGCCTTGTGATTCAACCAGACCTCACGCTACTGAAGGATCTATAGTTAAAAAAAAAAAAAAAAGAAGACTCTATAGTGTATCTAAAAAGACACAGAAATGTGTTACTATACTTGCAGATGGAATAGACCCTAATCACAGGAAGACACCACTGACATCAACATGACTTTCCAATGAGGATGTTAATCTTGATCAATGCCAGACTTCTTCACTATAAATTCTCTTTCCCTATTTTATTCTGTGCGAGCTAGTGATTAAATCCAGCCCACACTCAGCAGAAGGCAAACTGTTATACCACCTGGTCGGGACATATCTCCCCCGGGAGGAGAAACATTTTTTGTCATTCTTCTCTAGAGGAAGAGTCAGCCCTTCTCCCATATTTATTCATTAATTCTATCAATATTGATCAGATACTTATTTTTGTTATAATAAAATTCAGTTATTATAATTTATTTTGTTGCTCCTAATGTTCCGGCTTTGGCCACTGGGAGCTCTTTCAGGCTGACCCCTGTGTCCTTTTGGCGTGCCTCAGGTTACTGTTTTTTTCTTTAGCAATTCCCTGCTTTCTGTCATTACTAGATCCTCTAGGTTCACCTTGCATTTCCTGCCCGAGACCAAGAATGAGACATTTCCCCAAGGAGCCATAAGGTCAGTTTTAAATGTGTGCTAGGAAATGGAATATGCCAAACCAGTTTATATTTTGTAGAGTAAGCTTATTGTGGAGTGGGTTTCTGGGAAAATACTTAGGATGCAGGAAGATCTCACACTCTGGCACATGATTTGCTTTCTCTGGTCTCTTCTGTTTTTCCTTATTTTTCAGTGGTGACTGCTTCCTGACTTCAACACATACATTATCACAAGCGCTTTTATGCTCTTCGATGATAACTGAGAACAGTAAGCAGCATCTGTAGATTTGTGTCATAATTAATCTTGCTTCGTCATAGTAAGCTAATGGTTATTCCTTATTCAGTTACTGCTAGCAGCTCATATGGTTAAAATTGAGAAGAATGGAACATCTTCACAATGTAGTATCTTCGTTCATTCAGTGGAAAACTGAGTAACTAGCACTGAGGGACCGAACAGAGGGGTAAGGGATGGACAGGACACCAGGCAGCTCCTCCTTGGTCATGGAGACCATACTTGATTTTGAGGGCTCAAGAGAAAGCCCCAGGCATTTTACACCAGGCACAGAGGATAAGGACTGGAACAAAGAGAAAGACCACACTTCTTCTTTCTGAGTACATTTGTTTACTGACTTTTCGACCCATGAAAACAGTTGGATTACCTGTTTAGACAGTAGCTAATTGAAAGCACATGCACTGGAAAGATAAAGAGTCCAGTGGTTTTCACTTTTCAGACAAAGTTTAAGGTAAAAAAAAAAACAAAACCAAAAAACTTAATGAACATTCAGACTAAAATTTGTTTCCATGAAAGACTTCACAATCCATTTATGATTCTCACCTCCTCTTGGCCCTCTCTACAGGAATTGCTTCATTGGCATGCTCACACATTCTCTCGAATACATTATGTAAAGAAGGAACAAATAATTTGTTGAAAAGCTTTAGACGGGTGAGAATTTTTGAATATAGCCGCTGGAATTGTTAAATACTTGGAGTACTAATTGTTGGCTATGATAATTTATTTCAAAAGCAGGCGGTATTTTTCTGAAAATGGACTCCTCTCCAGTCTGTCTTACTTTTTAATTAATTTCCTGAAGATGAGACTTGATGGCATCATTATAGATGCAGAGGGGAAAAAAATGCTTCCATTAACTGAAAATGCAAAGCTTAATTAGTAGAATATATTTACCAGTAAGAAATAATTAAATAGACATTTATCAGGTAAAATAAATGTAGCAGTAGTAGGCTCTTTCTATAGTTCTCTTCATTCTGGTCTACGCCATTGGGATGTCTTCTCTGTGTTAGTCTCCCTGCTCCTGGCTTTGTTTCCTTAGCCACTCCTTCTCACTCTCCTCTGTTGGCTTATTCTACTCCTATGACCTCTACGGGCTTCTTGGTCCCAAGGTCGTGGGTTCAGTTTTCCTCTCCAACTATATACTTTCTCTAACAATTAATTAAGTCACAGCTCTAAAGGTCTCTACTTTTCACAAGCCCTGACCTCTTCTTAAAGCTTGATGCTCTTAAATCTACCTTCATACATGATTTCTCACCAGGAGCCCTGTTCGGGGTCTCCAACTTACAGCCCCCAGGTGCACCTCTAAACCTCTACCCTTTGGTCTTCTTCATGTTATTAAAAGGCTCAACATCTACTTTCTTCTTTGGGCCAAATGTGAGAAGTTTCCCATCATCTTTGTTGTTACCTCCTACATCCAATCTGTTGGTCCAGCACCAGAATATTTCTGTATCTAAATATGTGGTCTTTTGCATCTGATTCCTTTAACTTGGCATGTTTCTGAGGTTCATTCATATTGCAGCCCATATCAGTAGCTTGTTCCTTTTGAGTGAATAGTTTTCCACTGTATAAATATACTACATTTGTTGATCCATTCAGCAGGACATTTGGACTGTTTGCAATTTTTGAATATTAAGAATAATGCTCCTATAAACATTTGCATTAAAGTCTCTCGGTGCAGGGATACTTTTTTCCTTTACTTGGGTAGATTCCTAGGAGTAGAATTCCTGAGATGTATAGTAAATATTTATTTACCTTCCTAAGAAACTACCAAACTCTTCTCCAAAGTGACTGTATTGTTTTACTAGCAATGTGTGAAGTTTCCCATTTCCCTAGATCACTGCCAACCCTTATGATTTCTCCCTGATCCCCATCATTTTTGCTTTAAAAATGTCTAGTCAGTGAATTCTAATGGAAACAATTAATTCACATGCCAAGTAAATGTGAATGCCCTGGGACACTATGTTTCTCCCGAGCTGAAAAAAAAAAAAAAAAGAATAAAAGGAAATTGTGAGTGGTTAGGCTATAAGCAAGGACAGCCATTTCCCAGTATAGCAGGCCAGCTAAATCTCTGATCTGGAGAGGTTTGCTCATCAAATTAAGTTAAAATGAACCTGCTTCTTACTGCAATCACGTGGACAGCTAAGTTCTCCAACACTCAAATACTCTCTTGTTGGGCATACATCATAGGCAGGGCTGAGATGAACCACTGCACAGAGAAAGTGTAAAATTAAAGACAATTAAAGCCAGTAATTCAAAGTAATACTAATATTAACACCAATGACCATGGGAAAAAAAACAGTCCTCAAGAGCTTTCATTTGCTTCTGGGGAGCCACATACTTGTTCAAAACAAAAAGAAGTAATTGGAATGAAATGATTATCTGGTAAATCATCAACTGTAGTTCAAGGTAAGGGTGCAAAATTGATGGATGTTATATTTGAAGTTAATTATTAGCTTGAATTTTAATTGAGGTCAGTTTATATCCTATACGGGTTATTGGGGTCCTAATTAATTTCTCCTATAATATTTGAGTCTAAAATATCTAGAATCTAAAATATCTGGCTAAAGAATTAATCTACAGGATACAAACTTGGCTAGCAGATTTGGGGGTCACTGTTTACTTAGAAGGACAATAAAAAATGAGGATTTTTTCAGGATCTTCCAACAGCTATCTATGCAGAAACTTTATGGTAAGAGATGTTGAGTTTCCCACTACAGGCAAACAGTGTAAGAGAAACTGAAAGGTCATTTATTTTATATTTTGGAATATTACACTTACACAAAGTTCCAGAGTCTGATATGTGAATACAGGGTAATAAATTATTTCTGGCAGACTAATTAAAGAGATTAATAATATTCCCTTTGCCTTGATATTGAAAAAAATGAGTTCCACATCTTCTTTATATCATATTTGCATATTTCTCTTCCTATCATACTTATCACCCATCTTAGATATAATAAATATATATTTTAGGATTTAAGCACAGAACTTTCTCAAGATTACCATATTCTAAACAGCAAATATTTATGTAGATATTATATTCATAGTTTTTTTTACATTAAAATCAATGGACAAAACTCATTGATCATGAGCCTCTAAAGCCTTATAGAAATTATCATTGTAATTATTCATAGTCTTATAATATGCAGAGCACTCTTAATTCAACTAAATACCAATATAACATTTCTAGCAGCCCACATGGTCTCTTAAATAACCATCTACTGATACTCTTTAATTGAGCATTTACTATGTTCCCAAGCACTATACTGAATACATTGTCTAATTTAATCCTTCCTACCATTCTATGAATAAATACATGTACTCACTTTTTTAAGTAAGGCAACATAAACTTACTAAGTTTAACTATTTGCCCAAGATCACTTGGCCTCAAAATGCTGGATCTTGAATTTGAATCTTGGCATGTCTGATTATAGAGCTTGGCGGCATAACTATTGTGCTATTCTATCTCCTTCCTCACTCGCTGTTGAAAGAGACTGCAGAGAGAGAGACACTGTAGTCATTTCAAGATTCAGGGTCCCCAGGCATGCCATGGGCACATGCACCCGTGTTCCTCCAGAGGATCCACTGTTGGGATCCATGCTTGGGACCGTACCCACAAGTGGGAGGAGGATGATTCAGGGTAGGAAAGCGAACAAAGACTGGGGACACATAATCACAAATCAACTAGCACAACTGGAGATTTGAACAGTATATGCTCTGAAGGTACTTGGCATCTGTTTGCACACTTCTAAAGTTTCCTCCCTCTTATGAACGTAGGAGGCCCCACGCCGATCAGGGGATAGCTAAGAGCCACCGCCATGCTACCACTCAACGCAAATCTTGCCCGTCTCAGATTCTCCTCATGTTCTTGCTTTTCTATCAGGAAAAAAAAAGTGCCAGATACAATGAAATATAAGAGATGGCAAAACCATCATGTGATCCTTTGGGAGATTATACCGAGAGAGATACAAAAGGCATCCAATTATTCCAATCCCCTGACTGAACCTACAATACTTGGGGGATGAGGATTCACATATAAGTATTTCACTTCACCTGCCTTCAGGAAGCCCATACCTTGTCTGAGAGTAAGTCACGCAGCAACATTTTTGCTACTGCCCAATGCACGTATAATATGAAATGAGCACAGGGTGCTTGGTAAGCACATCAGAGTAGCACACCAGATGCCAGATTCACTTCCAGAAGATAATAGAGGTCACTGCTGAAGCTGCTATAGCATGCTCACTTTTCTAGAAATCACGCTATCAGCGTGGGCTGAGGATGGCTGTTCTAACCTTCACCCATTGGAACACACATTTAAGGTATACAAAAGGCTGTGTGTGTGAACAGGCTCACCTCCCCCATGCATCTTTTCAGTTCACCAGCATCTTTCTGAAGGTTATGATCATCATACACAGTGGTGGTAAAACTAGGCTCTGTGAATATCAAAAAAATTTTTTTAAAGATGTTTTTTATTTGAGAGAGAGAGAAAGCTCTAGTTGGGGAGATGCAGACAGAGAGGGACAAGCAGACTCCTTGCTGAGTGCAGAGCCCAATGTGGGCCTCGATCCCATGACCCTGAGATCATGACCTGAGCCGAAATCAAGTTGAACACTTAACTGACTCAGCCACCCAGGCGTCCCTCATGAATTCTTCATTAAAATACATATTCTTGGGACACCTGGGTGGCTCAGTCGGTTAAGCGTCTGCCTTCATCTCAGGTCATGACCCCAGGGTCCTGGGATCGAGCCCTGCCTCGGGCTCTCTGCTCAGGGGGGAACCTGCTTCTCCCTCTCCCTGCCTCTCTCCCTGCTTGTACTCTCTCTGTCAAATAAATAAATAAAATCTTAAAAAAATAAAACACATATTCCTGCATCTATTGGCTGGGATAATTCTATGTGGCATTCCCATATGGGGCTAATTTGCTTGATTTTGTGGGGTTTCTATGGTAGTTGGAAAGGCCAGACCAAGGTTGACAGCAGCAGAAAATCAAAGGTATCACAGTCACAACTGGGAACTAAATACAGGCCCGTCACACATTTTCTCCCAGGAAAGCCCCCCAGAAAAATCTGTGAGACCCTGGTGTAAGGGAGAGAACCTCAGTATAGCTCTGAAATTCTATTTCTAGAGAACCCTGTCGGGTAGGATCACAGACCCAGTTTTAAAATGATTAGGGAAGTATTACATCATTTGGTCCATGATATCGTGGAACAAATCTCGATCAACTATCTTGGCAAAACTTTTCTAATAAGGACAATGTGTTAAATGCCAAGAAAAGCATCAAAATGTGTAGCTTTCAAAGAAAAGCAAGGAAACTCAGGTATCGAAAAAGTTATTCTAAGTTCTCCGGTTATTGTTATTGTAGGCACAAAATCAATTAGGTCAAAAAATTTGTATGAAAATCAGCTATCAAGCTTCTGAGAGGTCTGAACATATTTATTCAATTATTTCAACATTATTTTCTTCTCAAATAATTTCCATCATCTAGGTTCACAAAGTAAATAGAACCTCTGTTCAGTTATAGTGGACTTTTAAATTCAGGGGGTGAAGTGAGACAGGGCAAGGGAAAAGAGTTCCTTTTATTTTAGTCAATGGTTTTTATTTACTTAATCCCCAACACCCCAACACACAAGCACAGACATGCATCCCTGCTCTTTCTCCTTATGATTCTTTCCCTCCCCTTCCCTTTGAGTCTGTGGGGGCTGATGGCAGAGCTCACACACACACACACACACACACACACGTATGTGTATGTGTGTTCATACGTTTTAACAACCCGCTCATTTCAGAGTTATGTTTAGAATATGGATACAAGGCATTACAATTTACTTTAAAAGTAATATCTATTTATTGCCCCTTTACCCACCACATTATGAATCATAAAAATGGAGGTGATTGCTTTTATGAAAAGCATATGACAAATATTTATTGTTGAAATGTATGATTTCCTCAACCAAAACCTGAATAAATACAAGATAATGAGTACCTGCGAAGTAGGGGGAAAAGAAAACCTTTGCATTCATTTATAAACTACACAGAAAAAAAGAAAGATAAGTGGTAAAGCCTCTTCTTAACTAACAGACCCCAATTGCATAGGAAACATTTTAAAGTCTTTCTTATTTTAAGAACAAAATAAGCCATTTCATCTTTTTTTTTTTTTTTTCTAATTTCAAAATGTCCATGGTTTCATTAGTTCTGTTTCTGGTGTTCTATTTCTGGGGCTGTGATGAGAGCTATTTCACATCTTTAAGAAGTGGTAGTGCAGAAATAATGGGATCTCTACACCCCAGATAATTTAAAATGGAAATCCGAGTGGCACTTCTGGGAGTGATAAAGGGAAGCCATATGCACAGATTTACTCTCTTGAGCCTCAGCAAACTTTTCAGAGGTTTGAAAAGCACTGAAAGCAGAATTTTCTCTGGTAGAGCCCTGCCACGGTTTGACTCAATCTAATTTTATTCCAGAACAACCTGGAGGAAACCACACACACACACACACACACAGAAATGGATTTCCTGGATTCTGATAGCTCCTTGTAATTATGATGTCATGGTCATAAAATAACTGCTTCATCTAAAAACTCATGTGTAATTTATTTTAGGTATATTACCAGAGTCAAAGAACCTAAGGGGAGATCTCACTAACAACTTCTGGGTTCCAGAATCCTTGTCAGCTACAACCGGGGAAGTCCGGGCCGGCTCACCACAAAAGACAGAGGGGATGAACGGCCAGAGAACCTCTCTAAGGCTGCTGCTCCAAGGAAGAAGGAGCCCCAGTCAGAGGTAGAGTTCAACATTCCCTTGTGTTCTTTCCGGGAGGAATGGAACTGGTGATATTTGAAAGTAATATCATTTGCATCCCTTGCAAAAAGCCCACATCACCACCATAGGATCCATCTTGGGCACCTACTCCTCCCAATGTCCTGGGCTCCGACACCTCTTGGTCTCCACACAGGTAGCTGAATGCCCTTTCAGCCCCATTCTCCCTTACCAGTACTCCAGCCTGACCCCCCAAATGTATGTCCAATTCCCATAAATCCTATATTAAAATTTGAAAAAAATCCCTATTTTGTATTTCTACCCTTAAGTAGAAATTGCTGTCACATTGCTAATATTCCTTAAAGGTGAGGTTCTCATTCATCCATTCATTTTATCCTCAGTACGTAGTATGGCCTGTGGCAACCACTATTCACTAAATGTTACACTGGACAAGTGAATTAAGTAATTTTTGAGGATTCAAATTAATGAAAATACTTAGGGCCTTGCCCAGTGGGGACGCCAGCCCAGTCCTCCAACCATCCAGTGATAATGCCCTGAACCAACCTGATGGGATTTGGAATAAAAAGAAAGATTTGAGATACAGCTTTGATTATTGCTTCATGACTTAGGGCATATATGGAGGGAAAGAAAGGGCTGCAAACAAAGACAGTATCACTCTGGGCTTTAAATATTGAGGGAACAAACACAGGAGAGCCAGAGTGTAGTAACTGAACAAAATCTGGTGCTAATCAAAACCACACCACATAGTTTTACCATTTGTGTCCTAAATTACACATTGGTCCGCTAGGAAAGTCCTCGGCTGCACACAGTATCTCATTGGATTTGCCCTCTGGGTTCAGGAGCTCAGTGAGGCTCAGCTTTCAAAGATTCCCAGCTCTCTGCAAAGGCCAATGAGGTGGGGAGCAAAGCTCTATGCAGCAAGATGAAGAGGGGAAATCATATAGAGAGGATTCAGTGATGGCTGGCCTAGGAAACCCTACTCTCAGAGACAGGGCCAATTCGGAGGAGGACTCAGACGGACATGCTAATCCTAAATAATGGTCACTGGCAAACAGACAAATGAAGTCATTCTTCCACACACGCAGGTACCATCTCAGTGGCTCCCTGTCCCACCACTGTGACACCAATGATCCATTTCACGTTCAGAGAAGTGAACCCATCAACAGCACAACCCACGTTCATCCAAGTGATACTCTATGTATTCATAAATATAGGTCAAATTTCACCCTTAAAGATAAAAGCTCATAGGGAAGAAAAGCTCTAGATACTTTATAGGCTTTGACTTCAGATCAGCACCCCAGATAACTTTGTGGAAGGTGTGGGTTAAGAGTTCTCCTTTTATCTCCTTCCTGACTCTGGCTGTTACATTTCTAAAAGGACATAGCAACATCCATCTCAAGCTTATCTCTCATCTTACTTCCAGAGAACACAGAAAGTAGGTTAATGCTGAACTGGCTCAAGTTTAGGCCCCCAATATCATAGTTGCTCTTTTTCAAAGTTTAATTTCCAAAGCAGCAGGTTGTTGGGCAAGATTGTTCTTACTCCCCAGTGAATTTCCTCACATCGTTCTTGTGTTTGGTCTTCAGTGATTTGCCCATGGAACCTTGGCTTGTGGAGAATCATGATGGAGGTTATGTATTTCACAGAGTCTCAAACTCACCTTAGGGTATTTATTACTAGGCATCTGCATATACATGTTTTTTTCTAGAAAGACACCTACGTAAAATACATCCTTACACACATTGCAAAAGCATAAAGATAGATCAAAGTGCTATAGATTTACGTGAGCTCAAATACAGAAAATCCTAGTTGGATCTAATTATTCTGATAATTTAAAGTTTTCAGGTGGACTCTCTACTATTGATTATCTGATTAAGAAAAGCAGGCCTGTGGCGCCTGGGTGGCTCAGTCGTTAAGCGTCTGCCTTCGGCTCAGGTCATGATCCTGGGGTCCTGGGATCGAGCCCCACATCGGGCTCCCTGCTCAGCGGGAAGCCTGCTTCTCCCTCTCCCACTCCCCCTGCTTGTGTTCCCGCTCTCGCTGTCTCTCTCTCTGTCAAATAAATAAATAAAATCTTTAAAAAAAAAAGAAAAAGAAAAGCAGGCCTGCTTTTTGAAAGAGACAGAGATGTTCTGCTACTAAGCTTGAGGACAAATCACTGACTCAAGTCCCGCACTGACCACATATATGGGGCATGCCATCAGAGAAAGGGGCAGCAACCCTTAATAAAGGGAGCCTGGGAAGGAGAGACACCTCAGCTGTCCAACTTGTGGTTGGTGGAGCTGGGTGGCGTGGCAATGCTTCTTCCTCACCATCCACATGCCCACGGTCACCCACGTACGTGCAGTGCGGGAGATACTATAGTCTATCAACAAGGAAGTTTATTTCTGAGTAACTAAAAAAAATTATAAAAGAACAAATATAAATATTATAAAAGAACAAATGTGGCCAGAGGGTTCTGTGATTGTGCTTTCACTTCTCAGCAAGAATGTCCTTTTTTCCCTTAAGGGATCATGAATGATTAAAAACTTGATAATACAAAAAAAAATTAATAGTAACAAAGAAAGCAGAAATGTCGGCTAATCATGACTTTGCTATCAGTAGCATAGAACACAACAAGTGTTTTACTTCACTCCTATGAAGTTCACGTTCAGGGGCATTTTTAAGAATGGGTCACAAATGTGTTCAACAGACGCTTAAGGAGAGGCTAAGAATCTTTTAGGCTACTTGCTCATTCTGAAGAAAAGTTGTCTAATGAAAAGAAAAGCCCATCCCAACAGGACACATGGAGGATGTGCTAGTTCTGATCCATTTAGTTTTGCCACCTGTTAATCAGTTTGCATGTTCTTCCAATTAAGTCCCATTTCTAAAGAGAACCTAGTTAATTATAATGTGTATTATGTTTAACTTCTCAAAAGGTTTCTTTTAATATAAACAGAATATGATGGTAGATAACATATTCCCTCTGCCTCTCAGGCACATCTAATCATAATACTGCAAATAGCGAACGTTAAGAAACCTGGCATAGTGTGGCTTAATATGCATCTTGAATCAGAGCCTGCATTGTTCGGGGGCGGGGGGGGAAGTTGAAAGCAACAAAGGAATCAGAGATAGATCCTATTAGAGAATGAATGTTTTTCAATAGCACTTGCTTCTTACTGACATCCTGCCGCATATGTGAAAGCAAAGCTTATGGACAGATAAGCAAATCTTGAAGCAAACTCCAGCTCAGTATTCTAGCATTATATTTAATTTTACTTTAAGGGGAGTTCTGGTTTTGTTTTCCCTCCTGGGATAAAATTAGTCAGGAACCTGGCAACGTTTCTGTGGCTTGAAGTCCTACCCTTGTTGATTTTTTTGTAGTCATCGCTGCAGTGGTGGACCCATTCTAGATTTTCTCCATGTGGAGGAATAAGAAACGAGCAAACAAAACAAGTTGGTAAATAAGTAGACATCAGAGATTCAAGGGAGGATAAGTGAGCACACCAAGCAGACTCTTTATTAGGAGAGAATATTTCTAGCAAAGGGGTAAGCCATTGGCAGCCCCGGATAAAAACCACAGATGTCTTTCTTAGTAGATTCCTGCAAGCCAGCAGAAGGTCAGCCGAATCGATGGTATGCACAAAATCTTCAGGTATAAAATAAAACACATAGATTTTTTTTTTCCTAATAGTTTACACATAGAGTCTGAAAATATTAACCAGCATTTATGGAGTGGTTTTGAAAGCATTTCAAAAGCTTTGCAAGGGCTACCTTTTGGTGCAGGCAGAGGAAATGGGAAACAAAGAACATCTGCAGCCTAGAGGAACAGAGCAGGTAGGGCTACTTTCTTATTCAAAACTTTTCTTGTCCCATTTGGGTAATCAATCTGTAGTGACACGCTCTTTATTACACTGTGCCTCTATTTGCTGGAATGCTCAAGTCATGGAGATATTTTTCAGAGTCCCAGTGGCGTTTTAAGTATAGAACTGTTAGAATTGGGAAGACTGAAGAAAGCTTGAACCCACTCTTGACCTTTGAGTGTAAACATCAAAAAAACTTTCCCAGATCAAGCAGAAAAGCTCTACTCAGTTCTCCCCTTCCGAAGGGGCGTGGGGGCTTTGTTGGGCATTATCTCGATCACTGATGGCTTATCAGATGTCTTGAAGCGATCACAGGTAGAGGACAGACATTCACACACCCCACATAAACTGGAGTGGGCACAAGGGTGTTGCCCAGGATTTTCTGCTTGCAAGAGCGTGTGGTACAAATCTGTTCTGGATAGATTTGTCAGAAAAAAAGGCATGAAGGTGGTTCTCCATATATCATATCCCAGGTTCCATGATTAAAACATATAATCGATTCTCTCCACATCCCTGTAAGTTTTGATATTACAATGGCTATTTACCATGAATAAAGTCTATGTTTCCATGAAACCTAAAGCCTCGTCTTCCTAGGTTTGCCCTGTCAAAGAGCCAATTGTTCTAGATTTCCTTTTTTTCTTCAAATTAAAGGAATTATTTTCCCACTAAGACCTGAAGACCTGCCACATTCTGCCGACCTTTGCCCCTATCAAAATATCATTTTGGAGTTTTCCCTTCTACCTCAAAACGTAGGCACAGGGATAATTTTTTTTAAAGATTTTATTTATTTGCAGGGAGAGAAGGAGAGATTCAGAGAACGAGTGGGAAGAGGAGCAGAGGGAAAAACAGACTCACCACTGAGCAGGGAGCCGATTCGGGACTCGATCCAGGACCCTGGGATCATGACCTGAGCTGAAGGCAGACGCTAAACTGACCGAGCCACCCAGGTGCCCGGCACATGGATAATTGAACAGTGTCTGGGAGCCCTAGTAGATGCTATTGGTGGCCTGAACATATGCCCAGGCCCCATCATTTCAGTCCACACCTGATCCCTGGAACCTACACATATATTAGGTTACATGGAAAAAAGGATTTTGCAGAGGTAATTAAGCTTATGAATCTTTAAACAGGGAGATTATTCCAGATTATCTGGGTGGGCCCAACCTCATCACATGGCTCCATAAAAGCAGGGAACATTCTTCAGCTGAAGTCTGAGAAATGGAGCAGAATGCCAAGTCAGAGTGACTCACAGCACGAGAGGGTCTTAACCTACCATTGCTGGTGGGAAGCTGCATGGAAAGAAGGAGAAGGAATGTGGGCAGCCTCGAGAAGCAAAGGGCACTTATAACTGTAAGGAACTGAATCTGGCCAATAACCTGAATGAACTTGGAAACAGGCTTATCCCTTGAGCCTCCCTGAAGGAATACAGCCTGGCTGACGCCATGATTTCCGCCTTGTGAGACTGTAAACAGGGGGTTCAGTTGAGTCAAACTGTACCTGGACTTCGGACATACAGAACCAGGAGGTGGGTGGCTGTTTTAAGTCACTAAATTTGTATAATTTGGAATAGAAAACTAACACACAGATGGACCACCAATTGCCAGGGCCACAGCTCCTTCTCTGAAGGCCTTTTCTCGCCTCCCAAGCACACTCTGCCCTAGTGGGACACAGGACATAAATGCCAGGCAACTGGTGATAGATACAGAGCCAGAGCTGGGGAGACACACCCCAGCTCCCTTGGCCCCTCAGTGGGTAACTTGGAGGTGTGTGTTCCTCACTGATGCTCAGAGTTTCCTGCAGGACTAAGCTCCGGTGGCTCACAGCAGTGATATGCTTGACAAAGCATGGTGACGTGCTTTTGTTGGGTGGAGGGGGGAGGTGCTTCATTTCCTTCTGCATATTACTTCCCTAATCTCTTCGGATTCTTGAAATCAATTTCCAAATACACTTCTTCAATCCATGCCTCAGGGTCTATACTCCTGGGCGCCCCCATTCCTATCTCTTTCGTAAAATTACATCAGCTCATAAATAGGAGGATATTAATAATGAATCATTTTTCCCAGAATTTATTGTGTAGCTTCATTGTAGCATCTATGTCATATCCATCACCTTTTTTTAATCTTCTCAACAAAAACGTGAGGCTGAAGCTGGGCTATCCACTACCCAGTGGACACGAAAAGAGAGGTTTGGGGATGCCACATAACTGCTCAAGATTTCTCTTTCTTTTCATGCAAAGAAAGAGATTTACACCATATCTGTGTGATTTTAAAACCAGTGCTCCTCAACAAGGCTAGTTAGCCCCATCAGGCCTTCTTTATTTCAATGTGTAAGCCAGAGTCCTGCTGAATCCACAGCAATCATTTTATGAAATTCATTCCAACCAATGACATGAAGAGAGCAGCATTTCCCAGAGTTTCATGGAACCCTGCTTAAGAAATGCTGCATTGATCATGAGCTTTAGGGACCGTGCCTTTTTTTTTTTTTAATTGTATTTATTTGTGTGTGAGATAGAGAGAGAGAGAGATAGCACGCAGGCAGAGGGAGAAGCAGGCTCCCGGCTGAGCAGGGAGCCCGATGTGGGGCTCGATCCCAGGACCCTGGGATCATGACCTGAGCCGAAGGCAGACGCTTAACCGACTGAGCCACCCAGGCGCCCCGGGGGGCCGTACCTTTCCTCACTGCTCTGACTGCAGCAGCTAGCACAGCTCCTGACTCCTTACCAGTGCATGTTTACCAAATGTAGGGATCAATCTCCAATCTCCTCAATGGGTTCCAGTTCCCTCACTTAGGGATCCTGTTCAGGTCTCCCCAGCTCTTCGTTTTAGTTTCAGTTTCCTCGTTAGCAAGTTGTGGAGAGACTCCTTTGCCAGGCCTATGCCTTATATTTTCCAGGTTGCGTAGAGCTGATCAAAGGTATCTCTGCTAAGCCTGAGTACAGGCAGGAGACAGAGATGAAGAGGAGCCAAGCATAGGACCCTCTGCTCTTTCGTATGGAAACCTCACTTCACTTGTGTATTCCCCAGAGCCTCTTCTCCAACACTACTGATGCTGGCAAAACTCGTCTGCATTGTTTTCCTCGGCTATGCAATCTCCTGAGCAGCAATGGGTGGCTGTCAGAATTGGGGAGGATCAAGAAATAAATTGAAACAATGCTGAAACAATGATTAAGTTTTAACAACCTGCCCGATAGCGAACAGTTTGGGGTTCACCGTAAGTACCGAAATGTGCTCAACCAGCAGTGTTTCAATTTTAACAAATTTTTTTTTTAAAGATTTATTTATTTGAGAGAGAGAGAATGAGAGAGAGCACATGAGAGTGGGGAGGGTCAGAGGGAGAAGCAGACTCCCCGCCGAGCAGGGAGCCCGATGCGGGACTCGATCCAGGGACTCCAGGATCATGACCTGAGCCGAAGGCAGTCGCTTAACCAACTGAGCCACCCAGGCACCCAGTTTTAACAAATTTTAAGAACTGATACTGCACAAATTCATAATGCCCACATGGGGTGTTTTTTATAAGGAAATCACAGAGATACTTATCACTTTGGATAAGTGGAGTTTCCTTGCCCATGGACCCTACTGTCATTTCTGCCCTGAATCAGACAGACGAAGGTGGTAAAGAAGGTAGGGGTATAGTGTTATCTTTCAGGACAATAAGAAGAGAAACCACAAGTAAGAAGAGCAAGAAATAGCTTAAGTGATACAACTTTTATAAAATACTAAGCACAGTACCCAGCAGTAGTAAATGCCCCATACATGTGAGCCTGAATTCTTTGCATGTGGGTATTTTTTTTTTTTTTTAACAGTGGCACGTTAATTGTTTAAGCCAATACAGATGTTAGACAGCCTCACGAGCTTGACCTCTGGGCCCCAAGGACAGACCGTCACCATGCACAGAGATCCATCTGTTTAGGGGCACTCAGCCCAGCACTGAGTATCTTTGCAACTTTGGAAAAGTTATGGGACAGATGCATGAGTCAGCTTGGGCTGTCCTAACAGAGTACTATAGACTGGGTGGCTTCATCAACAGGAATCTACTTTCTCATTACTCTGGAGGCTCCAAGTCCAAGATGAAGGTGACAGCGTGGTCACGTTCTGGTGAGAGCTCCCTTCTTGGCTTGTGTTTGTCCTCCCTCTCACTATGTCTTTATGATGAGGGAGCAGAAGGCAAGCTGAGGACAACGCACAAGCTGCTACCTCGAACCTCCCCCCACCCCCTGCCAGCCGGTGTATGTGTGACATTCCTCAGGCACTCCTGCCTGCCCTAAAACTAAGGGAAGGGAAAAACAAATGGTTCACTGATAAAGATCACAGTCCTGCAGGATGTGAGTCTCCATCAGTTTACAAATGTCTTAGTGATTTACAAAAAAAAAAGGCATTCTCATCAATAACCTCACTTCCAATGACTCAATTTTCTGGAGCCCTAACATCACCGTCTGCTCCACAGTGATGTAGGAAACAGAGGTAGAAGGGAATGGAAATAAAATAACATTTCCTCATAACCCACAGCCCACTGACAAATACTTGAGGCCAGTGGAGTAGAACATTCCTCCGGAAACTTCCAACTGTCTTAATGTTAATGCCTTATTAGAAGGAAGAACCACCTTAGCTTGACAACAGGCAGGCTTCCAGCATCCTGAGAGTCTTCTTTAGCAGATGAAAGTCCTTTAGGACGCCTCCCTTTGTCCTTACCTCCCCCAACTCCCATGTATAGAATCAGCCATTCCTCACAACCCTGGTGCAACAGCTCTTTCTGCCCATAGGTCCTGTCCCCTTGCTGTAATAAAACCACCTTTTTGTACCAAAGACCTCTCAAGAATTCTTTCTTGGCCATCTGCTCCGGACCTCACCAAAACATTCCAAAACTACATCACTTACATGGTCTTTCCTTGATGCATGCCCATGAGAAGCATCAGCTCTTGCTCTTTGTCTAAGGGCACTAATCTCGTTATGATGGTCTCAGCCTCAGGGAAGCATTCTAACCCTCAGTCCCTCCCACAGGCCCCATCTCTGAGTACCATTACAATGGAGGGGCGGGGGGCTTCCACGTAGGAACTTTGGGGGTCACATACTTTCAATCAATAGCCACTGACTTTCCAGTTGCAGTTTTCCCATTACAAGTGGGGACTGGAAAATGGGGAAACCAAGTCTCTTCTCTGGAATGTTGTGAAAAATGTGCCTGAGTGTGGACTCCCCAGCAGCTCGCAGATGATGGGAGATGAATAAATGTCAGGCTTCCCGCCCTAGCCTGGGGAAACTACATCACTGGGTGCAGTCATTCATTTCACAGAGGAGGTCAGTAGCCCTGAGCCAGCCAGACCATTCACTTCCATCCTCTGGATTTCAGCTTCTCCATCTGGATAATGAGGTCAGATCAGAGGTTTCCCAAAATCCCTAGAGTTCTAACATCCTCTTCCCATGCTTGTTTCATGTTATTACTAACCCTGACTTCCCAAAATGATTGATGTTTTATGTAGGATGCATAATTTTAGTTAGAAGAGAAATATAAAACCTAATTAAAGCTCTGAAAAAATGGTACTTAGAACCTGATTTATAGTTTTTGATAAATATTAGAATTTATATTTTGCTTATGCTGTTATTTCTCACAAGTCTTCTGATGACTTTCATTAGAAACTCTCTAGAGCTTGTTAGAATGGTTCAGTGCTAAATTTATAAAATAAAATAACGAGCAAAAGATATTTTGAGTGCTCTTTTTTTTTTTTTTAAGATTTTACTTATTTGAGAGGGCGGGGGGCACAGAGGAAGAGGGAGAAGCAGGTTCCCCGCTGAGCAGGGAGCTCCGATCATGACCGGAGCTGAAGGTAGACGCTTAACTGACTGAGCCACCCAGGCACCATGTGGGCACTCTTGAAAGTTTAAGCATATTAGTATAGCAACCTAAAGAATTGTGTTAGTTCTGCTTTATTCAGAAAATAAAATTATTAAAAATGGTTATCAATTACGTAAGAGCAGAAGAAAGCAAGCAAGCAGAAGGATGCATTCAGAACATCAAAATCCAACAAAAGTCTCTCATAAGCTCTGTAACTATGACGCTAACATGTAAAACTGGCTTCCTGACGGGCCAACCCGCTGTCATGAATATTAGTCACAGGTGGACAAATCACAATCATGGTAGTGCGCATTTACAGGGACTGTAATTTCTCCACATCCTGGCCAACAGCCATCTTCACAGGAGTGAGGCGGTATCTCATTGTGGTTTTGATTTGCATTTCCCTGATGCCAAGTGATACTGAGCATCTTCTCATAGACCTGTTGGCCACTTGTACGTCCACTTTGCAGATGGAAGTATGTCCATCTTCCATGCCTTTAGCTCATTTTAAAAATCAAGTTACTAAAGCTTTGTTTTTGTTTCGCTACTGAGTTGTAGGTCTTCTTATGTATTAGGAAATTAACCCCTTATCTGATATATGGTTGGCAAATATTTTCTCCTGTTCTACAGTTTACTTTTTCACTCTTGTTTCCTCTGCTATACATAAGCTTTTTAGTTTGACCAAGTCCCCCTTGTATATTTTTGCTTGTGTTGCCTATGCTTTGGGGGTCATATGTCATATCCATGAAATCATCAAGACAAACGTCACTATGGAGAACACTATGGCTATTTCTTTAAAAGTTACTAATAGAGCTACTTTATGATCCAGCACTCACACTTCTGGATATTTATCCCAAAAGACTGAAATCAGCATGTCCAGGAGATATGAGCACTCTAGTGTTCAATGAGGCACTAGAGCCAAGATGTAGAAACAAGCCAAACATCCATTAACAAATGAATGGAGAAAGAAAATGTGGTATATACATACAATGGAATATTACTTAGCCTTACAAAAGAACCCTGCTGTTGGCGACAACATGGATGGACCTGGGGGACCCGATGCTAAGTGAAACAAACCAGTCACAGAAGGACCAATACTGCCTGATTCCACTTATAGGAGGTATCCACAATAGTCAAACTCACAGAAGTAGTACAATGGTGGTTATCAGGGACTGGGGGAAGGGGAAAATGTGAGTTGCTGCTAATCAATGGGCATAACGTCTTAAGTATGCAAGATGAAAAAGTTCTAAAGATCTGCTGCACAACACTGTCTCTGCAGTTAACAATACTGTATTGTACACCTGAAAATTTGTTAAGAGGGTAGATCTCGTGTTTAAGGGTTCTTGCCACAATAAAATAAAATACAAGACTAAAATTAGCAGCTGGTTGGCTAAGACTTTGAACATGACCTTGAATAAAAAAAATAAAGTCAGTGAAGAAATGAAAGAATTACTTGTCTAATTAATAGCTCCAGAAGCTTTCATTTTCTTTAGTAATACTCCTCAGATACCCTGGCATTAAGTTGGCATAATCATGGAGGAGGATGGCAAATGCCTCTTTCCAGTTTTGCTCTGAATACTTTTCAACGGCTAAAATCTTTTAAAAGTATCTATCCAAGCATGGCTTGTGGAAAAGAGATAAAAAGCTAAAAAAAGAAAACACATTATGCAGCAGAACTCATTTAAATGATTTATTTAAAAGTGTTACTGAAGAAAAGAAAGAAAATTCTTTAGTATACAGAATCTATCTCTGAAATCCTTTGGGGAGACACAAATTTATTTTGCTCACATAATCTGGGCAATAAAATTATGGCATAATCATACAAACATTTTATAAAATAATGCCGGGGAAATGAGTAATGCAAATCACTAGGCAATTTCCAGATCTCCATATTATTTGCATATTTAGAACAGGCTACTTCTAGAAACCTATTTTGCAGAAGGACTAGGATGCATGCACAAAGAAAATAATAGTTCTAAGAGTTGTTAAATGATTACTATGCCTCTGTGTTGAGCTCATTTAATACTGACAAATACCCTTTTCTACACATTACTCCTCTCCCCACCAGTGACCCCACAGGATGATTCTCAAGGAAACCATTATCAGGAGAGAGGAAGGCAATGTGCTTTGCTGTCTGTCCTCACCATTTTGCTTAGGGAATAATGGTATCATTTATAGACTAAGAAGAAGATCTGAAGAACTCCTACTTTAAAAAATAATATAACAAATTAAGATTTGAAATGCTGTGTATAAAGTCATGCTACTTGGGAATCATCCAAAATTAGATTCCTAGACATTGAAAAAAAAAATCCTTAAAGGAAAATACCACAAGGATACAGACGGTAAGAGGAGGTGAAGGTAAAATCTAGGGAAGCTCACTGTCCTAACTGTAAGGAGAGAGGGATTTCTCAAGTTCAGGGCAATGTATTAGTTTCTTATTGCTGCTGTAACATATGACCACAAATGTAGTCACTTAGCTCCAATTAATTACCTTGCAATTCAAGAGAGCAGAAGTCTCAAATGGATCTCACTGGACTAACATCAAGGTATCTGCAGGACTGTGTTCCCTTTGGATGTAGGGGAGAATCTGCTATGGGACAATCCACTTCTTTGCCTTTCCCTGCTTCCAGAGGCCACCTGCATTGCTCAACTCAGGGTTCCCCTCATCTTCAAGCTAGCAATTACATCCTCTGACCTCTGATTCTGTAGTCTTATCTTCTCTTTGACACTATCTCCCTCCTTCCTTTTTAAGCACACTTATGATTACATTGGGCCTACCCAGATAATCCAGGATAATCCCCATATCTCAAGATCTATAATTTAATCATGTTTGCAAAGTCCCTTTTACCATGTAAGGTAACATATTCATGTAGGCTCTGGGGATTAGAATGTCGAAGTAGTTGAAGGGCCATTATGCTGCCAACCACAGTTATAAATGCATATGGATATCAATGAGATTTCAAGATGGGGAGGGGGAGGTGTGGAGAGGAAGCAGAAATAAAGATAGAGGTTCTCCAATAATTCATCAGCCTAAGGAAGTAAGATGAGTGACTAGCTATTCCAGTGCTCCCTTTTTGATCATGAATATTTCTTTTGGACTTGAGTATAAATATACATTATTAGACACGTATGACTGATAGTTTTTTTTTTCCTTAAAGATTTTATTTATTTTTTTTTTTAAGTAATCTCTACACCCAGCATGAGGCTTGAACTCACAAACCCGTGATCAAGAGTCGCACACTCCACTGACTGAGCCTGCCAGGCGCCCCTAGTTTTTTCTAAGGTAAAATTTCCATTAGCAAAATGTATGTATGTTACAAAACGTGTAATTTGATGAGTTTTGGTAAATGTATGCACATGACTAACTGATTTGGTTTTGGAATATAGGTGGCATTTGGTGGGGTGAGGTCTGGAGCCGATGACCAAGAAAGAATTCTTTTTTTTTTTTTTAATTTTTTTTTAAAGATTTTATTTATTTATTTGAGGCAGAATGAGAGAGAGAGAGAGAGCACATGAGAGGGGGGAGGGTCAGAGGGAGAAGCAGACTCCCTGCCGAGCAGGGAGCCCGATGCGGGACTCGATCCAGGGACTCCAGGATCATGACCTGAGCGGAAGGCAGTCGCTTAACCAACTGAGCCACCCAGGCGCCCGACCAAGAAAGAATTCTTGAGACGTCTTGGGTACAAAAAGGTACAAAAAAGTTTTATTAAAAGCACAGGACAGGACACAGGACCCGAGGGCAGAGAGAGCTGATGCACCAGGATTGTGAGGGGTGGCTGATTAGATACTTGGGAGTTGGGGGAGGTAAAGAAAAGTGAGTTTTTCAAAAGAACTTTCATATGCTAAAGAGGACCTACAAGATACTGAAGGCCTTTGCCTTGGCCAAGTTAAGACTGTTTCTCCCCC
>NC_138384.1:9818994-9829703 GCF_054177405.1 Leptonychotes weddellii | reverse complement strand
AAAAAAAAAAAAAGACTGTTTCTCCCCCTAGTAAGGCATTAACATTAAGACAATTGGGAGCTTCCAGGAGGAATGTCCCACGTGGGGTGGGGTGGGGAAGGTTGCAAGGTGTCAGCTTGTGCTTTGTCCTTAGCTAGCCTTCTGCTCCCTCATCATAACCACCAAACTAATCAAGGTAAAGAATTTTTCAATCACTCTAAACTAAAATCATCACAGATTTTGTATCTCTAGCAGTATCCTATACATATATCATGTACACTTATCAAGTACATAGGACATACATACTTGGTGCCTCCTAAGATTTATACATATACCTTTCTACCAGTGTATTCAGAAATGTCAAAGGATAAAGAGGCTACCTCCTAACCAGGCTTAGAACACGAGCCTAAAATATTTTGATAAAAAAACCTCAGTTGTTTTTTCTTTTCCCCTATAGTAAATTACTGAGATTCACTTCTTAGGAAAATACTTTAGCATATAGTTGAGATCTCTGAAACAGAATCATTGCTGGGATGGTATTCTACTGTCTTCTTCATAGGATTCTGCATATCTGTTTTTATCTACCAAGAGTGCTGATAGCATTAATCACAAGTTCCTGCTTTTAGTAAAATGTTTCTAGGCAGTTCTTGATGTCTGAACAAGAGGATGATAACAAATTAGCTATGAAATCATCTAAGACATGTAATGGTTACTAAAAATCTGGAAAATGAGGACTGGACCAAGTTCAAATTATACAATTCGAGCCTTGGTAAATAAATCTAATTAAGTTGGCAAAAAAAAAAAAAAAAAACAAAGCATTTCATGTAAAATTTTAGGAAAGGGCAGTAAGTATATTTTGCATAGCTCACAGGGAAGAGTTGTAGAAAGGATCTATGATCCAGTGGATATCATGGAATCCTTGCCAAGAGCCTGGGTTAGTACAATCCTCATAATGAGTCTTAGCAACGAGAGAAGAATGTTCCCAGATAAACAAAAAGAGGGAACAGCACCAAAGGGGGGGGCGGTCATTACTGAGCTAATCAAGAGGAAATCTGGGCCAAAGTTCTGTGTAAGCTGGCAGAAAAGGGAAAATCAATGCAAATGACTTGAAGGTCAAAAGTCAGAACCCCTGGCTGAGATACAAAGCTACGAATCACGCATAGATGAGGATGCTCTCAGATGCACTAAGTGCTTTAGTTTAAGGAGCTCATTACAGGCAGAAGGGACTATCCACCACGTCAATCAGGTATTAGCAGTCCTTCTGGCTCCTTGCTCAGAGAAATGTTTACGTTTAACCTTTCCAGCTTTGCTTATATTCATGCAACAAACTCTGGGACAAAGTGGTGAGGGGGCTGCCTTTCCCAAATTTTACTGTGCCTAAAAAAAACCATTTTAGGTGTTTGTAGAGGAAGGGCTTTGGTGCCAGATGATCCAGGCTTTGAATTTTGGCCAGGCCCTGTGTCAGCTATCTAAACAGGATATCCTGTTTATCTATCTAGAATAAGGATATCCTGCTATCTAAGTAGGATATCCTACTTATCTTTCATAGCTGTGGTATTCATCCTGTGTCAAATGGAGATGGTGCCCCTCTCCTAGGCTTTTTAGGAAGATTAAACATAATCCCAGATCTAAAATGTGCTGCATGCCTTGCACAGTGCCGACTTCTCATCCAGGGTTCAATATGTTATGATGTATTTCTCCTCTTCTTCCCTACTATCATTCTCAGTTATCCTTTGGTTAAAGGTAACAAATGTCAGATGAATAGATTCAACTCCAAAACACTCAATAAGCAATGAGGCCCGGCAGGGTTGGAGGGGCCAGGGATATTCTGTTGGGACAGTGGACCGCAGGTTTACTTTGTGAAGAGGAGAGCTGTGACCCACCCAGGAAGAGAGGGCACTCTTAGGCTGTCCTCCTGGCTAACATGAAGGAGAAATGATCCATTATGTCAGCCTGGAGAGAGGAGTGGGTAAGCATGCACAGTGGGCATGCTCTTCTCTTGCACTTCTGGCTGCCTCCACATCTTCTGACCCTGGCAGAAGTTTTGGGGCAATGGGACACCTGGGTGGCTCAGTCATTAAGCATCTGCCTTTGGCTCAGGTCATGATCCCAGGGTCCTGGGATCGAGTCCCTCATCAAACTCTCTGCTCAGCAGGAAGTCTGCTTCTCCTTCTCCCTCTGCTTGCTGCCCCCACTGCTTGTGCATGTGTGCATGCTCTCTCTCTCTCCCTGTCAAATAAATAAATAAAATCTTAAAAAGAAAACAGTTTTGGGGCAATGAACTTCCCCTTCTCCAGGGATGACTGAGGCTGTCATTCCAAGGAGATCGAAGAGAATATATTTCTATCTAGCTATAAATGAGGCATGTCCTTATGTGAGAGTCTGTCTTCTGGCTGCTTGAATTTATCCTGATGTTCAGTTGAAGAAGCGCCTTTATACAAAATTGTCTCTTTTTTTTTTTTTTTTTTAAGATTTCATTTATTTATTTGACACAGAGAGACACAGCGAGAGAGAGAACACAAGCAGGGGGAGTGGGAGAGGGAGAAGCAGGCTTCCCGCTGAGCAGGGAGCCCGATGCGGGGCTCGATCCCAGGACCCTGGGATCACGACCCGAGCTGAAGGCAGACGCTTAACAACTGAGCCACACAGGAATTGTCAAGTGATGTTTCTTTCCCTACTTTTTTAGTTTTTTTTTTTTTTTAATCAACTGAACACACCAATACATATACATTACACACACGTATATTTATATTATGTTTACAAGCCCGATTTAAAAGCCATAAAACGGTGGTACCTAATAGTAACTTTGTAAGCCAGAAATTGTTACAAGCACAACTTAAGCACATCAGCTGATTTTTCAAAAAATACTGCTTGTAAGCAAATACTTCTTAAAGAATAAACATGTCTGCATATAGATTTTAGTTATTGATTCTTATTATTTTTAATGGAATAAAGAAAGTTGTATTGTCATAATCCAGTGGGTATAATTACTGCAGACATTTTATCATGTTGGCATTATGATTTAGCAGACTTTTAATGTTTAATTCTTAAGTGTGCTCAAAAACACTGTTCAGAGTCTTCTGGGCTATAACTATATGCTGCAGATACGTGAGGGAAAAAGAGAAAAGCTATTAGTGTTGAGGATTGATGGCCATTTAAATCCTTCACACATCAGTAGAAGAACAGATTTCTTAGTATTGGAAAGCTCGATGCCTACTTGCATATTATAGATTTGTGATTAAAGCTTCAAGTTTCACCGAAAACTTGCACAATTAAAGGCTTTTGCAAATGTATAATCTTCATGCATTAAGTAAAATTTTGTATTTTTTTTTCTGTTGATCTTTGTAATGGCCTTATTCTAGAACATTACATGGTATTGAGTTTTGAAATGGCAGCAAAGGAACAAGTCCCTCAAAAATCAATTCAACTGATTTCCATTCACCTAGATGCATTAAGTTTTACCCTGGTTGATGTTCTATTCCAAGGAGAGGAGAGTCAGACTAAAGACCAGCTTTCTACATTCTGCTCTATCCCACTTCCCACCCACATTTCCAAGAGGATCTCAGAGTTTTTCTGAATGAACAAGGCGACATCTCACCTGTCAATGATTTACTTTCTTTTTTAAAAAACGTGAGCATCAGGGCGCCTGGGTGGCTCAGTTGGTTAAGCGACCGCCTTTGGCTTAGGTCATGATCTTGTAGTCCCAGGATCGAGTCCCACATGGGGCTCCCTGCTCAGCAGAGAGTCTGTTTCTCCCTCTGACCCTCCCCCCTCTCATGCTCTCTCTCTCAAATAAATAAATTTTAAAAATCTTTAAAAAAAACCATGAGCATCGCTATAGTATGATGAATTACATTAATGATAAACTACAAATACACATAATTATAACATATAATAATCATTGGAGAGACAAGATTCAATGTGACCCATTTATTGAATACAAAATAGGAGATACTGAGATTAAAACATTTAAAACTATGAGGAGATATGCCAGTTTCAAACATATGCAGAATGTGAAGGGGAGATCAGCTCAAAGCACATATTTATAGCTCCCTAGTGTCCCTGCATAGGAAACACCATCTGTCTTACGCAAGAGTTGCAGGTATGTCACGAGACCCCATTCTCAGTCTTACAATGGTGTGAGACCCTGACAAGTCAATTAATATCTTTTGACTACTTACTACTATATCCCCAATGACTACAAAATATATATTTATACCCCAGACATTCCTGCTAAGCAGCATGGTTCTTTACTGAATTACTTCATTGTCTCTTCTGGGAAGTCCAATAGTCACCTTTAAATCAACATCTCCATTCAACCTGTCATTCTCCCCCAAGTCCTTAGACTGACACTGACTGCTATTATTTCATGAGTGGCATTATTACTTGCCTCTTCTACTCGTCTCAGCCCCTCAGAGGATCTTAGACATCTCCTTATAGTCCACCCCCATTCCTATCCCCCACTGTAAATATCTGATTTATGGCCAAGCCCCGTAAATCTAATCCTATATTAACTTTCCAATCCATTGCTTCTTTTCCATTTAAACTGCAGCTACTTGAGTTTGGGCCTCTAATGCTTTTTATCTGGATTGTTCTAAGGAGTTTCTAATAGATCTCCCTGGCTCCAATACCGTTTCCCTCCAATTTTTCTTCATACTATGGTCACGTCATCTTGGTAAATGAAATCCATCCCCCACCCCTTCTCCATCCCTTGCTTAGAATCCTTTCCTGGCTTCCCTCAGAGTTCAGAATAATATTTCAAGATAAAACAAGGAATGTCTTATTAAATTTTGATTGAAATAGAGAGTAGGTTGACTGCATTTCCCTAACCTTTGAAATGTTCGGATTTTACCGGATGAACTTTAAGGATTATCTATCTCACAAATTCTACCCCCACAGATGAAATCCCTCCACCCGCCTTCCTGGCACCAGGACACCCCTCTCTTCCCCCCACCATACTGTCTTCATCTCTTGGACACTCTGCATATAATAGAGAACAGAGACCAAAAGGTTTACTGAGCCTTGGGATAATTCATTTTATGAAATCAATAATGCCCTGGGAACCATGGAAGCAGCTGCCCAGTCTCAAAGCAGACTCGAGATGGGAACATTCACAAAGATGTGGTAGGTCATCTCTAACCATGTGAGTGCATTTCCAGGCTCCTTTCTAATTAGCCACCTTATATCATCGTAACTACTCCTATGTCACAGTTAACGACTAGCTTTATCAAGGAGGTGATAGAAGGGTTTCAATGTTTGTCTTTCCCAAATATTTCTCTTCTTGACATTTCAGAGAGGACCTATAACACTATCACAAGTTCAGCAAGGGCCTCCAGCCATCCCCACGTGTGTGCCCATGAGACTCAGATCAGCTGGAAACACCATCTGTCTTAACACAAGAGTTGCAGGTAGCAACCCTTACTAACACAGCACACAGCATCTAAGACTCTACGACTCGAGATGGTGCCCTTCAGGAAAGGAAGACAATGACCCGACAACCAGACAAATACACAGAAAAGGAATTCTCCATGGGGCAAAAAGATACAGGAAACAGGACAAAGTAGGACAAAAAATATCAGATTCCTTTCACTTGATTTTATTCATTCACTTAATTAAGCATTATACTTCTTAGTAGGGGCCAGAAATTTCTAAGTCATTTGCAAATATTAAATCACGCAAGCCTCCTCCTAAGTCAATGAGCCCAGTGCTACTAATATTTCTCTTTCGCAAATGTGCAAATGGGGGCTCATAGAGATTATTACTTGACAAATTCACAGAGCCAGTCATCGGCAGGGCCGGAGCAAGAACTCTAGGACATGGCCATAGGGTCTGTGTCCTGATGACTGTGTTCTGAACATGTACCCTAATTGAGATGGCCTGGCCAAGGAAAACATTTCTCGACTCAACAGCACTTACGACACCAAATGTGTGGGTTTTCACACCCATCTGTTCTCCTAGGCTCCAAGAGGACCAGCTGGGTGTCCTCCAATTCAGTGCAATTTTGACTCTAAGTACCCTAAGGTTCGTAGACTCTAACAGTTAAGGGCTCAGTTCCATGAGGCTGCCCTCCACTTCTGATGCCAAGCACAAGTAGGGGGTCACCAGGTTACCCACACTTTTGTCTGACTTGGCTACAAATCGGCAATCGGCATCATCCCCTCTTCAAATTCAATCATTTGCTATAATGGCACACATAACTCAGGGCAACATTTTACTTACTATTCCTGCTTTATTATAAAGGATGTTATAAATGATACAGATGAACAGGCACTTGAAGAAGCACATAGAACAAAGTCTAGAAGGGTCCCAAACACAGGAGCTTCTGTCCCCTTGGAGGTGGGTATGCCAAACTCCTGGCATATGGATGCATCCACCAACCCAGAAGCTCTCCAGGCTCCTTTATTTTGGGTTTTTTTTATAAAGGTTCCATTATGTAAGCATGATTGATTAAGCCATTGGTCACTGGTGATTAACTCAATCCTCAGTCCCTCATCCCTCCTTGGAGATTGGAGGATGGGGCTGAAAATTCCAACCCTCTAATTACACAGTTGGTTCCTCTGGAAACCAGCCCCCATCCTGAAGCCATCAGGAACAGCTAGCCACCAGTCATCTCATTTACATAAACACAGGCCTGGTTGAAAGGGGCTTATTATGGATAACAAAAGATACTCCTTTCACTGCTATCACTCAGGAAATTAAAAGGGTTTCAAAAGCTCTGTGCCAGGAACTGGAGGCAAAGACCAAATATATACAGACCTTCCTTGACTTACATGGTGTTATGTCCGGATAAACCCACTGAAAGCTGAAAATATCTTAAGTCATAATGCATTTATTACAGCACCTAACCCACTGAACATCATAGCTTAGCCTAGTCTACCTTAGGAGTGCTCCGAACACTTACTTCCATTAGCCTACAGTTGGACAAAATCATCTAATTCTAAGCCTATTTTATGATAAAGTGTTGAACATCTCATGTAATTTATTGAGTACTATACTGAAAGTGGAAAACAGAATGGTTGTGTGGATGCAGAATCATCCTAAGTGTATTGGGTGTTTACCTTGTGATTGCGTGGCTGCCTGGGGGCGGAGCCTGGGGGCGGAGCCTGGGGCTGCCAGGGGGCGGGGCCTGGGGCAGCCAGGGCCCAGCATAAGAGAGTATGGGATCCCCTATTACTAGCCCAGGAAAAGATCCGAATTCAAAGTACAGTTCCTACTGAATGCTTATCACTTTTGCACCATCATAAATTTAAAAAAAAAAAGTTAAGTAGAACCATTGTAAGCTGGGGGCCATCTGCATTTCTTACATAATATCATACCCAGACACCATATCAGCTCCTATGTTAATTCCCCTAACTCCAAATACTGGGAAGTCCACGTGTTTCCCACCTGTCCTACGTCTGGTTACCCTTGGCGGGAATGAAAGAAACCTCCACGGAAGTGGGTCTAGGGGCCCAGATGCGGGCAGAGTTCAGATTACAAGCCTTTCTTATATGTGTGCGTTATCAACTCCCATGTTACTCAAATAATAGAGACCACAAGGCACTGTATTTGGACACCAGGAAATCTTTCCAACTTCATGCGGGCACCGAGAGCATCAGCACCAGCCCTCTGGCAAGCACTTCTGCTACTATACACGGGAAGCCAAAGACCACTCACAATCTTCACACAGTTCCCAGTCCAGAAAAGCACAAAGGAAGCAGTAACTCAGTTTCAATATACTTTAATGTATCTGTGGCAAACACAATTTTTGCTGCGAAAGTAATTTTGATGGCGATGTCTGTCCAATCCACGTACTCACCTAGACAAGCACATTTTTATCTCAATTATTAATAATTCTCTGTTCATTTTACTGACATTCTCCAAATAGGAAAGAAAATTCACCTCATTACAGCTCAATTCCCACTGTATTATTACTCAAGCAAAGAATGTTACGTATTTTTAAAGTTTGGTTTTAGGTTTGAATGGTGAGGCTCAAGAAAGAGCAGAATAAATGTTTCAAAAAATGTTACACATAGTCATTGTAGGTAAAATTATGTTAAGTTTTTAAAATTTATTTGACAGAGAGAGAGGGGGAGAAAGAAAGAGAAAGAGCACAAGCAAGGGGAGTGGCAGGCAGAGGAATAAACAGGCTCCCCGCTGAGCAGGGAGCCCGATGAAGGGCTCCATCCCACCACCCCTGGCATCATGATCTGAGCCGAAGGCAGATGCTTAACCAACTGAGCCACAAAGGTGCCCCCAAATTGTTAATTTTTGAAGAAACGGTTTCCATATCATTTTTCTGAATGAAAATATATGACATTACCAACTGGCACTTGACCATGATTGCCTACACTAGCAAATGTGTAGTTATGAAAGGATAGTGGACAGAACAACAGACTGGGCTCTAATGGTTAGTTTGGACCAAGTACTGATAAAGTGACTGAGGTCTACTGTGTCTTCCTCATTCTCTTATTCATTCATTAAACAAATGGTTATCCTATTATGTGCAAGACACTGTGTGACATGTAGGACATGTAGGAGGAGACAAAGAATAAAAATAAAAGGTCAGATTCACTTTTTAGCAAGTCTCTGTGTGAACTTCAGTCCTATGCTACAGCAAAGATACTACAGAATGTAATATGATCTCATGCTCTGGATACTATTAACCCATAGAATTAAGTATTCAGTTCTGTACAATTATTACCTGCAGATAATGCAGGTGGGAAAACTTACTACTTTAGCCTGAGACCTAAAAATCAGCCCCAATTAAATGGATAATTTGCACGTAAAAACATATATTTTGTTTTTTCTGACAACCCTGAGTTAATAGCATATATTAAACAGTAAGTACATGACATTTGTCAATCTGTTTTTTTTTCCATGTACTTATTATTTAACACGTTATTAATTCTCTCAGGGTTGTCGGAAAAACAAAATAATGCTCATCACTAATGAATAAGTAGTATGTTTCAAGTAAAGTACATTTTTTGAATTCTCTTGAACTACTTCCTATCATATTTATCCCCAAAGAGAATAAAGAATAACCAAAAAATGTTTGTGAATGTTTCTCTCAGTATCTGTACTCTAGTCATTTGGGATTGCAGTCTTTATTAGGATAAGATGTTAATTTGTTAACTTCAAAAAAAAGTCAGGCAAAGCCATGCAGCTCTCAGTGGAAAAGTTAATTCCAATGCAGTAGAACAAATTAGCACTCTTAAGCAAAGCAGCTTGGATAAGGTTCTAAGCATTTGTAAGAAAAGGACACACTGTTGCAAAAGGAGGAAAATGCAACAGAAGATAAAAACTAGATTGGCTCAACATTTTGCTTGGGAGTGGATGTTTTTGTAAGATGTGCACAAGCCCAGCCTGGTTTGCCTAAGTTATTTCTGGTAGCATTTAATCTTGTCAAGTTTCCTTCTGAAAGTTTAACATTTGACATCTACAGCACTAAGAGTGACAGAAATTCAGTCAGCGATTTTTTTTAACTCCTAATGATATTCTTTTCTTTTCACCATATTTCATTAGTTTGCTAGAGAGAATTCTATTTTATGTAAAAAAGAAGCGTGCTGAGCCTTTTATGGAAGGATGTAAGAATACTGTTTGTTGCCAGTCACAGTATGCTTTTTATAGGAGATAAACTGGTTCTTCTGTCCATGGAGTGGAACAAGAGAAATAGCTTTAGTGCATAATTTATTTCTTTGACACATGCTCTCAACAGTGACTGTATCACTGCTATCCAGTAGACACATGATTAGTTTCCTTAGAGTTTTGTTATACTTCGGATCATTAAGCAGTTCGGTCAGCATTTTCCCTGGGCAGTAGGATATCATGTGAGCATCTGAGTTCAGTTTGTGAACACGTGAACATATCAACGACTCATTAAAAAGAGCAATTCAAAAGTCAGGTTTAAACATTGCTGATTGTGTATTTAATCGAATATCAGGCTTATGTGTCTGCAGCACTGGGGGGTGGTACAGGATTTGTCGTAACGACATTAACTATGTGGTCTTTGGAAAACAGCATATTTAACTGCGCATCACCCAAACGTTTGCAGTCTGTGCATTTCATTCAACCAAACTCTTTAAACTCTGCCCACAATAATCAATTACAGACTAGTAAATACCGATACCAGTAAATTACCCAAATGTCAGAGTATACATAAGGACCACAAGTTTTAAGTCTTCTGTGCTAAATGTGCTGACAGAGATCTCAAATTCTGAGGACTCTGGAAGGATGCTTAAGGAAGAGTTGAAATACACCGTCTATTCCACCAGGAACTGGCCTGATGCTTTGTGTGTACCAACACTACAATTCTGACCATGTTCCTGAAAAGGAAGTATTTTTATCCCCACATTAGAGGCGAAAAGGAAAAACAAAACAAAAAAAAAAACAACACTGAGTCCAGAAGGTCAGTAACAACATCTGGACTGAAAACCAAGGAATTAGATTAGAATTCAAACCTGCATCTATTTCACTCAAAATCTTCTCATTTCTATGCTGTCTCTCACTTGGGTACAGTAAGTGTCATGGGTCTCATCTTTTTTTAATGCCTTTAAAATCCATATAGTTTCTAGAGCCTACATAAAAAGAATTCCTCTTTTCTTACTACATACTATAGAGCCCTTGGAATTCAGTTCTCTAACTTAATAGTCAGTTACCAGATTATTATAAGCCTTCAAGTTTATGACTCATTTATACCATAAGGAGCCATTAGGTTTTAGATGTAGGTCATTCATTCATCTGTTCAGTAA
>NC_138384.1:9799520-9818894 GCF_054177405.1 Leptonychotes weddellii | reverse complement strand
TTTTTTTTTAAAGATTTTATTTATTTATTTGAGACAGAATGAGAGAGAGAGAGAGCACATGAGAGGGGGGAGGGTCAGAGGGAGAAGCAGACTCCCTGCCGAGCAGGGAGCCCGATGCGGGACTCGATCCAGGGACTCCAGGATCATGACCTGAGCCGAAGGCAGTCGCTTAACCAACTGAGCCACCCAGGCGCCCGATCTGTTCAATAATTATTGAGAGTCTACTATGCGCTGCACACTCTGTCAGATCTTGGGAGATGGATAGAGCCCCTGGTTTCATAAGGTAATCATTAAAAAAATACATAAACTTGAATTTGTCACTTTCCCCTTGCATACAATCAACCATGGAATGATAAAACAATAACAATAATGCTCTTCTTTTAAAGAGAAAAAAAACAAAACAAAAAACACCTAGACAGAAACCAGGAGTAGACTTCCTAAATAGGACCCTGAAGTTTGAAACCCTGAAAGAGAAGGATTGAGTATTTTCACTTTGTGTTAGCTAAAAATATCTATATGGAAAAAAAGACCACCATAAAAATTACATGACACGTGCAAAACCAGGGAAGATATTTATAACTTAGGGTATGTTAGAAAAATGATTAAAAAATGATAGAAAACAGGGCAAAGGACAGAAAGAGCTATTTCCAAAAGCAAATTTAAAATGACAGTAAAAAAATAATAAAATAGGGCGCCTGGGTGCTCAGTTGGTTGGGCGACTGCCTTCGGCTCGGGTCATGATCCTGGATTCCCGGGATCGAGTCCCGCATCAGGCTCCCTGCTCAGCACGGAGTCTGCTTCTCCCTCTGACCCTCCTCCCTCTCATGCTCTCTGTGTCTCATTCTCTCTCTCATAAATAAAAAAAAATCTTAAAAAAAAAATAATAATAAAATAAAATGCCAGTAAACCCATGAAACTGTGTCTTGCTTCAACAGCAAGCTAGGACATGGGAATGAAGTCAGTGGCTTTAAGTTTTCTTAAACACACCCAGCATGGATGGGGTCTGAGGAGACTCTAGACCAGTGTCACTGCTGCCATTTTGGGGGTGGGGGGTGGGTGGAGATTCACCTCACTGACAAGGCATTTTCTGTAGTTCCTGAAAACCTTGGTGGTGTTTTGTCCCAGCAGATAAATTCTGAAGGGAGGAGAAATTGAGTGGTGACCCCATCTTTCTCTTCACTGATCATCTCATGATGCTTGCTGGTGTGTGTTCGTTTCTGGAAGGGCACGTGGACAGAGATATGGCTGGCCAAGGGGAAGCAAATAATGGCACGCATACCTAAGTCATTTCCTAGTTCTGGAGATACTTCTCCCCTTTCTCACCCAAACCTGAATTTCCTGGTCCCAGGACTTAAATGTAAACGGTGTCATGCAAATCAACATGGTCTAAGGTGTCAATTAGAAACTACGTGGGACACAGACTTTTAATAACTTTTCAAAGCTCCTTTTGTACGGTTTCCACAGGGCAGGAATCCTTGTTATTCGTTATCTTCATTGGCATCCTACGACTGTTCCAGGCTCAGCCACTGTCAAGGCATACTGAAGCTCTTCTACTTTTCTGCTATGAAAAGCGCAGTCCTACTTATCACAGTCTGGGGTCACACCATCTGAAGAGCTACTCACTATATTATGATCATCTCAGCCAGAGGGGGTAAAGCCTTCTGTCAATGTATCTGCTACCCAAATGTTCCAAGTTATAATTAATTAGGAGGAAAGAATGTATGAAAAATACATTTCAACGATAAATCTAGTCACTGAGTAGTTCAGCTTGTCTTATAATTTTCACATTTCTATAGCAACTGCCAAATTCATGCCTGTCTACAAATTTGGGAAGAGAAGAAATTATAGAAGGGAGATTTAAAAAACCTGGCAACCAGCCAAAAAGGCTATCTGCCACTTGCATATTTGTTGTCATGTGCCAAGAAGCTTCTAGGATACCATTGGACCCAGTGTTGAAAAGCCCCCAGACTCCTGAGTATCTGCTGCTCTTGTTTCCTGAGCAACCCAGGGGAAGACAGAGCGTAGGACATCCTGCCCTCACCGGCCAGGAGCTCACCCTAAGTTCAAAGTCAGAGAATCCTGGTGCTTTAGATCTAAAAGGCCAACCTCTAATTGTCCCATCCCCCAGACCTCCCCATACCATTCCACTGAACCATCCCATCCCTGGGTACTCAGGAGCACACCCCTGGAAATCTTTTTTTAATCTCTTTCCTCATTGCTCCTATTCAGTGAGTCTGTAGGTCCTGCCTATGGTGCCTCCTAAATAAACCTAAACACAAGCACTTCTCACTACCTTCCTTGCCAGCAGCCTATTTCAAGCTGCCAACACATCTTGCCTTGATTATTACCACAAGCCTTTATAACTGGACTCAGCACCTCCTTTGGTTCACCCTCGACCAGCCACTGCAAAAGAGGTTTAAAAAAAAAAAAAAATGCCGAAAATCATCCAGTGGATTCTCATCTCCTGGTGGCCCCTGTGGGTTTCCCTACACTCAGTTCTACCTCTTTCCTTTCCTCAGGATGGATGAGACACACACCGTCCCTCTCCCCAGTCTTTAAGTAAGCCCAGCGCTTATTCCCAACTCAGCACTTCTGCACTGTCTTTTACCTCTGCCCAGAATACGATCTTCCTAAATACCCAGGAGCAAAGCTTACTTTCATCGCCAGGCGGTCTCAGTTCTTATGTGTGTCCCTTTAAATGAACTTTGTCTCCTCCTGCTAGTTAAACAGCCCTCACCCATCATTTGCACTCAGCCCCATTTTCGTCATAACACTCGGCACTACTTAAATAAATGAGCAACAATAATAAGTTAACTTATCTTTTCATTGCTGGTCTCCCTCACACTGGAGTGAAGCCTCCATAGAAACAGAACCTCTTCTGTTTTTTTCCATGGCTGTATCCCACCTCCCCAACATGCATGGGGTATACTTGGTGCTCAAAAAGGACTGAAGAAAGTAGCTATGCCCTGAATTTGCCACATGAGAAATCACAGGCTCATTGAATGTATAAAAATTGAAGTCTTGCTCCTAATGAACAGAGGATGGAAATCCAGATTCTCTGCTCCTACTCCAGGGTTCTGGCAGTCAACCAGACTGTCTCTTTTATTGCTTGACTCACGGGAGCATTCATATTTTTGGAGTATTCTCAGAGAGCTCTCATGAGATTTTGATGGATCTAAGAGGAGGGTGCTTCTCTCTCCTTCCTGAAATCAATGAATACATGAGCTCAGAGCCTCCCATAAGCCATCATGTTAAAAGCCCCAAGAATGAAGACCAGAAGAGCAGAGTTCAGTGATCCATAGAGATGAAGACATCAGGGGCTGAACTCTTGGACGTCAATGTCCCTAAGTTCAAATCTATCCATCTTGGACTTACCAACTGTAAATAAAAAAGTACTTTTTCCCTCCTAATCTATGCTTTCGTGTCTGTTGCAATCAAAGAATTTTGACTATGGAGGCCCCTGGGTGGCTCAGTAGGTTAAGCATCTGCCTTTGCCTCAGGTCATGATCCTGGGGTCCTGGGATTGAGTCCCGCATCAGGCTCCTTGCTCCCTTGCTCAGCAGGGAGGCTGCTTCTCCCTCTCCCCCTCTGCCCCGCACTCATGTTCTCTCACATGTACGCACGCTCTCTCTCCCTCTGAAATAAAATCTTAAAAAAACAAAAAAAGAATTTTGATGATGCATTTGACTTTGTAAATAGGAGCACATTGTACATTAAAAGAATGGCATATTCTGGAACATTAAAATGCTTATCATCTCAGTGAAACGCTACCTAGCATGATTTATAGTGATGCAACACTTCTTTAGTCCTTGGCATGTGTTTATAGGTGGTTTTATTCAATTTAAATTATTGACTGTCTGTTTGAGATACTTATTCATTCATTGGAAATTCCCAGGCTGAAATCAACTCAGGTAAATTAGTATCTGTGCAATCATTGTATTTACAAGGAATAGGGACTCTATTTCACTGACCATGGGAAAAGATGAGAAAATAAAACATGCTAAACGTATGTGATTCCTGTTCTAAATATTCTTGTCAAGAATATTTTTTTGTAGTTATAAGACTCAGGAAAGGTGAGGGCGCCTGGGTGGCTCAGTTGGTTAAGCGACTGCCTTCGGCTCAGGTCATGATCCTGGAGTCCCAGGATCGAGTCCCGCATCGGGCTCCCTGCTCGGCAGGGAGTCTGCTTCTCCCTCTGACCCTCCTCCCTCTCATGCTGTCTCTCATTATCTCTCTCTCAAATAAATAAATAAAATCTTTAAAAAAAAAAAAAAGACTCAGGAAAGGTGATCTTCAATTTCATTCTAACAGACAAAGCTCAATTTCATCAGAAAAAAATAATTGTAAATCTTGATAATAAATCTCCCAGAAGACTTTGCTTATTCAATACTTTGAGGCAACTAGTGTTCTGCCCTCATTTTTATTTTTATTGTTTTTAAATGATTAATATACAGGCATTGACTAATAATTTCTTTTGCAGAATTGAATTGCAATGTTATTGATGGGTTTAGAAATGGGACCTGATATATTATCATAACTATAGAGCTTAAAACATTAAGCCAATGGGGTCAACACCAAAAAAAAAAAAAAAACATTTAAGTAAATCTAATGCTCAACTTCAAAATAAAAATTATGTATGACTATTTTGACAACAGATGACAAATCCTTATTGGTAGTGGTGCTCAGACATTTATAAAAGTCTCATCCAACTGGAAAACTAGAAGAGACATAAACTACAACCAGATCCTCTTTTATGTGCTATTTTCCAAACAAATCGGGTGTAAGGCAAATGATGGGAGTAATGTTGCTTCTCCTAAGAGATTGATTTTAAATGGATTTTCTGGTATGATTCCAAAGATGAATCCAGGGTCTAAAAGAATTCTTGAGCTCTCTGGTCCTAAGCCAAATGATATTTCAAAGGATAATCAAGCTTACATTAGAGATTCTTCTAAAGTGAGGATAACATTAGAGGTTGAGATAACCTACGTCTATTTGGAGAAGTTCATTAGGATTTTATATGATGAGTGCAGGGTATACTTTCCCTTGGCATCAGACAATACACTACAGAAAGTGGGAACAATGTCATTAATAATGATATTAAGAACCCATCACAAAAAAAAAAAAATCACAATTGCTTCACCTGTGCCCCTTTATCCCAGTAGAGAGGCTTTTAGAGTAGAGAGGCAAGGACACACAATGCTTTAAACAGGTACTTGAAAGAATACTCTACCACCATAAATTCAGCCTAGTTTTTTTTTTTTTCCAAATCCTTAGCTGTAATCAAGCAGAATATATTAAAGAATCAAGGTCACCTCGTGGCTGCAACACCAGATCAGCAGTCAACTATCAGAATCCCAGTTCCCAGTACTCCACAACTAACTTATTCAGATTACTTCTAGGTCTCAACTTTTTTTCATCTGTGAAATAACAAAGTTGATGAAATCATTTTCAATATCCCTCATGTTCTAAAAGTGGCCTGATTCTGTAATAGAACGGTAGGAACATCTAATAGATATTTTGCTCTAGAATGTAAACAAACAGACAAGCAAATAAAGATAATCTAACAATATGTAAGGGTTTAAAACCAAAGGAAGTGAGTTGTTCTCAAATTTGTCAGCTTTAAGGCTCTGGCTGGCAGAAGGGAGTATTTCTCAGATCTTCCATTCTTCCCTGCCTTACGTTTTCTTAGCCCATCTGAAGAACAAAAATGAAATAATATCCTAAAATCCTGACTTGTCAAAATTCTTAAATGAATTGAAAGATGATTTTCATTTTCATGTAATACCACTGCACACTGACATAAATGTATCTTGAATGTTTGTTTATATGTAGTGATGTTGAATAATGTGTTAGCTTTGCAAGTTGCTTTTTTCATCAATTACCACATATGATCTATTTCAGATAAATTAATATAGTATGGAGGGAAACTGGGACAGTTACTAAATATTTATAAATAAACTTTAAAAAAATTCTGCCACTTTAGAAGATGAAAGTTCACTGAGGAATGGTATATTTCAGTAGTCTCAAAATATGTTTCTTATTAATCACAGAAAAAAGGAATATAGTAGCTCTACAATGCAAGTACCTGATGGGCACTACCTTAACCAGATGGTCAAAGTTAACATCTCCAATAATGAAACAAATTGACTATTTCCTTCTCATAGAGAGGAAAAACTCATCGCTTCTGTGGTGTTCCTGCCCAGAATGCATAATGTGAATCTAATAATGGGAAAACATCAGACACATTCAAATGACCGGCCCGTTCACTTCCAAAATTTCAAAGTCATGAGAAACAAAGAAGAGCTGTAGATTAAAGGATAATAAATAGACACAGCACTAAATGGAATGTGTGATCCTGAATTAGATCCTGGATGGAGGATAAAAGAAGAAAGCCAAAAAGGACATTCTGGAGGCAAATGGTAAAATTTGATTATAGACATGGGATTAAATAATAATACTGCATCAGTAAACTTCTTGATACACACACAGCGGTTGTTTGACAGAATATGCTTGTATTTATGAAATACACAGATAAAAGGGCAGCGCGTTTGCAACTTACTCTCATCTAAGTGGCTAAATGAAATGTGTGTGCTGTGCTGTATGTGTCTCTGTGTAAAGATAGAGGGACACACATGCAAACACACATCCACAGAGGGAATGATGAGGCAAAAGGAACAAAATGTTAAAAATTAGTGAATTTTGCCATAGTCATTCCTTGCATCATTTTTACACCTTTTTTATACCTTTTACACCTTTTGGCATTTAAACATTTACAAAACTATGTACCACTGAAGTTCTTTTCTAGAGAAAAGTAGCAAAGCAATGTTGGTCATGGAGATGCACTTCAAGGAACTAAATATTCCCTCCACCAAAAACAAAACAAAACAAAAACCCCATTAAAATAAAGGAAAGGGCTCAGCCTTACCTAATAATAGTCACAACTTAGGAAAAGATGCTGCAATATTGAGTACAAAATCAGCTCAAGGCTATCTCAGAAAGGCAACTTGAGTGGGGGAGAAACCAACATATTAGCATAAACCAACATTTAGGCTACTTTATCTGAAAATAAAAATGAGTCTCCATAGCAAATCAAGAAAAAGATTTGAATCTTGGGGCTGCCCCTTCTGTCCTCCTCACACCCCTCATGCCCATCTTCTGCCACACTGTCCCAAATCTAGCTCAACTCAGTTCTGGGTATAAAAATAAGTATTCAGTCAAGTGGACTTTACCACAATCACTGGACTCATAAATGAAAAAGCATATGAAAGAACACGAGTTTGGCTGTAGGGAGAAGCAGCAAGAGAATCAGTCTTCAAAAAATAAAGACCACATCTACCTACTCCCCTGACATGTATAACTAAATGTAGCTTTGAAAAGATCTGCCTTCTTTGCTACAGTATCTCTGGTAGAATGAACAGGATGTAGAATTTTGGATTTGGGTAACATTTAATTAGAATGCTTGTTCACTCACCATGAGCCTTTGGTAATATATTTGAATTTGTGGACATCAGATTGCTCCTCTGTTAAATTTGGGGGATACTATCTAACTTGGAGAATTACAACAGAAGATGAATAAAAGCTTGCATTTCCCAGACATATGGACCAGGTGCCAGCACTCCGCTAATTAATTTGCACAGATGATCTCATTTAACGTTGTTGACATTCCTATCAAACAGGTTCAGTCATATGCTCCATTTTACAAGTGAGTTATATAACTTGTCCAAGGTCACAACTCTGGTAAGAAGCCGAACAAAGCATCCAAACCCAACATACATGGCTCCAAATAGTCACCATGGACTAGCAGTTCGGATCCACCATTAACAGAGCTGAACTCCCTGGGTCCAGATCCTTGCTCTCACACTTGGGAATGCTACAATATTGGCCAAGTCATTTCAGTTCCCTGTGCCTTCCTTTCTTCAAAATTACAATAAGAGTAGCACTTACATTCTGATAAAAAGTAAATAAATATATGTATTCACTGATGATTCATTAATTCATATATTAAAGAGAAGCTACTTTGTATTGAGAAATATCAGGTAGGGATGAGGGATAAGGGTTTTTTTTCTTTTTAAGATTTTACTTACCCATTTTGACAGACAGAGAGAGAGAGAGAGAGCGAGCGTGCACACAAGCAGGGGGAGGGGCAGAGGCAGAGGGAGAAGCAGGCTCCCTGCCGAGCAAGGGAGCAAGGAGCCCAATGTGGGACTGGATCCCAGGACCCTGGGATCATGACCTGAGCTGAAGGTAGATGCTTAACTGATTGAGCCACCCAGGCATCCCAAAATGAGGGATAAGTTTAATGGATTTTACTAAAAATAGCAGGATTACATGAAAGTCTGTTAACCATGATAAATACATTATATATGTGTGTGTGTGTATAAAATAGGCTTTTAGATCATGCTAGGCTCTGCTCCAAACATGACTAATTTTATATATATATATATACACATACACACACACCATATATATATATGTTAGTTTGCCACTATAAACACAATGATGTTTGGAACAGAGCTAGCCTGATCTAAGAGTCTCCAGAGTTATCTCTTGTTATATGTAAAATACATGACACCTGGTAAGTTATCAACAAACAGTATTACTTGTAATGTAATAAATTCAACTGAGAAAAACTGCCTAATCTTTATTTTTAAGTTGTGAAAGCCTGGGAAAAAAAAACCCTGTAGCTATGAAGGTAATATTACATAGACTTACATTATTCCAGTGCATTAATTTAACACCTATTGAACTACGTGCAGGAGTTCTAACATACAAGACTGATTAATTAAAAGGCACAATAGATAGTAATTGTTTTGAATGTCTTGCGAAGCTTTAAAGCTCTTTAAATGTACCCAGCCTCAGCACACTAATTTTAAATGATCAACTCTTATAGAGTAATTAGAGTATAGTCTTAACTCATTTAATATTACTTACATAGCTAAAGGCTTCCATGTCAGCTAAGCATACAGATTTTTATGGAGTTATTTTGTAGGTACTTTGGAGTTTTCTTTTTAATACCTCTATATAATTATAATTAGTTCAGAAGGCCCAGTAACACTTTGAGATAATTGTGCATAAATTAATTGCTAAAGGGCACAATTAACTTTTTATTAACGTTTGCAATAATAAACATTCAACTTGGTTTCTAATATTTCATAAATTATATTCCATATTTTAATTGCTCTTATATTAAGTTTTATTACTTAATGTCCTTGAATATTTGCCTTGGGGACCAAAGCAAGCACTCTAACATGCTTAATCCCAAAGAAAACCTGCGTTCAATTAGACAGTATGAGTCAAGCGAGCACTGAGTGCAGTCGTCCACCACTGTCATAGGCAAGAAAGAAGAATTCCTTCACAGGAAACTTCTCCATGGGAAGATAAGCCTAGACAAAAGTGATGTTTTCATAAAATAACACAATTTAGCTCTTTAAGGAAACTGGTTTTGTGTTTTATTTGTTTTCTTTTGTTTTTTAACTAGAGAAATTAAGCATCACCCTGAAATCACCTTACAATTCAAATGTAATCAATCATGAATTATGTTCCCCAATGGTGTGATATGCTTGTTCATTACCCGGGCTCAGAGTGGACACCATGCACTCTGACTCTGATTAAGTCCCCTCCCTTAAAAAATTATACTTCCTTTCTCAAAAAGAATCTTCCAATCTCTCTACTTTGGGATTACAAGTCTGGCTCCAAAATACTGGGAGCCAAGCATGAGAAGAGAGAAGGCATTTCAGTGCTTAGTTAGTAGACTTTCACACAATCCAGCTCTTTTCAGTAAAATTCCTTCACCTCACCCTCATTTCCACCTGATGTTCTATAATCCAAAGCCTCTCTTTAATGATGTTATTAAATAGATATATAGTCCCTTAACCATGAAGCATTTATATGACTGGCTGATTTAAGGATTGACTGTATTTTTGACACCTATGACCCCCCCCCCCCCATTAGCTTCTGTTCTAAGGCTTTTTAAAAGCTTTGTTACTCGAGGGCTGTTGGATTGAAGAGCCTTTAAGTATAAAAGCTCCGTGAGCTTTCCTCAAAGCCAGAACAGAAGGATTCACAGAGAACCTTATTCCATGCACAGGCTGGGCTTGGAGCTGCCCTCATAGACCAGGCTCCGAAAAAGAAAGAAAGAGAAGCTGGTTCCTTTCGGGCCACAACAGAGGAAGACAAACATGGGACCAGGCCAGGCCTCTGACAGGCCCTTGGAGTCAAGCAGTCGAAACATGGAGCAGGATTCACCACCTACATCCATTCTAAGGGATGCTCTGCAGGTACTAAATGGCAGCCTTTGGCGAGTCTACTGGTTTCATTATACATTTAGGTGGGAAACAAAAGCAAAATAAAGAGAGTGTATATCTGTGAAAAGATCTCTATTATATACTCTGAAATGGAAAAGCCAAGTTGCAAAACTTGATGAATATTTTGATTTCATTTTGTGTTAAAAAAATAGTTTCTGATTGTATATGTGCATTTGTATTTTTAAATGCTAAAGAAATATCTTAACTCCCAGGAGAGGAGCTGGAGTTGGGGGAAGGTAAGACAATGGGAGCGTTTTGGTTATTACTGAATTATTCTATTTTTATATTATTTATTTTCCTTTATGCTTCAAAACCATTTCTGTCCCAGAGAAATATGTGAGCCACACAGGGGAGCCACATATAGGATTTTATAAATAGTCACACTTTTTTTTTTTTAAAAGGTAAAAATTTTTATATTAACCTAATATATCAAAACTATTATCTCAACATAAAATCAACATATAAGTATTGAGATATTGTACCTCTTTTTCCATGCAAAATTTGTGAAACCCATCGTGTGTTTCACACATACAGCACATCTCATTTTGGACTAGCAACATTTTGAGTGTGCAACAGTGTCATGTGGCTACCATCTACCAAACTGAATAATGCGGTTCCATACTGTTTAAGTTATTATAGTGAGTACGTATTTTATAAAACACACTAATAAAAATACACACTGAAGACGGCCATGTCCAGGTAAAACAGCTAAGTTTCCAGGGCTCCTGGGTGGCTCAGTCATTTAAGTGAATGTCTTCAGCTCAGGTCATGATCCCAGGGTCCTGGGATCGAGTTCCACATCGGGCTCTTTGCTCAGCAGGAAGACTGCTTCTCCCTCTCCCTCTGCTGCTCCCCCTGCTTGTGCTCATTCTCTCTGTCAAATAAATAAAATCTTTAAACAAAGAGCTTAATTTCCTAACTACCCTATTTCCTTATACTGATAAGAATATATCTGAAGCAGATCACGGTCTCATTATTTCAGTAAGTTAATCAAAGCAGATCACTTTCTCCTCAAGTTCTTGTGAAACTGAACAAAGAAAAACCTCATTTAACAGAGAGTTGGGAGGTCAGAGGGGAAAGCTCTCATGATCAACAACTCAGTCTGTGGCAGATCCCAACAAAAGGAAGCGTACTTCACTACCATAGCAGAGAAGGAAGATTTTCTCCCTGGCCAACAACAGCCCAGCCAGTGAGAAATTGCCACAACTCAGCCAATGAGAAACTGTCACCATCCTTAACTCTTACTTTCCTCCAGTGGACTTGAGTGCAAAGCAGCCCCTCCCAACTTTCTAGTTTTTCTCAAGGAAGTGACACTGCTCTCCTCTGTTCTCCAGACTTGCCTGTGGTTTTGGCATAGCTTGTGTGGTCCAGAACTGCAATTCCTTTGCCATTCCTGAATAAACCCATTCTGCTGGTAAAATAACTGGCTGTTGTATTTTCAAGATCAATAGTCTAAACCTTCCTTGATGACACATAACAGTATCACTTCTGATCTCTTTGAACTTAAGTGCCTGATTCAATAAGCAGGAATACTCAATATGCATAAATATGAAAGGAAATAAATCACAATGCCTGTGCTTTGTAAACAGCATGGAACATTAAAAAAGTGCTACTACATCTAGGAGGCATGAGGCACATTGAAGTGTTATTGGAAGAGCAATGCTAGGGCACCAGGGAAGGAAATCTGCCAGTCCCAGTCTGAAATAAAAAATTTAATATGAGTGGAATGTGGACCAGAACAGGCAGAAAAACGGACATGACCGAATTATGCATAACTGGCCTCTCACTTCCTGAAGACACAGTTAATCTCACCTTCTATAAAAAAGAAACTCCTGATGCTCTGTACTTAATGTTACACCAGAGCAAATGTTACCTTCATTTGTTTTCACTTTCTGTGACCAGTGGGGGGGGGGGGAATCACTAGAACTAGGAAATTGAGAATATTTTCCTAGGTGCCCAGAGCGGTCTGGTCCTGCTGTTTTGTCATAAACAGCTACCTTCTTTTTCCTAAGAAATACCTCCTTCCCAATAGCAGGGCAAAGTTAGGGAAAAAGCAAGGTAGAGACAAGTTTCTCCAATCATTTCCAAGAACTGACTTTATTCACTTTGTTCCATACTCAAAGCCCTGTAGTAATCTTGAAAATCTTACGAGACTAGAGAATCCAGTTTCCCCTCCATTGTAAAGGGATAACACTGTGGCACCATCTTCCCATTGAAGCCCGTTTGACTTGTAACAGGATGGTGGTGAGTCCTTACACCTACTATACTCACTCACTCACACACCAAAGGTTCAATGCACACTCAAACACACATACCACTCAAGTCTCACCACACACACCACAGACACACATTCACATAAGCCCTACACATGTATACAAGTATTTGCAAATGTAAGTATTAAACTTAAGATATGTTTGTTTTATTGAGCCACTTACTTAAAAGTTTAAGATTAGAACTTGTTCAATATGTAAAAAATTTTTAAAGGGCCCCAGCTAGAGTTCTTAAAAATTGCTGCTATTTATTTGTATTTCTTTTTCTTTTTTTTTTTTGGTTAATATCTTCCATAAGTTTTTAGTTTTGCTATTCTGCTTTCCTAGTTTTTCTGGCATTTTCTTCAGGATAATTAAGAGTCAGGAAGAAGTAAAAATTTCATCCTTCAAAAATATCTTAACACAATTTTCTTGGAGTATTTACTGAAAGTAACTGCCTCAACATATATGTGACATATATATAAACCAAATCTAGCTATACTCTACAGATATACATCAAAAAGAATAACAATTCTTGGAGTCAATTTTGAATGCTGACAAGCTGGAGGCATTTCGTTTTCCTCTCTTTTTTTCTTTTTTTTGGAGTAAAGAAGAAAACACATCTGTTCTTAACTTGCACATCAAAACTCTTTCATGTCACTTTAGTAACATTAGCTCTTGTTGCTAGGCAAGAGATCTTTGATCTTCCTGGAAGAAACCACCTTATTTGAGAACATGACAAGGCTCACAAAAAAGTACAACATAAACAATGTCACGTGAATGACATGATGTTTCTATCACTGGTGTTTCAACGTGATCTGCATCAATTCTGAAGCATTCTGTGTGTTGTTGTTGGTTGTTTCATAAATATTTCTCTTTGGATTCTCAGAAGAGTCAGCAGAAGCATGTGCTCTTCTCCTTCTGACAGAAGGATGTGAACATGTAAGGATGTATACTGATATCTTGCCTCCTCGATACAAACCCCATCAGTGGATATTTTCCTACTTACCTCTGTGTCACTTCTATATTTTGGCCAAACTTCCTGCTCCAGTGAGCTAGGAAAGCATGCATGTTATGAGTGATGGATACAAGGAGGTGGACCTTCTACTGGATGGATGACAGTTTCTCAGACTTTGTTGGATGAAGTATGTCCAGGAATGTCCCTCTTTTTACCACAAGTCTATGCCAAATTGGTATTTTATATCCATATATTGTTGATGCTTAGATGATACACTAGTCATGCAAAACCCCACTCCATACATCTGGGGTGTATTTGTGATAGACTTTGAAAGACTTTAAAGCAATCATTGCTGTCGTGGGTTTATTCAAACAAAATAGCTTTCCTTCTACACATGGAAAATGCAAGGCAAAATTCAATAAGGCTGTCTTACTGGGAGTTCAAGGCTGATAAAGCCATTCAGGAAGTAGAAGATAAGGAGTCAAGGAAAGAAAGCTCAGTGGGCTTGTTCTCAGAAATAATCTTCATAATTTGAGTTTTGTAAGCTCTGTCAAGAACGAGGGCAGAACTTTTGTACTAGGTGACTGTAAAATGGTGGGTAAATCCAAGGTAACTCAGTCAGGTCCAATCTAATTATTAATCAAAGACATTAATATATTCAGAAGAGTAGTAATTAAATAGGCCTTGTCCCCCTCCCAAATGTTTCTCTACATTTGAACCTGGAATTAAAAATACATCTACGGTCTTACTGATTTGGCTCTTTAGGATGGCATGAGAGAAGTCAAACGATGACAATGTGCATTTTAAAACCAAAAACTAATGCTGTGATTATCTGCAGATATAGATGCAGATATATGTAAAGGATATATGTAGCTATATGAAATACACATGTATATATTTAATATACATATGAATTCTGCAATGTATTCCATTCATTTGTACACATAATGACCAAACCTAAAAAACCACTGTAACCAATTCTCTAGTAGACAGAGACAAAACAATATTTTTCTGAGCACCATGTGCATGATATTACTAAGATTTTCACATTTGTGATTTTATTCAAGTCTCAAAAATTCTTACCAATAAAATGGTAGCATAAGGAGCTGGAAAAACTCTCTCCCTAGTAAAACAGCAATTTATCTGATAATTAATTTTAAAAATAATTTTAATTTTCTAGAAATTGTCCTAAGAGCACACAGGACAGAGGGAGGAGCACATTCTTTCAACATAAGGCAAAGCCTTCGTGGAACAATGGGCTTAAACACAAATTCTGACCAAATATTGACTGAACAATAAGCAACTCTGACCCAGGGGGAACAGACAGGAATCAGGTTTCAGAATTCAATCATACTCGTCCCTGGAAGACTGGAAGACTCTGTGCATGCTCAAGCCTAGGTCCTCTCAAGAGCAATCCTAGAGGAAACTTCCAAGTTCACAGACCCTGGCTGAAGAGAAGGCAAAAAACGTAAAGCCCTGAACTATAATGATATTCTCCAAGCCACAGACACATCCAGTTATAAAGGATAAAAATCTAACTGGCAATGAGTACCTAAGCACAACATCAGACAATAATTGGCTTGTTCTACCCAGGACAACCCTGGGTACCCAGGCTCTAGGATAGTAACAAGGGAATGAAACAATTTGTGCAGGGACAAGAGACCTTGAGCAGAGGGAGACAGACTTGCCAGAATTAGTTCAAGCAAGTCACTAAGCCAATAAACAATAGATAGAGCTCTCAAATGTGCCAAAGCAAATCAAGTGACAAGTTCTCTATCCCAAAACATTGTATTAGAACCGGTGGAACTTACACACAAAAGAAATGTAGCTCTACTAGATACTCAACCAAAGTAAGAGATGGAGGGCAAGTTTCTTTTCAAGGCTCTCTGCTACCATCCAGACAAGACCACAACGCCTACTTCACCTTACAATCCAATTCCGACTTTTTCTCCTGCTAGGAATTTTGTATGTGCATCCAACCTAGGTTTGTTTTAGACATTATACTTTCAGTAACTGTAAGAGAATTTGGATTAAAAACTGCCATTTAATTAGAAAAAAAAACACATTATATTTTAATGTTATATATTACACATAATTATAGATGTGTATATATATATGCACAAATATATATGCATGTAATCAAGAAAGATATTTCTAACTAGCCTCTTAATTATATAGCTCTCAATTGCCCTGAAAAGTATGAGAAAACTCTCTGAACCCCTTTTCTAAGATTTCTAGATTTCTCAGACACACTGGGCTAAAATCTTAACATTTTCTTTTTGCACAGTGCTTAAAGCCACTCTTCTCTGGTCTATTAACTGACTTGTAGAAAGGAAGAGTAAATTGTCCTTGACTGCACAAACACCCTGATTTTTTTTTTCCATGATTACAAATAGAAGAATTTTAAAGTTTGGCAGTTTGCAGACATGACTCCCAAGACAAATTAAAGATCATGAAAGCCTCCCCCCCCGCCCCAATAGTTTGATTTTTTGGATGTAACCTTGGCCGTGATTCTGATTCTGACACTGTTTGGCAATCTTAGGAAAGTCAAAGACTCTCTCTAGACACTTCTTTTAAAATTAATTTAAAAAGTGTGAATTTGATGCAGGAAGCAGAAACCAGACGACCTCAAATACTTCCCCAGTTTAAACAATTGATGGTTTCATAATTTAATATGCAGAGAACTCATACTCTCCTCCTCCTGGACCTCTAACAGACGCTCCTACCATATGTTCCCCCTGTGCTTTCGGCAGGGATCCACTGTAGCAATTATTTGATTGTATTGAAATTTTGTTTTGTGTATTTGTCATCCCAGTAGCTTCTTCACTTCTTAAGGCCAAGGTCCAAGTCTGAAATTATTTGTTTTTTCTTTTTATTCCCCCCATTTCCATACCCCAAGTTCCATAGATATAGCTTAGCGCAAAAGTGATTCTATTGTTTTTAAGCATTTTATTTATCTATTTGAGACAGAGAGAGAGAGACAGAGTAGGTGCCTGCACAAGTGGGGGGAGTGGGAAGGACCAAGGGAAGGTGAGAAGCAGACTCCCTGCTGAGCAGGGAGTCCAACATGGGGCTCAATCCCAGGACCCCGAGATCATGACCCGAGCTGTAGGCAGATGCTTAACCAATGGAGGCACCCAGGCGCCCCACACAAAAGTGATTCTATATATGGAATCAAGTGAACTGAAGAAATTAGTACATTGATATTAAGTTAATAAAATTTGTTTAGTTCTGGTTCTTAATTTCTACTTCAGAAAAAAAGAGCACGGGCGCCTGGGTGGCTCAGTTGGTTAAGCGACTGCCTTCGGCTCAGGTCATGATCCTGGAGTCCCGGGATTGAGTCCCGCATCGGGCTCCCTGCTCGGCGGGGAGTCTGCTTCTCCCTCTGATCCTCTTCCTTCTCATGCTCTCTGTCTCTCATTCTCTCTGTCTCAAATAAATAAATAAATAAAATCTTAAAAAAAAAAAAAAAGAGCATAGCAGGTGTGGCCTTAGCAAGAAGCAGCCATGAGGGGGACATGTTCTGAGTGGACTGGTCAATGTTTCCTCCCTTAGTATGCAATCTCTCAAGCCTCTTATTTCCCAGCATATCCATGTAGATGGTACAGGCTTTGGTCTTCAAGAGTAACTTGTGAAAATGCAAATATCTTGGTAAGACAGAATAGAAGGAAGCACTAAAGTGGGACAAAGGGCAGGCATGCTGTGGGGCGAGAGGAATCCTAGATAAGGCAAGACACAGAACAGGACTCCTTGCTTCCTTTACTCCTTATTTGCCTACCATATGCCAGACACACACTAGATCTTTGCCTGCATGCATCTTAAGGGCTAGTGGAGAACAGGGAATATTAAGCAAGAAGTGCTGCCCCAGAATGATCAATCCTGGGTTTAGGTTAAGGCCAGGAGGATGACTTAGGGGAAATCAGGGAAAGCTTGCAGGAGGTGGTGACCTTTCAGATGAGATCTGAAGAACTACAGAAGTTAATGAGGTAAGAGATAGGGAAAACACGGTCTATTCAGTGCCAGAAATGTACACAGAGGAGTGAGAGTGTGGAGCAGGTAACAATCTAAGATCCACATTGCAAGGTTTGGAACGTGCAGGAGAGAAGATGAGGCAAGGGAAAGCTGGTCTCTGTAAACTATGTAAAACATGCAAGCCACATTAAAGAACTCCATCCCAGGATCAGAGAGTACCCCTAATTTTAGCAGCCATCAATCAATCTTGCCTACAACACGAAGACTACTGATTATTACAACCATGGTATTTGCAACTTGTATCTGAAGTTAAAAAAAAAAAAAAGTAACCTCGCTAATGGAAAAAATAAGGGTCCCCATAGCTATACAACTTTGTTACTTTTAGTAACAAAAACTACTAACAAAAATACATTTCCCTCTGTGGAGGTAAGTTTTAATGTGCAGATAGACAGGCAGGCAGAGGATACCACGTGGACAGTAACAACCATTGGAAATGCTGCAAACGCTTTGCTCAGAGCAGGGATGGCAGATGCCCAGACAATGCAGGAGAAAATGCAGTTTCTAGGGGTCCCCGGGGGCAGGGCAGCCCCACAGGTGGGAGCAAAAGTCATTTAAACCTAACTGTAAATGACTCGAGGGAGGCTATTCCTTTCCTCTTGGCTCATCACTACCTTTACTATGAGATGCCTGGAATCTCCGCAGCCATCAAGCCACAGACGGAGGGGGCTGAAAAGCAGGAGACGGAGCAGAGAGAGAGAGAGCATTAAGGTCTCTGAAGAGATCAGGGAGAGGCTGGCCAACCACGCTGCGAGCCAACCACCCCCCTGAACAACCGTGATGTGGGAACATAACCTCCTCGCTGCATTGGGCATTACAGTGAGGAGAGTGTCTACCTGCGGCCAACGTCATCCCAACTGTCGAAGAAAGCCCACGACAGCCTCGGTGGATGCAGTTCAGAGAAGCAGCCTGGGGGGTGAGGGGTTGGGGGGGAGCAGATGTGCCCCTGGCCGGTATCTGGTCCAGGCAGCTTAGAAATTAGCTGATCAAAGCATCGTATGTGCTTTTAACTCCTGCAAGCTAGAGATAGAAACAGAGAGAGAGAGAGAGAAAGCTACCATGTTTTGAATGAGAATAAATATATGATCACCACAGATGAACCCTGGCTAATAACACAGAATTCTTCCTTCTCTGATTTCATAAACCACTTATAAATAAATAGATATGTAGGAAACATGTATTAAATTCCACTTGATTTTAACTTTCCTGTGTCCTCAGTGGTGCAACAGGAGGACTGACAGGCTCGAGTGCAAGAGATCACACGGCAGCCCCACCTTGTTCAAGTGCGGGCAAGAGTCCGTCCCTTGATGCAGAGCGCCCCGGTGTGTCCCAGTTGTGCTCTTGGGAAGAATCCCGTTATAATCTCCATGCTGCTGCAAATGCAGCCCTTGTCCAGAGGGGACAGAGAGGAAGGGGAAGCTGAACCGAGCCCATCGGGTGAACTAGCAAGTGAAAGGTTCTCTAGGCTCAGGGACATCAGACAGCTGTCCTATTTATTCCACAATTCTCCCCTCCTTCGAGATCCTAAATGTTCATGTACACATGGAAATGTACCCACTATAACTTAGGGAACTGGTATAGTCTTAGCTAGTGGGAAAGATTACTAAGCTTTAAAACACACAGTTTTCCTTTAAGTAGGTGGTATTTTTGTTTCGGGTGATGGGAGCGATACAAATAGAGAATGGGGTCAGGTGAAGGGTTTTTGCTGAGACTCTGATAAATACTGAGAAGAGCACAGCTCCCATTCCAGCAGCCCATTCCCTGGAAGCACATAGAGCGAATTGTCCAATTATCCTGGAGGCAGAAATGTCAGATGATACAAGCGGAGGAAGAG
>NC_138384.1:9775925-9799020 GCF_054177405.1 Leptonychotes weddellii | reverse complement strand
GAGACAGCAAGAGGATCAGTGGTTGCCGGGGTCAGGTGGGGATGAGTAAGTGGGGCACAGAGGATTTTCAGGGTAGGGAAAATACTCTGTATAATATCATGATGAGGGATATAAGTCATTCTGCCTTCGTCCAAATCCACAGAATAGCCAACACCAGGAGTGAACGCTAATGTCATTTTCGTAGTTTGAGTAATTAGGATGTGTCAATATAGGTTCATCAATTATAACACATGTACCATTCTAGGGGGATGTCAACAATGGGGGAAGCCATGCATGTGTGGGGTAGGGAGTCCATGGGAAATGTCTACACCTTCCCCTCAATTTTGCTATGAAACTTAACATTCTCAGAGAAAGTAATTTCTTTTAAAAAAAATAAAGGATTGAGCAAGACTTACATAGAATAATATCTGTTGTCCCCATTTCACAGTGATCCTTACAAATGTTATTTAAGTTCTTAAATCAGATATCCTCATAGAAAGAACTTTTAAATATAATTAAATATGAAGAGAATTTTTAAAATTGAGTTTACAGATTATGTTTAGATCTTTATCATGGAATTTTGCATTTAAGAATTAACATTTTCATGGACCATTTTTTTATAATTTGCTTCCGGAGAGTAAAATAAAAATCCTATGTGATAAACAAAAATAGAATCATAGCCTTTTATATGGGATGGAGCCAGCTGCTGAAAATTCAATCTTAACCTGAAGCCAATAGTGACATTTGAATGTCAGGGACTAACCTGGGGAGTAAACAAGTAAATACTGCATTCAATGACTGCAAATAATATTTTAAAAAATTTTTTGAAACATAATTTGATTTTTTTAAAGATTTTATTTATTCAATTGATACAGAGAGATACAGCGAGAGAGAGAACACAAGCAGGGGGGAATGGGAGAGGGAGAGGGAGTGGGAGTGGGAGTGGGAGTGGAGCAGGGAGCCCGATGCGGGGCTTGATCCCAGAATCCTGGGATCATGACCTGAGCGGAAGGCAGACACTCAGTGACTGAGCCACCCAGGCGCCCAAAACATAATTTGACTTCTATATAGAAGCTTATACATTTAGATATAAAATTTTTTAAAAATAGTCCCTAGTATAAAAAATTAGTGAACACTCCATTTATTTATTCTTTTAAATCTTTACTAATAATCATTTATGTATCAGACATTGGGAATTGTATCTATTGATGCTTAACAAAATAACCCCAAAACTCAGCACTGAAAACAGAAAACACAGACTAACAGTTTCTGAAGATCAGGAATCCAAGAGCAGTGTCGCTGGGGCATTCTGACTCAGGGTCTCCCATGGGGTTGGCATCAAGATGGCGGCCAGGACTTTGGTCATCTGAAGGCTGCCCTGGGCTTTTAGGATCTCCTATTAAGGCCACTCATGTGACTTGGCTGGAGGCCTCAGTTCCTCACTGTGTATGCCCCTCCCTAGAGCTATTCATGACATGGCAGCTGACTTTTTCCTTGAGCGAGCAATTTGAGAGAGAGCAAGTGCACAACCAAACAGTAGTTATTTATAACTTCATCTCAGAAGCGACACCGCAACCTCTCATCTGTATTAGATTGGTCCCAGACACCAACCTTGGTGCAAGGTGGGAGTGAACTGCAAAAAGGTAGTCACTGGGAACCTGGCTCCCACAGTAAGACATAAATGAGCCGTATCAGAACAGTATCATTATCTTACTAGGTAGGTTTCATTTCTGATGATAACTAATAGTCATTTGGTGCCAATAGGATAATAAAGGGCACAAATGAGCTGGGTCGTACCGGCTTGTGTCAAAACAATCCATTTGCAGCCGTCATTCCATTCTCCCCAAGATTAGAGCATTCATCCCTCTCCCCTGCTCACCATATTCCGCACCTGGACCTCCTTTTCCAGCCTGCAAAATAATGCCAATTCTTTAAGTATCGGTTCAAATTCTGCTGCCTCCATAAAGGTGTTCAACTGCCCCTCCCAACCCAGTATTACGCTCTCTTCTGAATTCCACCCTCAGATGTTTTAAATGTCCCCAGCACCAACGATAACTTTTTCCCTGCATTGTAATTATCAATCTATGCATTTCTTCCCACTAATCTAGTTTCAGTATTTTGCGAGGAAGGACAATGTCTTCTTTCCTATATGTCCAGCATGGAGGGTGTTCCAGCGATTATAGAAAAGAGTGAAGGGGTGGGGGTATACCACCCAGCATGCTATCAGAAGGATTCAACACAGTGAAGGGCCTAGGGGACAGGAAGACATGAAGGTCAAGGGAAAAATTTTGAGGCTGAAGGTAGGACAAATAGGGAAATATGCTTTCGAGGACAACTCTATCCACCATATTGACCGTATCACCTGCATGCCTTCCCCCCAAACTCTCTAGTGAAGCAAATGCTCTAAAAATGGTGACATTCTTGGCACCTACATGGGTTATAGCATATGCATTTCACAAGATTTTAAGTTTCTACTCATTTCCATCTTCTTTTGAAAGTACAGAGATCCAGACTGGAAAACCATTCCATCTCCATGACATCATTAATTCCCGAATCCTGCTTGACATACCATCTTCTCGTGTAGTTTATCAGGTCACATCACATCCTAATACATCAACGAACCCATGATTTATTTTCCAATCCATTGACATGCAACAGAATCATGTTAAATGAACATGAGAACATGAAGTGAGACCCAACTCTGCTTCCACCACTTAATCTTAGTCTGTGTCATTTCAAAGTCACTGTCATTCCCTTCAACAGGTTGGCCCTGTCACAATGCCGTTCTTTTCCATTGGATAGTCTGGGGTGGTTTGTGTTCATCGTTAAAGTAGGTGCCCACTAATGTATATAGAATAATAATAATATTTCATTCAGTAACTTATATTGAATAACAGAAGTAATACCAACTGGTAAAGAAGGAATGGCATTACAAACAGACCCATTTTGAGCATCTCTTTCAAACACCTTACTAGAATTTACAAAGCCCTAAATAATCTCAACTACATCTTCCCTGACTTCAGTTCTGCCTCCCACTCAGCACCCTGGCTCCCTTTCCTTGTCTCGAATTTGTGAAACTTTGACCATTGCCAGTCTTCTCCTCACGTTACTTCCTTCCCCTAGAAAGATACTGCTCATTTTTCACATGGAAGACTGGTCATCACGGAGTCTTGGTTTAAATAGGAATTCCTTGGGGCGCCTGGGTGGCTCAGTCGTTAAGCGTCTGCCTTTGGCTCAGGTCATGATCCCAGGGTCATGGGATCGAGCCCCGCATCGGGCTCCCTGCTCAGCGGGAAGCCTGCTTCTCCCTCTCCCATTCCTCCTGCTCGTGTTTCCTCTCTCGCTGTCTGTCAGATAAATAAATAAAATCTTTAAAAAAATAAATAAATAAATAAATAAATAAATAAATAGGAATTCCTTGAGGAACTTTCCATAACTATACTTTTCGAATAGGAGCTCAACTAAATGATTCTCTATCACAGCACTCAAATATCATTGTATTATAATACAAAATTTAAATTTTTACTTGTTCACTTGTTTATTGACTCCCTCCCAGATTAAATTTTGAGTTCCTGGGGTAGTGTTTTTTTTTTTTTTTCCTTTCAATTTGTCCACTTATAACCAAGCATAAGGTGGTGCCTAGAACATGGAGGGCATTCAGAAACACTCTTGAATAAATGAATGAACATCATCAATCAAACATAATCCTCTGCTACTAGTCTTTTATAAAATTTCACCCTGCATTCTTGCTTTTCCTGAGCAAACATTTTAATTCCATTTTACAGAGTTTTTGTGTCATTCACCCAAATGATCCTCCAATCTAAGGCCCATTTTAGGAAATTAAGCCAAAGCCATCCCCAGGATGGAACGCGTAACATTCACCTTGGGGGTGGACACGCAGGGCAATCACATGCCATCATTGAGTCTAGGATGGAAGAGAGCCACCACGCTGAAATAAAGCCATTTCCGGAAACTGAAATGCAAAGAGCACTAAGAATGTATCTCTTTTAATGAAATAAGAGTGTGAAACTGCCAGCTAAACATCTATCCCAACTGCACTGCAGAAAATAGAGATGTTCTAATTTTTATTAAACCATATGGAAAAAGCTGTAAACAACCACACACAAAGTTGCAGAGCTAAGCAGCAAGAGTGATGGGACCAGGCTAAGTGGGCTCGTTTTTCTGTCCTCTCGTTGTCCTTTTGCTTTCCCATCTCTTTCCTTATGTGCCCAGCATGCAATGCTTCTTGCCCTTGTCTTCCGTGGCCTGTTTGTGATGACCCTTCACCTGCGCACTCACACAGCCATTATTCGTGCATGTGGGAACCACTGAACTACGGTCACTTTTTCTTTCGCCCAATACAATGTATACTTCTAAGGGAAGCTGATTAGATATTGTCAAATGACCTTGCAACAAAGTCTGAAAATTCTTCTGGTTATATAACAGTAGTTAAAAGTCACATTTTCAGTCTATTTCAATAAAACATTCATTCGTTCATTCATTTAGTAGGCTCCATGCTTAATGTAGAGCCCAACAAGGGGCTCGAACTCATGACTTGGAGATTAAGACCTGAGCAGAGATCAAGAGTCAGGCACTCAAGGGACTAGGCCACCCAGGTGCCCCAAAACATTGTTTTAAATACAGGAAGGAAATTTGGGCATTCTGGCATTGTTTTGGAAAATTACATACATACATATGTACATACATAAATGCCTCATCTGACAAACTGTTTAAGCCTAAGAATTCTACTTTTCTTCAACCAGAGAAAAGCTGAAATCACACTAGTTATAACAACTGATTACATTTATGACCTGTCTCGTAGGCTCAGAGATTTAAGTATCTGCTATTTAGAGCTCATGAATAAGAAGGACCAAAAAAAAAAAAAAAAAAGAGGATGGTGTTTAAATTTCCAAAAGGGCATTTCATTTTAATCTTGTATAAATATGTAATACCTAAAGTTGGACACAAATGCAATTACAGTAAGGAACATGTATCTAAGAGGATTGTGGAAATTCAAAAATTTTGAATCTTAATAAATATTGGTTTCTATTTATGTCTTACTGGTATTAAAAAGCAACACTGACATGTTGATTTATATCATTAATAGAGTATTTTCTCTTGGGGCACCTGGGTGGCTCACTCAGTTAAATGACTGACTCTTGGTTTCAGCCCAGGTCGTGATTCAGGGTCATGAGATCGAGCCCCATGTCAGGCTCTGTGCTTAGCATGGAGTCCGCATGGGGCGCTCTCTCCCTCTTCCTCTGCCCCTCCCCCACCCATGCACGCATGTGCATGCGCTCTCTCTCAAATAAACAAATCCTTTTAAAAAAAGATTATTTATTCTGATGATATAGGGAATACAAAATCTGATCTGCCCAAATGGAGCATATTAACAGATGAATTGTACAATCCTTATGTTACAAGAGCAAGAAGTAAACCTATGTCTCACATTCAATTTTACATAACCAGACCCAGACCGAGGTAGTATCATCCTGACAGTTGCTGATATTCTTTAATCCCGGCACACAGAATAAGATGAGTAAATACAACTCCAGACAACCCTACAAGTCTCAGTCTGGATGTGATTTATGGGATGTGAATTGCTCTCCCAGAGTGACTAATGTGAAAAGTCAAAGGAATCCAAATTCCGCTCCAGGGTCTCAACTGAAAAGCTGGCTCACAGATTTATCTCCAACTGTTTACCTGATGCTCATGTGTGATGCTTACCCAAGTGGTCTGCAAGGAAATTTTAGAGCTCTTCTATGGGATGTTTAAAACCTTTATGTTCCTAATCAAAAAAAGTAATCCCAACTTTTTTCCCACTGGTGCTTTCAATTGTGGTGACTTGGTATTCTCCAAAGAAAGTACCTTGGGACCTCATCCAAGCATTATATTGTGGGAAAAGCATGGAGTCTGAGGTCAGTAGACTAGAATTCCTATGTCAGCCCCCAACCAAGTTCTCTCACCATACACATGTCACCTCACTGCTCTTTCAGCTTTATCTTTGAAATAGCAGAGCTAAAATAGGCTTTTTTTTTGCATATAATATAGGCCTATCAATTGGGTAGATTGAAATATGTAACTTAGAGATTTGCATTATTTACTCTAAGCAACCCCTAAGATAATAATAGAACTGTAGCTAATAACCTGACGATGAAGACAGCGTGACATAAAGACACAATCCAAGTTACAAAAAGAGGAAAAAAGCAAATACCAGATGAGACTAATCCAAAACAATGAGCAAGATGGTGAATTTAAACCCAAACATAAGATAATCACATTAAACATAAGTAGTCTAATAGGAATGCTATTAAAGACAGAGACTTTGGACAAAAAAGCAAGACCCAACTTTAGGGTGCCTACGAGAAACTCACATTAAATATACGGATACAAATATTTTATAATTGAAAGTATGGAAAAAGATATCAAAGTAGATTTTAGAGAAAAAATAATATACCAGGGACAGAAGAGGATCATTTCATAATGATAAAGAGGTCATAATAAAAAATGGCCAAGAATATGTAACTCTAAACCCTTATCCAACTAGTAACAGCTTCAAAATACATGGAGATAAAACTAATAGAACTGCAAAGGAAATAGAAAAACCCATAATCATAGTCAAATATTTAAACACTCCTTTCTTGATAGAAAAAGTACACAGAAAATGGGGAAGGAAATAAAAGAGTTGAACAACATTATTAACCAACTTGACCTAACTGACATTTATACAACACTGCACCAAAAATAGTGTAATTTATATTATCTCAAATGCACATGCCTTTAGAGAGAACTCTCTGAAATCCACACTCAAAAAAACTCTTAAAACTAAGTTTAGTGAAGTTTATAAAAGATCAATATATGAATATAAATTACAGTTCTATGTTCTAGAAACTAATGATTTGGCATTAAAGTAAAAACAAAAACAGTATTATCTGTAACATAAAAAATGTTATAGTTAGCGATAAAATCAACACAGAGGTCATTAGGAAAGGAGATGAAAGAGCAAGTTGCAAAGGCCCTGAGGCGGGAGTATGGTCAGCCTCAGGGATGGAACTAGGGCTAGTGGATAGAGGAAGAGAGCTTGGAAAAGGAGCCATCTCCACCTCTACTCCCAACCCCAATCCAGTGAGCTTCATGTGTATGCATGCTTTTGTTAGTCTAAAATGGCTCTTGACACATCCTGTATTCAGACAGTAAATGCAGTGATATATAGGCTCTTTCCTTCAGATGCATGCTATATGGAAAGAGTCTGTTTCCTACAAAATGAAAATTTGATTTCAGAATTTATCACAAATCCTAACTGCACTGGTATTAAAAAGACTTTGAACAAGTTACTTAATTTCTTTTCATCTCCCTTTTCTCCCTGTGCCAAAACAGGGGGTGCAACAAATACCTTCCACGGCACGGTTGCCATGGAGATGAAAGACTTGGGCACAGAGTCTGATGTTGAGCTCCAGAGTAACACAGTAAACATGAATGATTATTGTCATTAGGAGCGTCCTTAGAGCAAGAAAATTGGCAATATGTTTGCTTATACAGTTTTAATTTTAATTTGACATTCTTTCATCTAGAATCCTAAAAAAAAAATTTCACTTTGATTTGTACTCGAGTCATTTTTCATGTGTCATGTCCTATCTTAATTAAAGCCATTAAAAATGTGTATATGGTTAAAGTTCACAGATTTTCCACTGTATTTTGCTTGGGTGTATTTATAAGGATAATCCTGTCCTATAGATGTGCTCCAGCACATCCATGCATTTGCAATCCATCTTCACAAATAATATTAACAATTTCGGGCACCTGGGAGGCTCAGTCGGTTGAGGGTCTGCCTTCGGCTCAGGTCATGATCTCAGGGTCCTGGGATCGAGTCCCACATTGGCCTCTCTGCTCAGCAGGGAGTCTGCTTCTCCCTCTCCCTCTGTCTCTCTCTCTCTCTCAAATAAGTAAATAAAATCTTAAAAAAAAAAAGATTAACAATAATTTTCTATTACCCAACACCAGTCCATATGGAAATTTTCCAATAGACCCAATGTGACTTTTAAAAGTGATTGTGAATTGTTCTTAAATATGAAAGAATCCTTCAAATATTGGAAAAAATTAAGTTATGGATATAGGATTTGGGGACCAGAGTTGTTTTTGTTTCCAATATAGTTTTGTCAATCACACGTTCTCCAATTGCTCAGAAAAGTGAATGAAAAGGTAACTTTAGAATGTGTAACTCTGTAATCCTTTGGTAGAAACAACAGACTCTAGGGACGTCTGGGTGGCTCAGTTGGCTAAGCGTCTGCCTTCGGCTCAGGTCATGATCCCAGGGTCCTGGGTTCAAGTCCCATATCGGGCTCCTTGCTCAGCAGGGAGCCTGCTTCTCCCTCTGCCTGCTGCACCCCCGCTTGTGCTCTCTGACCCAATAAATAAATAAATCTTAAAAAAAAAAAAAGGCTCTAATAACCCAATTAGCGGGCCTTAAATTTGCATGCACATCACAGTTTGCTGGGCCCCACTCCCTAGCGCTGCTGGTTCCTTGGATGGAGTAGGAACTGGAATGTGAATTTCTAAGTTCCCAGGTAATTCTGATGCTGCCGCTTGGGGACCACACTTACAGAATACTGTTCTGCCCCATGCTTTTACAACCTTTATGCATGTTTTTTAGCCATCTTCATTTGTGTATCTGCTCGCCTAACCTGGTCACAAACTCAGGTATTTAAGTTTCTTATTTAAGAACTAATTTTTGAGAACCAACTGTATGCAAGCTGGGTACTGTGTTCACACTAAGAGCCACATCTCTGGGTAGTGACATACTTTCAGCATTTCTCCGAAGCACTGGGAATACACCAAGCGCAAAATGTCCATAAGGGAGCAGACATTTATCCATACGTGAGTAAAATTCTGCGAGAGAAGGCCAAACCACACTCTCAGCAAATCAGTTGGGCTTAGGATGCTTCTGTGTGCACACATATACCATCTATTGAGTTAATTGATCTGAAGGAAACAATCTGGACCTTTTGGGATTTCACGGCTTCCTGATGTAGTGATAAGAACCATAGTTATTTAGTTGTGAAAGTGAATTTTCGAAGGGTCATAATGAGTTTTATTCACCCTTAGGCCAAGGGCACCTAATGGGCTTGCTCCGAAGAGTGCCTTGGGAAGAATTTGTTTGACTTGGGTGATTTTTTTCCCTCCAAATGGATGCAAATCAGCCTCTTAAAAAAAGAAAAAAAGGCTAAAAGAGTCAGCAAGGCATTATGGCTTTATGAGGACTCAGCAGAACCAGGGGAGATGAGTCTCTGTAGCTTCCTTCAACACACCTGGATGTGTTAGCTCATCTCCACCCTCTCTTCTCATAACTGGACAAGGATCAGTTCTTGCTGGAGTTAATCAGGTGTCATGATGCATGTCTGACACAGTCATTACCCCTGCAGATGCCCTGTTCCCAGCAGCACACACATCTCAGCCCCAGGCCGAGGGAGCTCTACGCACTGCCCAAGATGGAAGGGTGATTGCTACTGTGTTCTACCATCGAAGGAGCCTTCCCACCATGCACCCACAGCGCCCACAGAGCCCAGAGCACCCACACACAGCGAATTGGGAAAGGTAGAAAATAGACTTAAGACAGAGACAGCATTTAATAAAGGTCTTTCATTTGACCATTATTAATACACCGCTTCAAAATTATTTGCTCATGTACCTATTTCTGTTCAGAGTTTTTTGGAAACAAGAAATATCATTACACTTCATACACAAAGCACATAAAAAATACTGCCCAGGACAGGAATACTTCACAGGTAAGTGGCGAACAGACAAGTGGCATGGCACTTGTAGCTGAAGGGATGAGAAGGGAGGCAGAAGTCAAACAGAAACCAAGAAGGAGAGATGAAGGCTGGACCAGGGGCTTGTTGGGAACCAGCATTCGGAAGGCTGGGAGGGGAGCCCGTGAACTGCGGAGGCTCGCAAAGACCAACAGATGGACAGCAATGAATGGGGGTCAAGGACATGAGTCACCAGGACGAGATTCACCTGAAACTCAGGCATCAGCTCACTGGAGTGTGATGGGGAATCACGGAGTGATGGCTCAAGGAGCAAAGAAAGAGCCAGAGACGCTACAGCCACAAGCCGCATAGCTCTTCACATGAGGAGTGAGCTTACAGATGTGGCAGCAAGTAGGACAAATGCTAAGGAAAGCCATCTGCCCCCATGAATAGGAAGGGTTCAAGGAGCAAGGAAAATTTCCTGAAGTTCTCTAGCTATCATTAAGCCCAAGTTATCAGAGGAACCTGGGGGTGTCTTAAGAAAGAATCTAATCACAAATACAGGAATTAGAGAAGATTAGTGGAGGTATCTAGTTAAACATATGGAGGATATAACAAGCCAGGTTACCTTGGAACTTATCTACAGAGGGGTATTAGAAAAATGAGTAATGGAATACCTCGCACATATCCTTATTGATGGATGCTTTTAAACCTGGGCTTGGTTCTCAGTGATGCTCCACCGCACCTGATGTTTAATTGTAGAAACTTTGGGAATTATGAAAAAGGTGTAAAATTCACTGTATTTCACTATCTATAGAAAAAAAATGCTATATTCCTTCCATGTCTTTTTTTGTGATTATTTGCATTCCCGTTTCCTAAACAGGAATCATTAAGTACATGTGATTTGTATCCTTTTTCTTTTCAAATTTGTAACATTTTTGGTTATTCTCTTGCATACATTTTCACAAATTTCTACTGTTCTGAAGTCCCATGATTTTCTCAAGCCTGCATAATATTGACTTGCTGTTATGCTATATTAATTTAAACATTTTCAAATTATGCAAACTTGATTATAGAAAATCTTGCTTCCCTTAGGAGAGCTGATTTAACTGAAAATTAGTGGGCCAATTATTCTTAAGTTTCTCAATGTCCGTTACTAAAAATGTATTCCAAAATGTATGTTCTACTCTCCATGATCCATCATGAGCACCCTGTGCCCTCGCCAATAGGAGTGTTTTAGGGAGCACAACATAGGGAGTAGAGAAATTGTATCAGTTCTTTGTATATTAAACCTAATGTAACAACATGTGTCAGCTATTACTCAAAGTGTTTGTAAAAATAAAAAAAAAGGGGCACCTGGGTGGCTCAGTTGGTAAAGTATCCAACTTTGATCTCAGCTCAGATCTTGAGTTCAAGCCCCTACTTAAAAAAATAAAATGGACACAATGTAGGTTTGAAAATACAAAAAAATAAAAATAAAAAGATAAATATCAGTGACAGGAACAAAAACTGCAACTATGTCTGGGGCCACACTTGGGCTTTAATCCATTAATCCGTATGAAGTCCCAGAACAGCATTGGGCATTAGATGTGCACTGAATAAGTGTTAGTGAAAGTTTTACTCTTATTACTAACTTGAATGCATTTGATTATCCATGGTTAAGTTTTGTACCCTCTCTTGTGAATCTTTTCATTTTCCTCTCTCCTTTTTGATTTTGTTATTTTTCTTCATCTGTGTTTGGTTATTTCTTTGGTTCCCCTACGAGTTTCTATTTTCACTTTCTATGTTATATATAAAAAAATATATTGGATTTAAAGTTCTTTCCTAAAATTCTTGGGAGACTTGCACTCTGTAGAACCAAATTACTGGTTTCTGTGTTGCCCAGTTTTGCACAGTCACACCCCGTGAAACATGGAGGAAGAAACCCAGGATTCGAAGACAAAGACAAGCCTGGAACCAGTTCTAATACTTTTCCATCGTGTCCGTGTTCTGATGCTTCCCCTGAATAACTGCAGTGCCTCCCGTCCATCCACGTCCAGGGACAAAGTCGGCCCAGGCCAATCTGAAGATGCCCTTACCTGGAACGTGTGATCAGTTTCCTTCATTTCGTGTGGCTGTTCGGGCCATCTACGGGAGTTGGTGGTTTCTCTTTGAGAAACGCCAAAATTGTTTGCTCCATCAAGAACACTAGAGTTCCTCTATGTGTGGAAGATAAAGGTCTTCTCCCCTCACTTTGTTTTATTGCTCACAATTAAGTTGATTTAAAAATAAGTCCGTGCTGCCTGTGAACCACTTCGTACTCAAACATTCGTAATTGCTCCCCCAGTGTAATAGCCTAGATGTTAATTTTAGATAGTTGGAACAGCAAGTCATATATTTTTAAATCATTCAGTCATTTTTAATTAATGTCTATTTGTTTTCATTTTGAAGCTCTGTTGAAATAATCAATAATGGAAGTTGAAAGTACAGGCCATAGCAATAAAGTTATATGAACTCATATTGGCTGTAAATTATATGTAGAATCTTTATAATTTTTTGATAAAAAATCCTGTCAAATTGGCCCCTGGTTAAATTGGTTTGTTAAATTAGCAGAGGACTGAAGTTAAAGTTCTACTTCTGTTTTCTGTGAAACTAGAGACAAGGGTAATTTGAAAAATCAAATAAAAGGGAAATGTATCACTGAAGTCTGAGGTCAGTGGTCATTAATTAAAGTGAAACCCAGTCAGGGGCACCTGGATGGCTCAGTCGTTAAGTATCTGTCTTCGGTTCAGGTCATGATCCCAGGGTCCTCGGATCGAGCCCCGCATCGGGCTCCCTGCTCCGCGGGAAGCCTGCTTCTCCCTCTCCCACTCCCCCTGCTTGTGTTCATGCTCTTGCTAACTTGTCTCTGTCAAATAAATAAATAAAATTAAAAAAAAAAATTAAGTGAGACCAGTCAGGACAAGCTGGCTCTTATCTTCAGCCAGAATGAGCTACCCAGTCACAGACATGGAGTAGGTGGGACACTTTATCTAACCAAGGAGCGGTACTGCCCAGTGACTATCATGGAGCTAGAAAAAGGGAAAACAAGTGGAGAGAATATGAAACATCATTAGAACAAGGGACTGTAGAAACTAACCCACGTCAGGCCAGAACTGAGGATAGGAGGTGAGTGTGCCTAATAAATTGATGCTGAGTTCCCTGGACAGGAGATGCCTGAGTAGGGGGAAGTCTGGATGGAGGGGAGGTGCCATTAGGAGTAAGCTGGAAGGTCAGAGAGATTTCTGAGACAGCATCGTTACTGGTAATAACAGAACGTAGGGTCTTAGTTCAGGACAGGATCATGAGTTAAGATAGTATTTCTAAGATAGGAAGACAAAGTATTGGGTGGAACACTAAAGAACGTTAAAATGGAAAAAAAGCATTATTTAGTAGTAGAGAGAAAGAAAGTCATGAAGCCAAGCACTCAAGAGATTCAGGGAGACAGAAAATTATAAATGAATAGAGTGTTTTAAATCAGAGGGGGAGTATTTTAAAGTTGCTGGCAGAGTGGAGATTGGAACAGTTCCCTTGAGGAAAAAAAACTATGATTCCACAAACTCAAAGGGAAATTCCTTTTCCAGATATTTGAAGGTCCATGGGGACATGTGTATCCTGTAAATGTATTAAATAAAAGAAATGGAGATAGCTTTCTGATATTAAAAAAAACAACTCAACTTTTCTCAACAAAACTAGAGAACAAAATTGGAAGTTGAAATGCAAACGATTCCCAGTATGGGTTTGCTGAATATAATATGGTGAGAAGTGTGGAAGAAAAAGCAGGACAGAATGCTTTCTGTGACCTAGGTTCTATGCACCCGGTCACATTCTGGCTACCCTGTGGTCAGGCTCGTCTGTCCAGGCACCCGCACCCCTGCAGAATCCCAGCTAAACGGCTGCGCTCGCTCTGCTTACCACACCCTCACCTTGCTGTCAGTGCAGACAAAGGCTGATGCTGTGCCACCAGCTCGTGCCCAGGCAGCCAATCCCTCCAGACACGAAGAACACAGACCTCCATTCCATGTGGGTTCATCCGACAACATGTCCGCAGCAAAAACAATCATATTTTGCAAATACCAGACGTTTCCATTTTATCAGTTTTTGTCCTAGAAAGACTATGCAAATACCATACTGTCCCATGAGAAAACAGAAACTGACAATTTGGAAAAATGCTTTTACTTTTAAATCGAGGGCCTGCCTAAGGGACACCGCAATCCTCAGGCACCACCGCCTGAATCCCCAGTAGCCTCCCCCACCGCCCTCTCCCATAGAGAGGAGCAGCATCTTAATGATGCTGAGAAGGTAGGTCTTAGGCTTCCGTCGGAAAAGTGCTGTAACGAGAAGTGTAAAGGAGGAAAAGGAGAAATTGTACAGCTGTGCACACTGTTTTAGTCTGTTCAGGGTGCTGTCACAGAATACCAGAGACGGGGTGCTTTTAACCGACACAAATGTGTTGCCCACAGTTCTAGGGGCTGGAAGTCTGAGACTGGGGGCCGCATGGTCAGGTTCTGGAGATAACGCTCTTCCAAGGCTGTAGACTGCCACTTCTCTGCACTGTGCGCACACAGTAGGAGACTTCAGGAAACTCTCTGTGCTCTCCTTTACAAAGGCACTACATCAAAAACTAATGATGTAATGGTGATTAACATAACATAAAAAAATTAAAAAATAAAAAATAAAGGCACTAATGCCTTTCATTAGGTTCCACCCTCAGGACCTAACCACCACCCTCCCCAAGCCCCCAAAGGCCCCACCTCCTAATACTCTCACCTCTGGGGTCTGGTTTCAACATATGGATTTTGGTGGGGGGGACACAAGCATTTAGGCCAAAGCAGACATACAGTCTGGAAATTATGATAAATTATATTAAGTAATGATATCATTATCACTTAATGTGATTTAAGAGACTATAGACTAGGAAAGAAAAATGTGATTTGAGGGCCATGGCCCCTGTCTATAGTTGATTTTTTTCTTTAAGTACGTAGACAATTTCACTGATGAGTTATTCTGACACCAGTTATTAGGAATGGTGTGGCAAAGTCTTCATGAACCCACATCCACCACACTCAGAACTGGATCCTCGAGATTTTATCAGAGTTTATGTGTGTTGAGGTGGGTCTCCTATCAGGCCCTAGTTATAATTCTGCACCGCTATACTGTGCCTTAAGTCTTGGTCCTCCCATTCTGCACCCTCAGGTAACAAAGCTTGCAAAGCTGGAAAACCCCAGTCCCTGAAACTGAACTGAGCCTGTTTTAGGACCTCAAAAATCCACACAGACTCTAACCAGACCTGAAGTCTTTGATGCCCTGAAGGAGCTCTGATACGATAAAACATGGTGAACCATTGTCCCAAGAGTCCCACTCTGAAACTAAGGACAGTGGAGAACCTCAAAAGAGAGCTTTGTCTACTGCTGGTCCCTGGCAAAAACCAGACTTGAGAAGAATGCACACGAGCTGAATCTGTGCATCCAAAAAAATGGCGCCAATTCTTTCCAGCAAGGCCAATAATCAGAAGAGCACATCCTGACACTATGTCCCTTCACTCCTCAACTCTGGTAATGGAGGGAGTGGCTGAGACTTTAAAGAGTGTCGTGTCAATCCCCAACCTCAGCACTAGGTTGCAAAGTATCTCCTGGCTCATGGCTAGGAGATCAGAATAAGGAATTTGTACATACACATATGGAAGATGTGTGATTTATGTTACACATACTTCTTAAGTATGTGCTCAGTATTTGCAAGTCAATAGATGAGGAATGTATTCAAAGACGTGGAAAAAAAAGAATTAACTTGGATTCTCAGAACTGGCCTGCCAGTGAACCAGGATAATCAGAGAGATGCCTCTTACTCCAAAAATCATGTACATTAACAGGATGCTAATATGCTAAAAGTAAACTGAGGTGCCATATTCTACATGGCATGTCTTATAACACATTTATACCAACTATTCTTGGAACAGAATAAAAAACAACACAAAAATTTAAGGAAAATAAAATTCTCAGAAGTGACTAGATTACTATGGAAAATGTCCCTCACTTTAACATTACTAAAAGACAAAATACTTTTTATACAGTGTTTATTACCCAACATGGATGCTTCCCTGAGAAATTTGCCTTTTCCTAATTAAATGATTTAAAAAGCATGCTGTATGAGTTACCAATATTAACAGCAACATCGAGAATTATTTAGCAGAGTCCACTTCTTTCTAGGGAATGAGAAATTTTAAATTGGCTCATTTATGTCAGGTCATATACATCAAGATGTAATTGCTTTGCTAATATCCCACAGATGTAAAAATCTGCTTCAAGTTCTTCTTTTGTTTGCTAAAAATGACCAATATTAGGAATGCTAAAAATATCACAGGTGTCACTAAAAGACTGTTATAATAGGTATTCTTCAACAAAAATAAAAGCAAAGGGGTGAGGTGATTAAAAGCAAAGCTTAACAAAAACAAAGAAAAAAAACAAAAAACCCCAATAGGTTAGAATGACCCTTGCACAAAGAAAAACACACACCTTCTGTGTCGTCATGTGAGAGTTGAAAAGAATCATTACAAAACGGTTAACACGTGGTTAAGATAGAAAACAGAAAACTTGCTAATATTTTTCTTCTTCAAATGCTGTGTCCGTGGTTTCTCTTTCTTTTTTTTAGCAAAACAGTATTTTCAAATAAAACCTTCTATGGCAGTCAGTAGAAATGGGTAAAAATACCCTAATTGCGGAGAGGGGTAGGGGCGGGTGAAGGAGCTGGATTTCTGGATACGAGACCTCCCACCTTATCCCTCTAAGGTTGCCCCCAAACATTTCCACTTTTAGTTTTAAGGTTTTATTCATTTATTTAAGAGAGAGAGCGAAAGCAAGAGAGCGAGCATAAGCATGGGGAGGGGCAGAGGGAAAGAGAGAAGCAGACTCCCCACCAAGCAGGGAGCCCGACTTGGGGCTCAATCCAAGGGCCCTGAGATCATGACCTGAGCTGAAAGCCAACACTTAACTGAGCCACTCAGGTGTCCACAATTCCAGTTTTAAAACAGTATTCTAAGACAAGGAAAATAAATGGAATAATCAATATTGATAATTCACCACAAACAACACTGAGAGAACATGAAAAGGAGGAAATCTGTCTTCAAGACCCTTCCACTATTTCCATATTCTTCTCTCTCATTCTCCCTGTCCACAACGGTGCCCATGTACACCAATATATCACTTACGTACCTGCTCACTCCACAAGCCAGATACCATGAAGGAGATCTTTAGCAATATCTTTCTATTCAGTTAGTTTGCTGGATAGCTACTTGCTGCAAAGTAGTATGTTCAACATCATCGAAGAAAAATCCAAGAACCAGCCACCAGATAATCCAATCCATTTCACCTGAGGCCAGTCCCACTCTTTTTTCCTGCCCTCTATCACTTCCTAAGGAAAGAAGGACATTCTCTAGTAACAACCATAATTATTTAATGAGAATCTACTAGGAACTTTCACACTGTTGGTGGAAGTGCAAATTGGTACAATCACTTTGGGAAATAGACAGTATGCACTAAAGCTGAACATACTGCATAAGCTCTGATCCAGAAATTCCACCCTTAGGGGGGTGTGTGTGCAAAAGAAATGCAACAGGATATAGTCAAGAGAGACTTGCCAAGAATGTTGTTATATACACTAATCATGACAGAAAAAAATAAAAACAAAAACAAAACCCCAAAAAACAAGATACAAACCAAATGGTCATAAACAGAATAGGTAAATAGATTGGCACATATTCATACAATGAAATACTATCCAGCAATGAGCAAAACCTACAACTATTATCTATCTAGATAACTAGATATCTATATAATTCAGCCTTCATCATGGAAAATTTGCTTAACTAACATGGAATAAAAGGGAACTCCATTAATCCCATAGACAGTATCTGCAAGAATCTTCTAGCAAACCTTGCATTTCATTGTGAATTACTGAGACCTTTCCTTGGAGATCAGGAATAAGACAGGGATGCCTGCTATCACCAATTCTCTCTGACCTTTTACTGGAAGTTCTAGGTAATGTAATTAGACAAGCTTAGAAAACGAATAAAACGGCCATTATTCAGAGATGACTTGGTGCCCATAGAACATCCAAATGAATACAGAGATAAACTATTATAATTAACAGGTGAGTTTAGCAAAGTCACTGGATAGAGGGTCGGTAAAGCAAAATCATTTCTAGAAAAAATAGATAGAAAATATAGAAATATATAGAATCAAAATTAGACACTGATTTATTACGAAGCCATTTCAGAGTTCTGCACAAAATATTTCAAACCACTATCTCAAAAAATGAAAAGACATTTAAGAAGTACTCTACTCAAAGACTATCCAGGACTTCCTAAGTATAACCTCTGGAGGCTGGATCCTTATCTTAGTAGTGTTCATCAACGCATTTTAGACTCTTTCTCCTAATTTCATTTAGAAGTAGGGTTCATTGCGATATAATTCCACACTGAAGTTAATAAAACATGGTCTAGTTTTTTCTTTTTAGTCAACAAAAGACTTTTAGCTTCTTACAAAACATTAAGCCTTCCATTTTAGGGGGGAAAAAAGGAAAAAGATAATGCCATAATGGGAAATATTCAAAACAATGGACCGCAGATTCTAAAATTTTAAGATTCACAAAAAGGCGGGGTACCTGGGCTGGCTCAGTTGCAAGAGCATGCAACTCTTGATCTCGGGGTTGTGAGTTCGACCCTCATGTTGGGTGTACTGATGACTAAAACAATTTTTTAAAAATTAAAAGAATTCCAGAAAGGTTCATGTTTAAGCATCATCACTGTAGCATTTGAAGGGATAGGGACTGGTCAACCATCTGGCTGATTAGGAAATATCCCATCATTGTTTATCATCACCCTCCATCAATGACATGCTCTTGAAGTTTTACTCATCACTTGATCATGCATTTACTCAACACATAGTGTATGTGCTTACTCTGTGACAGGCACCGTCCTAGAGATTGAAGGTTTAATGCCAAGTCTGGTCTTCTCCAGAATCCCTCATCTCTGTCCCTCTTTTCATCTATTCTCTCACATATACTCCCATTTCCATGAAGGCTCTGTTCCACATACCAGTATTGTAGCCACTGATATCCCTCCTGAGTTTCTAGGTTTTGCTTCTGATTAAATAAGGTATTCAAGGGGGCACCTGGGTGGCTCAGTTCTTGGGTGTCTGCCTTCAGCTCAGGTCATGATCCCAGGATCCTGGGATCCAGCCCTGCATCGGGCTCCCTACTCCACGGGGAGCCTGCTTCTCCCTCTCCCACTCCCCCTGCTTGTGTTCCCTCTCTCGCTCTCTGTCAAATAAGTAAAAATTTAAAAATAAATAAAATTTTTATAAATAAGGTATTCAAATTTAGTTTCCATCTGAAGGAATTGACAAACACATGAAGAGACTCATTCCAAAAAATAATGATAGAGAAGATATCATGTCCTTTTAATTGATTATTTGGTGGCCAAATACATACCATCACAATATTCACGGTGACTGGCCACCTAGGTCTTAGATTTAGGAGTTTCCTAAGATGCAATTTTCTTATTACCACATGATAATGTGATCAGACCTGTAGTTTTGAACTGTAAAAGACTGAATTTAAAGGGTCTATGAAGCAATGAATTGGGGATCTATTATATACTAAATTTCAGGTTATGTTACCAAATAATTTTTTAGAAATTTGTCTTCCCAAATGTAGTAACATACAGAAGATGTTGACTGACACATGATTCAAGATATATCACAGCTTCCCTTAAACTTCCTGTTGATATTTATATATAAACTTTACAAATTAAAAAAAAAAAGGAATGAGCTACTATCCTTGGAAATAACATTTCTTCTGTTTTCCTTGCTTTAAATAAAAAGTTTTCCCAATTTTGTTTCTATCATGACCATTCTGACATCTTGCTGCTATTTTGTGGAGTTGCTATTACCGGAGAGGTTATTGATTTCCCCCCCTCAAAAATATTTGTTCATGTTTTGGCTGCTCTTTAATATTTTTAGTGCATGCTAAAATTTCCCATTGATTCTTAAGTAAAAAAAAAATGCAAAATTTGACTTAATTCCTCATTTCTGAGATTTGGGATATAAAAAAAAACTGGATAATCTTAAAATAGCATACTATTTTAACTTAGAATGGTTGATTGAATTTGGAAATCTAGAATACACTCATGTTTTAGGATCTCTCATAGGGAGGTAAGATAATATTTCACTGTCCGAAAATAAGCTTTTGAATATTGATTTAAAGTCACCAAAGGTTTTCAAGAGCTGAGAAACTTGCTGATATTTCTGCACAATATTTCTAATAAAAATTTTATCCTCTGTTTGATGGTCCCCAACAGTGCCTACACCAGCCTTGCAGATTTGAAGACATGCCTCAATCTTAAAAAACCTAGTGCTTTAACACTACAAACCAATTTGAAAGGGGAAGGAATTGAGCCAGTGAGAGGGAACAGAAACAAGCAAATAGTGTGCAAATGATTTGCCTAAGTTGTGACTAAGTGAGGCAAAGAGGGAACAAGAGGTGCATGCCTGTGTACGCTAGGGGACTAGACCTGATCAGAGAAGTCAGGAAAGGAACCCCCAGTCTATGCAATGGATTGGGGGTCTCACAGCAGGGCGGGGGACAGAGCTAGGGGGAGCAGAGCAAGGGAAAAAAGGTGTCCTGGCAGAAGGAAGTTTCTTTTTTTGTTTTAAAGTTTTTATTTATTTGACAGAGAGAGGGAACACAAGCAGGGGGAGTGGGAGAGGGAGAAGCAGGCTTCCCGTTGAGCAGAGAGCCCGATGCGGGGCTCGATCCCAGGACCCTGGGATCATGACCTGAGCCGAAGGCAGACGCTTAACGACTGAGCCACTCAGGCGCCCCAGAAGGAAGTTTCTTCCTCCTGAGACCCAGGAGCCCCATCAGGTAGTTAATGGGACCAATGAACACAATAAATCCTCACTCAAAAAACTCTATGAGGGGAAAAAGAAGAGACAACTGGGGAACTTTAAATACTTATTCAATGCTTGACACTAAGGAACAGTGGTTAGTATTTCAGTCATGACAATGAAATTGTAGGTTGTTTTGAAAAATCCCTATGTTGTATATATAGAAATAGAGATGAAATGAGGTGATGACTAGAACGTTGTCAAAATCATCCAGGAAGCAGTGTGTGGGGTACAGATGAATAATTACGAACTCGTGGTGCATCTTTATTAAAGCTAGGCTGGTTGCTGATGTAAATGAAGGGAAGGGGGATTAAGGGCTATGTGAAGTTAAGAGAGGCAGAGGTGAGGGAAACAGGGGATGTGGGAGGTACTGACAGATGGACGCATCAGGGTGACTCCCAGACTTCCAGGCCACATGCTTGAGTAGACAGGAACATCATGCCCTGTGGCAGTGGACACACAGAAGAACTGGGTTTTATGGTGGGGTTAGGGAAAGGCTGGGGCCCCAAAGCGTGGTTTTCACTCCAGACAACTGGTGAGTCTGAGAGGCCTTCAAGATATCAAAGATGCTGAATAAATGTCTGGAACTCACAGAAGCAGCCTGGGCAGGATGCAAGAGTCTGCAGGCCACACATATATAGAGCGACACTATTGGGGAAGAACCAGTGAGAGATTCAGGGAAGCGTTCTCCAGCTCATTATCCACGCCTGTGGGCTGGGGGAAGCAGAAATGGGTCAACTGGCAAATAACAGAAATATCACTTAATCTTATAATTTTTGTCTTTTGCATGAAACCCTCTCCCTCAGAGTTTCTGGAAAGGACTATAGCTGACTGACGTGGGTTTCATAGGTATTCTTTCTCTGATGGGATCAATGATGTATGAAAATTAGCAAAGAGCACACTAGAAAACAGCCACTAAATCATTAAACGTTTAACATACATATGAAAAACTGTTTTCCTAAAATCTTTCCCTAATATGAAGTATGTCCAATGGTTTTTGAAATTGGCCAATCTAGAACAGAGGAGAAAAAAGTAAACAATAACAGTAAATTAGGGGCACCTGGGTGGCTCAGTCGTTAAGCGTCTGCCTTCGGCTCAGGTCATGACCCCAGGGTCCTGGGATCGAGTCCCGCATTGGGCTCCCCACTCAGCGGGAAGCCTGCTTCTCCCTCTCCCACTCCCCCTGCTTGTGTTCCCTCTCTCACTGTCTCTCTCTCTGTCAAATAAATAAAAAAATCTTAAAAAAAAAAAAAACCAGTAAATTAAAGGTCATGGTGAATTTGGATAGTATTCTACACTTGTCAACAAACTTTTGTAATTACTACTTCATTCAAAGCTCATAATAATGCTTTTTGATAGATAAATCACTATCATGAGAAAATTCTTGGGGCGCCTGGGTGGCTCAGTTGGTTAAGCAACTGCCTTCGGCTCAGGTCATGATCCTGGAGTCCCGGGATCGAGTCCCGCATCGGGCTCCCTGCTCAGCGGGGAGTCTGCTTCTCCCTCTGACCCTCCTCCCTCTCATGCTCTCTGTCTCTCATTCTCTCTCTCGCAAATAAATAAAATCTTAAAAAAAAAAAAAAAAAAGAAAATTCTTATAAATAATGAAGAAATATGGACATAAATTTTTGGCAAGATTGGTTTATTAGGATTATACTTCCAATTAGACAATGAGACAGAATTATAACTAAAAACCTTGCTGTGCCCAGTCTGGATCTTTTTCTAAGATAATTAATTCAGAGAATCCATCTGTAGTGGGTTCAACAGTGTCCGCACCCCAAATTCATGTCTACTCAGGACATGTGAATGTCACTTTATCTAAACATGGGGTCTTTGGAGAATTAGTTAAGAATTGGGGTGTCTGCCTGGCTCAGTCAGTAGAGCATGCTACTCTTGATCTTGGGGTCATGAGTTGAAGCCCCATGTTGGGTGTAGACCTTATTTAAAAAAATAAGAAAAAATAATTGAAATGAGATCATACTGGATTAGGATAGGTTCTAAAACCAGTGAGACTGTCCTCAGAAGAGGCATAAAAGGATGCATAGCTCAGGGAAGAAGGCAACATGAAGGTGGAGGAGACAGAGATTGGAGGGAGGTGTCCACAAACCAAGACACATCAAGGATTTGCTACAACCACTGGAAGCAGGAGGGAAGTGTGCCGAAGTTTCTCCCCCAGAGCCCCCAGAAGACCTAACCCTGCCAACACCTCAATTTCAGACGTGTAGCCTCCAGAACTGTGAATGAACACATTTCTGATGTTTGAGCCACCCAGTCTGGGGTACTTTGTTACAGCACCCGAGGAAGTTGTGCCCCATCACTTATAGAAAAGAATTATTTACCAATGAAAACCATTTTTCTTCATGAAGCCAAATGGCCCTTGATTTGAGTGTCTCTTGATCTATGTCATAT
>NC_138384.1:9757292-9775425 GCF_054177405.1 Leptonychotes weddellii | reverse complement strand
ATATATATATATATATATATATATATATATATATACACACACACCACATCTTCTTTATCTATTCATCTGTCGATGGACATCTCAGCATCAGGGAAATCCAAATCAAAACTTCAATGAGATATCACCTCACACCAGTCAGAATGGCTAAAATTAACAAGTCAGGAAACGACAGATGTTGGCGGATATGCGAAGAAAGGGGAACCCTCCTACACTGTTGGTGGGAATGCAAGCTGGTGCAGCCACTCTGGAAAACAGTATGGAGGTTCCTCAAAAAGTTGAAAATATAGCTACCATATGATCCAGCAATTGCACTACTGGGTATTTACCCCAAAGATACAAATGTAGGGATCTGAAGGGGTATATGCACCCCGATGTTTTTAGCAGCAATGTCCACAATAGCCAAACTGTGGAAAGAGCCAAGATGTCCATCGACAGATGAATGTAAACATAATTATTAAGAGCAAGTGAATTAAAATAGATGGAAGTAAAAGTTTATAGATGAACTTTTCAACAGTAATTATGCTTTATAACATGTCCACTTAGGAATACTCTCCAAAGGGCGCCTGGGTGGCTCAGTTGGTTAAGCAACTGCCTTTGGCTCAGGTCATGATCCTGGAGTCCTGGGATCAAGTCCAGCATTGGGCTCCCTGCTTGGCAGGGAATCTGCTTCTCCCTCTGATCCTCCTCCCTCTCATGCTCTCTGTCTCTTATTCTCTCTCTCTCAAATAAATAAATAAAATCTTAAAAAAAAAGAATACTCTCCAAAATTTTTTGATAACTTGAAATAAGAGAAATGATGGATATTCTTTTAATATATAATCATTTCCAAATAAGATAAAATACTGAAGCATGAATCAGTGAATGTAGGTTTATTCTAAAGATATTTGGATCAACTAGGAAACATGTTTGTGCCACATTGAAAAATTTACAATGAGAAAGAATATACTTCTAGAAATTATGAAATGTATTAAAAATTTGCCAAACCACAGAATACTAGTGTGATAGTCCACAATTGCTTACTTCTTGATTTTCACTGGGAATTAAAGATTCTAAAGGTTAAGAATTATAATTAATATATGTATTTAAAGCTACACTGAAATAAAAATGAAAGAAAACAACTGTGTATGAAAAATTGGCAAGGAAGGTAAAATGATCAATTGTTCCAGAATGAGAAAGACAAATCTAGGACAAAATCTGAATGGACTTAAAAAGTCATGGAAAATTTGTGGTAAGGGAATCTTGAAAACAGAATTTTATGTGTGATCAAGCTGGCTAAGATTGGAATGGATTTATTTAAGTTTTTAAAAGAATGAGTTTTAATATCAAAAGTATACTGGTGCAATTTAGAATTTGGTTTACTCTTTATTAAGTTTTCTTGGACTCTTGGTCTGCTTTTGATTAGAGATTGTCAAAGTTTTTTTGTTTTGTTTTGTGGTGGTGGTTGTTTTACCTTTTGAGTAATGTACCCAGAAAGCAAAGATTTTGTGGCTTACCAAATAATTTACTGTGCCTCCCACTGTCTTTATAGGGTCTTTAATAACAAGAAAACCCAGTCTTCTCAATATTAAAAGAGCTAATTTTTTGTTTACGACTATGTAACCCTCTATATTTGCTTTTTAAATATTCCATTGTCACTTTGGTTACATAGGTCATTAAATATTATTTCATAATGATCTATGATCCTACTTAATCAAACATTCAAACTTTTGGGTCTTTTTCCCAAAATCAAATTCTAAACAGAGTCACTTTAACATCTAACTTTGAAATTTCCCAGGGGGTCCCCAGACAATTTTAAAGGATTTGTCTCTGCCTTTGTAAAAGAGAGATGTTAACTAACTGGGTAAATATCCTACAATCTTAAGCCTTTTGGTAAGTAAATGCCACATCCTCTATGTAACAAGTATTGTTTTGGCAACCAGTGCTTATTTGACTGTATTGTTTTGCTGTTTCCAGTGTCACCTGAAGGCTGTTTCTCACATTCCTTGATTCCAAGATTGTGAATCTCGTCTGTGTTCTGCCAGTGAGATTCTCTCCCATGAGACTTTGAAAATGCAAGGATGACAGACACCATATTTTTCTTCCTTTGGATCTGGTTAGCAAAGGCTTGCTGTGGCAGATATGAGGTTTTGCACCCCTTGGGCTCTTACCCTGATTCATTCACTTCAGTGACCATTAGCACTGGTTTCCCATAGTTTCCTTATCAGGGCAGCACCAGGACCTTCCTGACTCTCTGGACCAGAACTCTAGTGATAAGGCTGAAAACAAGCTTCAGGCTCTGATGCCTTCTGCAGCCTTTCCAACATTTTTAACACTAAATTCCCTATATATATATCACTTTGTGCTGCAAATATCTAAAGCAGTATATATATTACTGAATGATATACTCTAAATCTCACGGCTCAAATAATAAACAATAAGACATCCATGTTTCAACTCCCAAACTACATTTTTATTGGGAGAAGTGATACTGTCCAAATAAGCTGTTATTTTGCTCAAGATCTTACCAGATTTTGATACAATCTTAAAGGGAAGACAACTACAGAAACCTACTTTATTGAAGATTAGAATTTTCATATTATACTGGAACATATTGACTACTGTAGCATATTGACTAATAGCATGTACTGTTATGAATATACCTTTACAAAATTGAATGCTGTCCCATGTAAAATGGCATTAATTATATCCATGTGGTGAATTTGTTTAAATTCTACATGTGATCATCAAACCTTGGGAAATCAGGAAAGAGTACAAATTCTGACCTATAATTTTATAATACAAACACTATCACAAGAAAGCAACATCAATCACCTTGTGCTGATCATTAATGTGGACTGTAAAAATAATTTATTTTGGGATATTATCAAATTTAGTCTCATTAAATCAGATAAAGCAGTTTAGTCAGTAGGAAATGGGTCCCTATGTCTAATGATCCATTTGGAAATAAACGAATTCACAAATCCTGGTCTCTGGCACAGCAAGGTTAGGGGACAGAAATTGAAGCAGGCTCTGGTTCTGAGAACAGGAAAAGGATGACCCTGTAAAGTGACTAAGGCCAGATCATATGCCAGGACTGCTATGAATCACATTCTGTGTGTGCACAAGATACTCTGAATTTGATGAAACTATCTATCATGTTCTCCCTCTCAACCAAATAATCTAATCTGTTTGGACACCAAGAAGCAGCCAAATCATAGCCCAAGAGGAATCACCACCTTAGCCTTAGCCATCCTAAATTAGGGCAAGTAGACTGGGGGGGATTACCACCATGAGAAGTAGGGGGAGAAATTGGGGAGTTGGTGCCAAACTAGCTTGTATTTAAAAATTTTTTAAATAATGAAAGAGCCTCTCACAACAGACTTATTGAATCAGAATCTGTCTTTTTACAAGATCCCAGGTGATTCCTCTGCAAATTAAATTTTGAGAAGCATGGATCTATGATTCATTGGCAATTACCAGTTGTACTCTCAGAAGAACAAGGTAAAGAGAATAATACTCTTGGCTTTGTAATGGAGAAATGTATTTCTAGTCACAAAAGAGAATACTCTGAAAAATACAAATATATGCCAAAGGTGTAGGAAGCAAACCAAAATTTTTTAATCAAATAAGCTTGGACTGAGGATCGTGCTCTGTGGAAAAGTCATGTCAAGATTATCAGTCCCACATCTTCAGTTAAATAGCTTTGAAATGTGTCCTATGAGGGAGAAACAGCATTATTATGCTATGAGCCAATTCGGATACAGTTTAATTACATAATACGCAAGGTCATGGAGCATGACTGGCAGAGTGATTCAGAACAGAATTAACTACTCCTTTTACTGTGGCCATCCCTGGCTGTCATCTAACACTGAGGCATATAAACTCTAAGGAAAGTTCTGGCACTGCAGATTTATCCCTGTAGCCAGGGGAATTGAATTCTTTCTCTCTGAAGCCATAGAAACCCATTCCATCTTTTTATTTTTAATCCTTTGCTGATTCTAGAGGCTTCCTACCAACTAATTTGATGCCAAACAGTTGTTCTCCTTGCAGCTGCCAAACAGACCGGCATTTGCAGCCTCGGGTTGTGTCCCATGTTGGCTCTCTCCCAAATGTCATTCCCTACAAGGCTTTTCTTTCAACTGATGCATTAGGGTCTTTGAATGACAACATGAAATTAAATGGAAAATGACATTCATGAGAAAAGATGCTCCTTTCCAATAACTGAGACTCTCCACCCATCTGTCATTGCTTCCTTTTCTGTCTGCCTCATGGTTTTCCACAAATCCCAAGCAGCTTGATACAAATGTGATCATTAGAGGATTTTCATACATTAATGCAAATTATGCACTGGCAACACTTAGGACATTCTGCTCAGACTAGGTTGATGCCCTCCCAAAGAAGAGTGTGTATGTCAAGAGAGTGCAAAACCAAACCACTTTCCTTTGAATCATCTCACCACTAAAATTATCATAAAACATTTTCAATAAAATTATCAAAAAGCATGGTCCTTTAATTAATTCTGATGACTTGCCAAATATAAAATTAATTCAAAACTTTATTACTTACAACAAAAATGTATCATTCCCTAAAAAGAGAGAGAAAGAGAAAGACAAGGATAGATGATAGATAGATTTGGATAAACAGACTCAATAAATGTTGAGCTCCTAACAGAGGGCCAAGAAATGTCAATAGTACTAGTTATAATACAAGTTCCAGAAAGAGGAGAAATTCTGTTTTCAAGGAAATTAAAATTTGTTTCAAGAACAAATATTTGAGTCCCATAAAAAATAAGTTTATATACAAGGGGAAAATATGTAGCAGCAATTGAGAGGTAAGGATCAGCATAGGCATAAATTGATAAGACATAGTTAAAAGATTAAGGAAGAATATTTGCTTAGCAGTGAGGAGAAGAGAGCTGAATATTTGAAGCACACCACACAAAAGAAACCAAGGTGGTGAAACAGAAAATAACACCAGTAGTTCTACTCATTCTTTAATTCAGTCGGTAACCAATCATTGATCCCCTTCTCCTGGAAAAAAGACCAAGACAGATCCAGGTCACTCCATCCCTACTCTGTAACCACTTATGTTATTTCTGCTGGGAGAAATAAACTCATGCACTGATGAATGGAGGGAACATGCAATTCCACTGGCTACACTTTTGGGCTATTTTAAGTAGGAAGCCATAGATAAAATGTTGGCAAGTTGGTTTAAAGCTAGATCCAACAAACACATTAAAAGTTAGGATGATTATTCATTCTGTCATTGAATTTTTCCTTTTACTGAGTTTTATATACCCTAAATTTACATTAAATTTCTAGTTTCAACAATGGACCCAAAAATATGTAATTAAAAATATGGTCTGTGGAACTAAATATTTTCAAAATTATTTTAATTTATAGGGACAAAAGCAAACACTATTTTTTTGAGAAAGAGAGAGAGTGTGCGTGAGCAGGGGCTGGGAGAGGGTACAAGGAGAGGGCGAGAGAGAATCCTAAGCAGGCTCCATATCCAGCCCAGAGCCCAATGCGGGGCTTGATCTCATGACCCTGAGATCATGACCCAAACCAAAATCAAGAGTGGGAGGCCCAACTGATTGAGCCATATTTTTATGGCTCATATATGCCATATTTTTATGCCATATTTTATGGCTCATTATAAGCACTCCAACAAACATTATTTATAAAAGAGGATGATAAGGCAAAAGTGGTGTGGTAGGCTGAATAATGACCCATCCCCAAAGATGTCTATGCCATAATCCCTAGAAACTGTGAATGTTACCTTGCATAATAAAGGGACTTTGCAGATATGATTAAATTAAGGCTCTAACAGAGGGAGATTATCCTAGATATAATCTGATTGGCTCAGTGTAATCATAAAGGGCCTTAAAAGATGGAATAAGAAGGGTCAGAATCTAAGAATGTAGTGAGACGATGGAATCAGAGGTCAGAAAGAGGGAGAGAGAGATCCTAAAAGATACTGTGCAGTTGGCTTTGAAGATGGAAGGGAACAGGAGACATGGAATGCAGGCAACTTGCAGAAGTTGAAAAGGCAAAGAAACAGCTTCTCTCCTAGAGCCTCCAGAAGGAATGCAGCCCTGCTGACACCTTGATTTTAGGACTTCTGACCTCCAAAATGGTAAGATAGTAAATATGTGTTGTTTCAGACACTAAATTTTTGTGATGTGTTACATCAACGACAAAAAAAGCTAATGCAAGTATATAAAAAGTTGTTTAACATCATTCATTGACATTAAAGTAAAAATTAAATCACAATGATAACACAGTACACACATACTGAACTCACTGAAAATGGCATAACGTGATGACCACTAAAACTGGAAACTATGAAGTATCGGGGAGGGTAAGGAGTAACAGGAACGTTCATACCACTCCTGCAATCACCGTGGTACATTGTTACCCGAATGGCTCCCCTTTACGCTCAGCAGGGTCATGTGGCTTCCTTGGCCAATGGGACATCAGCAAATGTAAAATAAACAGAGGCTTCATAAATGCTGGGATATTGGGGCCCCCTTAAAATGAGGCTGTCTATCTTATGAGGAAGACCAGTTTAGTATTTTGAAGGAAAGAAGACAACATGGAGACAGAGGGACAGAATTGAGCTCAGTTAGTCTAGCTAAGCCCCTCCCTATCAACCTTCCAGGTGTATGTGCAAAACTGACAGAATGACACACAGCTTGCTCAGATAATTGTGAGAAATAATACATTGTTGTTCTAAAGCCACAAAGCCCAAAAGACTAGTTTGTGCTTCAGATCCCAGAAAGCTAAGGCAAGAGAAACATCAATAACATCTGGAAGCTGGAGCATAGAGAAGCATTAGAAATAGAGGATAAGTTAGAGACACTAGATTTCCTACATAACTCCATGAATCTGGCTGACTCCCTACCTCCTTTGCACTCTGAAGAGGCACTAGGGCTCTAGCATACACAGGGATTAGATGAAAGTCTCCATGGAAGAGTAAGATTCCATGCATTGGGGGCGCCTGGGTGGCTCAGTCGTTAAGCGTCTGCCTTCGGCTCAGGTCATGATCCCGGGGTCCTGGGATCGAGCCCCGCGTCGGGCTCCCTGCTCAGCGGGAAGCCTGCTTCTCCCTCTCCCACTCCCCCTGCTTGTGTTCCCTCTCTCGCTGTATCTCTCTCTGTCAAATATATAAAATCTTTAAAAAAAAAAAAAAGATTCCATGCATTGACCAAATTTAGGTCATCAGTCTTAGAATTTCCAGCCTCAGTGGGAGATATGCCAAGCCAAGGTGCAGACAGGTGGAGGTTCTTTATGAAATAGTTCTATTTCAGGCACCTGGGTGGCTCAGTTGGTTAAGCGACTGCCTTCGGCTCAGGTCATGATCCTGGAGTCCCGGGATCAAGTCCCGCATCGGGCTCCCTGCTTGGCAGGGAGTCTGCTTCTCCCTCTGACCCTCCTCCCTCTCATGCTCTCTGTCTCTCATTCTCTCTGTCTCAAATAAATAAATAAAATCTTTAAAAAAAAAAAATAGTTCTATTTCTATAGAAACTATATAATGAGCGCCACTAGAGGGTTGTCTAACCTACCCCTAACTCTCGAGCTTCTGAAAGTTTTTCAGTGACTTTATCATGAATATGAGTAGACAAGCAAGACCAGCAGGCATTGAGGTAAAGCTTCTATGATGACAGACACAAAACCAAAACAAGGGAAAAGAGAAATCGGTGCTTTGCGCAAATTTTTTAAATGGATCATTGATATCCTTAGTACCTTGAAAAGATATTTTATTGATGAAACAAGAACAGGAGACTATAAGAAAAGAACATTCAGAGCATTGCAAAGAGCCCTTGGAAATTGCAATATGATTATAGTGATGAAAAACTGAAAAGAAAGTTTGAAAGACAAACTTAAGGGACTCTCCATGAAGACAAGAAAACAAAAGCAGTAACAACACCATCAAAGGAAAGGGAAACTGCAGAGAAAAGATAAGAAAACTAAACAAAATCTATCCAAGAAATCCAAATCCAAATACTAGGATTTCCAGAAGGTTAAAATGAAAAAATTAAGCGAAAGAATTTTTTTTTGAATTCAACAAATTTCCCTAGAACTGACATGAATTTCCAAAATCTGGCACAATAAACCAAAAAGGTAGGTTTTCAAATGTTTCCATAGGGCCAGGATTTCAATCTTCAAATAGATTAAAAATCAAAATGTCATCAGACTTCTCAAAAGAAGCACCAAAAAAAAAAAAAAAAAAGATGAAAAAACTGGCTTGAGGGTTCTAAGAGAAGATTATTTTCAATATGGGATTTCATACTGAATGTGATACTGTTTTTAATATATGTAGTTGAAAATGCTGATTTTAGCTTTTGCTGGAGTATCACTTGAGAGTATCAGAGATATCTATTACCTACTCTGTGTCACCAGTGAACAAGCTATATAAAACCTGCGCCATGTCTGAGAAAAAAACAAAAAGCATGTTCATGTATGTCCCTTGAGATGTGCACCAATATCCTAACTAACATATTTAATGGTACTTGCAACTCATGCTTCCATGATATAATAAAGTTGTGGATCAAAAAGAGCATGATCTATGGGGAACCTGGGTGGCTCAGTCAGTTGACTGTCTGATTCTTGATTTCAGCTCAGGTCACGATCAGAGGGTGGTGAGATCAAGCCCCATATTAGGCTCCATGCTGGGCATGGAGCCTGCTTAAGAATCTCTCCCTTCCTCTCCCTCAGCCCCTCTTCCCTCTCGTTGCCCCTCCCCCACTGCTCTTGAGCACGCATGTGCACACACTCTCTCTTAAAGAAAAAAAAACTGCAATGATCTATACCAGAAGATCTAGAGAGTCTATATTCTATATTGTATAATAAAATTCTTATTCTATATTTTAAAATGAAATATTCATTGAGGCTGTTAAACAGGTCTGAATTCATACCAATCAGAGGAAATGTTCAAATGGATGTCCTTCCTTTATACCTGAGACATGGCATGAATTTATTGAACAATATTTAGCAATCTACATATACCAACTCAAACCTCAGTACTTTTCTCTTCAGTAAGGAATTACAAAAGGGTGGAAAATATTTATCACACAATACGATATTACAGCTTTTCCTTTATAAGTTAGTTAATTAGTTAATTTATAAGTTAAACTATATATCACCTTTCGGTTTTTCAGTGAAAGACATATGTGAGATGCATAGACTGTAAGATTTAAATAAGCTACTGCATTTAAACATTCTTGAGACAACACCCTATTTTTCTCTGTATTACTTAGAGGACCTAATGTAGTTTTGAGTGAGAAGAAAGTTTTCAACAAATACATAATGAATATGAACAAAATAAAGAAAATTTTCAATATAATATTTTGAAAGTATGATAATAGATACTGGGCAAGAAGTTTAAAAAGGATGAATTTTATTTAGCTTTCTGTTTAGTAGACTTAAGTTGGAAAATATTTCCACTCTGGTGGAATTCTATTACAATCAAGATTTAGTATCATAGAAATACCTACATGATGCTTATAATTCATAAGGTCATAAAGATTTGGAGAAAAGCTTAGACAAGGAAAAAAATTTACCAATCTACCAAAATTTGCCAAGTCTCCTGTGAACTAAACAACTAAATGACAACATATACAGCAATCTCTCTTTCTTTCTCTCTCTGGCTCTCTTTCTCATCTCAGGATCTAGAAATGTTGTCTCAAAAAAAAAAAAAAGGCAATTAAAGTGTGTCACTATAGTCCTTTGTAATCTAACATCAAAATTTTATGTTCCCCATTCACTCGGTACCAAGTTTAAATGTAACTGCTAGCAAGGGAACATTACCACATGTCTGCATGAAAAAATGGCTATGTCTCCTTTATAATGCATTCCAAAGCTCTCCCACCCAAGTGTTATTTCCTTATTATTAATTCTGAGTCTCTGGTTGCCAATGATGCAGTGGGAATGAGAACTAATAAGCTAGTATGTCCTCTTGCCCTGAATGTCTTCTTATATAATAAGATGCAGATACATTCCTTCTTTCTCCTCTTTCCTTCCATTCCACTCTGGAGGACAGTGCATTGAGAGAAAATACGTACTGCTTATATTATACCCCATCTAGTTTCCAGAAAAGACTCCCTAACTAGCTCCCAAAGGTTTCTGAGGCAGTTCAGAAAATATGAAAAGAAGCGAGAGGGAAAGATTCGCTACAATTCAGATCCCACCATATGGCAGGTGCCAAGCTAGATGCTTTCTAATGTGTTTACTTTAGTTCATATTCTCTAATAAAGAGGATTATTATTTTATTGCCATTTTGTAGATGAGTCAATTGTGACTTGGACTTTAAATAATTTCTCCAAATTACGTAGCTAGCAATTGGCAAAGCTGGGATTCACAAACCGGATCATTGGCCCCCAAGTGCTAGTCTTGGCCACGTGACCCTCTAGGTCTCATTTCTATGTTGTCTGCCTTTTCTTTGTGTCTACCAGTTAAATCCATGAAGGACCGAAATGCCTTTTTACAGAGTTTGCCAGTGAGAATTACTGTTACCGAATGTGCATTTGAAACAGCATGGTTTGAACAAGGATTTCCAAACTCCATGTTTCAGAACCTCAACACATCTATAATAATCCAAAAGAAAACTTTATAAAAACCTTAGGAAACTCAAAACAGAGTTATTTTTATTTTCTGATTTCATTTCCCTGTAGGGCTTTTAGAAAAATAATGAGGTAAATAATTATGAAGTCATCATGATAGGGCACTTGTATTACAAATACAGTATTCTCAGAACCATGTGAAAGAATTATATTATTCATCCCTGGTCCTCTTCTACTCTTGAGAAAGAAGAGACAAGCGGCTCTGGTTAAATTTCATTTTCCCTCTCTTTCCTTTCTGCTTTGCTCTATGTCCTCCTGGGCTAAAATCTACAGGGTACCATTCCCAGGCTTTCTTATGCTCTGGCTGCCAACGAGATGCAGCCAGGGAGAGACACAGGAACATCAACCGTGGGAGGAGCAACAAGTCAAGATATTTTGCTCCCTGCCCTCTCCCTGCCAGATTACGGTGGGTGCTCATGGGGGCTGCACACTCTTACCTGCAGCCACTGCTCCCATCGTGTGGCTGTTCTCCCTTGATGATTCAACAGCTCATCATTAAACTCTCTGCAATCGACTCTCTTGGTTGTGACAACTGTCTCCTGCAGGAACCCCTGTGAGAGTAACGACGACTAGAGGTAGTCCCGAAGCGCACCTTCAAAATAGGATAACAGGACAGGATTGCTCATGAATCGCGTCAACACAGACACCTGCTCCTTGAAATGGGCCTTGCAATTCTGGGGCCTGCCGTGGCCTCACCTCTCCTCAAACCTCCAGATGGAGGTAGCATGGGATGCAGGTCAGGTGCGGCGAGACACTGGCACATGGTTACCAAAGCAGCAATAGTGTTAACCAAGACTGTTGGGAGGACTAACTATTCTTGGCTGCCTGGGATGGACTTGGTGGGGAAAGATGGATGCAAAGTGCCGACTTCATTCAAAGTACTGGAGACCACAAGCATTACTGCCTGAGAGTCAACCGTGTCTACCCTACGGAGTTGTGTGTGACACCTGCAGGTCTCCGATGCTGAGGCTGGGAAGAAATGGGATTCTGACACTCGGGATCATGGCATTAGGGGAAGCATCCTTGAGGTTGAGAACTCAGAATCTCCCCCGCCCTCTGTCACCATCAGAAGCTGATGAGTGATGGAGTATCATATTAAATTTGGGCTAAATTTATTTATATGCATGCACTCTCTTGGGATTTGGGGTTTCATAAATTGACTTGAACACCTGGAATGGTATTAACAGTCTGCATGACTGATTAATTCTTTCATCAATGGGCATCTATACTCAACGAGGTTAACATGAGAAATTCCCAAGGAAAACTGTGAATGAACAAGGCCAGTGGCTTATGAACAGGATCTAACAGATGCAAAGTGCTCAGCTGCCCCTAAGTATGCCCCCGGGAGGGACAGGATAGGACTGTGGCATGCATCTTGGTACTCAGACCTCAATGGAAAACTACCGCAAAGCAACAAAGAAAAGACTACTTAAGACTTAAATTTCATATGAATTAAGTTGTAGGTGCTGTCAGAACATAAGGAGAACGTGAAATTGTTAGTGAAAGAAGGGAACAAGCTTCATGTAATTAGCATGACAGAAGCAGGGTAAATAGCTGCTGTGTTCTGTGTCAGTGAATGATTTCTTTCCCCCATAGTCTCCAGCTACCATATATAATGAATACCGGTAGTGATTAAATTTCACAATTTAGCTTCCAGGTTAAAATATGACTATATTAATTTCCCTTGAAATAATACAGTAGTTAATGGGGATTTTGTGTTTCCCCCACACTGGAGATGTAAGCGTGAGGTTTTGTTTCTGTTTTTTAATTAAGTAAGGCACAACAAGCAAGGGCAATAATGGATTTTGAGTGGAAAAATAAGAAAACCGAGCTGGGAACTCTGCCTTCCCAGATACATATTTAAATTTACATAGATATGTATCTATCTACCTATGTAGAAGCCAAAGGGAACCCAAGGTCTATACTATATATAGTATACTGTATACATACTATACATAGATGGTTCTCAACATATATATAGTATGTATACGTACCGTATATGGTACTTCACGTTTGTGTGCGTGTGTGTGTGTGTGTGTGTGGAATATATATATATATATATATATATATATATATATATATGGAATAGACCTTCCCATCTGGCTTCCAGTCCGGTTCTGATCAATTGAAGGGAAGAAGTGACCTCCTGCCAGGTTGCAGTTTGGCTGTGGCTCTCTGCCTGGAGTTTACCCCTGACAAGGAGCCCCCTTGCCACTGCTAAAGCTCTAATGGAGGCCCAGACCAGCTGCTTCTTCACGGCCCTCAGGCCTTGGCACGGTAGACAGCTTTCAGTTGTGACTCGCCGTTACCATCACTTGCTTTTCGCTTCTCCCTACACCTGGTCTCTCCATTAAAATCCCTTCAATTCACTCAGAGTGTGCCGTTTGCTTCCTGCCAGGAGTCTGACTCGTGCACAATTGTTCGGTGAATTTCAGATCAGCCATATACAGTGATTCAAGACTTTGGGAACAATGTACCCTCACTGGGGTATTATTACATCATGTTTCTTTTATGAGCCGAAAAAAAAAAATTTGGTCTTTGTATAAAGGAAGGTTTTATTTCTTCTAAGTAAGAGATTAATGTTTGATGATACTGTGAATTATATAATTCCTTTTTTGCACTATTAGTAAAAATACTTACTACTCATCTCCATTGTGCTTAGTACGAAGGATACAACAGTGAATGAAATCCCTACTCTTATAGAGTTTCAGAACGTTAAAAAAAAAGCAACAATCAAATTAATAAAATAAGTACAGATGATACCTGGTGCCAGGAAAGGATCCTGGAAGTCAGGAGGTGCCGGGGAGGAGGTGACCCTAGACCTAAGCTTAGCCCATGACAAGCGTGGGAGGGATGCTGGTGGCCTTCCCCACCTTCCTTGCCTGCCTTAGTTCAGGTGCTAATATTTTCATGCACTCCAGGGAAAAGGCTCACCCCCAGCCCCAGGGGGTAAATGTGGATGACTGTAAGCCAATCATAGTAACTCTACCCCCTTGACATTGAGTTGTTCAGGCCTGGACCTGAAACACAATCCCAACCAATGAGACATAACAGTGACACCTGCAGGGAACCTTCCTGGAAGTGTTTTTTTCTCTCCTAACCAAGAAATGAGGAGCCGTAAATGCTCCTTTGTCTTTGTGGGAATGTCACCATAAACACCTGTGATGCTTGAAACTACAGTGGACAACGTCCAGTCTTGAGGTAACAGGATTGTGTCCAGCCGTGTGCTGAGGAGAGCAGAGCAGAAAGATGAACAGATTTGGGTCCTGGATGACCTTGCTGAGCTGATAAAACTCGGAGTCCCTTGTCCTTTCATTACTTAAGCCGCTCTTCGTTTAAAAGCAAGAACTCAACAAAGCCATTCCATTTAAGCTGAGACCTAAAAGATGAGAAGAAGCCAGCAGTTGAAAAAGTAGGGGACAATACACGACGGGGAGGAAAAAACAAGGATAAAGTCGTGAGAGTAGGGAAGGACAGGGCCCCAAGCTGCTAAACGGCACCAACTGAAATGTGTGTTTGCACTGTGTCTTCCAAAAGCATCCCTGACTTTTTCTTCACATTTCAGGTTCTAAGATCTCCTCTCTAATCTCTGTACACATATATTTTTGTAAGCTGTCTTAAACTGTATTTGGAGAATCTGAAAAAGCACTGAAAGAAATCCCCCAAACTCCACAACTGTCCCAAGTTAAAATAGTTTGTGTTGTTCTTTCCACTATATTTTACAGAACTGGAATCCCAATTTTTGTTAGGAAAACATAATTACTAAAGTCATTATTCATCTTGGACATCAATCCCAGTATTTGAGTTCAATCTAATTCACTGGAACATAGTCTAATAGATACAGCCATAGTTTATTCTGATAATTTAATTTACGCCATTATAAAAGATAAATGAATTCAAAGTCATCAGCTATGCTTCCTGTTCTGACCATCTTGAGTGTGTGATTATGTAATTTTCCCTATTATTTATTTTTACAGTGCCTATGGGGTTGGCTGAATCTGCAGAGAAAGCCTTCCAGGCAGTCATTAAATGTGCTTTAATATAATCCCTTTATTAACTGCCAACATAATCTAAGAACTACTAAGCTTCAAAGCTGATGACTTACTAATCGCAGTTTGTGACATTAAACATGTAGGGTATTTAACAGTAAATCAAGCAACAAGCAGAAAGTTCTCTGAACTCTAAACTTTCAAGAATAAAATACTTCTCTGACTTGGTCCAGGACAACTATATCCAAAAATATCAGAAAAAAAAAGTACCATAGGTACTTTTTTGCAATAGGAAGTGCAATAGGGAGTTTTGCCATAAGGGATTCCAAAGCAAGAGCCATGGTCTTAAGACTATAACGTCATTTATTCTGTGGTTCTCTCTGCTTCTCCCTCCTTTACTTGTCTCTTTATTTTGTACTTGAATAACATCAGGAATGGCGTTTTGCCATTAGTCTGCAGTGACTCAGGCCTTCTAAAGTTTATTATAAATCCAATACAACTCTGCAGTTGCATTGTGAGTATCTGATTTATGGGTTTCAGCTAAAGAAATACACAAAATAAGTATTTCCACCCTGTACATACAGTAAAAACTTGGTAAGGCACTGTTTAAATCAGACTTAATAGAAAAGGGACTATAAACATATTAGAACAGTTTTAAACAAACTATTCCAAAATGTACAAAAGCCCTGTAAGTGCTAAGTTATAGCACTGCTCACCATATTATGCAGTTAAGAGCCTCTGAGTCTTGCCATTAAAAATCCTATTTTCAATGCTGTTTAGCACCCATATAAAAATTCCATCTGAACCAAGATTAAGGATGTAAGTCCTCAGTGAAGGAACAAGGTATTTTGGTTTCTTTAGAGCTTTTGGATTTTTTTTTTTGTTCAGTTAATATAAACCAACAATCTACAGACTATATTCACTTTGATTTTGTCCCTTTATTTGTAAAAATATGGACATATTTTGCTAATGCAAATTGACAAGATTTTAAATAATAATAAAAAATGCTGTATTCCTTAGTCTAAATCACTAGTTATGAATTGGTTTGTCATTGATTAAAAATAGATCCAATTTTTCAAATATTGCCCCAGCAGTTCAGGATATTTATCGCATACCCACTTCAGGAAATAGATAATGGGCAATGCATGCAATAGATTTGTTTTCCTTTTTCCTTAGTCAAATAATAAAAATCTCTGATCATTCATGTTCAATTGCTACCAAATGGCAAAGCTCCTAAAAGGCCTGCTGAGTAAGACCACACCCACGCTTAGATTTTTAATTTATCTATGTAATCCATAACGTTATTCTTTTACTTATAAAGTGGGAAAAATGGTAAATGGAAGGACTTTGGCTAAGATCCATGTTTGAGAGTTTACACTGGCTGGTCTCTTATTCTTTGTGGTTCAGTGTGAATAACCACTTCAGATATCATAGGATTCCAATAATTGATGTCCTGTAACAACTGGTATCCTTTGGATTGTTGATAATGGCATTTCTTCTCTCTCACTGATTTTAAACAGTTATTCTCTTAGCATTATTATCATTGTCATGTATTTAAATCCTGTATAATATCTAAATATTTGAAACTTGTAGAGGAGCAGGAAGGAAGTGACTAGAAGCCATACCCAGGGAGAAGAGGTTGGACTCATGCTTTCAGATAACTCAAGAATCTTCTAGAATCTCTCTTCTGGCCAGAGCATGGAAGAAGAGCAGTGCAAGCAATGCCATCAGTGTGGGAAGAACCCCAGTGGACACTCAGGACAGCACCAGATGTTACTCAGTCCAAGGAAAAGTGTTCTGGGCATTCAGAAAAACCCAGAGGGTCCTGCCAATCCTCAGAGTATGCATGGGAAGGGCTCACTATCATCCCATATCTAACCAGGATCTCACTTCCTATACTAAGTTTGGCCCAAGATCAGGAGTTGTAAACTTTCCCTCCCAGGTGAGCAAGACTGTGTTTGCTGCTACCAAACCAAACATCAGGGCTCTGACACAGACCATGGGTCTCAACTAGGAACTGGACTTGCCCTGCCCTCACCCACACCCATCCATGCATGATTTTAATTTCTTCCATACAATGACCAGGATCTCTGCAAGAGACTGAAAGAAGACCTGCTGATAATGTGTGAGAAGTCCAGTTTCCATTCTCAAGAAATGTCAACCTTTAAGAGGCAGGTTACATTTGATTCTCACAGAATTGCCTAAGCAGCTGGTTCTCTTGCCAAAGTCTAGACACGGGCCGCAAACTTCTTGAGCAACCAGAATAGCAGATAGAGTGGACACTAAATGGCCCAAGGAGGCAGGATTATTCCTGACGAGTCATCCAGCCCACCTCTAAACAGGGACTCTGTGAGGCTCAGGGACACCATGGGAGCAAGACAGATTCTGTCCCTGCCCTCAAAGACAGAAAACAAAACAGAAACTTTAATACAGTATGATAACCTCTACTCTAGGGCATTAAAATGACTGTGATGGGGGCCAAAACGGACCTCTAACATGATCTCATGGAGGCAGACAGATGGAAGGGAAAGGAATGCTTGGAGGGTTAGTTAGGGAAGCCACTCTGGAGGAAGAGAGATCTGGGTGAAGATTGGAAGGATCCTCATTCACTGGACAGCCTCCCAACCAAAATAATAAGAAATAGATTTTCACTTCCAGCCTAATCCCATAGCTTGGTTTATTTCCCTGGTTACTATGAAAAGTCAACTGTCATTAATTAGTGCCCTAAATTCTTCTCAACTTGTTTGCTGGGTAAAAACACTGTCTCCATGATTAATTGCGATCTCTCTGAGGACAGTCACTGTCTTGGATATCTTTTGCACTCCCCAGTGTTTACCAATGCTGGAAACAGAGAACTGAATTAATAAACTCTTGTTATAGGAAATGATTGATTCACATATTTTAAAAATAATGTTCACTAATACTTTGTAAATGTCGACTACTGTACTCTGTCATCTTGAGACAAGGAAATCTCTTGAAGTGGGTGTAACTTGAATACTGCTTTTTAAAGCCCATTTATCATTGTTATCTGTTCTTTAAGAGCATTTGAATTATTGATATAATCTTTTGTTTAATTTTTTTTTATTCTTATGTTAATCCCCATACATCATTAGTTTTAGATGTAGTGTTCCATGATTCATTGTTTGTGCATAACACCCAGTGCTCCATGCAGAATGTGCCCTCCTCAGTACCCACCACCAGGCTAACCCATCCTCCCACCCCCCTCCCCTCTAGAACCCTCAGTTTGTTTTTCAGAGTCCATAGTCTCTCATGGTTCGTCTACCCCTCTGATTTCCCCGGCTTCATTCTTCCCCTCCTGCTACCTTCTTCTTCTTCTTCTTCTTTTTTTTTTTCTTAACATATATTGCATTATTTGTTTCAGAGGTACAGATCTGAGATTCAACAGTCTTGCACAATTCACAGCGCTTACCAGAGCACATACCCTCCCCAGTGTCTATCACCCAGTCACCCCACCCCCCACTCCAGCAACCCTCAGTTTGTTTCCTGCGATTAAGAATTCCTCATATCAGTGAGGTCATAT
>NC_138384.1:9726047-9756792 GCF_054177405.1 Leptonychotes weddellii | reverse complement strand
ATATGACCTCACTGATATGAGGAATTCTTAATCGCAGGAAACAAACTGAGGGTTGCTGGAGTGGGGGGTGGGGTGACTGGGTGATAGACACTGGGGAGGGTATGTGCTCTGGTAAGCGCTGTGAATTGTGCAAGACTGTTGAATCTCAGATCTGTACCTCTGAAACAAATAATGCAATATATGTTAAGAAAAAAAAAAAAGAAGATAGCAGGAGGGGAAGAATGAAGGGGGGAGAAATCGGAGAGGGAGATGAACCATGAGAGACGATGGCCTCTGAAAAACAAACTGAGGGTTCTAGAGGGGAGGGGGGTGGGGGTATGGGTTAGCCTGGTGATGGGTATTAAAGAGGGCACATACTGCATGGAGCACTGGGTGTTATGCACAAACAATGAATCATGGAACACTACATCTAAAACTAATGATGTAATGTATGGTGATTAACATAACAATAAAAAATTTTTTAAAAAAATTATCTCTGCCTTAGTATCTGATCTGTAAACCGAGAACAATAACCCTTAGTACAGCTGGGCTGGGACTCTGCAAAGCACCTTTGCCCTCAGCCGGCTTTTCTCTGTTGGCTTTGCCAGTAGCAGGGAGGTCGCAGGGCTGGAGGGGGAAGGATGGGCCAAATCCCTTCTGGTTGCCTCCTGTCATTTCCTCTGGTGTGCCTGTCTCCTTCTTGTTCCTGTCAGCTTGACCCTGGCCTTGCTGCTTCACCCTGACAGCAACAGCTCATTCCTAGAGCAGCGACTGAATACAGTCTGAAAACAGTGTTCTCCGGATGCCTGCCGGACCAGCTTCATCACAGCGTTCCCCTCAGGCACACCTGCACCAAGAAGAGCTGGCCTCAAAGCCCAGAATCCCAGCCTCCCGGGGCTCCTCCTAGGCTGTGAGAGACATCAACACCAGATGAGGATGACCCCTCCTCAGAGGACTGCGTGTCAGCCCCACAAGGCTGTCATCCAAGCTTTCGTTTTAATAATTCAAACTCAGTGTGAGTGGGGACAGTTGCTTTCTAAAATTGCTACCTTTAATGGCTCAGTCCTCTCTGTCGGCTTTTTCAGCTGCCTAGGAAACAGTTTGCTATACCTAGTTAATAATCCTTTATATCAATTTCTTTCCTCTATTAAAATAACTGATGTGACTTCGGTCTCCTTACTGGACCCTGAGTGACGTAACAATAATCTCTGTATCGCATTCCTGTTGTCAAGATCACCTTCTCTTACTCTTTGTCATTATTCAGTATCTTTACAGCAGGGATATGGCAGGTACTGTCCTAGGTGGTGGATGCAGACGGGTGATCAACACACACAAAATTATGCTGTAGGATAAAATCATTTAACAGGGCCGGGCACCAGATAGAGCCCAGGAATGGAGAGAACCTTCTGGTTCTGACCCTATTTGGAATACTTACGGCCAAGCCTACCGAAAATAAGGCATGTTACACATGGTGGCATGGCCAGGGAATTTAAAAACCCAGCCTCCGAGGCTTTGAAGACAGAGAGACCCAAGTGGAGGAGCTTTCTAACAAGTGCATGCGGCCAAGAAGTGCAGCTGTGAATTAGCCCTCCATTCCAGGCCAGTGAAGTTCTTGCCTTTTGCTCCTGGCTTTTCATTTAGCTCACTGAAGTGACACAGAGACAGAGACGGATTGGAAGGAGTTCCAAGAAGTTCACAAAAAAATGACTCAGAGCCGTGAAGGGCAGAGTAATGAGGCAAGATCACAATGACTCAATGTAGTTTTATCTAGTATTCAACTAAGTGCAATTGTGACATCTAAAAATAAGCGAGGCAGAAAAAGAAAAAATAATTATAGGGAAGATAATATATAATAATTAACTACTGAAAAAGAGTATGCTTTAAATAATGGGATACAAGGAAAGCAGGAATAACTTGAGCTGATTATACAGACTCAATTTCTCACATCAAGGTGAGAGCAGTGTTATCATTTGAAATTCACAGCCCTTAAAAAAAAATAACAGACAAAACATGTAATTATTATCTGCCAACAGTGTAGCCCCAAATGATGCAGTAGTGTTTGTTCATTTCTAATTTATAAAGTTCTACATGTTCCTCAAGTTATCCACCTCATTCATTTCTCTTTAATTAAAGTATGCAGAAAATTTGTGTAAATCTTGGAAATGCCTGTGATGGTCTCTTGCTAACAGGCGCTGGTAAGTGACACCAAAAATAATGCAGGTTACAAAAAATTAAAATTAAAGATCTCCAGAGGTATTGCTTTCCTTGTTTCTTTATCATTCAACAAACAAACCTCAAGGGGAAACAATGGATTTTATGTATGAAGTATAGTTTCTGATTTTAAAAACTAAACTTTACTGTAGGGTGAAGTTGCACATAGATAGCAAAAAGCCAATAGGTTATTTTGTGGTAACTAGGCTATAAAGGATCAACATTGGAAGTGACCAGAGAAGGTATTTTACCCAGATATTCTCAATCTTACAAATAAATCTGCTCCAAAATATTTCCCTACGTTCCTCCTGCGTCAACCCTTCTGTCCTATTTAAGGGTCTGTATATAAGTTGATAATCCTTGTTGGTCCTCTCCACAGACATTGATTGTCTTTATGTGAAATAACCTTTTAGAAATATGTCTTTAGGGCTCCCTGTCATGTTCAGCATACAAGGACCTCTTTGTTAACAAGAGAAAGGAGTCTACAACTGGTCTGAGTTAAATATCAGGTCACTGTATTTGATTAACAACACAATTTCTGAGAGGTCTTGGAGCATGTTTGTTTTTTTTTGGTCTTTGTACCTCTGTCATATTTTGTCCACTCTTCGAAAGGTCCTGGATCTAAGGTTGTATATCTTCCTTGATTCCTGAAAGCTGAAAAGGAAACTTTTCCAAAAACACAGTAAAATACAAATGTGATGCCGCTTTTTAATGTTTTAAATTTCATACTTACATTTTTAAATAAAAACATCCCTGCACATCTTATCAGTTTGTTGAGGAAATACATCTTTAAAACAGAATTATTCTGTAGAGCAAAAATTAATCAAAGTTGACTCTAGATTTACAATCTCATCAGAACGACTCATCTAAAAGCTTCTCAGAAATTTCTGGGGTAACTTATTTTTGTCTGGTTGGAGGCCTTCCATGGATGGCCCTCTGGCCTCTGGCCCTGCTTCCGTTGAGTTGGGACCATAAAGCCTTCATCTCATAAAGAATAAAAGTCTATTTTCTATGTGGTGACTCTTTTTGGCTCTGAGGGTAACCTGACCGCTGTGGTTGAATCCACTGCGCTCTTCTTGCCCCAAGCCAATGCCACTTTTCTCTCTCAGAGTTCCCTACCAGCTCTGATGAAGCCCAGCATAGCACTGAGCACTATATGTGGACTCACATAATCATAAGGTTATAGAAGTATAAAGGAACTTGGTAAGCTATCTCTTCCACTTTATGGGAGGAAAATGAGGCTCAGAGTCCTTAAACTAATTATTAAAGCCCTACCGCATGTTATGAATGATGTGTGATAATAGTACAACAGTGTGGGGGCGCCTGGGTGGCTCAGTCAGTTAAGCGACTGCCTTCGGTTCAGGTCATGATCCTGGGCTCCTGGGATCGAGTCCTGTATCGGGCTCCTTGCTCAGTGGGGAGTCTGTTTGTCCCTCTGCCTCTGCCTGCCACTCCCCCTGCTTGTGCTCTCTCTCACTCTGTCTCTCTCAAATAAATATTAAAAAAAAAAAAAAGTACAACAGTGTGTATTGAGCACTTGATACATGTCAGTCACTAAATGAAGGGCTATCTGTGTATTATGAGATTTAATCCTCACATGAGCCATATGAGAAAGGCATTATTATTATCCTTATTTTACAGAAAAGAAAATTGAGGTGGAGGTTAATGGTGTAATTTATTTTAGGTCTCACACTTAGAATGTGGAAAGATTTGAACTCAGATGTCTGGACCTCTGAGAATATACTCTTAACCACTGTAATACACTTATCTGGAGCTGGTTCAACAAATAATTAAGAAATGTGGAAAGCACAAAGCAAAATGTCAAGGACTCAAATGTGAATAAATCTCTGTCCTTGCTCTCCTGAAGGTTATAGTCTAGTATGGGGTTGACAAACATTTTCTGTCAAAGCCTGGATAATAAATATTTTAGGTTTAGTGAATCACATATTCTTGGTCACAACTACTCAGTGTTGCCACTGTAGCATGAAATCAGCCAAAGACAATATGTAAGTGAATGGATGTTGCTGTGCGTTGATAAAACTTTATTTACAAAAACAAGCTGAGGGCCGATTTAGTTTGCCAATCTGTGACCAAATGGAATAATCACTTATGTAAATATATTACAATGTGACATATGTCTAAGAGTGTGATACATAAGAAATTGCAGTCACAGAAGGAGAAGTGATTTATCCTGCCTGAGGTATTTAGGGAAAGAAACATATGAGCAACATATTTAAGCATTAACAAATTAATTAGGCAAGAAGGTAAGAATACTCCAGGCAGAGATGATAGCAGAAGCAAAATATTAGAGGCAGGACATTTGACAAACAGTAGATAGGTTAACAAGAGAGGTACAGGTGTATGCTGAGTAATGGTGGAAAAGAAAAACAGATGTAAACGCAGTGGAGGGGGCAGTTCATGACAGGCATATAGTAGAGTGCTAAGGAATTTGGATTTTATATGATAGAAGATGAAGAGATATTGAAAACTCTTTAAAAAAGGAATAACATCATTAGACTTCCGTTTTTTTCATGCTCTCTGTCTCTCATTCTCTCTCTCTCAAATAAATAAAATCTTTAAAAAAAAAGGAATAACATCATTAGACTTACGTTTTTTAAAAAATGAATAATTTTGCAGGATTGTCTTCAAAGGAAAAAATGTGATAGAACATACTCAAAAGGCAACTTCTTTGTACTGGACAGATCCAAGTTTGAGAATTACAATTTAACTTCAAGAAATACACTAATGTGCTGTAGGAAGAAACAATAAAAAAAATAAATAAAAGCACAATGTTGGCTTCTATAACTTGAGATGCTATTATAGCTTTTCTTAAAAAAAAATGCCCTGAGGCTATACTTTCTGTTTAATTAATCTTTGCCTCTTGAATTCAATACACCGTTTCTATGTTGTTCATGAATAGGAAATTGGTTTAATAATTTTTCTCTGTTCCAGTCCAAGTAAAAATGTTTGCTAGAAGTTTATATGTACAAGAAGTTTGTCTTATGCCACAGTTTTAAAATAATATGTTACACCACAATATTAATTTTTGCACATCGTGCTTATGTTTTGTTCTAAGTCCATGTTAAATTCAATCCAGAATAGATCTCTGGTGAATGAAGAGCATGGACAAAATAGCAATGACATAGAAGTTAGGACATGTGAGAGCTCTCTAGACCCTGCCATCAATGAGCTGTCTCACCTTGAATTTACTAATTCTCAAACCAAAAAGCAGATTACATACTATAACAAAAAGGTCTCTTCCAAAAAGCAAAGACAGCTTCTGTGAGTATATGGTAATTGGCAAATTCAATCATATTTGTATGGCTCCAAATTATAAATTTTCCTGTTGTTTTTTTTTTTTCCCCACTAACGGGCAAATCCTTTCCAATCAGACACACACACACACACACACACACAATTTCCAAATGAAACTTTGGAAATTAAAATGAGAACGCTCTAATAGGTGGAAAAATTAATGTCTTTTGAGACAAACTTGTGAAATAGTCAATAGAACCTATGACAGAGTTATCTTAGCTGCCCCGTGACTCCCAATAACATGGAAGAATACAAGAGTATTTTCAAAAGAACTAACATAAACTCACAGTGGGTTTTTTCAAAACCTAATTAAAATAGCTGTTCCCTCTTATCATAAGCTATGGCTTAAGTTACCTTCAATTTAAGCTCAACACTGTCTTGGTGCCCAGGTCTTGGCATTGACAAAGACAGCACTGCAAAAAAGTTAACCATACAAGATTAATTAGATATAGCCATTTTTCACAACAGGATTCTTAACCTAAACCATAAACAGGCTACTAAATTTTTCTTTAAGAGAGAGTGAGAGATAGTGTTTGAGTGGGGGAGGGGCAGAGGGAGAGGGAGAGAAAGCATCCCAATAAGGTTCCACGCCCACCGTGGAGCCTAATGCAGGGCTGGATCCCATGACCCTGAGATCATGACCTGAGCTGAAATCAAAAGTCCGACACCCAACCTACTGAGCCGCCAGGTTACTAACTATTCTGAAAAAAATCCTTCTTCTCTCCCAGGGCAGGCATGGTAATTTGAGGAAAAATTCTTCTTTAGTCTGTTAAAATGGTAAATACATTGATTGATTTTTTTAATGTTGAATCAAAATTGCATTCCAGAGATAAACTTTACTTTTCATCATACATTATCCTTTTGATATATTCCTGGGCTCAAATTGCTAATATTTTTCATCAAGGATGTTTGCGGCTCTGTTTATAAGAGATAGTAGTTTGTAATTTTCTTTTCTTGTAATGTCTTTGATATCAGAGGATTTCTGGCCTCATGAATCAAGCTGGGGGGTCTTCCCTCCTCCTCTAATTCCCGAAGGAGAATTTATTTGATCGGGTGTTCTTTCCCGCTTCAAAGTTTGATAGAATTTTTTTTTTTTTAATGTTTGATAGAATTTAACCAGGGGAACTATCTCAGTTTGGAGTATGCCTGTGCGTACATGGTGTGCATCTGAAGGTTTTCTGGAACAAATTCAAATTATTTAACACATGTGTGTGTTCATATTTCCTACTTCATTTTCTATCAGTTGGGTAAGTTCTGGCTTTTATGTTAATATGTTATATTTTGGGTTTTCAGATTTATTGGCATTAAAATGTTTGTAATACTCACTTTATTATCTTTTTAATATCTGTAGCATCTATAGCTCTTCTTTTATCCATGACATTGACAGTTTATGTTCTTTCTTTTGTGTGAAACCCTTCTCAAGTGAATTTCCATGAGAAAGTTAAGGCCCCAAATAGCCACTGAATGTAATGAATGAATTTATCTAGACTCTAGAATGACAGCAATGAAGGGCCATCTTCGGGGTAGCTGAGAAAACAGTCCCTATATTTTTTCTGTTCTGTTTAATTCTCTCATGGAAATTTGCTTGATACAGTCTCCTCTAGGAGTTATAGTGTTTTCCTTTAACTTGTCACAGTCTGCTCTTCATATAAAATGCAAAGACACTGAAACAGCAGAATTCCATTTATCCCCTGTCATTTGTAGATCGTCACATTTTTATTCCAAATGCATTATGATCTTGATAAGGTGGTATTACCTTCTTTAAACATTTCTATTTCTTTCAAAAAATTAAGAGAATAAAAATATTTTATATTTTCCCAAATATTTACAATTTCTGGTGCTTTACATTCCTACCCAGAGTTATTAGCTTCTATCTTCTGTCACTTTTCTTTACCCAGAAGGACCTAGCATTCCTTGTGGTGCTGATCTAAGTGCAATAAGTTCTCTCTGTTTTCATTTATCTGAAAATGTCTTTATTTCACTGTGATTTTTGAAGAAGGTCATTGGTTTATGTAAAATGCAGATTGTTATTTTCTTGAAGCATTTTTATTATTTTTTAAATTTTATTATTAATACTTTATGTAGGTTCCATGCCCAGTGTGGAGCCCAACACAGGGCTTGAACTCATGACCCTGAGATCAAGACCTGAGCTGAAATCAAGAGTCAGATGCTTAACTGACTGACCCATCCACGCTCCCCTCTTTAAGTATTTTTTTTTTAAGATTTTTTTTTTTTTTTTTTATTCATTTGAGACACAGAGATACAGAGAGAGAGAGAGAGCATGAGCAGTGGGAGAGGCAGAGGGAGAGGGAGAAGCAGACTCCCGGCCGAGCCAGGAACCCGATGTGGGGCTCGATCCCAGGACCCCAGGATCACGACCTGAGCCGAAGGCAGACGCTTAACCATCTGAGCCACCCAGGCGCCCCCCCTCTTTAAGTATTTTTAAAATGTCACACTGCCTTCAGACTTCTTTTGGTGAGAAATCAATCATCATTTCCATTTTTAAAAGTTCCCCACCCCCTGCTACCTTCAGTATATTCTTAAGGTCATCCAGTCAATGTTCCATTTCACATACTTATTTTTAAGATCTAGAATTACTTAATTCTACCTTAGAGTTTGTAATACTCTGGTCAAATTTTTCTAATCCCTCATTATGGCCATAATTCCCTTTAAGTTCTTGAAAATATGTTTATAGTATGTATTTTAAAGTTCTTGTCTATTGATTACAGTATCTGAGTTATCTGGCCATGAGTCTTCATGCACTATTTTTTTTTCTTGATTTTGGGTCACATTTTCCTATTTCTACGCATGTCTAATTTTTTTTTTATTATATTGAAGATATTGTTTATGATATGTTAGAGACTCTGGAATCTGCTTTCCTTCCTTGAAGTACTGATTTTTGTTTTAGCTAACAGTTAACTTGGCCTAACTCAAACTTCCAACTCTGTCTCCCTGAGATGAGTAGAAGTTAAAATCCCTGCTTAGTTCTTTCAGACTTTCTGCTATTGCCGGCAACCTTGGCATCTCCCCTCTACATGCAAAGTACAAGGGTAAGGACAAGGATTTGGGGGCTTCCCTTCCATAGCTTCCTTCTTTTTTTTTTTAAAAGATTTTATTTATTTATTTGACAGAGAGAGACACAGCGAGAGAGGGAATACAAGCAGAGGGAGTGGGAGAGGGAGAAGTAGACTCCCCGCTGAGCAGGGAGCCCGATGTGGGGCTCGATCCCAGGACCCTGGGATCATGACCTGAGCCGAAGGCAGACGCTTAACGACTGAGCCACCCAGGCGCCCTCCATAGCTTCCTTCTTTCTGGGAGTTCTCACTTCACATCCTAGAAACTCAAGAAGCCTTAAACTCTATTTCTCTGGCTATAAACCAGTAAGACTGTGGTTTTCTTCTCCAGGTCTTGGTCCCATGCAAAACATAATTGGTAGAATCAATCATATTCAGAGAATTTCTCTTTTTTTCAAAGACTGTCTATCTACTAGTTCCCGACTGCATTTGGCCATTTCCTAGTGCATTCAAATATTACTTTCTTATATTGGTTTAGAGTTATAATTGTGATCTGCTGGAAGGTTAGTCTAATGTAAGCTCCTCAGCTATTACTAGGAGTCATTCAGATACTTTTTATCCCCACCTGTCATGTGAAGAAGTTGAAAGACATAGATCCCATTTTTATGGCTAATACCATTATGCCTTGCACACAGTAGGAATTCAGAGGATATTCTGTTGAATGAAGTTAGGTCGTCCTACACAGTCTTTTTTTTTCTTCAATTTTCGAATTAAAAAAATGAGAGATTTTATACCTTAAACTCCAATATTGCTCCTTATACACTAATCTGTCCTATTTCTCTTGCCTGTGTGATTTTACTAACATCCACCTGCCATCCTTTCTCTAAACTCTTAGCTCTCCAGTGTATCTTACATAACGACTAATTTACATCTCCAAAAACTACAATGATGATGATTCCCAACCTCACCTCAAATAATAAAAACTTTGGTAACTATCATAGCCAGAATAAAAAAAAAACCTGATTATTAAAGTTAGCAAGTCATTTACTGCCTCCCCATTTCAGATTCTAAATTAATTTTTCTCTCTTTTATGCCTCATACACCCTGAATTCGAGCCACACTGTTCTATTTCATTCAATATATCCTGTATCCTCCCCACTCCACACCTTCCCTCATTATTTTCTGCTTGCCAAGTATGCTAATCTTCTTTAGTTAAAAATAACGTTTCCCCTGTAAAGCCTTAGAATTAATCATACTAGGGACTGAATAAGCACTTTTGAGCCATTATTATGCTCCTTTATCATATTCATCTTCTGTCTTGTAGTTCAGCACCTTTATAAGCACCTTGTAGGAAGAAATTACATTTTATTAATTTGTGTTTCAAGTATGGAGCTAAGTGTATAGTACTGTTAATTCTCTGATGCAACTTCAAAGCAGCACCATTCACACAGTTGGACCCCAGGTAGTCCCATCCACAGAGCAAAATACAAATATCCCTTCCCACTCCAACTGGGAGAACTCATCTGGCTCTTCACATTGCACGTTCAGCAAATGCCTGCAGAATACAATTAAAACTACTTACACCACATTTTAATAAAGTTGAAAGGAATGTGATGACCTCCCTCCAAGTCCCTCATCTATCATATTCTCAGGTCTCACATATCTAACAGATATTCTATGAATTATTACTGTGCTCTTTACCATATCATGGTTTATCGAGTTCATAGTTTGAAATATAGACGTTCAAACAGCAAAGTTGCACTGCTGGTTTGTCACTTTTATCCTGAGTATCAGTTTGACTAGAGGAGTTCAGTTTCCTGTCTGGATCCTGTCTTACCTAGACACGCAGTTCAGAATATTTTCCCAGCTGAAAATAGCCTAGTATTGGACAAAATTTTAAAAGCAGTGAAGGTGAGACTATGGACAGAGTTAATGCTTCACTCAAAAAAAAATAAAAAGGCAACACTAAACCTGTTTGTCCTTTTGCCCCAAACCATAGACACCAGAAAAATCTAAAGCATGATAAGCAAAAGCAATCTAAATGCATTTCCCCAGCCTCCTTTGTAGTGAGAAGTGGCCATGAACCCACAGGATAAAGACCAATGACCCATTTTCCTGATAAGAGGGAGAGAGGAAGCCTGTGTCCCTCTCCCTTTTTCTTCCATCTCTGAAGAAAGACATAATATCTGCATGGGCAGCATCTACTTTGCAAACATGACGCAACACCAAACAAATCATACAGATGTCAGTTTTTACTTGTTGAACTGTTGAACTAACTCCGGAAGCCATTTAACCCTGGAACTTCTTGTTATATGAGAAAATTAAGCCTTTATTTGCTTCGTCGATCATATTCATTCAGGTCTTCTGTCACTTTCAGCAATATCCATTTCTAAAGGAAACGTGGCCTAATAGTGCCTAAGTTGTCTTATGTCCCAAACCCTGGCCTCAGCTCTTTAGATTTGTTCATTTTCTTTAATCCTTCTGTTAATACATTACACCTCCATCTTTTGGTTGGATAGACTAAGACTTAGGAAATGCAGTGACAAAGTGAGCAGTTAAGAGTATGGACTTCGATATCAAACAAATCTAGGCTCCACCCTGGGACCTTGCCACTTCTTATCTAATTGGCAGCACTTGAAACTTTAGCTTCCTAATCTGGAAAGCAAGAATACAAGAAGTCCCTCTCCATAAGGTGGTTTTTGGCGGTTGAGACAATATATATAAAGTGCTAAAGGAGGACCTGACACATAGTAAGTGATGAAGAAATATCCATTTTCATTATTTTTGCTACTAGTATTTCCAATATTTACTATCACACATCACAAAGATAGGAAGTGATGGAAAGTTACTAATAAAAAATGACAATATCAATAAATAATCAATGACACAGGATTCAAACTCTAGCTTCTTTAAACCCTATGCCTGTGTTTTATTTTCTTCTCTACAATGGTGAGAGTATTTCAATAGCTATAACTTCTCCGAGATGTCACAGGGATCCAGTTTGCTCTCTGCTGCAACATTTTATATTTCTATAGCCAAGATTTTTGTGAGCTCCAAAAGTGGCAGAATGGCACCTTAAATATAGAAGTGGGTGCATCTTTGGGTGTTCTCTGATTTCTTCCTCTTCAAAGAAATTTTTTTAAAACTCAGAGCAAGCCTTAAACACTGAAATGTACTTGGTGTGCCTAAATGCATTAACAATACACGTTGTACATGATCGAGATCATAGTCTGAAATATGGGCGTTCAAACAGCGAAGTTTCACTGCTGATTTGTCTCACTTTCATCCTGAGTATCAGTTTGACTAGAGGAGCTTGGTTTCCTCGGGACCGGTGGTCATACGCATAAACACCCACCATAACCCAGGGCAGCCATGGCGTTGAGGGTCCTGACGACTACGGATGTTCAGGTGATGAACACCCGACGCTCAATGAGAATATGATTCGTCTGGTACCTGAGTCTACAGAGATGGCAGGCAGCAGGCAGGATGTTAGTGATGGCACATCTTACTTTTTTCCTGCTTTATACATTTATAAGGAGGATGGTGAGACAAATGATACTGGCTACAAGTTTGCTATTAAACCTTTGAGGAGCACATATTCTAATATTTCACTTCACTCAGCGTGGAAGTCATAGCCAAACTAGAATTAACTGGAATTTCAAACGGGATTGGAAATGCTGTCAGTAATACCGAAGCCAAGGTACTCTAACAAGTGTTTTTAGTGACAGGCTTCCTATGCAGTGGAGTCCTGGAAGGAGAATATTCTGGAGTTCTTTGAATTAGAATATTTGGGCATCTCTTTTCCCCTCAGATTTCTAAAAAGATGATTCAGAGAGGAATCAATTAAATCATATCAGTAAATAGTGGTGCTTCTCTGACCAATTAAAATTACCATCTACTTAGCTTCTTTAGAGAATTCCCCCCAAAGAAGTCACCTTACAGTTGATTTATGCCATCGTGGGAGCTTTACGCCAAAGAGAAACCACACATTTCTTTTCTTCTGCCTTAAGAAATCTCTTTCAGTGTGAAAGGCAAACTTCCTAAAGGAAGAACTGATGATGTGGCACTTTCTTTGAAACTCTGATCTCTAAAAGATCTCTAGGATCTAGTCCCTAGAAACGAGGCTTAACTTCGTTTTTTATCTGTTGAAAAGAAATGGAATGAAAATCTAAACACGAGTCATGAGACAGACCTGACTCACATGAATAACTACTGCTTGACAGAAGCTCCTCAGAAGGGCTAAAGGGAGGAGTGGTTCCTGCCCGAAGCCAAGCAGAGGGCTGGTTCTTTGCTGTGGAGCTTTCCATTCTCACCGCCACTTCTAAGCCATAGGACCTCAGGCAAGTCCCTTGGCTTCCAGGAAGCTCGAGTTAATTAACACAGAGATAGCTGCCCACTCCCTGAGATCAGAGAAGGGCTGAATGACACCCCTCAGCACAGGGCCCTGCCCTAGTATCGGCTCCAAAACGGTGACTCTCAGTGTGAGTGCAAGTAAACAAGAGCCAATGGAGAACTATTAACTCATGCACACGAAACGAAAGCCTTTAGTAAATGCAGACTGCCGAAGTAGATGATGATGAAAATAAAGTATAATTCCTAGAAAAGACTGCCCAGCCTATTTGTATAAATGGATAAACATAATTAAGTTTATTAGCATAAATGAATTGGTTTCCTTTTCAAGAGTGCCTCCCATGACAGGGAAGAGATGGGCCTTTATTATTGTCTATTATTGATAGTTTTAGTAAGTTTATGCTCTCCCTCTATGAACATAAACAAAGACTGCAAAAACCAACTTCACCAGGGAAGCAGTCCTCTTTTTCTCAGTTTACAATTACTGGATCACAGAATGGAACTGAATTCAGAAAACAGCCTGGGGGGGGCGGAATTATCACAGTAGCTACTATTTACTTACTGTTTACTGAGCAAATAGTCTGTCATTTAGTCATCAAAAGTCCTATGAGTGCTCATTATAAATGAGCTCTTGACAGGTGGGGCACCTGAGAAATACATGAGTCGAATGGCTTCCCAAGGTCATGTGACTATTCATCAGAAAAGCCAACATTCCACGGGCTCTGTGACAGGGCCCTGGAAACAGCTTGGCTGGAACGAAGGACAACAGCCGGCTGTCATCCCTCTCTCTCCCTGGTGGTCTCCTGTCCCATCTGGTAAGGTTGTGAGGAGGAACTGGGCATGCACGACCCTCTCTAGCCAGTGGCAAGGGCCATCCTCGTCTCTTCAGGGCCAAGTCCTGATGGATGCCTTCGCCAAATTCTGAGGGAACGGCGAGGAAGCCCACTTGCATCAGAGCTGGAGTGGTCTGACCCAGGACATTTTTATCGGGAGTAAAGCACGTATGTTGGTCTCTACCTGTCTGACTCCTGTTCCTATCTTTCAACTGTTTCCAGACTCGGGATGGGAAGAAAGGAGATGCAGTTTACCACTTCAGAACCCCGGCATGTTGCAGGAGGCAGTGAGCTGGGAGATGGCCTCAGTTTCAGTGAGATTCTGGAATATCTGCTTGTCCTTTCCAAAGTCAAAGCCCTTGCCCTCAGAACTATATAGCCTACCATATACTATCCCATCCATCCCACAAGCTTGTAAACCAAGAAAACAGTATTACAGGCTGTAGGATTCTGGGAGGAGATCCGAGAAGGTACTAGCTAACAAAAGCAGGGGGTGTCTTCTTAGCTGGACGGGAGTAATAAAGCTCCAAGAGGAGGAAAAGGTAATGAAAGGTGCTCTAGGTGCCTGTTTTAAAATGAGCAAACTGTGATATCAGTCCCAGCTTGATTACTTAATTTGCTAAGTGACCCTGGACAACTTGAAGTCTCGGGTGCTTCATTTCCTCTCCGCAAAATTAACAGTAACACCATCTATCTCTTAAAATTGTTTTAAGTATTATTATTTGAAAATATTATTATTCATCTATGGTGAAGCCAACAGATCAGGAGGGACCACCATAGAAAAAAGACTGTGTTACTTACAGTTCCCAAGAGGAGGGGGCATGCCATGCCAGGGGATGGGGGTGGGCTGGGGGGTGAAGGGGGGCACATGGAAAATACCAAGATCCCTCAGGAAGTAGAGGTAATGAAGGAAAAAGGTGGGCAAGAGGCTTGCTTTATTGTGCTTTCTGCAGGGAGGAACTGGTGAGCCAGGGTAAGCAGGTTTAGGATTGGCTACTTTGAATAATTTCAGTGGTTTCTGAGGCACAGCTGTCTGGTCCCTGGCACGGGGGTGACTAAGGCAGGTGGACAGTGGTCCAGGGTATCTGGATCAAACTTACTGTGAGAGCTCAGTAAAAGCAGGTGGTTGGCTCTGGATTGGTTATATGAAGGGAATGCTCCTAGGGGAGTCTTACTCTTTAGGAATTGGCTAGTCCTGAAGAGGCGATCTCTCTAGGGTCTGCAAGGCCCCAGATGTGAAAGAATCAGAAATATGTGGCTAATACACTCCATTCTTCAGTTACTCTTGCCTTATCCATTTTAAATAAAAATATATCCTAGTGAAAGGAGAACAAATATGTAGATACTGTCAGTAACAATTCAAAACATCAAGGGAAAACAAATCATAATATTGTTTAAAATTTATAAATATCACCCTTATATATATTGGCTTCTTCATATTATGCTCCTTCTAGCCTTTCTTTTCCTAGAAGAGAGTATAATGAGTTCATGATATTTCAGCATGATGACCTCCTCTTATTTTTATCAATCATAGTCACAGGTCATGTTTTTGTTTTTGCTTCTAATAATTCTCATAATTAATTTCAAATGAAAGAGAGAAGGGGGGGATAAGACATGCTCAGACAGTAGGATACACTGGGTATCCACAACATGGTTCCATGTGGACTCCACACCCTCATGGAGCTTATAGCCTAATGTAGACAGCAGGTGGTTTGGTTTTGCTGGTTTCCACAGACCAGCAAACATATTAGACAGATGACATGTATACACTTGGGGTGTCTGGATCAAACTTAAAACTCTATAAATTGGATGTTTTGCCCATTTGACTCCAGAACACTGGATACTCGACACATGACATCTTTAGGTAAGAATTTTAGCATAATAACATGCACCATTCCTTATTAACTAAATACCAAGATGGATAAGACAGTGTTTGATTTTTCCACCCAGAAAAGCACTTGAGGGCATAAATAATGACTACAACAGTGGAAGGCATTTGAAGAACCTCATGCCGTTGATTCTTCCAATACAGAATAACTGAAGCCTTAATGAAGGAAAAGAAAATAAAGTTCACTTATTTCAACATTATGGTCAGCATTAGTTTGGTAAATAAGTATAAAAAAAACCCCACAAAGGCTAAAGCCACTAATTTTGCTCTATAAATGTACAAGATGCCAGTAGAATTTGATTTTACTTTACCCATTAGATTTGTTTCTCCAATATAGGTAAAGATAATTTTATATACTGATTCATTCTGCTACTGATTTTCATTATGATTTAGAAGAAAGGTCTCTAACAAGTAAGTCCAACCTGAATAATGAACAGAATTCACCCTTCAAAACTCTAACGTTCATTTATTATAGCATGAACAGTGAACCTATTCATTTTCCCATGTAAGAGGCAACAATGTGGTTAAAAGTCTAAAAGCACATAACAATTACATGCTCACTATGAGGCAAATCATTGAATTAAGGCTTGCGTTGCTCATGTTTGTTATTGATCTAGATGTTTTCCAGACAATGTCAAATGACAAGAGGCTCAACCAAGCTTGGAAGCTACAATGTGCCAGTCATGTATCTTTGGTAAGTATTAGCTGATTGACCAAATATTTAATATCATTTGGGTTATTCAGAACTTGATAATGAATTAGATAACCTTGTATGTGTATAATTTACTGGAAAAAAATTTAAAGTTTCTTTTTGTCATTCAAGGTAGGTAGCCAATTCAATTAGGGAGAGACTAGAGGGGAGTTTTTCAGACTTAAGTGGATTAAGAAAAACTCCTCCATTTTTCTTCCTCTTTATATTTTATGGACTAACTGATCCTAGACTAATTTTAGCACATCTGAAGTGTCAGTTTTGGTAACCTGAATTCCTCAAAGTGTGGCCACTCACTTGGAACTCCAGAGTTGATATAAAGATTATTTTTAAGCTGAAGACACTGGAAATTCAACATATGGAGAAAGAAGGCTTTTCGGAGCTTCCCTTATCTAACTAAAAAAAGACACTTCTGAGAAATGAGGACTGCCTTAAATCCCCTCTTCGGGAATTCTCCTCCAAGGAGAGAAACCTAGAGTAAAACTACCACAAATCCCCTCTCTTGTGGGAGTTTTATGACCCTTAAGAAAACAGACTACTCAGGGGCGCCTGGGTGGCTCAATTGGTTAAGCGACTGCCTTCGGCGCAGGTCATGATCCTGGAGTCCCGGGATCGAGTCCCGCATCGGGCTCCCTGCTCGGCGGGGAGTCTGCTTCTCCCTCTGACCCTCCTCCCTCTCATGCTCTCTGTCTCTCATTCTCTCTCTCTCAAATAAATAAATAAAATCTTAAAAAAAAAAAAAAAAAGAAAACCGACTACTCATACCTGTATAGACAGACATTATCACAAACTTTCTTATCTCCCATTTGTTCTCCTAAAAACCCATTTGTTCCTTCCATAGAAGCCATCCCTCCCCACTCCCTCTCCCCTGCTAAGTCTGGTATATAAACCTTTAACTTTAATCATTTAGCCACCAGCCGTTTCTTGTGTTGGCTCTTGTGTACACACAAATAAACCTTTCATCTGTTCATCATTTCATTCATCAATTTAATTCACAGGTTGCAGGCACTGAACCTAAGAGGGAACAGGAAGATGATTTTCCTCTTCAACAAAAGTATATTAAAGTAAACCATTATGGAATTCCTGAACTCTGTTGTTTTAGAGATGGGAAGGGGATACGGAATTAGAAGGACATCAGAGAGGGACTATTGTGATAGATCTCAACTCATTTATAACATTGTTGGGGTGTCTCATTCTCAGAAACAAGCTTGAGATGGGCCCACAGGACCCCGTTCTCATGATACAGGGGCTGATCACACTTCATTTTTAATACTTTTTGTTGTTCCTTGGTAGACGATATTGATCCAAACGTTTGATACTAAAAATGTTCAAAATTTGAACTATGAAAGCATTTTACCCTCAGGTAATTATTCTCCAGATGTGGATTCTGCAGAATGAATACCCCTACGTTCAATTTTAAAATAAAAGTAATTTCACCCTCTTCCCCTCTCCTTCCCACACAGAGATTTTCTGGTATTTAAAGTGCAGCTAACAACTTTTCACTCTCTTGGAATTTTCAGTGGCATCTGCAAGAAAATTAAGAAATACTTTGGGAAAGTAATTTAATTTTGCAAATGCAAAGCTAATCTCTGCTCATCATCGAAGCAGTAAAACATAAGAGATTTCTATAAGGAAGATCTCAATTTAAAAAAAAAAGTACAGAAGTGAATTATAATGAAGCAAACAATCTTGGAAGCTATACCTCAGTGGTGGAGCAACCCAATTACATATTTGTCCAGCCAGGAATTTAAAGCCACATCAACCACAGATGGCACTGTCCCAGCCGACCAGACTGTTTGCAGTGACTCCTGAGACTTCTTGGCTTTTTTTCTCCTTCTAAGACTTCTGGCACCTGGCAGCGGACAAAGAGAAAGATCTTCTCTGGTTGAGAAAATCAAACTGGAAAAAAGCGAGAACATTTAGCTTTGGAAGAAATAGGGGTGGCATTTATTCACTTTCCTCCTTCAGAAGATGGTGATGTTCCCAGCCTTTCAGAAAGAACTCCACACCAACTGGCTTTCACAAACAGTGGCTCGTACATCTTTGCTTTCTTCCTTGGGGAAAGGTCCTGCTCTCCCAGGGCTGAGCAAACAAACTGACTTCAGCATGATGGTTCAGCTGAAGCAGACTTGCGGATTATGCAGCAGGTTTTCATTGTGCATTTAATTTTTGCAAAGGTATATTCGCCTATTCTTACTATAAGTATTTAGAAAGGAGTTTTCCCATCTTTTCAGTACTAGTACCAAAATCTCAATAGCATCCTAGCATGAATGAAGTTAAGATCCAGGAGTCAAACAAGAAAAATGATTAGCATTAGTGGAGTTATCCACCAAAAGTGTTGATTTTATCTATCAGAATCACTTCAGTGATAAACTTGCTGTTACCATGGCTTTTTATCTATTTATTTTTCTTCAATATATAAATGATACAAAAGCGTTTTTTGTTTTGTTTTGTTTTGTTTTTAAGAGTTGTTTTGGAGCCTAGAAGTGAAAACTGTATTCTTATATGACTGGGAATTAATCTTCATTCATTGTCATTTTAAAATAGTACTTCAGAAAAAGACTTGTCTCCTCCTCATAGGGTCTGTGATGATTTCGGAACCACACTCAATATTCGAAAACCTCCCCAAGGTTTTCCTAACCCTAGCCTGAAACTTTGGGATTTCTTTCATTCTCCTTTCTATTCAGCATACTTTTTATTTTTTTTAAAGCTTTATTTATTTGAGAGAAAGAGAGCAAGTGGGGGAGGAGCAGAGGGAGAAGGACAAGCAGACTCCTCACTGAGCACCAAGCCCAACACAGGGCTCCATCACAGGGCTCGATCCCACGACCCGAGATCACAACCTGAGATCACGACCTCAGCGGAAATCAAGAGTCGGACACCCAAGCGACTGAGCCACCCAGGAGCCCCTGTTCAGCATACTTTTTAAAAACAAGCTAAATGGTCAAGATTTATATAAAAAATTTAAGAAGTTAAATTAATTTCAATTAACTATTTGAATTCCTGGGCCGTGTCTCTTGGCTTGGGATTCTGCTTGGATACTGAACCACATGAGCACATTTAAATAAAAGCACTTCCTTCCAGCTTATGTCTTCCTTTACTCCTTCTCTCTGCCTATGAACATCACTTCCCGTTTCAACACAATTCCAAAATCTTTACTTTTTTTCAAGATCTTATTTAATAACCCATCATTCCCTCAAGGTCTAGATGACTCAATGCAAATGCTAATCATGTTTCATCTTTCCTGATAACCCAAATTAACTTTTCCCCCAAATGATTATATGTTTCAGTTATATGGCTTTATATTATTTTGAAATTGTTTTCAGCATTCATGTTGTGCTCTATGCCCAGAATGTTACTCTTTCAGAAGGTAGGCTAGTCTGTTACATCTTTTATAAATTAAAAAATGAATGATATGCATTCAAATAAATATATTAGTGATGATGCTCACTTTCCCCCAACACCCTGATCCTTTTTATGACCATATATTAAGCTCTCTTCCTTTCTCATATTATGCAATGAGAGATCTCATTGTAAATGTTATGTATGTCACAGCAATTTTATGTCCTTGAAATAAAGCAAAAATTGAAGGGATACAGGAAGAAACAAACCTATAATTTTATGAGATGTAATACAGTCCTTTCAGAAACTTTTGAAATATGCACACAAAAAATAAGCAACAATAACATTTGGGTGACATGATTAAAAAACTTGGGATATTGGGGTGCCTGGGTGGCTCAATCGGTTAAGTGTCCAACACTTGATTTCAGTTCAGGTCATGATCTCAGAGTCATGACACTGAGCCCTGCATTGGGCTCTGTGCTCAGCATGGAGTCTGCTTGACATTCTCTCTCTACCTCTGCCCCTACCCTGCTCACACTCTAAAAAAATAAATAAAATCTTTTAAAAAAACCCATAAAACAAAAACTGGGATTTCACACATTAACAGACAATGCACATTTATCAAACACATATTTTTTAAATGACCATGTAGAGATCACAAAAGCATTCCCAACAATCTTAAAGAACTGACATTATGAAGACTATATTATCTGATCACACTACAATAAAATTTGAAATCAATGAGAAAAACATAGCTTAAAAATCCTGTGTATTCTGGGCAATAAAAGAACACGTCTTTCTCATCTGTCAATAAATTTGAAAATTTAGATAAAATGGGTAATATTCTTAATTAAAAAATGAATATTTAAAATTGATCTGAGAAATAGAAAACTGGACCAGATCACAAAAAATCAAAACAGAGATAAACGTTCTTTCCCCAAAGTCACATCCCTTAAGGAGTCCTACAGATAAATGTTGACAAACTTTCAGAATCCATATAATGATACGAAATCTCCCCCGATCACATTTTAATGGGAAAGACTCCTCCAAGAGTCAGCAATTTACCAATTTACTTTGGGGCCTAGAGTTAGAAGAGATAAAGATACATTTTGAGACTCTACTTCCTTAGGAAGAAAACAGTCAGTTCATTAGCCTATAGGAGTAATGCCCACCAATTTGAATACAGTTATCCAAGATGGCCAACCAACATGAAAGGCTTTTCAAAAGGAAAGATTATAGTTCACTGAAGATGTCATACCACTGAAGTTTGGTGCCTTTTCCTACTAGAGAACCAAGACATTATAACTAATAGCAGAATTCCAATGGACACCGCCAGCAAAAATAAATGAGAAAATGTAATAAAAGAGAACACAGTAGCAAAATTAATTTTAAAATATTGAGAAAACAAGTAGCATTGTGTAAAATATTTATGAAGTACATTCTGAAGCTTTATTAAAGGACATAAAAGATACTTTAATAAATGCAGAGATATTCCATGTTTATGTGGGAAAGACTCTACACTATAAAGATAATATGTGGGTTAATTTAGAAAATCCAGTTAATCTAAAATTGAATGCAAATCCAAACAAAATCTAATCATGTCTTTGGGAACTTGACATATCATGAGTATACTTTACACTGAAGAATGATTGTACCAGTACAGGTCTGAAGATAGTTTAAAAATATGGAAATTAAACAAAGGGAACTCACAATGTCATAATGATTAGAACAGCATACATTTGGCACCAGAACAAAAAAAAAACAATAGATCAATGGAACCAAATAGCTTACTGTATGACAACTTACTATATGACAAATAGTGCAGAGAAGTGAGTTCATCATTTTGGGAATAATTAAATCCCTCCTCAAACAATACATAAAAAATACATTTTAGGTAGATTAAACCTATTAGTGTGAAAAGGGAAACCCTGCAAGAAGAAACTACACGAGGTGGCGCCTGGGTGGCTCAATCAGTTAAGCGTCTGCCTTTGGCTCGGGTCACGATCCCAGAGTCCTGGGATCCAGCCCCACGTGGCTCTCTGCTCAGCGAGGGGTCTGCTTCTCCCTCTCCCTTTGACCCTTCTGCTAGTGTTCTCTCTTTCTCACTTGTGCTCCCTCTGAAACAAATAAAATCTTTTAAAGAAAGAAGAAACTACAGGAGAAAAATGTATGATGTATGATGTATGATGTATGATGCTAGGGTTAAAACAGATTTCTTAAATAAGTCGAAAGGAAAAAAAAAAAAACCCATGAAGTATAAAAGGAAAGACTCATAAATTTGGCCGTTAAAATCAGCAACATTTTACGATGAACAATGCCACAGACACAATCAATTTAAAACAGCAGGCCCCAAGAAGACACTAGTAAGATGTATAACCAATAAGGACTAGACTACATAAAAATGTCCTAAAACTCCGTAACAAAAGCCACAGTATAGGAGGATGGGCAGAAAATGTGACTATACACTGCACAGGAAAAAAATTTAAAAAGCACAAGTGGCAAATAAGCATAGAAAGAGATATTAAAAACCTCAGTAGAAATCAGCAAATATTTCCTGAAACATACTTTTACATCACACTCAGTATTACTGAGGCTTTGGGAAATACCGTCCTCTGGAAGCTAGATTGGTAAAACATTCTGCGAAGCATTGTGGCCACATTTGACAAAGTTAAAAATGCGTGCATGTCTACACTATGTGCATTTCACACTTGTTTCTAAGAGCTAGAAGCCAGGGACAAACTAAATATCCATCAGAGTGGAATGGGGAAATGAAATTTGCCAAATTTATGAAGCAAAATATCAGATAGTAGGAAAAGCAATAAAATAAATCTACATTTGTTAGTACGAACAGATCTCCAACACATAATCTTGAGTAAAGCAAGCAAGATTCAGAATGAGATCTAACCTAAGACACAATTTATGTATATTTTTTAAGGAACATGACATAATATGTACATATTAGAAAGGTATTAGACCACAAACTGGGGGGAGAAGAATGGAACTGGTAATGAGAGTAAAAGCTGTCAACAAGAAGAATTAAGAAAAAGAAAGAAGGAGGAGAAGACTTATACCAACAATGATCTTGTTCATCGGGGCGCCTGGGTGGCTCAGTCATTAAGCATCTGCCTTCGGCTCAGGTCATGATCCCAGGGTCCTGGGATTGAGCCCCGCATCGGGTTCTCTGCCTGGTGGGGAGCCTGCTTCTCCCTCTCCCACTCCCCCTGCTTGTGTTCCCTCTCTCACTGTGTCTCTCTCTGTCAAATAAATAAATAAAATCTTAAAAAAAAAAGATCTTGTTCATCTAACATGGTGAACTGAATCAATCCAATTGTGTGTACTGATATCCTCCACAAATAAAATAATTTAAAAAACAAACCAAAAGTGATGATTGAATAGAAAAATGTTAAGTACTGGAGAATGGGGAAGAGAAATCTATTGTACAGAGAGGAAGGCATCAAAGCATAAAGAAGTCAAGTCCTTAAATTCAGAAGAAACTAAAAATAGGAATATGACTTTACCAGACAGCTGGGTGTGAAGGAGCTGGGTGTATAAATGAGCTAGGTCATTACCTACTGGGGTTAATTTTCCATGGATGCTCTAACAAATTACCAAAAACTTAGTGAATTAAAACAACACAAATTTATTCTCTTCCAGCTTTGTAGGTGAGAAGCTCCAAATACGTTTCGCTGCACTAAAATCAAGGTGTGGGCAGGGCTGTGTTCCTTGTTGGAGGCTCTAGGGGAGAATCCATTTCTTTGCCTTTTCTAGCTTCTAGAGGCTGCCCACATGCCTTGGCATGACCCCCCTTCCTCCCATCTTCAAAGACAATGATGTTGCATCTTTCCGTTGGAGTGAGAGGCTCAGCATTCCTCACTGACATGTCCACTAGCCTAAATGTTAAGATAATGAAGGAGCAATAGATGAAACAAGGCTGGCCTGGCCTCCACATCCCTTTTATTTAATCTGTGTTACTTTTGAAATCATTGTCCACCAGGCCCCATGGGGCAGTTCTTAAACAACAAATACAGCTGGGAAATAGAGACCTAGTATTTGGCAGAGAAACAGCTTTGAGCCTTGGGTGCCTAGACCAGCATGCCAGGAATTAGGGCTAAGTCCTAGCTAATAAATTTATCCCCTAACACAAACGCAGTTAAAGACATTTTATTAGTCATTTTACTTTTAATGTACTACTTAGTATTTGCAGACATTTTAGTCTCGCCTAAAGTTTATTAAATTCTTCCCATTAAATTCTGTCCACAGATTGTACTACTTATTTACACATATTGTGCTCTGGAATGCCACCTTCTCCCCTTTCCTAGAACATTTTCCTGGCATTTAACAAACTTTGCATGAGCAGATAAAAATGTTCTTAAAAAAACATGCTAGTAAGTTGGAGCAATGACCAGAAACAAGTCTGATAAAGTGAGATGATGCTGTAAGTTAAAAAAGAAATATGACAGCCTGGTAAACACCACCTTGACTAAGTGATCAAAGTTAACATCCCAGTGAGAATTCAGGCTGACATCATGTACTTCCTGATAACTTCACCTGGGTGATATTTTCCAAAAAAACCCCTAACCGCAGACTATTCATTAGAAAAAAAGAAAATCCAAATTGAGTGATATTCTACAAAATGCGTGACCAGTACTCTTCAAAACTGTCAAGGTCATGAAAAGGATGGAAGCAATGAGATACAGTGACAGACCAGAGGAGACTAAGGAGCCACCACAACTCAATGCAATGTGATAGCCTGATTGGGACTGCTTGAGAGGGAAAGGGGGCATCAGTGGAAAAGTAGGTGGAATTCAAATAAAGTCTAGAATTTAGTTAATAATACTGTGCCAGTGTCGGTTCCTTAGTCTTGATGAATATATGTGGTGATGTAAGAGTCCAACACTAAGGGAAATTGGGGGAGGGGTAGATGGAAACTTTATGTACTCTATTTTCAACTTTCCTGTGCATCTAAAATTATTCCCAAATAAAAGATTTATTTTTAAAAAAGGAAATCTAAAAAAATTTTTTAATTAAAAATAATGTTAAAAAGGAAATCTGACTTAATGACAAATGGATATGGCGAACTATTGCAAGAGAGGATTTTTTTTTAATTTTTATTTTTTAATTTAAATTCAATTAATTAATATATAATGTATTATTAGTTTCAGAGGTAGAGGTCAGTGATTCATCAGTCTTATATAATATCCAGTGCTCATTATATCACATGCCCTCCTTAATGTTCATCACTCTCCTTACCCCATTCCCCCATCCCCCTCCCCTCCAGCAGCACTCAGTTTGTTTCCTATGATTAAGAGTCTGCAAGAGAGCATACTGAGAGGAGAAGGAAAGGAGGGAAGGAGGGAGGGAGGGAGGGAGGGGAGGGGCGAGGAGGGGAAGAAGACAATTTCCGGAAGCAGAAGAAATTCTGACTTCAGCCATTTTGATGTACCATCAAGGGAAAGAAATTGGGAAGAAGTTTGCACCATTAGCTTAATTTCTCTAACTTTAAGTCTGTGTTAAGTTAGGGAATAGATTTTAAGGAAACCTGAAAAAAGCCTCCTTCTACTGAGCTGGATTATCAATTTTAAAATAAGAATTAGGTGAGCTCCACTCTCAGGGCAAGATGCAAATTATCTAACTTTCTTCCAGGTTCAAAACATCATTTTAGTCATCACCTTTTTTTTTTTTTTTAACTCATACAAACACGGATACCAGGTTGTTGTTGTTGTTTTTGTTTGTTTTTTGGTTTTTGTTTTATGGATACCAGTTTTTAACCACTACTGAAACATACAAGATAAAACCATGAAAAGCAGCAGTGTCAGCTGGAAAACTCTAATGTGCTCTTCTTTTCCTGAACATGTAAAGTACTTCATGGCCCAAATCAACTGGTATTCTTCCAGAAGAAGAAAATATTTCTGAACTATTTTCTTTTGAGTCAGTTGGTTGACAAATGAGGCTATTTCACCAAATTTCTACTTGCTTTTGAGTTGCTCTTTGGTGTGTAAAAAGTTGATTTATCAACTCAAGCAAAATCTTTGAGGGTTTTATCTTTTATGTGATCATGAAAACACTGTAATCAGTTCTGCATTTCTGATTAGAGTTAAGGGCCTTTCACGGACTCCATTTATTGTAAATGGGGACAATATCAAAAGAAGCCAATTTTAATAAAAGACTCCCTCCAAAAAGATATGAGAAGCTTCCTCCTTCTGCTGTGATAAATACTTCCAGGTGGTATTTGATGGACAATAAGAACCCAGTGCATCTGGCATTCATAGCAGAGTTTAGAATTAGAATTTTAGATCAAGCTGGCAAACCTGAGTAATTCTTTAATTCTTCAAATGGAACACAATTTGCTCAATCTTACACAGCATTCTGACTTTAATTAAAATATACTGTATGATATAGAAATATTACACCAACTTGCAAATCCTTACTTGATAGAAGCGGGAGGGGGTATCAAACACCGCTATTTAATTATTTGTATTATACTTCGTCAAAGAATCAAACATTACCAGAGGGACCATAACAGTTTCTTACACAGTTTATGGGAGCTAAGCATTACAAAAGGATGTTGTTGTGCTACAAAGCAGATGTGAGCAGTCTTCATTTCTATAGAAAAGCTTTAAAAATAAATACAGAGATCTGCTTCTTGAGCGACTGGGTTTCCCCCAAACTTTCTTCTAGTCCAATGCTGTCAGTGATATTTTCAGGAAGAGCAACACCTAATTTAAGACCAGATGGGTACTCATTGCTTTACATTGACAACTGAATTTCAAAATTCAGTATCAAAAAAGACATGCACTGGTAGGAGCGGCTAATCACAAGCCTTTGAAATGTTGCCCATATATCAGTCAATGCTTCATCTAATTAAAGAGAAGAGTCATGGATAACAACAGGAGTTCTATCCAGATGCTCCTGCATCCTTGAAAAACAAAATGGGACTGAGAATTTGTCCTCACTGCTTGGACTACAGAAGCCTGAGAGCCTCTGAAAAGTGAATATGGTGCTTAGTCCTGCTAGATAAATTTCAGTAGTAGATTTTTAAATGCTCCAAAGCAATTTCTATTCAGGCTTAGAATAGAGAATGGCCTTGTGGGCTTCTTGCTCAAAAAAGGTGCATATTTTGAGCTCTCAGACAGGTATAAGAAATTCTTCTCAATCAAGTCTATAAAAATGTATTAAAGACATTCACATCTCTATTAGGAGAATCTTACCAAGTGAAAGGAACATTCTCAAACTGGAGCTTTCATAGGCTTTGCACTTTCTGAATTCATGAATGAATTACAGCCTGTATAACTAGCCAATTGTATAAATCTTCAATACAATTGCCTCTGGAATTGGGCCCAGTACCACGACAACAAACTTCTTTTGGTTTTATCGTTGACTTGTGCAAAATTTTCAGATTTTGCTTCTAAACTATACTTCAATAAAACAATCCATCCACTCTTTATTATATATGCCTTAGAACTCAAGCTACAGTAAAGCAAAACAGGAGAATTGCAATAGAATTACTGGTCCCAATTAGTTACTAGCCTGCATCTGAGACCATTGCCATGTGACTTACAATAATGCCTTTTAGTGGGAGGAACAGATTTCCTTGCCCCATAAATGGCAGACTTGGTCATGTGACCTGTATTAGCCAATGGGATATAACGATGTCATTCACACCATATCCAGTTAGAAGACCTGACAGTGTTTGCTCCTTTATCCATTGGTATTTTTTCCTACAACCTGTCCCAAACAGCCTGGATCCTAGAGGGATAAAGACATTTTGAGCAAAGACACAGCTAAGCAGCAAGATGCTGCAGCTAAAATACAATATGAACAAGAAATAGAAACCTTTGTTGTTCTAAATTACTGATATTTTCCTTATTATCAAACCAAAGCCTTAGCAAGACTGACTGTTTTGTTCTTACTTCGTTATCTGCTGACAGTTACTAAATTGCTGGTGTATTCCCACATTGGGCTGAATGTCTTAACAAATATAATTATATTGTCATAGTTTGTATAAATTAGAATTTGGAAATTGAGATTGCAAACTCAGTAACATTCAATCTACAGCCCTATTTTTTTCCATAAAAAAATGACATTGTGAAGCAGTTTCGGAAGCTAATGTGGTTAATTCTTTAGCCACAATGTCCCCTCACAATACCCCAAAGGCACCCTATATTTTCACACTTTGAGTCATTCTGACATTCAGAAGGCCCCTATCTCCCATACATCTTCCCATTTTCACCTATAAATGTTCTTTATGTCCTGGATTTGGGCTCAAACGCCAGCCACCCTCTGCTTAAAATCTCTGATCCTTCAGGGGAGTCAATTTCACCCCGTTCTCTGTTTTCCTGCTACTGCTTACTTTAGAGAATACTAGCATGTTAGCTCCTTGAGGTCTGGGACGTTTGTTCTTTGTACTTTTCTCCTTCCCTGATGCCCAGAACGACACATAGCCAAGAGCAAGCACTCTATGCTATGGGCGAATAAGGTCTAGCACTTTGCACAACTCGCTCTGTATCTCTGACTATCATTCATCACAGAGTAAATACTGAGCAGAGAAAGTCTGTATCTTGGTCGACTTTTTATGCCCACAGCACCTTCCGTGGTGATGTGAACATAAAAACTATTTATTGCTGAATGTGAATTTCACAAAAAAGTCTGTAATGTGATCAGCCTATTTGTATCACAACACCTTTTTTTTTTTAATGCGTAGTTTTCACAACTACCCTGCCAGTTCTATCACCTGTTACCCAACTGACCTATAATATGCATCGGAACACAATGGAAAGATTAGAGATCATTTGTAAGATAAACATTTTAGGTTAAGTACATCCTATGAATCCAAGAAACGGGTATCTGTTGATACTAAATTTTTCTGGCTTTATTACCTGTCCTCTATCTGGGACAGCTAAAACAGGAGCTGATGACAAAAAGAACATGGATTTTTCCCAACCCTGGTCTATGTGCTCACCATTCTCCTGTATCTGTGACAGTTAAAGATTCAAGGAGGCTGATCCCAGCAAATATTATCACAACCTCCACTGGGGGGGGGGGGGCGGCTTATGAACTGCTGACTCTTAAATCTGGTCCCTCTTCATTTGATTCATTTAACAAGTAGTCACTGTGTGTGTCCTCCAGAGGCTGGCTGCAGGCCAAATTCAAAGGGAAGAGGGGTTTTGTTTGTACTTAGGTAGCGTTTTTCAATCCAAATACTTAATCAGCTGGCACATTTTAAAAATCAGAAAGTTTTACATAAATGACAAATCCACGATGTCTCTTGAGAAACAGATGTGACCACACTGGGACTGTGTTTCTGTATGCAACATCAGCTAGGATGGAGGGCTGGATGTCTCCCCTTGCGTGGAGCACGTGCTCCCGCCTTTGCCGAAGTCCTGACCTCCTCCTGTGGTCCGACACCAGGCATGCATTTAATCTCTAGAACACGTAAACATGTGGGTGTGTAATGCTTGCTTACTACGTCCCCAGCATTGGGTAGACTGCCCTCATCCACAGTGGGGAGGGGTGTTTGTGAATACAGAGAGCCGTCCTTCTCCAGAACATAGTGCTTCTCAAACTGTAGTCTGTGGGGTCCCCATGATCCTACCATGCTGCCCGAAGGTCAAAATTATTTTCATAGTAAGGATGCTCACTAACTTTTCACTACGTGGATATTTGCACGGAGAGGACAAAATCAGTGAAAGTAAAACTGTGCGAGTTAGAGCACCAATCAAGGCTGTAGCACCAAAGAGCAAAAGCCGTCATTATATTTTTCAATGCCACATGCTTGAAGTAAAATAAAGGAAATCCGGCTTCACTTAAGAATGTCACTAATGGGGGTACCTGAGTGGCTCAGTCAGTCGGTTAAGCATTCGACTCCTAATTTCAGCTCAGGTCTTGATCTCGGGTTCAGAAGTTCAAGCGCCACAATGGCCCAGCATGGAGCCTCCCTAAAAAAAAAAAAAAAAAAAAGGAATGTCACTAATGAAGCAATAAATTGTATTAAGTAAAATTCGATTTTATTAAATTTTGGGGTTTGGGAGTTGAGGACTCAACTTACAATACAATACAATAAATTATATTAAGTAAAATTAGATTTTATTAAATTTTGGGGTTTGGGAGTTGAGGACTCAACTCCTTAATAATTCTCTGACAAAACAGAAATTGCCCATAAAGCACCTTTGCTGCATGTCCAGGTATGACGACTGGCTCAAGAGTAATGCTCGTGGGATCTCACTGCAAGCTGGAGTAGCTTTGTTTTTTTATGAAACACTATTTTTTCTTGGGGGAACAACTCACAAGGTAGGTATCAAATATTTAGCAGAGCTTTTCTTGGAAATGAAAGAAGTGAGCTATCACTTTAAGGAAAACAGCGAACAGTATATAGCCATTAGCAATGATAAACTTGAGCTCTCCAGAAAAAAATAGATTTTTAAAAAACTTCTGCTACCATGAGCTTGATAGCTTTCCAAAAACTAAAGACTTTTTTTTTTTAATGAGAATGGCCATTACATTTTTTTTTAATATTGCATGAAATGGGCCAAAATTTTTAAGAGTGAGCCAATATTTCCCTAATGCCTAATGCAGAGTGTTACATCAATGAGTAAAGATACTCTATGAGGGTTTTAATGAAACAAGCTACATGTTGGAGATTCCATGTTGCAACCAACCCTCAAGAAACTACCACTTGTCAAGCTTTGGTATAGTATCAAAGAAGAATGTCTCCAATAGAAAAAAGACAGCCTCTTCAAATGGTGTTGGGAAAATTGGACAGCCACATGCAGAAGAATGAAACGACCATTTCCTTATACCACACACAAAAATAGACTCAAAATGGTTGAAAGACCTCAATGTGAGACAGGAAGCTATCAAAATCCTTGAGGAGAACACAGGCAGCAACCTCTTCAACCTCAGCCGCAGCAACTTCTTCCTAGAAACATCACCAAAGGCAAGGGAAGCAAGGGCAAAAATGAACTATTGGGACTTCATCAGATAAAAAGCTTTTGCACAGCAAAGGAAACAGTCAACAAAACCAAAAGACAACCAACAGGATGGGAGAAGATATTTGCAAATGACATATCAGATAAAGGGCTAGTATCCAAAATCTATAAAGAACTTA
>NC_138384.1:9703038-9725547 GCF_054177405.1 Leptonychotes weddellii | reverse complement strand
CACTACTGGGTATTTACCCCAAAGATACAAATGTAGTGATCCGAAGGGGTATGTGCACCCCAAGGTTTATAGCAGCAATATCCACAATAGCCAAACTATGGAAAGAGCCTAGATGTCCATCAACAGATGAATGGATAAAAAAGATGCGGTATATATACACAATGGGATGTTATGCAGGCATCAAAAAAGTGAAATCTTGCCATTTGCAATGACGTGGATGGAACTAGAGGGTATTATGCTAAGCGAAATAAGTCAATCAGAGAAAGATAAGTATCATATGATCTCACTGATATGTGGAATTTGAGAAACAAGACAGGATCATAGGGGAAGGGAGGGAAAAATGAAACAAGACGAAACCAGAGAGGGAGACAAACCATAAGAGACTCTTAATCTCAGGAAACAAACTGAGGGTTGCTGGAGAGGAGGGGCCTGGGAGGGATGGGGTGGCTGGGTGATGGACATTGGGGAGGGTATGTGCTTTGGTGAGTGCTGTGAATTGTGTAAGACTGATGAATCACAGATCTGTACCCCTGAAACATTATATGTTAATAAAAAAAAAAAGAATGTCCACAATCATCTGAAAAGGCTATTAAAATACTCCATCCCTTTCAATTACATATCTGTCCAAAGTTGGATTTTCTTCACATACAGATTGAATGCAGAAGCAGCCTTGGAAGTCAAGCAATTTTCTACTGAGGCAGTCATTTTAAAAACCTGCAAACAGGGGCGCCTGGGTGGCTCAGTTGGTTAAGCGACTGCCTTCGGCTCAGGTCATGATCCTGGAGTCCCGGGATCGAGTCCCACATCGGGCTCCCTGCTCAGCAGGGAGTCTGCTTCTCCCTCTGACCCTCCCCCCTCTCATGCTCTCTCTCTATCTCATTCTCTCTCTCAAATAAATAAATAAAATCTTTAAAAACCTACAAACATTTAAAACAATGCCTTTCTTCTCATTATTTTTTTAATTTTTGAAATGTATTATTTGTAAAATATATAATTTATGTTACCAATAATGGGTTCATTTTGTTATTTTAAATGAATTATTGAATATGTATTTTAAATATTTATCAGCTTAAATTTCTAGTATGATAAACAACACTGTATGTAACCCACATTAACAAAGACTCTTTGGGGGTTTGGTTCTTGAACACTTTTAAGACCATAATGTCCTAAGAACAAAAGTTTGAGATTTGTTGCTTTAGCATAACATCAATAATCTCATTCATCTTAATGAAACACACATTATAGCAGTTGCCTATTTTATTGTCATTTCTGAAAAGGAAAGAAGAAAATCTGTATTTCCTGATGGTGGGTGTAATGTATAACTAACAAGATATTGATAAATGTTCAGAAATGCCATTTTTTTCATTAGCTGCTATTCAAAGACGAGGGAATTACCCCAATTTTACTGCTTATATATATTATTGACTCTATGAGTTCCCTCTACTGAGACAGCAACTCAGTAGAAATTTTTAATTTTAACAATTAGAAATTATATGTAATATATAAACATATATATACACACTGTGTATATATATGTTTATATATATATAGACACAGATACGGACACAGGTATCACCTTGGACTCTAACAATAATTAATTGTGGTTTTGCGGTTCCATTCTCCACACCCGAGGGACACAGACTGCATTAGTCTTCTGATGCTGCAATAACAAATTAAAGCAACAGAAATGTACTATCTTCAAGTTCCATAGGACACAAGGCCAACACAGGTCTCACGGACTAAAATCAACATATTGGCAGGGCTGCATTTCCTTTCTAGAGGTTCTAGAGAACTATTCCCTTGCCTTTTCCAGCTTCTAGAAACCTCCTTCTTCATTTTCAAAGCCAGCAATGTTACATATCTTGGTGTCTTTTTCTTGTGGTCACATATTCTTGTGATCACAGCTGGAAAAGGTTCGAAAGACCCTTGTGATTACTTTGGGGAATCTATGATAATCTCCTCATCTCAAGATCCTTAATCTTTCAAATCTTCCAAATCCTTTTTGCCTTGTAACATATTCACAGGTTCCAGGGATAAGTACATGGTATTCTTGGGGTGGGGGGGCATTGTTTTGCCTACCACATGGTCAAATGAAGTAAATGAACTGTTTCTTCATAAATCCTGTCTGTGCATCAACATACATATCCCAGCAGATCTGCTGAATGGCAAAGGGTAGTTGCACTAAATCTCCTGAGACCTTCATCAAAGAAAAGCACTGTGACTCTGGAAACCAGCTGTATATTAGGGAAAAGCCAAATCATCTGATGATTAAAATAACTAGTCGCCTATATATGGAAATCTATTACATGACATCACATTCCTACTGAGCTCTCCCGCTGCATTTCTGGATCTTTGTAACCACTGAAAGAAGAACACTCCCACTGACATGCAGATATTCTTTATTCTTAGGCCCACATTGTCCCAAAAGTAAAATGACAGAAAAAAATTAAAAAGTAAACACATGCATTCAACACATATACCACCCCCACCCCATCTTCACCCCCGTGAAACACACGTACATTTTATTTTTAGCTAACTGGAATCTTTTCTGTTTTTTTAATAAAATTTGATTCTTAAAAATGTAAGTATTTTTCATTGCAGCTGAAAATACATTTAACATGTGTTGCACGTTTTTGGTTAATTTTGGTTAATTATGGTTAATTATGGCAAATCATATTCCAAGACACTAATGGCCAGCCCAGGCCCCTCCTGGACAGAGCCATGACTTGAGGGTCTATGCAGTAACTGAGTCACCTGTTTTCATATTATGTCTTGGCATGGAGTCTTTCTGTTCCTTTCAACTGAGTACAGACTGGTAGTATTTGAGCAACAAGGAAATAACATGTGATATAGCGAAGATGAAACTGGGGATGATTTTTAAGAGAAAAGACATGAAGTTTAGTACCAGTGTCAAGTGCGGGGTTAGTCTCCCCCTGCACATAGCTCTCTCTGCAGCTTCATTTGAAGTCAACTGTAAGACTTATGCTGTGTACCTTCTCCTCCCAGTGGTGTTTGGCTTCTGTGGTGGATGTCAGGGTCCTGGCTGAGAATAACCAGAGCCAAAAGCCCTATTAAAACAATGTGATTTGCATCATCTAATGCAGAAGGTTGAATGGAAGTTATTGTCAAGAAATGTGCTTTCTTTTCCTTCTGTGTGTCAAGTCTGAGACTCTCAGGCTTCACATGGCTCCCTAAGAATCTAACGGGTGCTTATGTTCTTCTGTGAGACTCTTACAAAATGGAATGGGCTTTCTAACAGGGGTGAGTCTTACATCACTGGAGATATTCAAGATGAAGCTGAAAGACCACTTTTTGGATGTTCTTAGGGAGTTTCTACTTAAGAATTTTCAATACAATCTTGTTTTAATGAAAATTACTGTCCACAATAATAAAACTACTATACAGGTTAGATTTAATTCAACTGTGATAGAAAAGTCTATTTTAAGAAAGTGGTAACAGGATGGCTCAGTTGGTTAAGTGACCTACTTTTGATTTCGGCTCAGATCATGATCTCAGGGTGGTGAGAGGGAGCCCATGCTGGGCTCCACACTCAGCGGGGAGTCTGTTGGAGATTCTCTCTCCCTCGACCCCTCCCTCCCACCCCTTCAACCCCCGATTGTGTTTTCTCTTTCTAAAATAGAAAAGAAAGTGGTACCAAATCAAATTGACAAAAATTAACTCAGAATGAATCATAGCCTGAAATGTGGTGAATAATAATAAAGGAAAACCTCACTAAAATGGAGTTGGGAGTTTGGCAGGGGGAGCTCTTCTGCCCTACCACTTATCAGCGATTGCAAATTCAACAGGAAGAGACAGACCTTGCCCACAGATACTCCTTTGCTACCCCATTAGGAGGAAGAAGGGTTTTCTTACTCCCCTGGCAACAGCCCAGGCAATGAGAGACAGTCACAACTCAGCCAATGAAAAGCTACCATGCTTCAAACTCCCAGTTTACTCCAATGGCCTTCCCAATCCCCCCTCCCCCTTCCTCTATAAAAGAGTGATCCTCTTCTTTGTGCTGTGGATTTACCTATGGTTTTGCTACAGCTTGCTTGTTCTGGATTGCGATTTTCTTTTATTCCAGAATAAACCCATATTTGCTGATAAAACAACTAGCAGTTTTATTTTTAAGGTTAACCTTACAAAAGCAAACACTGTAACATTTAAAGAAGAAAATACAGGAGATCTTTGTGATCTTAAAATAGGCAAAGATTTCTTAGGACAGAGCAAAAGTAAACACACAAAAAAACCAAAAAAAGAAAAAAAAAGTGACCAATTGGATTTTAACAAATTTAAAAACCTTTACTCTTCATAAGACATTGTACAGAAAATAAAAAGACAAGACATAGAATGGGCAGAAATATTTGCAATACATCTAGCTAGCAAAGTTACTATGTCCAGAACATATAAAGAACTCTCAAGTAAATTTTAAAAAGACAAAAAATAAAATTGTCACGAAACAGAATACTTTAGCAAAGGAGATGTAAGAATGGTCAATAAGCACTTAAAAAGATGGACAGCTTCATTAGTCATTAATGAGGGAAATGTAAATTAAAAACACAACGAGATATTATTAACAGCTTTTAAAAATGGCTGAAATTGAAAAGCTGACAATCCAAATGTTGGTGAGAATGTGGGGAAAAAAAGCACAATGAAACCAAAGTGTGGTTAGACCAGTGATTCATTCCATAAGAAGAGATTTTAAAATGCAACATATGGGGAAAGGCCACACTTCAGAAAATATACCCAAATATTAAAAATCCAGGAATAAAAATTAGAGAATCTAAAGTAGCACTTTTATCTTATTTTGAGTCCTCACCCCTCCCTGCCCCCCCTTTTTTGGATCCAATAAGAGTTACATATTTTCTCTAAAACGTACACAAATGCACAAAATATCCTTCTACCCTTCTTTCCTTTGGTTCAAATTGTATTACTTATTTAAATTCCGGATTTTTACAAAACACTGGTAGTCTGAATGAGAATGTTTTTGGAATGAAGTTGGCACAAGTAAATATACAAATAAATATATATTAATATACTGCCAGGTAGCATGTCATCAATAATTTTCAGATTTATTTGAATTTAACCAGGTAGGAAAATAGGCTTTAAAATAGTATAGTGAAGAAATTCCACTCCTAGGTATTTATTAAAGAGAAAGGAACACAAATGTCCATTAAAATGCTCATATAATAATGTTTCTATCATTTATATACAAAAGTGAAACAAGTGGAAACAACCCAGATATCTATCAACAGGTGAACTGATAAATGTGGCATATCCATACAAGGGAATACTGCTTAGCAGTAAAATGAACTCCTAAAATATACCACAAAATGGATGAATCCCAAAAACATCATTTAAATGAAGTTCTAAAACAAGCAAAAGTAGTCTATAGTCAGAAAGCAGATCAGGGATTGCCTGGGGCTGGAGGTTGTAAGGGGAGAAAAAGAATTTTAGGGGGTGATAGAAATGTTCTATATCTTGATTATGGTGGTGGTTATATAGGTATATCATTCGTCAAAACTCCGCATACTGTACATTTTTGGTGTATTTTTTTGTATAAGTAAATTATGCCCTCATGAATTTGATTAGAAAATATTTATAAGGGAATTTACCTCTACATTCATGATTTCAAGGGTAAACTATTCCAACTTATTTGAAACAAGTCATTATCATACGTATCACCTTAAATACACAGCAAATACACTGGGGCTTATTTTGTAATATAATGAAATCTAGTGCATTAATTATGTTCACTTCCCTAGGTATATGAACAATCATAATATTTATCACATAGTTACACAGATACATTTTGCTCCTTTGGGCATGTACCAGCATACATCTATATGTTGTTTCTGAATTGTGCTGTCTACACAAAATAATATCATTTTGTATTTTGAGAACAATGTCATCCTTAATCTTCTTGACAAAATCAAGTAAGAAAAAAAACCAGGTAATTTTTAATCTCTAGCTTGCATCTGGAGAAACTGAATATAACATATTAATTTAGTGGGTGCTCTTAGGTCATTAATGAGTCTGAAATAAATTCAGAAACTTAATTTCCATTCTGCTGATTTTAAGATCATTATGTCTAACTCCCAAAGACTTAATAACATATCAAAAAAGTCACTTGTCAGTATTAACATTTCTTCAATACTTCTGTGTAGTTTCCTCTAGGGATAAACAGGTATGTCTATATCTATTTAATAATAACTCTAAATTGTGCAAAAGAAATAGCCCTGATATCACTATTTTCAAGCTCAAAAAAACACACGGACATTTATTTCACATTCGACATTTGTGGGCAGGTCAATCCTATCAATATAGGTAGTAGTCCCAGGATTTAAGTTGATACCCCCATTTTATATTCTTATTCATGCTAGGCAGCAAGTGCCTAGCCCTCAGTGCCCTCATCAGAGCCATATATATATATTTTTTTTTTTTTAGCTGGTCAAGGATACAAGTTTTATTTTCTGTATCTAATTTTTTTTCTTTGGAATTTGACTTAACAGTAGGTTTATATTATACCTTATATTATATTATCCTTGTATTATACCTACAAACGGCAGGTTTATATTATATTATAATGCAAAGCTACTTCTCCTCTTATCAAGAGATTTGAAATGTTGCTCACTCCATTCACTAGCTCTGGCAAATTTGTATACTAACTAAATAGAACGTTTTGTTGGCAGAGCCATATATTTTTATTTTTATTGTAAATTTAAGCAATTTGACAAGAAATAACCTCATAAAACAGTAAACCTCTGAATTATTTTAATTGTCCCGATATTAGTTTGCTAGGGCCGCCATACAAAGTACCACTAACTGGGTGGCTTAAACAACAGAAATATATTGGCTCAGGTCTGGAGGCTGGAAGCCAAAGATCAAGGTGTCAGCGGATTGGTTCCTCCTCAGGGCTGGGAAGAAGAAGCTGTTCCATGCCTCTCCGCCAGCTCTTTGGTTTACCAGCAATCTTTGGCATTTCTTATCTTGTGGAAGCATCACCCTAACCTCACACGACATTCTCCCTGGGTGTATGTGTCTGTGTCCAACTTCCCCTTTTTATAAGGACACCAATCATATGGGAGTGGGTGCCCACCTTATTCCAGTATCACATCTTAAGTAGTTACATCCTCAATGACCCTATTTCCAAACAAGATCACATACTGAGGTACTGGCGGCTAGGACTTCAACATCTGGATTGAGGGGGGACACAACTGAACCCAAAACAGCTCCAATTACCTTTTTGGCTCCCCCCTTAGTACATTCTCTTTTACACATATTTCAGACAATTTTCCACATGTTCCTTTTAAAAATAAAACAAGATAGAGGGCTCCAGGCTCCTGGAATACTCTCTATCTACCTGTCCCCTATCCTGGGCCCCAGGTATGGTCCTCACTTCAGGCAGAACTGAGGTTGGGATCCCCAGAGGGCTGCACACCAGGAGGCTTCTGTTTAAGGCCACAGAAGGCATACAAGGTGGCTGGACTCCACCCCTACCTACTCCCTGACTGGTACCAGCTGCCCACCCTCACCTGAACCCCTCCAGGGCAGGAAGGGGATGCCCCCCTTCCCACAGGAAAGAACAAGAATGAAGCTAGAGAGGTGCTGAGAGCCCCAGGGTCCAGGAGCAAGATGCAGGCATGGGGCTAAGGCCCCTGCCCCACACACCTCCTATCCCCTTGCCCAGGAACAAACACCCAGGTCTTAGGAGATCTGCCTGTGTTTCCCTTTCTGCTCTCATTTCTCACTACTCCTAAACTCCAGCTCGTCATGGTATCCTTCCTCCCCAGGTCTTCACACAGACATCCCCTTTCTACACGCTATCACACCCACTCTTACTCTTAGCCCAGGTGGCCCTCCCAAACTCCGACAGCACCTTGGACTTACCATTTCATAACATGTCCACAGTGTAGCCACCTGATCACCTGTGCAGAAGCCTTCCCCTGCTAGCTCCAGGACCTGGCATGGGTCTGGGCATGTGGACAGCACAATAACTATCTGTTGGTGAATAAACCAATGCACAGCATTTGCAGATGGCCCTGACTGTGGTTTAAGAGCACTCAGAGATTTTTGTTTTGTTTTGTTTTGTTTTACTCAATGTCCTACCTTCCCACAATTTTGTTTCAACACCTTGTTTGGTGAAGCCTTTCCTCACAGGTAAATATCAGCCCACATCTAGTCCCAGGATGTCATGTCGGAATTGGAAGCTGCCGTAGAGACCGCATGGTGTCAACTCCTCTTACTTTTAAGCTGATGGAACTAAGACCCAGAGAGGTGAAGTAACGTGCCCCAGTTCTCCAGCTCTTCAGTGACAGAGTGGCACTCGAATCTATCTCTCCACTCAGGTCGGTCTCATTGACTTCTAACTCTGGTTCAGGACTCCCGGAGGGCGCGCGTGCATCCTGAGCCCCCACTGTGCTCTGTGAGGTCCAGGCCAGAGCCACACTATTGGCTCCTGCTGATTTTATTTCGCATCCCACAAGCTACACTTCTTTAAAATAAACTACTCAAAAGGGCATCCCAGACACACACTCTAATAACATTCAAATAATGCAATCAGGCTGTTTCCCCAATCGTCAATCCTCTTGCTTCTACTGCCTTAGGCTCCCTTTAAAAGCATCTATTTTTCTGTGATTCCTACAGGAACTTTTCCATCTCTGGACTGCAGAAATAGCCCCATGTGCATGTTTATATCAATGCGCAATCAATCATAGTTTGTTCTTTTCAAAATAGTTTTCTTTTTAAAGACCCAAAGCCATTTGGTGCATTTTTTCCCCAAGACTTGAGTTTTCAATTGCTGTTTCAAATCAAAGGGTCACTTAGGAAGAAAATTAACAATCTTTCTGATTGCGGATCAAGATTTTCTTTATAATTGCTATTGTTTTGTCCTGAATACAAAAGTATTCTAGGGCTATAGAATTATAAAACAAAAACAGTTTGGGAATGATTTTTGTATGAATTGCTGATCTACAGCATAGAGAAGGAACATCTGAGAAAAGCTCTTCAAAAAGCAAAATCTGAATGAGACCTTACCATTAGATACAGTTGTGACCAGAAATACAGGACGCTTGTGTAATATTGTGATCAAAATATTCTGCATCTCCATGCAATACAAATGAAGGCCTAACATTTAATAGCGACATAAATCAATAAAAATATTACCAATGGCCCTTGGCAGGGTACCTGTAAAAATGTAGCTTCTAAAACTTGAAATTCTGGACTTTTCAGTGCTTACAGTTGCTCTTCTATGGCTTGATTTAAACTTTTTCTTTTAAGTGTATCAGTTGGTATTTGTCTAAGCCATAGTAGCATGAAGAATGATCTGTTAACTAATAAATCAGAGAATCCATGAGTACAGGGCAAGGTTGGCAAAAGAGAAGCAAGGTCAGCTAACACTGCTTCTCACCTGAAACTATTAACAGAAAGTCAATTTGTGGTGAATGCACTGGAATCACTGAATTACTGCTGAATTTAAATGTTCCTCTTTGCGTTAAGGGATTTCATGCATTTTGGCCTCTTCTTTGAGTTTACAAATCCTAATTTTAATTTTTGCCTTTATTTTCCTACGAGTAAATTCAAAATATCCTTGAAATGTACTCAAATACCTACAATGCAATATATCCCCACTCATTTTTGAGCAATGACGTTAATACATATTTAATCTATCTTTCCAATTCTCACATATTCTTGAGTATCGTTAAAAGACAACAATTTTAACCAAAAAAAAATCGCATAAATAATTAAGGCCATAAGTCTGGCAAATTACTGGTTCCTTTGTATTTTATAAAACAAAGAGATATTATTTAAGACATTTCTAAAACAGAGATGCCTGGGTGGCTCAGTGGGTTAAGCATCTGCCTTCAGGTCAGGTCATGATCTCAGGGTCCTGGGATCGAGTCCCACATCAGGCTCCCTACTCGGCAGGAGGTCTGCTTCTCCCTCTACCTGCCGCTCCCCCTGGTTGTGCTTTCTCTCTCGCTCTCTCTCTGACAAATAAATAAATAAAATCTTAAAAAAAAAAAAAATTTAAGACACTTCTAAAACAAATCACCTACACTCACAGTAACTGAAAATTCAAAGTTTTTCATCTAAAGTTTATGAAGCTTGGAGGCCAAGTTAGGAGGCAACCTGCTAACTTGCAGTTGATCCAGTGCCACAGAAAATATTTTGAAAAATAAAATTTCGTGACCTCAACTATAAATTATCTTGTCACATTAGCAGTACTAATACTTATTATCTACCGATTACTCCATATTCTGCAACACAAACCCAACTTACTCTTTAGAGATTGCAAACCCTATGTTTAACTCCCTTGGAAATGGGCATCTAGTACATCTAATCCCACTCTGGAGCTCACAAGGCTTCTCTCCTCTTCTCCATTCTTCCTTGATGTATACACCTCCACCTATCTGAATGGCCAACCCAGAAATCCAGGAATCATATTACCAGTCTCTTCCCTCTGCCCCACCATAGACAATCAATCCCTACATCCTCACCACTCTGTCTAGAAACAGATCCAGAGATCTGTCCCATGGTATGCTGGCATTAAAATGGCTCTTGGTACAGAACAAAAACAATGGCTTGAAGCATTAGAAGAAATTCTGACAAATCTAAATTTGGGGAATCAAAAAACCTAATGGGCTAATAGTCAGGAACAAGAAGAGAGACCAAAGTATGGAATCTAGAGATTCAGAATACCTTGCTTTAAGCTTAGATGTTGATCATGGGTTACCACTTCAATAGATTCCAGGGAAAATGAAGGTAAATCTATCAAGAAATGTTTCTTTTATAACCAAACCTACCCTCTGTTCACATGAAAAAAATGTCTTCACTTAAGTAGCTTTTCAAAAACATACATATATTAGTTGACATTTTTTTCCTCTACTATGTCTACACAGGTTTCAAGAACTGTCATGATTGGGGCACCTGGGTGCCTCAAACCAAGTGTCCAGCTCTTGGTTTCGTTTCAGGTCATGATCTCAGGGTCATGAGATCGAGCTCTGCATCAGGCTCCATGCTGAATGCACAGCCTGTTTGAGATTCTCTGTCTCCTCTCCCTCTGCTCTCACCCCCACCCCACCCTCGGCTTTGTGTGTACTCTCTTTCTCTAAAAACAAAAAAACCTGTCATGATTTTTGTCTTTGAGATTTCTTTTTCTCCCCTCTTAACTTCTTAGACTCAAAAACAGGTTTTCATAACCTCAACCCCCCTTAGACCCTTCTAGTCACTACTTTACTAAAACTACTCACTATTCTGAACTCTCACATAACAGATTAGGTTTGCCTGATTTGGGACTGCCTATAAATAGAACTGCACAGTTATGTATTCCTTTTTTATCTAACTTCTCTCACTCACCACAATGTATATGAAATCAGGTCATGTTGTGTTGTAGAAATAGTCTGTTCTTTTTCATTTTTGTGGAGTATCCCATTGAATAAATATTCCGCCACTTTTCTGTTATACTATGGATAGACGTTCAAGTTGTTTTCAATTTGGGGCTATCACAAATAATATTTCTACAAATATTCTTCGTGTCTTTTGGTGAAGATATGCATATACTTCTGGGGTGGAAGTGCTAGGCCATTACTCAAATATTTCTCTTTAATCGATATTGCCAGTTTTCCAGAGAGATTGTACCAGCCTCACCTGATAGGTGTATGAGAATTCCAGTCGCTCCATTTCCTCCCCAACACCTGAAAATTTTCAGTCTTTTTCATTTTAGCCATTCGGGTGAGCATTCAATGCTATCATGTTATTTTTCTCCTCTGGTAATTTTTTAAAATTCCAGTGTAATTGTCATTCAGTGTTATACTAGTTTCAGGTATATAATATAGTGATTCAACAATTCTATACATTGCCCCATGCTCATCACGATAATGTACTCTTAATCCCCTTCACCTGTTTCACCCATCCCCCCACCCACCTCCCCTCTGGTAACCATCAGTGTGTTCTCTCTTACCTCTCAGAGTTAAGAGTCTGTTTCTTGGTTTATCTCTTTTTTTCTTTGTTCATTTGTTTTCTTTCTTAAATTCCACATATGAGTGAAATCATATGGTATCTGTCTTTCTCTGGTTGACTTTTTTCACTTAACATTATACCCTTTAGCTCCACCCATGTTGTTGCAAATGGCAAGATTTCATTCTTTTTATGGCTGAATAATACTCCATTGCTTATATATATTTATATATACATCACATCTTCTTTATCCATTCATCAGTCAGTGGATACTTGGGTTGCTTCCATAATTTGGCCATTATAAATAATGTTACAATAAACATAGGGGTGCATATATCTTTTCAAATTAATGTTTTCATACTCTTTGGGTAAATACCTAGTAGTGGAATTACTGGATCATACAGTAACTCTATTTTTAAGTTTTTGAGGACCCTCCATACTGTTTTCCAGAGTGGCTACCCCAGTTTGCATCCCCACCAACAGTGCATGAGGATTCCTTTTTCCTCCACACCCTGCCAACACTTGTTATTTGTCATGTTTTTGATTTTAGGTTCATGTTATCTATCTATCCATTTATTTGTCATCTCCTCAGTGAATAGAAAATACTGAACCCATTTTCATGTGTTTATTGGCCATTGGAATAGCCTATTTTATAAAGTGCTCACTTAGAGTTCTTGCACATTTTTAAAGGATTCTCCTTTTTATTGCTGCTTTGTAGGAATTCTTCATAGAGTTTGAAAATTATATTGCAGATGTCTTCTCCTACTTTGTAGCTTGCCTTTTTTACTTTCTCGAGGATGTTTTCTGATGAATGGAAATTCTTAATGTAGTTCAGTTGATCAACTTTTTCCTTTAAAGCTAGTGCTTTTGTGCCCTATTATAGAAGATTTTTGCTTATCCCAAGGTCACGAAAATATTTTCCTGGGCTTTCTTTTGTAAGTTTTATTGTTGTATCTTTTCAAAAGGGCCACGTTTTATCTGTGGGCTTAGTTCTGGAGACGTTTTCATAATAATAAGCACTAATAAACACTAGAACTTTAGTCATTGTACGGAAAGTCATGAAGCAGAGACAAAGGCAGATATTCTTTCTCTTCCTCTTCTATATCGAGGGAAAAGAAAAGAGAAGTTTCACCTTGAATATATTCAAATGGTGTGATTCCAAAGTCCTTACTGATGTTTCTTTCCCATAGAAACTTTCTGGAGATCTCCATGCACTGATTCCCAGGAGGCTCAATTTCCCTGGGAAGCTTCTGATCTGTTAGGTGCCAAAGATGAGGAAAGAGAAGACCAAGAATGACTGTGACATCCTGGTCCTTGCTGAAAAACACCCAGCACTCTCTGACGAACTGAGCAGTGTGATTTCCTACAAACTGCTGAGACATTCTCTTACCTCTTTAAAGAAAGGGTATAAAGACTTTTAAAGGTGAACCAGTTACATTATAACCAGAACATCCTGCTGTCCCTGCCTATTTTTTGCACCAAAGACACTTTAAACAAATACAGGTAAAATGTATGACCTTGCAGGTTACGTGGACTGCTGAAAAACAGTCCCTGAAATAAACCATGGAGAATACTTTTAAACGAAAGCAGGAAAAACTGTGAGAAGACAGTCCTTGGCATGTCTTAGAATTCTTACAAACTTTCTTCAGTGATATACTGAATTTTTTCCCTACAAATGTGGCTTGCCATGATTTTGCAGTTGGTCCCTTTCAGATAAGGGTGCTCCTTAGAACTTTATTTCTTGCAATCACATTTCAAAAAATGTTTATTTCCATGCTCTGAAAGTTGGTAATGTGGCCAAACTAGTCATCTCTTTGTGTTTGCAAGAAATGGTGTGAGACTCTTACAAAGTGTGGAAGGGTAATTATTTGCCAGCAATAATATGAATACATTTAGCCAATTTTTGATCAATGGCAATGTCCTGCCTAGCGAGGGAAAGTCACAGGGAAATGCATGTGGCTGGACCCTCGCATGCACTGTGGCATGCCCCATGACGTGATGCCAGCTAATCATAGGCTTGAAGGGAAAGAACTGTTGACAGACTATCATAATAAAGTCACTAAATCAAACACATTTTGGTATCTTGGTGATGATGATGAAAGGGAAAGAGTCCTCCAATAATGAGGAAAGTAATGAGTTATAGAATAAAGGTGAAACTATGCCTGATAATCCACCTGACGTATGATCTCCAAAGCACTAAAGCAGCATTAACGGGAGGGGAAACTAGGCCAAGTAAATCACCAAAACATAAACAGACCTTTCATTTAGGGTCCTTTGTTCTGCGTGTTTTCAATTCCTCTGTTAAACGTTTTGCTCATTTGAAAAAAGACCTCAATAGCAACACTTGCCTTAGTCTTGACTCCCGCCCTGGCCCTGAGGTGTTATCTCGAGAACATTCAGCACCTACCACAAAGGGAGGCTGGCCAGCTCCTCTGTGCCTGGTAACAGTCATCAAAGAGGCAGTCCTCAAATGCCAGGCTCACGGGACAATCCCACCTGCCCTTCTGGTCCACCACTGTGTCTTTTTACTTTAAAACTCACACAATAGGAAATGGTAGACTGATGGTTGCTAGCTGAGCACAAGACAGGCTGTCTGGACTCTGGGCTCTGAGTATCTTCAATACAAATTTTTACCTACCCACTGACTTGACATACTAACTTGAAGCAGGGAGGAAAAATCCAGAAGCGAAGGCAAGACTGTCTCTACAGTTTTAAACCATTTCTTATATCAATTTTAAGTATATTCTTTAGAGGTCCTCTAAATAAAGCACACCTCTAAAGAAATAATGCTGCTTTCCAAACACAGGTTTAAAATAGTATTTAAGGGGTGCCTGGGGGGTGGCTCAGTCATTGAGCGTCTGCCTTCGGCTCAGGTCATGATCCCAGGGTCCTGGGATTGAGCCCCACATCGGGCTCCCTGCTCTGCGGGAAGCCTGCTTCTCCCTCTTCCATTCCCCCTGCTTGTGTTCCCTCTCTCGCTGTGTCTCTCTCTGTCAAATAAATAAATAAAATCTTTTTAAAAAAATAAATAAAATAAAATAGTATTTAATTTCCCGATTTTCAGAATTCCAAACGTGGATTGTGATTATACAACTGTTAGCTATAATTTTATAGGCATTCATTAAATTATTTGGTTATTGTATTTCTCCCCATCCCCCCATTACACTGTAAACTCCCTGATGGCAAGGATTGTGTGTACTTTTCCTCAGCATTATGTCCCTGGACCTAGCCTGATATTAGCAAGACTAGGGTTATTATTCTCTTTGGATGGATTAAAAACCACTGAGGCTCAAATTCATTAACTTTAGTAGCCAGCCACAGCAAAACTTGGACATAAACATAGGCATTTTTTTTTCTTGAGAGAGAGCATGCAAGGGAGGGGTGGGGGGTAAGGGCAGAGGGAGAAGGAGAGAGAGAATCTTAAGCAGGTTCCACGACCAGCAGGGAGAGCCCATCCTGGGCCTTGGATCTCATGACCTAAGATCATGACCTAAACCGAAATCAAGAGTACGACGCTTAACCGACTGAGCCACCCAGGTGCCCCCAGCATTTTGATTCCAAATTAAAACTCACTCTCATGTTTCACTGCCTTTTCATTTTTTTTTTTTTATTTATTTGAGAGAGAGAGAATGAGAGACAGACAGCATGAGAGGGAGGAGGGTCAGAGGGAGAAGCAGACTCCCTGCTGAGCAGGGAGCCCGATGCGGGACTCGATCCCGGGACTCCAGGATCATGACCTGAGCCGAAGGCAGTCGCTTAACCACCTGAGCCACCCAGGCGCCCTGCCTTTTCATTTTTATATGTGATCTAGCATCATCACTTTCAAACCACCACACCTCCCTTATCTCTCATCGTGCTCATTAATCATCCCTATGGATCATCTTCATCCATTAATTAAAGGTGCATATTAAATCCTGCCCTTCATATAAATACATCAACTCAGTTTTTTCCAAATACCAAGTATTCTAATTGAAGTTCCTATTTCAATTAAGCTGTGAATTTTCCTCTAATATATATATATATTTTTTTTGGTGGAGCAGCTGCAGAGCACAATTACTGATATTTAGGGTATTTTAAAAAATCTAATTTTTTTTTTCCTTTAGCTTCAGTCCCAAATAAAGTTGAAAGGTAAAGATTTAAAGCTCTAAAGAAATACTCTAGCTCTCTTCTGTGCCCTCAGACTGATCACAGGGCAACAGATACTGCCTTTGAGAAGAAAGGAGGTGAGCTCGTAAAACCACCACAGGTCACAAGGAAGCCCTTGACAGAAACCCACAGTCTCTGGTTACTGTGGGACAGCTCGCACGGTGTCAGATAGAGCAGGCCTGGTTCATCTGTCCCCAAAGGCTCTCACAGAGAGAGACCAGAGAAGGATTACTGTACTATTTTGTCATTGTTGTCCATCCTGAACAACTGTGTTTCTGTGGGTTTCATAGAACGAGGACAACACAACATCCTCATTCGGAAGACAAGGGCCATTTGTCAATGTGGGGAACACGCTTCTTCACCTGGGGCCCCCATCTCTACCAGGCCCTTGTGTCCGTTCGCCATCCAGGCCATCCACCGTCACAAGCTCTATATCCCAACACATATCTCAAACTCCCTTCATGTAGAGTCTTCTTGTTCCTGCTCACTACCTTCAAAAAACAAGTTCCCATTTTTCAGCTCAGTGCCTTTCCCCAGAACAAATCGTCCCTGGCTTTTGCCATTTTTCTATGCCCTGGAAGGTTCCTTGTTACTTCCAACTTTTGCTACCAAGAAAAGGTAAAAATAATAATCTACATATATTTGAGTTACTCAGCCAGAGCAGTATTTAATACCTGTCAGAAATAATTTCTTGAATCAGTGCCACAAGTTGAGGCTTCAAAAGCTGAACTAGATTCACTAAAATTTTCATGAACCTCAAAGCATCCTTATTTCCACTGGGCTAGATGGTCTCACATTGTCAGCTGGGTCATGATTCATACAACTGAGGGCATATCAGGAGCACAGGGTAGTTCTAGTCAGAAACCTTGAGGCTCCATCCTACCTCCCAGAGATTCAGTGATTCATCAGACAAATTAACACAGCCACATTTTAAAATGTGCTCCAATTACTTTAAAACACGAGAAGTGCGTACCTGGGTGGCTCAGTCAATTAAGCATCTACCTTTGGCTCAGGTCATGATCTCAGGGTCCTGGGATAGAGCCCTGTGTCGGGCTCCCTGCTCAGCGGGGAGCCTGCTTCTTCCTCTTCCTTTGCTCCTCCCTCTGCTCATGCTCTCTCTCTCTCAATAAATAGATAAAATCTTTAAAAAAAAAATAAATAAAACACGAGGAGTATCTTCTTATATAGGTATTACAAGGCAGACCAGACCTTGTGTAGACTATCTTCTTGGCCACAGGCCAGGAAAGGGTTGGACTGCCAAGATCAACCTCACACATTTCATAGGGAAGAGTCGAAGGAAACAAACCCAGGGCTTGGCAGCTCAGTGTGGGTGGGTTACCGTGGAGCATGTGTGGACCAGTCGTTGAACCACAATGCTATTTCTGATTTTTAGGAACTGTGTTGGCCTGTCAAATTTGTTAGATTGCATCCAAATAGTATAATTGAGTCCAGACTACTGATAGTTCCATGTTCACCATCAACCTCTTTTTTTCTGCTCATTCTGCTCAGCTTTCCAGAGAGGCAGCGGCTCTCCTTCCTCCTGCTGATGCCCGAGCACTGGCCGCTTCAGTCTCTCATACCTTCCACGCTCAGGGTCATGCCAGGATCAAGTGTGTGCGCACAGGCTCAAGGCTCAGCAAGAACCATCCTTTGTTATACCATATTTGCCTTCTGAACTAACAACAGGGAACCTGTATGTGTGCACTGTGGTAGTTTCACGGCAATGTTAACAACACAAATCTTGGCATCAGAACTGGAGGGAAATCTTGGTTCTACCTCTTGACGTTTAGGTGACGTTAGGCAAGTAAATAAATCTCCCTAAGTCTCAGTTTCCTTATCTGAAAAGTGAAAATCACACCTTGCTCATGAGATGGTTCGCAGGACACATTCTTTAAAAAAAAAAAAAATACAAATTCCTGATTGTACTCCAGACTTACGGAACCCAGATCGCTGGGTGTTAAAACAAGGACACCTCCATGTTCACTGCACCCATCAGTCACTTCTTTCACACAGACACGTCTGAAATACACTGCAAACTCTGTGCAGGGATCATCTGGAGAAGTGGCAGGGTATAGTTGGAAAAAGAGCATCTCTGGAAGTTTTCCCTGGCCCCTGCTTCAAAATGCAAATGACCTCTTCCATTTTTTGGACAGTGGGTACCCCACAATCTGTCCTGATTTCTGTTTGAAACCCAAGATTCTGGATTCTTTCCTTTGATAAAAATGACACATTAGGGGTAAAAACAAAGTAGCCATTAACCAGTGGATATTAAGTAATAGTAACACTTTGATACTATTTCTGTGTGCCATAGAGTTTTAGGATGCATAAAACTTGTATACAACTAGTGGCTTCATGACCTCTGTGATTACCCCTCTCCCCACCCCACCTCTGGTATCTGGGAAACTGCTCATGAGTAAGACAGAGGCTGGTCCTCCCCAGGGTGTCCTCATAGCCCTGTGGAGTACAGAGACCTGGCCCAGAGATGGTGGTCCTGTGCTCACATCCGGGACCTGGCCTGTTTGACCAACACCAAAGAACTGAAGCCACTTGAGGATGAAAGGAGATGCTTCTGGAATGGGTGCAGGGGATCAGGGGGAGGAGGAGATGAACATCTCAGACAGCATGAGGGACGCCCAGGTTTTATTAGACTCCTCTCCCCCTTGTGGATACTGCAGCTGAGCCCTAATTTGTAAAAAGGATGGAACGGGATGGTAAGCAGAAAATCCTGACACCTGCTCTGTCTGGGGGAGACCACAGAGCAAGCACCAAGCACCCCTGCTTTACAAATGCAGCAGCAGCACCTTGAGAAGCAGATGGCTGAGGCTTTGGGGCAAAGAAGAAAAAAGCATGAGGGATGGGTAGAGAAGGGAGGCTGAGAAGCTGCGAAATTTCTATAGGGATTTGTGAGTTTCTTTGCACATAAAGCCAAAATGAAACACCTCGTAAATTGAGTTAAAAAAATAATTATTAATTTGCAGTTGTGTTTTAAAGAAAAGCTCTATCCACATGGTGAAATGTATTTATATCAAGTCAGCTTAAATAACTTTTTACAGTGCTTTTTTTTTTATTCTTATGTTAATCCCCATACATTACATCATTAGTTTTAGATGTAGTGTTCCATGATTCATTGTTTGTGCATAACACCCAGTGCTCCATGCAGAATGTGCCCTCCTCAATACCCACCACCAGGCTAACCCATCCTCCCAGCCCCCCACCCCTCCAGAACCCTGTTTGTTTTTCAGAGTCCATCGTCTCTCATGGTTCGTCTACCCCTCCGATTTCCCCCGCTTCATTCTTCCCCTCCCGCTACCTTCTTCTTCTTCTTTTTTTAGCTTAAATAACTTTTTAAACATGATTTAATCTCTCCACTCTCATAAGAATATTTATTTATGGTTTTATCTTACCTTAATAAAAATTCAATGCAACATGGTTTTAAACACACACACACACACACACACACAGACACACACATATATTATTTTTGGAAATACAGTCTTGATTTTCAAACAGTCATGGTTTTAAAAGATAAGGTAAAATTACAATCACACACACAAAAAAGCATTATTAGTTTAGTTTTTCCAAATCAGACTGAAGCATCATGTCTTATTAAACTGAAAATGAGCATCCTTCACGCTATAGCAATACTGATAGCTCTCTACTGGGAAGGTTCCCGTTTATTTTATCATTGCAACGCTCAGAGTCGAACAGACATCCGTTCTCCTGACTGCTTTTGTTTCCTTCCTTGTCCTTTACTTTTTATTTCAATAATAATCTTCTTTGACACAATGAAGTATCAAAAGGCAGTCAAATCTATTGAGATGTTTCTTTTTGGTTTTCACCTTTAATAACATGCTCAGAAATGTCTTTCCCACCCCACCCCCCAAACGCAGAGCCAACTTGATCTCATCTCACAGTATCTTCTCGCTCTGTGTTTTTTCCTTTATTTCACACTGCATTCCACAAAGTCTCCCTTTGAGACAGTATTTTACTGCAGTGTGAATCTATAAACACAGGTGCTTTGGAAAATACCGCCAACTCCACTTCCCCTCAAGTTTTGGCAGATCTTGGAAAAGTTAGCGTGTTGTGGCAAATAGCCAGTCAACAGTGTTTATTGAACAGTGACTCGCAAGCAAACACTGGGCAGGGGAGAGGGAGACAGGAAAGGACAGCTGACTCAATCCCTATAGTCAACTTTATTTTTATGTACTTATTTGTTTTTTTAAAGTAGGCTCCATACCCAACGTGGAGCCCAACTCGGGGCCCAAACTCACGACCTGAGATCAAGATCGGAGCTGAAATCAAGAATCGGTAGCTTAACCGAGTGAGCCACCCAGGTGCCCCATGAATGTCAACTTTAAATGGGCAAACAAAACAAATACTCATGAAGTATTTAAAAAAAATAAATCTATGGTGGGTTGAATTATGTTTCCTCAAAATTTATTTTCAATTCCTAACCCCAAATAGGGTCTCTGCGGATATAATCAAATTAAGATAAAATCACACTGGATTAGGATGGGTCCTAAATCCAATGACTGGTGTCTTTGTAAGAGAAAGGAGACGGGGACTTGGAATCAGGGATACAGAGGAGACACACAGATGGAAGAAACAGAGATGGGAGGGTTGCCGCCTCAAACCAAGGAACGCCTGGAGCTATCAGAAGCTGGAAGAGGCGAGGAAGGATTCTCCCCTAGGGCCTTCAGAGGGAGCATGGCCCTGCCAGCACCTTTAGTTTAGACCTCTGGCATTCAGAACTGTGAGATAATACATTTCTCTTGTTTTAAGACACCTAGTTTGTGTTACTTTGTTATGGGAGCCCTAGGAAACTAATACAACATTCATTGCTCCTATTTGACAATTTGCCAAGTATTTTAAATTTTTCTCAGGATGCAGCTGAGTGCTCCAGGCTCAGCAGCTACTAGAATTTAGAGGACTTCCACGTCAGGATGACAAAGCAGATTCATACTTCATAACCCTCACTGCTCCAGACTCTTAAGAAACAAAGATCAAATATTAAAATAGAAAATCACAAAGACATGCATGACCCAAAATACAAAATGAATAGCTCTCTGAATGAGAAATAAAACAAGTATCCTAAACTGCTAGAGTCTTGAGGATCTCAGCTTGCTGGTCTCTAGGAAAGCAGCTGGATGAGTCAATGGGGCCAGCACTGTTCATTATGAGAGGGGTAACTGGATCCGGGCACACAGCTGGAGACCAGAGCTGGTGAATGAACCCCAAGGTCATCCCTGTATTCCAGTGTGATAGGCAGAATGATGGCCTCCCAAAGATGTCCACATCCTAATTCCTAGAACCGATGGATACATTACATGGCAAAGGGGAATTAAAGATACAGATAGAATTAAGGTTGCTAATCCAATGACCTTAAAATACAGAGATTGTTCTGAACTATGTGGGTGGTCCTTAAATGTGGCACAGACAGACAGAAGCATAGGTGTCAGAGTGATGGGACATGAGAAAGTCTTGCCTGGCCACTGTTGACTTTGATTGTGGGAGGGGTCACAAACAAGGAATGAGGAAAGTCTCCAGATGCTGAAAAAGCAAAAGAATAGCTTCTCCCCTGGATCCTCCAGAAAGAAAGGCAGTCTTGTCAACACCCTGCTTTTCGCCCAGTGAGACCCATGTTGACTCGTGACCTCCAGAACTATAAAATAATAAATTTGTCTTGTTTCAGCCACTATGTCTGTGTGAATTTGTCACGGCACCAATACAGTACAAATAACACAGCATGTGGGAAAGAAGGCTGAACACCAGCTGGGACCGGGGCTCCCCATAAGTGGCAATGCCAAGGAGGAGGGACGTCATGGGAGCAAAGCCTCTGCCTGGCTCTGAGGATGAACTGTCCATGACTCCAACAGTTTCTGAAGCCGTAACTCCACATGGCCATTAAAATAACTGGATTTAGAAATGGGGCCTGAGCAGAAGACATGAACAGACATATCTGCAAAGAAGACATCCAAATGGCCAACAGACATATGAAAAAGTGCTCAATATCACTCAGCATGAGGGAAATACAAATCAAAACCTCAATGAGATACCACCTCACACTAGTCAGAATGGCTAAAATTAACAAGTCAGGATGCGACAGATGTTGGCGAGGATGCAGAGAAAGGGGAACCCTCCTAAACTGTTGGTGGGATTGCAAGCTGGTGCAGCCACTCTGGAAAACAGTATGGAGGTTCCTCAAAAAGTTGAAAATAGAGCTAAATTGCACTACTGGGTATTTACCCCAGAGAGACAAATGTAGTGATCTGAAGGGGCACCTACCCCCAATGTTTATAGCAGCAATGTCCACAATAGCCAAACTATGGCAAGAGCCTAGATGTCCATCAACAAATGAATGGATAAAGAACATGTGGTGTATATATATGTATATATATATATATA
>NC_138384.1:9685137-9702538 GCF_054177405.1 Leptonychotes weddellii | reverse complement strand
AAAAAAAAAAAAAGATACTTGCAGGGCACTGGGTGGCTCAGTCAAGCGTCCAACTCTTGATTTCAGCTCAGGACATGATCTCAGGGTCATGAGTTCAAGCCCAGGGGCTCAATGCTCAGCAAGGAGTCTGCTTGGGGATTCTCCACCTCTTCCCATCTTCCCCACTCAAATAAATAAATAAATCTTAAAAAAAACAAAAGATACTTGCTATGGACTGAACATTTGTGTCCCCCCCACACACACCCTCTCCAAAATTCATATATTGCAACTCTAACCTCCAATGTGATAGCATTTGAAGATGGGGCTTTTGGGAGGTAATTAGGTCATTATGGTTCTCATAATGGGATTATTTAAGAAGAGACAGGAGAGAGCTTGCTTCCTCTCTCTCTGCACTCCATCACGTTAGGATACAACAAGAAGATCATCCAGGAAGTGGGCCTTCACAAGATACCAGATTTGCTGGCACCTTGATCTTGGACTCCCCAGCCTCAAGAACTGCGAGAAATAAATGTCTAATCTATGGCAACTTGTTACAGCCGCCCCAAAATGACTATAACAATCCAGGAGCACAACGATTCAAGAATAAAAAACACTCATTAATATGAAACATGAAATAGAGAATATACACTCAAGTATGGTCAGAGGTGAAAAGCAACTCCCAAAATGGAATCCACTGTAAAACGGCAGTGTAACACAGAGACATGCAATCTCTTAACGTTAATCAATCCCTAAGATGAACACGTCTGCCGCTATGGATATATGCGTATATATATATATATTTTTTTTTTTTAATTTTGCAAAAGCAAATAGGGTCTGAGATGGACGCTTTTTCTGAAAGCAAACATCTTCCTGATAAAAGAACATATTGTTTGCTCAAAGGAGACGAGATTTGGGAGGGTGCGGTCATAATGGATCCTAAATTTGAAACCCTTTAACTCTAACATAGAGCAAAGGAGAGCCTGGACTTCGCAAAGTAAAACGACCGGAAAAGGCTCACATTTCCCCTGCTTTTTGCTCTTCATCCTTCTGTGAGACAGTGAGCCAGCAGCAGCCTGACTCCTGACCAAATGGCAAGCGTGGGAGTGGGGGGTAAAGATGGAAAAGACCAAACAAAAGCAATAGGGAACCCAAAGGTGGGGGGAAAAAAAAAGTATTCCAAAAATAGAATCCAGCCACACTAGCAATAGGAATAACAGAGATTCATTTTAACAGTTTAGTTTTTTCTAGACAGTTAATTAAGTCATGGCTTCTCTTGAGAACCCAATACACAAATTATCTTGAAGAGAATTTTGCTTGTTGGGTTCTGCAGCCCAATAATGCAGCAGCGCCATTGGTGTACCCAGAATTCTCACCCGCCTTGCAGGAAGACATCCCTGCCACATGCGGATGCGTGAGTTGTCTAATTCTGGCTCTGAGACCAGCTAATTTAGTTCTTTGGATTAATGATGCCACATCTAAAAACGTTAGGATCGGATGTTCCCTCGAATCTCTTTTAGCTGTGTAATTTTTATTATTCTGTTTCACACTGATATTAAAATATTCTAAATCCCCCATCTTCTCACGTATGATTTAAAAGATTATGGATTGAAAAAAGAAGGATACAGCAGCATTCTCAAAATCAAAATAAACTGCAATTAAAATAAAGGATTATTAATATTCTCACCATATCATACACTATATATACTCAGATAACACAGCAGAAGCGAGTTTTCAATTGTTATTAATGACTGAGTACTACGCACCTGCAAGAGATTTTCCAAAACTGTGAAAATATGTTCTAAGCTATGTACTATGAGGTACATAAAGGAATAAGAAAGCAAGTTTTAGTTTGGGTTAAGTTTTAAATATTGTTCCACTGTTTCTCCTTAATCAATATAAATTGAAAACAGATTCATCTAATTCACTTCAAGAACCTCGTAATGGATTTGGAAAGCCAATTCCAAGTCTCCCAGGCATTGAGCAAAAAATAAAGCATGAACGGTCTTCCATCAATGAGATGAGGCATAAAATAAAACCATGACTCTCTATAAAAACTGAAACCATGCCCAGCTCTAGGGGCATGCAGACTTCAGGGACCACAGGTGGCTGGGCCCAGGAGAACACAGGAGAAGATTCAGGAAATGTCTTCTATGATTTCAAGAAAATGAGGAGTAAACCATATAAGATAACTGAGAACAAAATTGGTGAGTATTGGCAAGTAAAGTGTTGTCTTAAATACAGAGTAATTATGGACTAAATGAGGGGTATATGGATTTTCTTTCATCTAGTCCTAAAATCACACAACTCTGTATAAATTTAAATTTAAATTCATAGCCCAAAATATATTTTCCAGTTATTATTACATAACAAGCCACCCCAAAAGGAATGGATTAAAATAATAATTTATGTTGCTCAGGAATCTGGTATTTACTGGACTCATCTAGAAAGTTGTTGCTCAGGGTCCTTTCAAGGCCATAAGCAAATGACTAAGGTCATACTGTAGGCCTCTTCACTCACATGTCTGGTGCCTGGACTGGGAAAATCTAAAGAGCTAAAGACAGGGTTATCTGGGGCTTGGTGGGCATCCCTGTCTATCTTTATGTAGTCATTCCACATGGTCTTTCTACTTGGCAGCCTCAGGGTAGCCAGACTTCTAAAATGATGGCCAAAAGATTCCAGAGTTGAGTGTCACAAGAAAAAACTATTGGAGACATCATGGACTTTTCTAAGCTGGTCTTGAAAGTCATGCAGAATCACTTCCGCCAAATCACATTCATGGAGGCAGTCACAAAGTTCCATCCAGGTTCAGTGCAATAGAGATTTCCCTTTCTTGTGGAAGTATGGCCAAGTTCTGGAAGAGCATGTGAGATGGGAAATCCTGGGGCATCGATTTTTGGAAAATACGATCTATCAAATGCTGTTTGGAATAAGAGGACCTCAATGATTTTAAGAAATAATTTCCAATTTACTCCTAGAAAACAGACTGTTGACCATTGTATTAGTTTTCTTTTGCTGCCTTAAAGAATTGCCACAAATGTAGTGACTTGAGAGGACACAAATTTATTTTTTTTTTGCAATTCTGTAGTTCAGAAATCTGGTATGAGTCTCACAGAGCTGAAATCAATGAGTCATCAGAGCTGTGTTCCCTTCTGGAAGCTCTAGGGGAGAATCAGTCTTCCTGATCACACAGATTGTTGTCAGAATTCAATCCCTTGCAGTTGTAGGGCTGAGGTCCCCATTTCCTGGCTGGCTGCCCCTGTTCTCAGGTTCTAGAGGCCACCTGCACTCCTTGCCTCATGGCCCCTGTCCTCCATCCTCAGCCAACAACAGCTTCTCACTCTCACATCTCACCCCTTCTCCCTGTCTTCCATCATATCTTCTTGACCGACCCTTGACGGAGAAACTCTGCCTTTAAGGACTCACGTGATTCAACTGTGCCCACCTTGAAAATGCCTCAAGATCTGTCACCTGAGTCACTTCTGTAGAGTTCTTTGCCAAGTAAAGTAACATATATGAGGGACTAGGACTTGGGCACCTTTGGGAGCCATAATCCTGCCCATTGTAGACATAATGTGTTTGATTAAATAGAGACCATGGCAGCATCATTAAAGAAATCAATGTTAAAATGCAATGATTTGGGGGCCTCCATGAAGTGACTCCACAAACATAATGCACATTTATTTAACCAAATGATTTCCCTTCCCACCTGTGGTCAGCAGTATAAGATGGCAAAGTGCATGCCCTTAGGTCCATGAGTTTTTTCAGTGGAGAGAAAGGCCTTCTCACTAACTTTAATCAACTCTATTTTATACACAATTACAATAAAGGTTACTCGGTTTCTAAGACCAAACAAATCCAGCAGTAACAAATACCAATCAACAATGACAAGTGACATCTGGCAAGAAAGAAGGAATCAAAAATTGTAACATGTAAATATAATATCTAACACACACACACATACACACACACACACACACTCATACAGAGCAATCTAAAGTCATCTGTTATCAGGACAGACCTTGCCATTCGGTGAATATCACTACATGTCATTGAGAAATGACTCAATTATATTCAAAATATTCTTTTTATGAGTTTATACTATAGAAATATTTTACATCATTAGAAAAGGCTAATATTTTCTTAAGACAAGCCTGGGTGTACACGCTGTGTGGTGGACAGCCTGGCAGATTAGCTGCTCCCTCCATGCCTGCTGAGAAGGAAATGGAGCATGAGAGCACACTCCCTGGATGTATGTATTTGCACTGTGGGTGTGTGGCCCTTGCTGGGCAAGTCGCCATCTGTCCTCCTGGGACAGGCCTTCCAGGGCGGTGGAGGGGGTGGGGGGCAAACCCTCAGGAAAAGCCAGGCTGCAGGACATGTGCTTGAGGGACCTTAACCACTTCCAGGTTCCAAGTCCCACCCCCGTCCAGAGACCCAGGAGCACTTTCTGCCTTTGAGTCCCCCACCATCTTTCCAATCATTTCACTTATTTACTTACTTTGGCCTAACCCGGTCCCAATGAATTTCTCTTCCGTGTGACCAACAATTCATCACTAAGACAAATTGGCAAAATCTCAGTCATCTGAAAAACAATCCGGCTATCAAAAGGATCGATTCTCCAAATGCTCCAGATGGCTGTCAAGTTTTGTATTTTGTGTGGTTTACCAAAGTGCTTTTCATTCAATATGAGTGTGTTTCAATAAACTATCCTAGCTTTGATTAGAAGAATATGGTTTCCCACCTCAATAGCTAGCTTTTAATGAAACAGATGTCTGCAGTTTTCTTTCAAATATGACCCAATAATTGAATTTGACCAAAATGAGTTGAAATACAGTGTTTTTCAAATAATTGGCTTATCAATCAGTTTTAATATATCTCAACATGAGCCTTTTTGAAGTTAAGAAATTAAATCAGCATAGAAATTATAGGTTTCAAAGGAAGCCCCTGTCATTTTTTTTTAACCAAGAAATCTATATTTTTAGAAAAAATAAATCACATTAGCATTATAGACAACAGGACTTATTCCTGGAAAAAAGTCATTAGTGAGATCAGAATTTGAGGATGTTGAGGTTCAGTGATTTCTATCAGTTGGAGGCAAGGTAGGAACACAGAGTGCACCCCCCATGATTCAATAGAAGTTAATAATATGAGGCACCTGGAACACAGCACTGTTTGATCTGAAAGGGCAAACGGAGAACAGAGAGAGGCCAGCTGGGGATGAGAGCAATAACAGCTGGGGTGCTCCCTACAGCAGGTCTAGGGAGGAAAACCAAGGCCAGAATCTCCACATAGCAGGAAGCAGTAGCTGATGAGTCCACAGGAAGTATAGAGAAAAAGGGCGAAATACCTGGCTTTGTCCAGTGGCTGGCCTTCACTGGTGGCCAGTAGGGAAGGGAAACCAGGCAAGGTGAATTACAGCAGTGGAACCCCTGCCCACTGAGCAGATCAGAGAAGATCTGGAAAAGATTCTGAGTACAGACAGGCAAACAGCCAACACAACAACTGTGCAGATTTTTACACCTTAAAGAAAACACATTAGAAGACGTGGAGTGAAAGAGGCAATTGCCTCCCACACAGAAGAGTATTCCAGCTAAAATCCACTTAACTATCCCCATTGATCATGCTATGTTATGTAAATACAGAATCCTAAAATATACAAGATAATCCAGAAGTCAAATAGGAAAAATCAGCAAAGATTGTGCCTTATTGCCCTCTGGCATACAGGAACGTGCATGGCCTATAGTACTTGTGCATGCATGTATTAGCATATAAACATACTAGTAATCTGTCCTGTGAGCAAATAAAACACCACTTGTTGTCATTACTATTATTGTCTATAATTATCAAATATTAATAACTGTAACTAATTTTATGAAATATGGTAGAAAACATAACGGTTGCCTTCCAAAAGAGGACTCCACCCTTCTTTCACTATTTCACAGCCTTATCGTTTGGATGGGTGTGACCACAGCCCTATGGGGAGAATACAGTCATGATATGTTTAAACCATTCAGGGAAATCCCAGTAAGTCTGACAACAGTAGTTCACAGGTGGTCACCAACCCAGGCATAAAGTAATCAGCATATGATATTCCCTTGGCTACAGAACTTGCACAGGAATTGTCCATCCAAAATTTTATTCAGTGATTGTAAAAGTGAAGCTCTATCTCCCTTCTCTTGGAGGTGTATGTGCAAGTATGAGACCTCAATTCCTTATGGTAGCTATCTTATGACCATGAGAGAACTCAGTATGGAAACAAAGTCTGACCTCCTTGGTACACAGAAGATGTCAAAACCAAGTAGATCACAGAAGAATGAAGACAGCCCTGATCAAACCATACCTGACTTCCATTTACTTCTGAATACTTCAGATATGTGAGTCAGTAAATCTCCTAGACTTTTAAACCAGTTAAAGATTATTTTTTCATCATCCTAGTTGTTAACAACCCACACCAAATACTAGAGACATTGCTACATACTTACATGGGCCATTTCACTTAATTCTGCCCAAATCCAGGGAAGTAGGTTTTATTACTGCCTCCATTCTATATTTGAGGAAAATGAGAAATGCAGCTTGTCCAAATTCCTGTAGTTTATAAAGCATGAAGAGAGTTTAGATCTAATCCATCTGGCTTTCAAGCCTATGCTCTTAACCATGGCACCACACATTCCCCACACCCACCTTTTTGCTCCAAAACATTTCTTTAATGGATAGCTCTGTTGGCCTTCCGCTACAGGAGGAATTGTTTATTTCATTTTATTTTTTAATTTTTATTTATTTTTATTTTTAATTCCAGTGTAGTTAACATACAGTGTTATATTAGTTTCAGGTGTGCAATATAGTGATTCAACAATTCATTACTCAGTGCTCATTACGATAAGTGTATACTTCTTTTTATACGTCTGATTCTGCTTTCTGTTTGTTTATTCATTTTTTTAATTTGTTATTTTATTTCATGTTTTTAAAGACTTTTATTTATTTATTTGAGAGAGGGAGAGAGAGAGAGAGAGCGAGCGATCATGACCCAGGAGAGGGACAAGCAGACTCCCCAAAGAGCAAAGAGCCCAACATGGTGCTCTATCCCAGGACCCTGTGCCATGACCTGAGCCAAAGGCAGATGCTTAACCAACTGAGCCACCCAGGTGCCCCTATTTTATTTTATTTTTGATTCCAGTATAATTAACATACAGTATCATTTAAGTTTTAGGCTTACACAGGAAATTTTTTTAAATAAATGACTTTATCAAACCCAAAGCAGAAAACATGAGGACAAGTTCGAGACTGCTCAAATATATATAATTAAACCAAGTTAAACAAAAATACAATCAAATTTGGCAGTTTTTACCAAAACAAATCATTCAGGGACTTTAGGCATCCATGGGCTATCTTGACCACACAGATTAAAATGTCAAATCTTAAGAAATACTTCTAAAGAAAGATAAATAGAAGTGGATCTCACAAGGGCATCCTATTTTGTTTTTAAAACTGGGGAAAAGTGTTGGTTGTAACTCAACAATGTGAACATCGTAAAATTTAGGGTTCTCTTAAGACTGTGATTCCTTGGGGTGCCGGGTGGCTCAGTTGGTTAAGCATCTGCCTTCAGTTCAGGTCATGGTCCCAGGGTCCTGGGATCGAGCCCCGCATCGGGCTCCCTGCTCAGCAGGAAGCCTGCTTCTCCCTCTCCCTCTCCCTCTCCTCTCTTGCTGGTCTCTCTCTGTCAAATAAACAAAATCTTTAAAAAAACAAAAAAAGACTGATTCCTTGGCTTGCACTGATGGCTTTCTAAATAGATTTCAGCATATGTACTCAAAAGTCACTCCTGCATAAAAGAGTTTGGGCAAAAATACCATATATATTATGATATATACACACACATGAAGAATTCTATATATACATATGTAAGATGATATATGGAAGAGTATATACACATATAACTCACATGTATATGAACTTATATCTATCTATCTATCTATCTATCTATCTATCTATCTATCTATCTATCCAACTTTATCCTTATCCCCAGTATATATAAATTACACTGTTCTTGTAGCATTCTTTCTCGCAATCAAGTAAATAAAATATCTACTCACTAAGGTTTTACACTGTCCCCCAACAAAACCATGTGCTAGCATCCATGATACACAGAGTCTCTTCTAAAACTAAGTACAAGATATGCTAGGTTTGTTCACATTCCCAAAAAGCTTTCTTCCCCCAGTAGTTAAGTTCCATAGTTACCCTAAGGATTCAGAACATGTTGTAGCAACAATTGCTACATCATCACTACAGAACTGAATTACCCCACGCTAATTCTTCTTGCTGTTGGGAACTGGAAAATACACTGGAGAAAACCATCTCTTTTGTGGGCTTCCAATGAACAAATACGTATTTCCCCCTGGAAAAGGTCCCTGCCTGAGAAACCAGTTAGAAGCTATTCTTGGCAGAATTTTTTTCTTTCGACCTATTGTCGACATTTTGACTCCACTGCATGCCCATTTTCCTTAAATAGAAACCACAAGGTCTACACTGAATCTTTCAGAAAGAGCAAAAGTCTGTAGAAGCTCTTGGAAACCTGGCTCTTAAAACAGAGGAAGCTAAGACAGTATGTTGTATATGGATATTTCTCCTGTTTAAAGAAGCAATAACAATGAAACCGACTAAACCCACTAAATACTATATAGGCAAGTGTTACTCAAATGAGAATTTCCGCCCAGGGGGATTTGGACCTGTTTAAGGTCCTATTTCCCACCACTTGGCCGTTCCAGGAAAGCAATAATATCCTATTCCTTGCATTGAGAGACCTGAAGGCCCGGCTCATAGACATTCACTTCTTGGGGAAATCTCATTAGCAAACATATCCCTTGGACAGAAGTAAATCTTCAAAGAAATCTGATACCAAACAGACAAGTTTTGTGAAAATTTCCAGGCAGAGGGTCAGGAAAAGCCTGGAGCATATAATTACTTGCAGCCTGAGCTGCAAAAAGCTGGTATCTGAGCAGAAGGATGCTGGACCCCAGAGTCAGACAGACCTGGCTTGATACCCGGGTTTGCTACCTGCCCACTGGGCAACATTTGGTAAGTCTTTCCATGGGTCTCTCTATGTTTTGGTTTTCTCAGTTTATGTTTTTGTTTTTTGTTTGTTTGTTTGTTTGTTCGAAGTCAGAATGAAACCTACTTCAAGGGATTATTGTGCTAAATGGATAAGGTAATGTAAAGCTCCTGGCTCTTCTAAATTTTCAGCCAACTGTTCCGGTCATCACTGAACCTTCAATCACCCACCTCCAAACACGCCCTCACTGCAGAACCACATCAAGCTGCAAACAGAGAGCTGTGTTCTCAAGACCCAAGACACAAAGCCTCATTTTCTTCATCCCTTCCTGCAGCCAGGGGAACTCTAAGAATGGCCCCTAAGAAGTCACAGCTTGATCCCTGGATCCTGTGAATCTGAAGAGACACTTTTCCCATCTTCACTCTCACCAAACACAGCACAGTGACAGTGTTATGCTAGATGGCACAGTGGGCCTTATATTAGGGAGGTGACTTGGGGGTGATCATGTGGGTCCTTGGGGCAAACAGCTTTCCCAGCTGGTAGGAGAAGGACATGACATAGAGATGGACAATGTGAGAAGGGCTGGATATACCGTCATTGGCTTAAAGACAGGGAGACCACATGGGCAATAACGTGATGATCTTAGGGAGCTGGGAGAGAGGCCCGTAGCCTCCAGCCACTGAGTGAGGAATGGGACCTCGGTGCTACAGGTGCACGGGACTGAATTCTACCAAAGCCTGAATGACCCTGGAAATGAATTCTTCCTCAGAGACCCCAGGAAGGAAGGCAGCCCTGCTGACGCTGATTTCAACTCTGTGGGACCATACCAGCCTTTGCTCTGCATAGCTGTGAGACAAGAATTTCGTGTGGCTTTAAGTCACTGTAGTTTTGGTTATACGTTACACAGCAATAGACTACCGCTTCCCTTCCACAGAGACAGAAAGAGAGCGAGAAACAGGGGCCCAGACAGACAGACACCGCAAATGGAGCAAAATCAACAGTCAACAATCTGTAAATCTAGGTAAAGGGTCTAAGAGACTTCGTATAATGAGTGCAACTTCTCTGTAAATTTGAAAATACAGCCAAAACCAAAAAGTCACAAAGAATGAAAGCACGGGGTGAAATAAAAGCCTTTGATATCTGCATAACTGCCAGGAGATCATGCAAATTCATAAACCCTTCAGTGCGCAGGAGCCTTTGGTTGTCTGGGGCTGGTGGTCCCCCGTGAGAAGACAGGCATCCAGGGACCGTGAGAATACATTCTCGGGTCTATTTCAGACAGTACGAGGTCAAAAGAGGCTTCTCTTTTTAATTTGGGCATTGCCATCTTAAAAAAACAAAAAACAAAACAATGATCTCTGCCAGAATCTCCTTATAGCCTGTTCATGGATGGGATGGGGCCATAAATCTGCAGATACTGTATTGTACCAAATCCGGGTATTAGCAGATCGAAACATGGGTGAGGATTCCCTTGGCAATGTCTCAAAACACTTTTGTGTGACAAAAGAGAGATTTTTCACACCACAGAGGAACTTTTCTGACACCGGTTGTTTTGTTAACAATGCAGACTCAAAAACTAGTACAGGCACAATAATGCCCAGGCCAGTCCATCCGTCAGTGGCTTACAGGGCTCCTTCTCCACAAAGTAAAACAAACACGGATAAGCACAGTCTGTGTTATTGATTTCTCTGCTTCACACTTGCTAAGAAATACATTTTAGAGTCTAGAAATAAGTCAAACATTGCTCAACTTATGTTTTAAAATATCCTCCAGGTCCGCTTTCTGTATTTCCTCCATCAATTCTCTCAGTTTTGCATTTTTCATTAAGCTTCTTGGATTAACTTGCGTCCCCATACCTCCTGTCAATAGTACCCTAAGATATTTTGACGTTGATTATCAACATCAATTTCAGTTTGATGCCATCTATTATGCACTGTGGGACTTCAGCGTGTCTTTTCTTTCTTTGCTTTTTTTTTTTCTTTCCCTAAGCTAATTTGAATTCCTGTATCTCCTGGCATGTAGGAACATTCTGATCCTACAAAGCATTTTCAGAAAGAAGAAAATCAGACGGGTTTTTTTTAGTTTAACCTCTCTTCTGTCCATGGGAAACCATCGCTCTTGCTTTTAATAACTCGGCAGTGGTCAAAGGGCTAAAGCCAGGACTCACTGAATCACCGTTGACTCTCTTTAGGATCAAAGCAAGAGATGCGCAGGGAAAGCACCCCTGCCTTCTTCCAAGGAAGCTCTTTCATTTCTGGACAATGATAATGATTTCTTAGACGATGCTGCCCTGTGTGGGTACGAATTGCATCTATGTAATTTCTAACCATTGTTCTTTGGCCCTTTATGTCCATATGGGTTAAAACTATGCTCTCTTCCAGATGACTTCTCCTCTAACCTGTGAAGACATCCTACTCCTTCCCAGGCCCCCACCCCTCTTGTTTCCAGGTGGAGTATACCCGAACTTTCATAAGGCTTACCTGTGAGTACCTCACACCTAAGCACCCTTCCCTGGACCTGCTCCTTTTGATGCCTGCAAAACCCTCTCGTCATCTCTAACTGACGTGTTATAATACAAAGGACTACAATTCTAAAAAGGCTAAGCTATTTTATTACAACTAATAGGTCTAGACATCTTGTAGGCTTTCAAATCCCAGGACAGCCCAAGACCCTGATAATTTCCTATGATCCTACTACCTGACGCAAGTATAAGTCAGGGTATAAAACTTTACAAAGAAAGGGGCGCCCAGATGGCTCAGTCGGTTAAGCATCCAACTCTTGGTTTCGGCTCAGGTCATGGATCTCAGCGTTGTGGGACTGGGCCTGCATCAGGCTCCCTGCTCAGTGCAGAGTCTGCTTGTCCCTCCCCCAATTCTTCTCCCCCCGATTGCATGCTCTCTCTCCCTCTTTCAAATAAATAAATATATAAAATCTTAAAAAAAAAAAAAAAACTTTACAAAGAATGGGGTGCCTGGGTGGTACAGTCAGTTAATCCTCTGACTCTTGGTTTCAGCTCAGGTTGTGATCTCAGGATCATGAGATAGAGCCGTGCTGGGCTCCACGCTCAGCAGGGGAGTCTGCTTGAGATTCTCTCTTCCTCTCCCTCTGCCCCTCCCACTTGTGCTTGTTCTCTCTCTCTCTTTCTCACATAAATAAACCTTTGGGGCACCTGGGTGGCTCAATCAGTTAAGCGTCTGCCTTCAGCTCAGGTCATGATGCCATGGTCCTGGGATCAAGTCCCACGTCTGGCTCCCTGCTCAGTGGAGAGTCTGCTTCTCCCTCTGCCCTTCCCTGCTAGTGTGCACGCACGCACTCTCATTCTCTCTCTCAAATAAAGTCTTTAACAAATAAATAGATCTTTTTAAAAAACTTTACAAAGAATGAGTGCTAATACCACCCTAACTTAACACAACTGAGTGAAAACATAAAGCTGCAGTTCCTCATGTTAAACCCTCTGTCTTGTGACTCTATATTTCCCTATCTTTTAAACACATTAAAATGTTCTATTTAGAAGAATGGCAGTATCTTAATGTTTAATCCTCTCATACAGGAAATTTGAGGGAGTAAAAAATATATATACTTCACATTGGTCCAGGAAACTCTTTATATTTTAGTCACCTTAAGGCAAAGAGCCACAGTTTCAGTTGCTTGCATGTAAAACGCAGCAGTGGTGCTCATGGAACAGAATTGATTTTTTTTTTTTTCAATTACCACGAGCTGTTTTTGCATTTTGGAGAAATGGAGAATTTGGGTCTAGATGTCATTGTCCTTCCTCACATTCTGAATAAGAGTGTTCATGTATTTTGCAAACGGCCTTAAGTTGCCCTTAGATCTGTATTTAAAATTGTGATATAGTAGAGAAATATAAAAAGTGCCTACCAAATACAAATGTTCTCCTATGAAATTAAAATTGCCATTCCAGCTAGTTCTGCTTATAAACTCCATTCATTTCCAGAGGTTGCTCTTCCTCATGTCTCTCTGGAGTTGTGACCAGCTGTTCTTGTTACTTAAATGTTTGATAGGAACACAGCTGGAAATACATGGCCTCCACAGGGAAATGTGTCGCACATTTGCCAAAAACGAAAGGCAGACAAGAATGGCTCCAAGTAAATAACTTTGCTACTCCATTAAAAAATAATAATAATAAAACATCATAAGGTACAGATTTCACATAGGTAGGAAATCCAACTTTCATAGAAGTCTGACTCTTTAACAAGAATGCAATAGTCAGGTTTACTGTTTTATTTTTTTTTAATCTAAAGGAATGCTATGGTTGACTTCAGCTGTTTTTTTTTTTAATCCAACCCTCAGATCTAAAACTATATACGGCTAATGAATTAAATCTGCAATAGTTAATATGTACCTCCAAAAAATACATTTTGGAGAACTGTTTCTGCTTTGAACTTACACTGAATCTTATACCAAGATTCTCACCCATTCCCTTTAATTCCTTCTTGAGTCAGCAATTCTAAAGACAGAATATAAAGGGTGAAGACAGGCCAAATTATGAGGAAAACTAACTCCATGAGCCCTAGGATTTTATGGCTTGGTCCAAGCGTGACATGTAGTATCTTAAGTAGGTACCCAGTATGAACCACCATCCAATGATTTTACTTTTGTTAACACACACACACATGCACACACACACACAAAGACTGTAGAAAAAGTCCGGAAGTAGACATGGTAGATTACTAACAGTAGTTTCTTCTGAGGTTGGACCTGGAAGTGGAGAGGGACACAATTCCCAATTTTGCTCCTTTGGACTTTTCAATATGTTTCACATTGAAACAAACCAAAAAATTAAACAAAAGGAAGATAACAGATTTTGCTACTGCGAGCCATGGGATAAAATGCCTATGAGGAACAGTCACGCCATTGTGCTCAGGTCTAAGATTCCATGTGTGATACCAATTGTTTTCTCCTGTGTCAGCCCTCAAACTCCCTGGGACAGCTCTCTACTGTCACTACTGTCGGCAGGACAGACACTCTCTTTTTCACTTTACCAATTAGTACAGTGGGGCTCAGACAAAGGAGTCTTGAATGATTTCATACAGGGATACATACAACAAGGCATACAACCTTGCTGGAAACATTTCATTCAGAAAACGCTCAGTGAGTACTGAAAATGTACCAGGAAGCAAAATAAAGTCAACACAGGTTTCAAAAATCTTTTTAGAGAAGCATCACCGATAAAATGAAGTAACTGTAGGTAACAGTGACGAAGCAAGTTTTAGGACCTCTGTGTATTTTGAGAAGGCAGTCACTGCTGCCAATTGCTTTATTTCCTCATCTTCAGTGATGTATTATTATTGTTATTATTATTATTATCATTATTATTATTTGTTTCTTGCCTTGTTATTGCAGGTTAGGAATGTTTTAAATTAGTTGACTCATGGGGCGCCTGGGTGGCTAGTCGGTTAAATGTCCGACTCTTGCTTTCGGCTCAGGTCATGATCTCAGGGTCTTGAGATCAAGCCCCGCATCAGGCTCTATACTCAACAGGGAGTCTGCTTGGGATTCTCTCTCTTCCCCTCTCTCGGCTCCTCTCCCCTATATACTCTCTAAAATAATAAATAAATAAATCTTTTAAATTAGTGTACTAGTTTTTTTCAACTTATGCCTTTCTTCCTGGGCATTCCTTGCTTTGCCCTTCAATGTTCTGTCAGGTTTTCAATCACACAAAGATTCATTATGCCTTCACTGGATAATTATTCACCATGCAATTTGTGTTGTCTGTGACTATTCTGAAATATTCATGGTACATTAATTGTTTTACCTGGATAAAAGATCTCAGCAATAGCATATTCTGATTAGGGTATCACTCAAGTTTATTATACACCAACTAGATCTTGAGCACCATCTACATCTTGAGCACCAACTAGATCTTGAGCACTTCGCATGGTGACATGGATACAAAATGCCATAAAGCATCTGCCTTAGGTGAAACAAGGCAAACAAGAACAAAGAAATGAAATAATTATTTATTAAAAATGCTATACTGTAGTAGGTGCCAAATGACTTACCATAGTAATGAAATGACTACCTGTCAATGACATGCTGTTTTGATACTTCATCATGTGCCAAAACAAAAACAAAAAAAACAAAGCAAGGAGAAAACAACTTGTGTGTCTCCTCTGTGCGAGGGAGGCACTGTGAATGGAGCATGAGAAACAAAATCATACTTAAAGCATCATCTGTGCCTTCAAGGAATGCACAGCCAAATTGGGGCCAAACACACAAAAACAGAGCATTTCTAGAGAGCAAGGTGATTGCTCTGATGGAGATAAATAAGAATGCTTTGGATGTGGAGTTAGTTGTGGTCAGAGAAAGCTTCCTGGAGGAGATGGCACTTGATCCAAAACTATAAAGGTGGGTGAGGTTAGACAAATAGCAGTGGTAAAAAGAAGTCATTCCACAAATAAGCAAATGTTCCCCTAAGAATGTTCTAGACATTTTTGCTCCCAATCAAATTAAAAATGCCTGTTTTCCCAGACTTAAACACACAAGCACCAAAACTGGGTACTTTTTAAAAATACAAGTTGACATGTGAAAACGTAATCTCATTTTGGGTTTTAATATGCAAATACAGAACTCTTACCTTTAGTGATTATATTACCTAAGGAGGGTCAAAAGAAAACTAAAGCTGCAATCACAAGGAAAGCAGATTATAACCCTATAGGGGCTGGCAGCCAAGGAGCAAGAGATCTGAGAATGTTCTTTCCAAATGCGGTATCTTACACAAGTCTGCAGCTATAAGTTATCTAGCAAAGATTAGCAAAGTGTATCCAATAATGAGTTTTCCCCCCAAAAAAGAAAGATTTTTAGTGGCAAGCTAAATTTCAAAAAAGCACAGTTTATATTTTAGAACCTTTAAAAATTTTATTTCAGGCTGAAGATATATTTGTTTGCTTGCTTGCTTGTCTTACATTCATAAATTATACATAAATTAGAATTATAAAAATCTAATTTATCTGTGCTATTTGAAGAACCAGATTTCCCCAAAGCCATATTTAATAATGCCACATTGTTTCATAACCATGGTAGTGATAAACATCATTTCAAAACAGAGAATTTGAATATTATTTATTCACCTGATTATCACTTTAATCTTCCTGAAGTTCTTTAGTCATATTGCATGAACTAAGAAATCAGACTTTATCAATATAACCAATTCTTGGTTAAAGTAAATTAATTATCACTAGATTAATGCTTATGGATTACTAGAATGGTTTTAATGCTACTTTTAAAAGTTTTTCATTCCACTTTTATGTTGCAAAAGAAAAAAAAATAGGATAGGGGTGCCTGGGTGGCAGAGTTGATTGAGCATCCGACTTTTGGTTTTGGCTTAGGGTCATGAGACAGAGCCCCATTGTGGGCTCTGTGCCCAGTGTGGAGTCTGCTTGGGATTCTCTCTCTCTCTTTCCCTCTGCCCCTCCATCCATGCTTGCTCTCTCTTTCTCTCTCTCTCTCAAATAAATAAATAAATCTTTTTAAAAAGCATATTGCAAAAGTTGATAACCAATATGGAAACTGAGTATATGATAAGCCTTCATGTCAAACCAGTGGAGAAAAAATGATTTACTTTTTAAAAATGGTATTTAGATAATTGCTTAGTAGTGTGGGAAAAGTTAAAATGAGATATTAGAAGAAAGCATGGATAAATTTTTATAAACTAGTATTAGGGAAAGCTTTTCTAAACTATGACTCAAAATCTAGAAACAATATATGATCAGTAAATTTGACCATGTAAAAAAAATTATGTGGTGAAAATACCAGAGCAAATAAAAAGACAAATTATAAACTAGGACAATATTTGCAATTTATATCCTTACTATATAAAGAGCACCTAAAAATGGAGAACACCCAAAGACAAAAATGGGCAAGAGCCACGCACAGGGAGTTCACAGAAAAATGAATGTAAATTGCTCTTCACTTAAAAATAAAGATACTCCTGGGCACCTGGGTGGCTCAGTTGGTTAAGCAACTGCCTTCGGCTCAGGTCATGATCCTGGAGTCCCAGGATCGAGTCCCGCATCGGGCTCCCTGCTCAGCAGGGAGTCTGCTTCTCCCTCTGACCCTCCCCCCTCTCATGCTCTCTCTATCTCATTCTCTCTCTCAAATAAATAAATAAAATCTTAAAAAATAAATAAATAAATAAAGATACTCCGTGCACCCCGATGTTTATAGCAGCAATGTCCACAATAGCCAAACTGTGGAAAGAGCCAAGATGTCCATCGACAGATGAATGGATAAAGAAGATGTGGTATATATATACAATGGAATATTATGCAGCCATCAAAAGGAATGAGATCTTGCCATTTGCAACAATGTGGATGGAACTGGAGGGTATTATTCTGAGCGAAATAAGTCAAACAG
>NC_138384.1:9662863-9684637 GCF_054177405.1 Leptonychotes weddellii | reverse complement strand
AAAAAAAAAAAAAAAGAAGTCTATTTTCCAGTTTCAAGACCCACAGAGCCAGAACTGCCCCATAAGTAAATTAAGCAGCTGAGGAATAGATCAAAGTAACCAATGACTCTTAGGCCCAGTTGAGTCCGTTTTTATAGGTTGAATTATTTATTATCTGCTCTTTTCTCTGGCAAAGTTTCAGTTTCTTCCATCAGGACTGTGGCTCCAAGTGACCCCAGTCTCTCCCCACAGAACTCTGAACACTATCTCACCTTGGAGCCATCCAGCAACAGCACTACTTAACTGGGAATAATCTGGCAAGAGGGATGCGTAAGTTGGGGTTAAGACTAGTTGCCAGGAGGAAATGCTTTGGAAGATGCTTTTAGTTTCTTCTATTTCAGAAACAAAAGATTCAAGGAAATAAATCATGACCACAAAAGACTGCAATCCTGAAATGTCTTGTTAAGTTGTTATCCTATGATCCTTTTAGATATGAGATGCTTGGATAAAGCAAAAAATGTTTAACTTTTTTTCTGATTATAAAAGGTGTTGGCATATGCTACAGAAAATGTGAAAACCTCAGGAAAATAGAGAGAATGTTAAAATAATCATTATGCTACCATCCAAAGATCACTATTGTTATGCTCTGTCTAGCTACATTCCATCTATACACATTACAGTTGTGCTCATAATCTTTTTTGGAGTTTTTTCCTCCAATATACTAAATTTCCTACCGGCTCAAATCAAAAGAGGTAACTCATTCAAATGGGCTCTTTGTGTCTTTGTGCCCAAGCAGGGAGCCAGCTGTTTTGGCAAGTGTGGGAACGAGGCAGAGTCCCACGGCAGCAGGTGTCTACGACATCCTCCCCCTGTACCCGCGACCTCCTCCAGCAGTGCCATGAGCAACAGAAACTATTCTAAAACCCCCGCTCCGTGGAAGGCAGAGATTAAGCAAAAATGATCTGCACCTGTGGGGAAGATTTCTTGTTTCTTTTGGGAATCTCTTTAAATAGTGGTTAAATAGATCTGCTTGGGAGTACTGTTGGTTCAGCTTCAGCCCTGGGAGAAAGCTCGAAGGTAACTAGGGAAGATTATCTGTGCCTATTTGTTTAATACCAGGCTGGCTCCAACCTCCCCAGCATCCAGATTGTTTTTCTCCCATACTTATAAATAAATAAAAAAGGCTATAGGGAGCAGGGAAGAGCACACAGAGGCCGATATGGTCAGAAGTCTTCCAGTTACAATTTTTTATTCCATATATTTACACAGAATATATATCTACGCACTCCATATATTTATATTCTATAACTTAAAGCTACTTTTTTAAATACAGTTTCTGATGGAAGTAGGGTTTTTCTCACTGCCTTAAAGGATATTGAATACCCTTCCAATATACTCTAATGCAATTAATGACTCATAGAGTATGAATCAACATAGGAAATCAAGTTACATGGTTAACCTAGAACATACCATCAGATGTTCTAACCACATTATATCCTTATGATTAAATAAAATCGGTAGATTTAACTGTTTTTACATCAGCAGGCACTGTTGTATTGCTACCTTTTTTCAAAGTGACAATTGATATTATTGAACATCAGGCAAAAACAAGTGTATATGCCAATAAGAATAGCAAATATGAAGGGGAAATTCTGCTAAGGACAGTTGTATTATAGCAAAATGAATTACAACATATTTTCCACCTAAAAATAAGCATTGCATATTGTCTCAAAATGGAAAACATCTTTGGTAATCATATACTTTCATCTATTATACTACTGCGAATATCCTAATACGTCAAGAAAGTTGATTTTAACACCACCTTTCCTAATTTAGGCTAATGTCGAGAAAGCTTTACTGACAATAAACTTTCCTACAAATAAAAAATTAATTCATCATTTTGGATGTGTTTGGTTTTATTTTTGCTCTTGGCTCAAGTCTAAGGATCTAGCATGGTAATCTTCTGGTTTGGGAGGAAAATTAGAAGCCTACAGAATAACACTGGGCAGTCCACCCAGTAAATGGAAGAGCCATTTAGGCCTGTAAAAAAAAAAAAAAAACTAATTTAAGCATAATACCTGGACTATTACACCTGCTCCCTTAACCAGGTAAACTGAATAAGGTGCCAGGTCCTTCTGACCAGACACAACTTTCCAAACATAAATCCAACGGGCACTTTAACCTCAGTCCTTTGTGTATCCCTTGGTATCTCCTAGAATGTATATTCTGCATTCCAAGAGACCATCATGGTCCAGTAAGGAAGACAAACAACTGAAATCTAATGGATTCACTTTGTTGTCAACTAGCCACACCCAAGCACTCTGATTCAAATTGAAATTTACAATTCCCATAATCCCTCGGGGTTTTCCAATTCGGCTCCCATTAGTCCACATTTTCCTTAATCCTATGCATCCTCACTTGCTCCTTCTGATTAAGTATATTTTCAGAAAAACTAACACATGGACTTTTAAAAAGAAAATTCAAGCAACAGAAAAATGTATGTGGGACAAGGTAAGTATTACTTGCTGTCCACGTCCCCAGCCCCTCAGGCCCTCTGTATAGCAACCACTGTTACCATATTTGCATCTCCTTCCAGAAATAGTCCCAGATAGATATGCACACAGGTATGTTTATATAAACGTGTAGCTCTTTTGATTTTTTCCCCACAAAATGGGAGCCTACTATACATACTGCGTTTTTTTCTTTGTCCACGTAGTACAGTTAATATAAAGATCTAAGTGGGGAATATTATTATATGTGTCTCTATTATATTCTTATAAGCAACCTATGGATTATTCAAGCTTGTCAAGATCATTTTCACCTAAAAAAATCATAAAAGTGTCACTTATGTCCTCATTCAGATGTTGAGGAAGAACAGACCAAGGACAGACAGAGAGCCTGTAGTACTCCCCTGCCCACTCTCCTCTCCCTGGCACATACAAATTAACTCTCAATGGGCTACGAACCCACTTATTAGTATTGTTATCCTGCCCAGACTTTTTCGTCTCAGCACCCTGAGACGTAAGTCAGAAGCACCTGAAACTTGAACATATGCAGTGTCATTTCCTCAAGTTATCTGGAGTCATTATTTTTGTTGATTTTTTTTCCCCCTATTCCTTCAGACAGAGAGAAAAATACCTTAATAACTTCGCTTTCTGGTATACGAAATGCTGCAGGCAGTAAGTCTTTACTTAATGGGAACACTGAGAACAGCAACAAAATAAAAATAGTAATAAAAGTTAAAAACTATGAGCCAGGGTAGCCAGATTATTGTGGACCACAGATTCTGATTTCTCTCCAGTGGACTTCCAAACTGCTTCAAGTTCAAAGACACATCATGGCATTGCATACCTGTGTGTGACAGAAAAGGCTATTCCTGTAAGTTAGAACAGCCCAGTGATCAGATGCATCTCTGCAGGGATTTCCCTCCATCTACCCATCTAGAACACTGCAACCTCTCCGACATCTAGAGATTGAGTTTTCCTGCATGAGAACTCAACGATACAAAGCATAATGAACACATTCAATGGGCCTTGACACTTTTCGCTGCTCCACAGTTTTTCCAGGGTGTATGTACCATATGTTTTCCGTTTCTTAAGCTTCTACTTTTGGTTCCTCCTGAAGGCATATCTCATTTACTATTGTTGGCATATGTGTCTATGCTTTTCAGTAAGTGAATAACCCATTGAAAACAACTGCATTAACCATCATCCCATGCTTTATGCTGAGTTGTATATACGATAACCATCGGAAAGCAGCAATATTTAGTCTAGGGACCACATCACATGATACACACTTTAATTGAAAGAATGCATACTCAGACCATTTGGGAGAAGATATGAATACAAAATTGAGCCACATATGGTTTCAAAACTGAAAACAGAGTTTATCACAGATGAGATACATATTCAATCACTGGTGAAACTGTAAGATTTTATTTATAAAGTGCAAAAATAAGAAAAATAAGTCATAATTTAATTGTGGATATATCTGCAATTGTAGGTACATTCTCACTTTTTTATGAAATGTTTACATTTAAACTTTCGTGAGAATATCGTTTCTGAAATGAGTATTGTTCCCTTATATTGACATTACACTCCCTCCTTCATCCTTGTAACAATTCGTGTCTTCTAGATCATCTGCTGAGATGCTACCTATAGGAAGTAAATACTACCACTATTGTCACATGTGCACATAAAATTTATTTAATTCACAATACTTTAGATAAGAGAAACAAATGGATAATTCAGTATCACACATCTGTAATATCTAATTATTCTAATAACTAACTTGAGATTCCTTATAATGTGGATCCCTGGATGCAAACCAATATATATTTCATGTGTGTTCACTTTTGCTAACTAAATAATTAACAACTCTTCCTTTGATCAACTTTTCATGCCCTGCAAAAGGTAAGATCTATATAACTTCAAACATCTGGTAACTTGTTTTATAAAACTTTAAGATTTTCATCCATTTATACCTATATTAATCAATAATGCTATGATAATTATAATCCATTTAGTGAGTGCTACCATGTCCCATTTAGTCCTTGTAACATCCTTGCAAGGTAGATACTATTACCAAGGCAGGAAACTGACACCCAGGGAAGCTATCTAATATATCAAGTATTTATATGGCATATGAAATTTAAACCAAAACCATTCCATGCTCATGGATTGGAAGAATAAACTTTGTTAAAATGTCTATGCTGCCCAGAGCAATCTACACATTCAAAGCAATCCCTATCAAAATACCATTGACATTTTTCACAGAACTAGAACAAATAATATTAAAATTTGTATGGAACCAGAAAAGACCCCAAATAGCCAAGGGAATGTTGCAAAAGAAAACCAAAGCTGGGAATATCACAATGCCTGACTTCAAGCTCTATTACAAAGCTGTCATCATCAAGACAGCATGGTACTGGCACAAAAACAGACACAGAGATCAATGGAACAGAATAGAGAGCCTGGAAATGGACCCTCAACTCTATGGTCAACTAATCTTCGACAAATCAGGAAAGAATACCCAATGGAAAAAAGACAGTCTCTTCAATAAATGGTGCTGGGAAAATTGGACAGCCACATGCAGAAGAATGAAACTGGACCATTCTCTTACACCATACACAAAGATAAACTCAAAATGGATGAAAGACCTAAATGTGAGATAGGAATCCATCAAAATCCTAGAGGAGAACACAGGCAGTAACCTCTTCAACCTCAGCCACAGCAACTTCCTGAAAGACATGTCTCTAAAGGCAAGGGAAACAAAACCAAAAATTAACTATTGGGACTTCATCAAGATTAAAAGCTTCTGCAGAGCAAAGGAAACAGTCAACAAAACTAAAAGGCAACCCACAGAATAGGAGAAGATATTTGCAAATGATGTATCAGATAAAAGGGCTGGTTTCCAAGATCTATAAAGAACTTATCAAACTCAACACCCAAAAAAACAAACAATCCAGTCCAGAAGTGGGCAGAAGACATGAACAGACACTTCTCCAAAGAAGACATCCAAATGGCAACAGACACATGAAAAAATGTTCAACATCACTAGCCATCAGGGAAACACACATCAAAACCACAATGAGATACCACTTTACACCAGTTAGAATGGCTAAAATTAACAAGGCAGGGAACAACAAATGTTGGTGAGGATGTGGAGAAAGGGGAACCCTCTTACACTGTCAGTGGGAATGCAAGCTGGTACAGCCACTCTGGAAAACAGTATGGAGATTCCTCAAGATGTTAAAAATAGAGCTACCTTATGACCCAGCGATTGCACTACTGGGTATTTACCCCAAAGATACAGCTGTAGTGAAAAGAAGGGGCACATACACCCCAATGTTCATAGCAGCAATGTCCACATTAGCACAACTGTGGAAGGAGCCGAGATGTCCATTGACAGATGAATGGATAAAGAAGATGTGGTTCATATATACAATGGAATATTATTCAGCCATCAGAAAGGATGAATACTTACCATTTATATCGACATGGATGGAACTGGAGGGCACTATGCTAAGTGAAATAACTCAGTCAGAGAAAGACAATTTTCATATGGTTTCACTCATATGTGGAATGTAAGAAATAGCACAGAAGATCATAAGGGACGGGAAGGAAAACTGAATGGGAAGAAATCAGAGAGGGAGACAAACCAGAACAGACTCTCGACTCCAAGAAACAACTGAGGGTTGTGGAAAGGGGGATGGGTGGGGGATGAGGTAACTGGGTGATGGGCATTAGGAGGGCACATGATGTGATGAGGACTGGGTGTTATACGCAACTAATGAATCATTGAACACAATATCAAAAACTAATGATGTACTATATGCTGGCTAATTGAATTTAAATTTGAAAAGAAAGAAATTCAAACCTGTTGTAGACAAGCTCTTTTTACGTGGCAGAGTGAAGGCATGGCCACAGGCTTTTACCATTGCCACCAACAACAGCAGAAGAACTGGGGAGGAATGCTCTGTATTGGTTCTGTTTTAATAGTCCCAATGAAAGAATATGATAGACCTACTGGAGCCATGTGCTCACTACAGGCCCAGTCAATCATTTTGGCCATATGCACATAGCATTACTATTGGCCAGACTGAAATCTTATACCCACTTGGTGGTCAATGGACAGAAAACGGAGTGGAAGCTCCACCAGCATTCTGTGGAATGGGGGTAGGGGTGAAGAAATTCCCACAGAAAGATGAGTGATCTCACCACAGGAAGGATGAGAGTGCCACATTAAACACACACACACACACTTACACGGCACAACACAACCTCAGATCCCTTTAACACACCTCCCACTGAGAAGTGGGTCTAAGTCTCCTGGACTTGAATCTGGTTCTGTGCCAGTTTGACGAACAGAGTGTGATAGGGGTGACACTGTCCAGTTTCCAGGCCAAAGAAGTCAGAAGCTGGCAGCTATTCTACCTCTTGAAATGCTCACTTGTGGAAACCAGCCACAATGCTACAGCTAAGTTTGCGGGGAAGGCCATGCAGGCAAGAAGCAAGGTCACAGGCCCCTATCCCCAGCAGAGCTCGCAGCCAACAGCCAGAACCACATTGCCAATCATGCGTGTGAGCAATCTTCTAAGTATATCCTCCATCCACCAAGCCTCTCCAATAATGCTGCATGGAGCAGAGAAAAGAGTCCTGCCGAAATTGCGTATTTGTGACCTAAGTACTGGGGGCATTGCCACTAAGTACTAGGTGCATCTGTTATATAAAAATAGGTCACTAGAACAACCAGTCGCCAAATTTTCATTCTTTCCTTTGCATTGAACACACAAACTCTGCTCAGTACCTTTTCCATAGTCCTCTGAGTACCCACCACTGTACCGAGCATATTGTAGCTGTGCTATAAATAAATTTTCATAAAATAATGGAATTATACATTTCAAAGGCATTATCATCTGTCTCTGTAAAGGGATAAACGGCACCAAGAACTTAAGTGAATGGCAAAAGTGGTTCTTTGGCTGAGCTGGAAGATTTTCATGTTCAAGTCAAATGCATTACCTATTATGACCCTCAGTACAGTCTCTCCGTGTTAAGTAAAATCCCACTCTTCTTCTTCTCATGGACAAGATGATGTGCAGTGGCAAATGCTTTCTAAGCTTTAAAACTAAGTATGCTAAAATATCTGGAAAAAAATAGGCTATAAACCAGTAGCACCAGTTAATTCTGAAGAACAAGCCTTGGGGTTTGAGGAAGCAACTGATATCTACCTTCTGTACCACTTTTATTTCTTACAATGAACATGCATTTATTTTATACTTTTAAATGACATTAAGTTAGATCTAGTAAGGAAATCTAATAAAATGGTACCAGCAAGTATCGTGATTATGGGATTATGAGGGTTTTACATTGACATTTATACTGATAGTGAACATCTATTCCCCTATAGTTCTCAAAGAATTTCAAATTCTTACCCATTAAGATCCCAAACTTTATGTAACAGACAAAATTCATCGTACATTACCTGGATATGTCATGCAAAATCAACTGCTAATCTATACCAAGCTCAGATTCACATATGGAGAGAATTACCCAAGCCTGCATGCACCAAGAACCATTATGGGAAAGCTTTGTTCTAGAACACAGCACCAATAAGAATATTGCAAAGCACTCCCTGATTAAACTTTTTTATTCTTGAAGCTTTTGTCCTGCTATAGCAGCATTTCTGGGAAAGGAGACTGAAACATGTCCTTGCTCAGTGTTAATGGTTAAGTGGGAAGATGGTAAGGAGCCCATGACTGAAACATGTCCTTGCTCAGTGTTAATGGTTAAGTGGGAAGATGGTAAGGAGCCCATTTGTGTCTGTGTCTGAGGCTCAAGCCCTGCTAAGGGAAACTAAATCTTTGATACTTCTGAACCTTTCACACGTACATAAAAGCTAGAAAATTTAGTTAATATGATACTTCAGATTCTCTTCAGTTATAACTGAAAATCTTCTCTGGGCCCAAAATTTCAGGGTACTCACACTAAGCTTCCTGATTTTCTATTTCTAACAGTGGATTGAGTAATTTTCAGTCCAAATTACAAGTTATCAAAGACCAAGCATTTGTTCATTCATTTATATATTCAACCTATAGCTAAAGAGCAGGTACTATTTGACAGGCATTCTCCCGAAGAAATATGAAAGTGGAAGATACATAATGGATAGTTCTTACTCTTATCTAAATGTCCAAAAGGATGATTTCTTATCTGCCATGGGCTATATTAGCTGCCTACGCAGCTATGATCCCTGCTCTCTATAGAATGAACTCATAGAAACAGAGAGCAGAATGGTGGTTGTCAGGGTCTGGGGGGGTAGGGGAAGTGGGAGGATGTTGGTTAAAGGATACAAACTTTCAATTATAAGATGAATAAGTTCTGGAAATGTAACGTACAGCATGGTGACTATAGTTAATAAAGATGTATGGTATATCTGAAATTTGCTAAAAGCACAGATCTTAAGTGTTCTCAACACATGCATAAAAAACCAGTAACTAAATAAGGTGACGGATTTGTTAATGAGCTTGATTGTGATGATCACTTTACAATGTATACATATATCAAATTATCACACTGTATACCTTAAATATATACAATTTCTATCTGTCAACCATAGCTCAATAAAGCTGGGGGGGGGGGGGCAGGCATGGGCAGAAGGCTTAAAAGACACCTCACCAGAGAAGATAGGCAGATGGCAAATAAGCATATGAAGAGATGATCCTCCACACATCATTCGTCAACAGAGAAATGGAAATGAAAACAAGATACCACTACAGATCTATTAGGACGGACAAAATCCAGAACACAAAACCAAATGTTTGCGAGGATGCGAAGCAAAAGGAACTCTCATCCACTGCTAGCAGGAATGCAAAATGGTACAGACACTTGGGAAGACAGTTTGACAGTTTCCTACAAAACTAAACATACTTTTACCCTACAATCCAGCAATCATACTCCTTGGTATTTACCCAGAGGAGCTGAAAACTTGTCCACACGAAAGTCTGCACACAGATGTTTACAGCAGGTTTATTCATTAATGCCAAAACCTGGAAGCAACCAAGATAATTTTCAGTTAGGTGAATGAGAAAATAAATTGTGGTACATCCACACAATGGAATATTATTCAGTGTTAAAAAGAAATGAGCTATCAAGCCATAAAAAGACATGGAGGAAACAAATGCGTATTATTAAGTGAAAGAAGACAATCTGAAAAGGACACATATGGTATGATTCCAATAATACGACTTTATCAGGAGTTATGGTGGAGGGAGAGATGAGTAAGTGGCGCACAGAAGGTCTCCATGGCAGTGAAGCTATTCCATACGATACTACCATGGTAGATACATGTCATTATACATTTGTCCAAGCCCACAGAATATGTAACACCAAGAGCAAAGCCTAATGTAAACTATGGATCTTGGGTGATAATTCTATGTTAACGCAGGCTCACTCCGGTACAAGGTGTTGATAGCTGGGGTGGTTACAGGGTTGGGGGACAGGGGATATATAAATGGCAACTCTCTATACTTTCTGCTAAATTTTTCCTTGAACCTAAAACTGCTCTTAAAAATAAGGCTTATTAATTTAAAAACAGAATCAAAGACAAATGTTAATAATCATCATCTTTGGGCAATGAAAACATGGTTAGTTTTTCTTTCCTTTTTCATTACTTGTCTATATTGTCCAAATTCATCACTATTAGAATGTTTTGAATGATTTTATTTTCCAGTCAGGAAAAAATGTATATTTACTGATGATGTCTGAAGACCTCCCCCCTTCTCTTCAATCCCACTGTTGCTACTCTCATCTTCCATAAACTCATGCCCACACTACTGCAACAGTGCCCAAAGTTCCCCATCATCACATCTATGCTCAGCTTCGTCCTATATATATTGTTCTTCCTTAAGTACCATTTCATCATGCTATTATCTTTTTCAAAATCTGAGGTGTATCCACTGTTCTCTTTTGAAATCCCTCCTATCTATGCAGGACTGGTGCACTCTCTCCCCACATGCACACTTCTCCATTAATCTTCTTCAAATGCTCCAATCCACAATGATTGTTTTTATTCTGTTACTTTCTATAAAAAGCACAGGCCAAGGCTTTAGGAAATTGACTGTAAATCAATATGCACCATATATTGGTTTCATGGTCTGTGGTACACAGTAGTATCTCCTAAACCAGATTTCAAACGCTGTCATCTCAGGGACCGTGCATTACCTTTGCCTTCCATGTTATCCACTCCATTTTTAATGGATCACATGACATGATATATGGAAACCCTTTTAAAATACTTTAGTAAAACTACAAGGAGGGGGGAATAGATTTTTTTAAAAAGATGAATACAAGGTTGATCTTTGCTGAATACAGATAGTGATTATGTGGGGATTTTTTAAAATACTATTTCCCTAGTTGGTGTGATTTTTGAAATTTTCCATAGTAAGAGTTCATTATTTTAAGATTTATTATTTATTTATTTATTTATTTATTTATTTATTTATCAGAGAAAGAGAGAGAGAGGCAGGCAGAGGGAGATGCAGGCTCCCTGCTGAACAAGGAGCCGGATGCAGGACTCAATCCCAGGACCCTAGGATCATGACCTGAGCCAAAGGCAGATATTAACCGACTGAGCCACCCAGGTGTCCCCATAATAAGAGTTCCAAAAAAGGAACCGTGAAGAGTTTAAGATGATTAAATGCCACTTCTGAATCTGAACATTATCAATCTGTAAGTCATGTCTTGAACGTCTCCAAACTATTTATACAATCAAATCCATTTCTTTGGCATATACATGCCTTCATTTTTAATATAAACCATTTAGCTTATACAAAAGTTCCTATTGGCTCTATGTCATAAAATGTGTTTCCATTTATATAAATAAATTATGCAAAGATTAAATAATCTAAAAAATAATCTGGAAAATGAAGTACCTGACTTGTGACATCATTTTTCCCTGTCCAAAGAAAAACTGAGACGCCCCTCTTCTCTTTATTTTGCATCATTTACATATACTGACCTCAATCTGGGTCACAAAATGGTAATATCATTGCCGTTAGTATGATTAATTCACTTATTTGTTTATTTAGTTTGTAAATCATTTTAATTAAATAGAAATGTCAAGGGAGTCAAGCCTTCACATTTAGAGTTTTTAAAAAATGACATAAGGTAGAAAGATCATTTTAATCATGACGAAAACATGCTAGTTTTGGAAGGTATTTTTTCATATTAAAATCACAAACAATTAAAAAACCCTGACCCCTTCCCCCAACAAGCCCTCTTCAGTGGCAATAAATGGAAGCTTGCAAAAGTGCCACTCTCCCTATTCAGCAACTAGAAAAATTTAGGCTCACCAAGTCTCAGCAGAGGCTGCCATGTCTCCACATTCATCAACCCACAGCAGAAGTTCAAGTAGAAAAATAGCATGCAGGTACTCACTGAATAATGTGCCGGCATGTGCCTTCAAACAGAAGGGAATACCCACCACCCTCCTGACTTGTCATAACCTCTGTTCCTGTCATGCTTTCCAAACACCTGATAATGTGGTCTCTAGCCTGGAGACTGTGCGCAAGGGCTTATTTTTCCAAACCTCATTTTCCTCACTTATTATGTTGAGATAATAACAGTATGTATGTACCCCACAGAGCTGTGGTTATTAAGTGAGATAATGCATGGGAAGTGGTCACAGCACCTGGCATAAAAAAGTCTCAAAATGTGAAAATAATAATAAAACTTCAAAGAGTAATTACGGAACAATTTTTTCTTCTATTTATTTTAAACACTCGAGGTTTGGGGGATAGTTATAGAAAGAAGACACCATTCCATAGGTGGAATTCTTGCCTCCCACGGCCCCAAACCACTTCTTCTAGTCTGGGCTCCCCTCCCTGCCCCCCACCGACTTGCTTGAACGAGGATCTGGTAAGAGGCAACTACCAACTGTGGTATCCAATTTAAGAAAAAGAATATAAAATGACAAATAGAGAATTACGTTCAAATGCGTGTGCTTGTTTAGAATGAGAAATCACCAAGAAATTATCTATAAAAATCTGAAAAATACCACCGTTATTACAAAATCCAGACATATAACACTTTTATTAACTAGGTACCTAGTACGCATCCAGAAAATATTTTTCTGCCTTTTTTTTTGTAACCTATATACTCTGATCTCTTTCTTACATGGCAACAATTTTGTAATATCATTTTCTCTCGAAAGAATAAAATGTTAATTTAGTCTTTCCTCTAGCGTGGTTGACTGAATTTTTTTTTTTTTAGTTTTGATAGTCTATACTCATAAAACATGCAATTTCACTTATAGACGTACCTTCTGTTTGCAGTACTACTACGTAAGAGTGCCTTACAAACACAGAAATTCTGATAAATTCTATTTCACACTGTTTCCATAAAAAATGTAGAGTACATTTATAATTTTATATGCTGCATTATATTCCTGAGAAAAATGAGAGATTAGAGAAACACGCCTGAGGTTACACAGCCGGCAGATTGCTGAGCTGGGATTCCATTTCTGACAGCTGGTATTCATTATTCCTCACATTTTCACCCACCCCTCCACACTACGCCTTCCAAACTAATACACACACCTCTGACATCTTGATCAGCCGTGAAGAGGGGAAGGGAGAGGAAGAGAGACAAACTAGCATTTACTCAGTATTTGCTGTGTGTCAGACTCTTCAGTTTGGCACTTTCCTTATCTCATTTACTCCTCAAAGAAACTCTGAAAGGTCGGTGGCATTTCCCCCAAGTTACAAATGAAGAAACTGATCTTGAGAAGTTCAAGGTTACAACACGAATACAGAGGCGACTTTATGGATCCTAAATCTATGTTCCTTCCACCATACACATCTGATTCCTTTAAAATGTAAGAGAAAAATGAGGAGTGTCTGGGAGAAAACTATAAAATTCAACTCCAAACTAACTTATTTCAACAAATACTCTTGGTTCCCTGGCTTTTCCTGAGTTGTAAATGGAATGGATCAAGGAAAGCACTCAGTATTTGTCACTCTAAACGCTCCTGGATGATTGCTAACCTCATGCAGACCCACAGTGGCCACTGGACGCGTGACAAACCACGTTGGTGAGAAAGGGAAAGAAAGCACTGGAAACATGTAGTTACGTATTTCAGTATTTACAATACACACATAATTTTGCTGCATTCGTACAATGTTTGGTGCCCAAAAAGCATTTCCAGATCCTTCAAAATCATCTGGCTATTTTTTTTTTTCCATTTGCCTACTTTTTATCCCTAAAAACAGGACTAGACTATTCCCCACATTTGTCCACAATACTAATAAAACCAAGTATCTCCTTGTGATTACTTTCTTATTTTTGTGGGGGATTTTGATTTATGGTGCAATTTGTTATGGCAGGGGAAAGGACTGCCTTTCTTTTTATTTTTTAGGTTTTTTTTATTGTTGCAAAATATACATAAAATTTACCATTTTAACCATTTTTAAGCATACACTGCAGCACCATTAAGTACCTTCACATTATTGTGCAAACATCATTACCTTCCATCTCCAGAACTTTTTCATGTTCCCAAACTGAAACTGTGTAACCATTAAACAATAACTCCACATTTCCCCTCCCTCCAGCCTCTGGCATCCACCATTCTACTTTCTGTTTCTATGAGTCTGACAACTCTAAGTACCTCGTTTAAGTGGAATCATACAATATTTGTCCTTTCGTGTCTGGCTTATTTCACTTAGCATAATGTTCTCAAGGTTCATCTATGTATAATATGTGTCAAAACTCTGTTCCCTTTGGGGCGCCTGGGTAGCTCAGTCATTAAGCGACTGCCTTCAGCTCAAGTCATGATCCCAGAGTCCTGGGATCAAGCCCCGCATTGGGCTCCCTGCTCAGTGGGGAGCCTGCTTCTCCCTCTCTCGCTGTTTCTCTCAAAAAAAAAAACCTGTTCCCTTTTAAGGCTTGAACAATATTTCATCATATGTATACACCACATTTTGTTTATCGATCCGTCTGCTGGTAGACATTTCAGTAATGTTTTCACCTTTTGTGAAGCATGTTGCTGTGAACACTAATGTACAAATATCTGTTCTAGAATTCAAGATGAGGAAGTTAGCACTATAAAAACTGAATGTGAAATCAGCACTGGTGACCCTGAGGTTCCCCCCGCCAGTAGTTGGGTCTGAGTGGGGAGCTGGGAGGGAACACCTTTGCCCTGCATTACTAAGGGTTACCCCACCAGAGCCATCAGAGGCTTTTATGAATAACGTATAAAAGTCTTCACGTGGACATACATCTTCTCTAGGGTAGATTCCTGGGAGGTGAATAACCGGACCATACTGTAACTCTACGTTTAAGATTTTAAGATACTGTCAAATGTTTACTAAGAATGTGTAAAATTAATTTTTTCATCAAAGGTGCGAAGATATCATCCATTATTTATTCAAATATGTTTTTGACTCATTTCTATCTTTCTTCTCCTTCTGGAATTCCCATTATGCATATACTGGTTGCCGGGGGTACCTCACAGGTCTCTGAGGATTTGTTCATTTTTATTTTTTTCTTTCCTTTATTCAGATTAGATAAATTCGATTGACTTATCATGTTTTCTTATTCTTTCTTCTGCCGTCTCATGTCTGCTGCTTAGCACCTTTAATGAATTTTTCATTTTATTTACTGTCTTTTTCAATTCCAGAATTTCCATTTGGTTCTTTTTTTAATAACTTCTATCTTTTCATTTGGATGATTTATTAGATGAATCGGTGTCCTCATACCTTCCTTTACAGATTCAGACATGCATTCTGTTAGTTCTATGAGTTTATATAATAGCTACTTTGAAGTCTGTCTTCTAAGTCCAAAATCTGGGATCCCTCAGAAAGAGATTCTATTGATTAGTTTTTTTTTTTCCCTTGTGGATGGGTCACACTTTCCTATTTATTTATATGTGTCATAAATTTTGTTGAGAACTGTACCTTTCAGATAATATTTTATAACAAATCTGGATTATAATGCCCGATATGGATTTCTTTTCTTGTTTATTTTTCATCTTTATTTAGTGATATGCTAGGATTAACACTACAGAGTGTGTCTGACTTGCAGTGTGCGGACACTGAAGTCTCTGCTCACTTTTTAAAATATTGTTTTTAGTTTTTAAGTCTGGCTTCCTAATGTCACTCCTGGGTCAGCACAGCTTAGGGGTCAGCCAATGATTCATTATGGGTTGTGCTCAAATACTTTGAGCCAGTAAGGCTTCTACTCTGCCAATGAATCTGCGTGTGGGTTGAGAAATGTATTAATAATTCAAGTAATTTATAAGTCGGCTGAACCTTATCATATCACCTCTGCCCATGTGCAAGCCATCAGGTTCAGCCAGATGCACGTAAAATGCTAGGGCCTCTCACCAGCTTATGCAGCCTTCTGCGTGTGCACAACTGTATAAACTTCCAGGGACACGTGGACCTTATCATCGTCCACTATGGCTCTTTCATTCCTACATTTCCTACATCTCCCTCTTAAATTTCTGACTTCCGCTGCCTTCCCCATCCGCTGCCTTCCCCATCCAGGATTCCAATATCAGACTAGCCGTTACATTTGTCTTCCTTGTTCCTCGGCTACTATTCCCAACAATGGCCAAGGTCATTCCCTTTCTGCATGCTGCCCTCCCACTGAAGCCAACCAAACCTCTCTGACAGCAAATCTTCTTCAACTGTCCAGAGAATATCATCCCTGCCCAGAGAAGATCACCTTTCCTTCAAAGCAGTGATTAGTGCTCTCAATTCTGGATTGGTTAGAGAAAAATATTATTCATTCTTCATGTCTGCTCTATCTTTATAAACTGAAGAAATGCATAACAAAGCAGGCATCTGTTGCCATAGTTCATTAAGTGCTCTCTCCGTGAGCAGCCGCTGACAGGCTGGAAAAGGAAAGAAGAGCGAGAACACCAGAGAAATAGCAATCAAATATTTTCTTACTCCCCTGAATTTTATTCCCTCATTAGATTTTACCTGAGAACCAAAAAACAAAAATAAGCAAACAAAGGGGAAAAAAAAAAAAAAAACTTCCTGCCACATTACTGGCTTCTTCCAGTTTGGACGCAAATGCAAGAGTATCCTTTTGTTGGCTGAAGGCCTTCAAAAGCAGCACTCTGAACCCAGTTCTCATTTCATCTATCTGCTCAAACATCTTATTAGGAGAGGAAAATGATAGATAGTGTCTCTTCCAATAATAACTACCCAATCCCCACTAGTCTCCTAGGCTAGTAACCTATACTCTTGAGTGGACGTTCGAAGATTGTTTTCTACAGTGATAGCAACATTCCCAGGAGCCTTCTAATTGAAAACTCCAAGGATGCTCAATGATGCTGCTCTTTGAAACGTCTGTGATGTCTCCACTGGGTTTTTATCAATCTTAAGGATAGACGTTCTCACTGGGAGGCGAGGCTCACTAACCCTCATTTTATAAACAGAAGAAAAGAAGTCCAGAACCAAGAAAATAAGTAGGTTACTCTCCTGACAATTATATATCAGCTCAGTCAATGCCTGGTTCTTAACAGAAGTCTGTTTCCCTCTGAATCCAGAGAAAGCTAAGGATAACTCTTTCTTGTATCATTCCTTCATACATATCCATGTTGGGCTTCTAAGTGAAGTTAGGTGACAAAGGAGAATGGGCCATCAGAGGTACAGAGGAAAGAAAGGGGGGAAAAACAAACTTTAAAGAGGAAAGAGGATTGTGTGAGGGGAAAAGGCCCAGGAAACACCTAAATAGTTGTCTAAAAGTGTTGGTTTCTCTCCAACAATGGTTTTCTTGAAGGAATTGGGTTCAGAGAGGCATGAATCGAAATCCTAGCTTGGTCAATTACCAGATGTATTTCTTGGTTAATTTCTTTAAATCTTTTGAACTTTAGTTTATAATTCTGTAAAATATGGACATGAATAGTGCCATTCCTCTTTCTCCACCCAGCACCTGGCATGAAATCTGAACATATTTTCCATTATATTTTTGAAGAGAAGGAGGAAGGGAGGAACCAAGCACTCTGCTTCTGCTTAATAAATTTGGGTGTATTTTGGTATGCTTTCTTTAAGTCTCTTCCAGACATTTCCAACCACAGATTTTCTACAAACTCTGTGCTAAAGATCTTCAACTAAATCGAGTGGAGACTGTTTGCAGGTTCTGATTTTAAAAAGTAGATTGGGCCTACACCCTCCTTCCCCCAGAAACATGGATTTAACAACAACAAAGCAACAAAATACCTTGGTGAGAAATGCAGAAACTAATTAACCATAGGTGGGCATGAAGCCAACCACATCAAAACCCAGCAGGTAATTCACAACACTCTCCTTCCACTCTCTCGTCAGGGTCTTATACAGATAAACATACAGACAAATACAGAAGCCTGTGGTATTGTAAGGTAGATGAGTAAATCCCTTATCGATGTGTATAAAATATTTTTAAAAGCATAAAAAGTAATTACAAATCTATGCTAATAGATATGCAATACAGAAATAATTTGTGTCACCAATAACAATACACAAAAATTAATTCAAAATGGATTAAAGACCTAATGTAAGACCTAAAACTATTAAATTGCTAAAATAAAACATAAGGAAAGAGCTTCAGGACACTGAATTTGGCAATGACTTCTTGGATATGACACCAAAAGCACAAGCAACAAAGTAAAAACTAGACAAATGGGACTACAACAAATTCAGAAACTTCTTTACATAAAAAATAATAAAAAACAGAGTGAAAAGTTAACCTACAGTATGAGAGAAAATAATTGCAAGTCATATATTTGATAGGGGTTAATATCCTGAATGTGGAAGAAACTTGTACAACTCAACAGAAGTTAATAACCTGACTAAACAATGGGCAAAGAACTTGAATAGATCTTTCTCCAAAGATACACAAGGGACCAATAAGCATGTGAAAAGATGCTCAATATCACTAATAGTTAGGGAATGTAAATCAAAATCACAATGAGATGTCACCTTACATCCATCAGGAGTGCCATTATCAAAAGAACCATAAACAAGTATTGGCAAGGATGTGGAGAAGTTGGAACCCTGTCTGCACTATCCATGGGAATGTAAAATGGTGCACCATTATGGAAAACAATATGGAGGTGCTTCAGAAAATTAAAACTAGAATGACCAAATGACCCAGCAATTCCACTCCTGGGAATATACCCAAATGAACTCAAAGCAGGATCTTCAAGAGATATTTGCACATCTATGTTCATGACAGCATTATTCACAGTCACCAAGAGGTGGAAGCAACCCAAATATACATTGAGAGATAAACAAATAAAGAACATGTGGTTTTTACATGCACTTGAATACTATTCAATCTTTAAAAAGAAGGAAATCCTATCAGGCTTCAACATGGATTAACCTTGAGAACATTTATGACAAGTGAAGTCAAGTGCAAAAGGACAAATACTGTACAATTCTGCTCACATGAAATACCTAAAATAGTCAAAATCATAGAAACAGAAAACAGAAGGGTGATTACCAAGGGCTGAGGCGAGAGGAAAGGGGAGGTAGTGTCCAGTGGACATAGAGTTTCAATGTTGAAAAATGAAAAAGTTCTAGAGATTTGTTGTAAATATGTAAATATATGCAAATATACATAACATTACTAAACTACACACTTAAAAATGGTTAAGATGGTAAATTTAATGTTACGTGTTTACACAATAACAAAAAATTAAAAATTTTAAAAGTTAGATTTGTTAAATTTTCACTTGAAGTAGTTTGTTAGGTTGCTTTTCCTTGGGTAATACTTTTGGGGAAAAAAATACTTTAGTTCAATAAAAAAGTATTTCGATTCAATTTGCAGTTCAGCAAAATAAACCATTCCAATTCAGACTCTATTCCTAACTAGGGTCAGTCTGACTTGGATGGGAGATAGTCAATCTAACTTAAGCCCACCTGTGGCTATTCTGTGGGTTTATTCTGCTGACTTCAAGCACAATGGGGCTAAAAACGCTATTGATCACAGCCCTGATTTCCTAAAAATGTCAGGAACATTTTACACTTTTTCTCTGAGGTATTAAATATCAGGCCTGCCATTAACCAGATTGTGATAACAGACACAATAAAGCCAACTGCAAAGTTAACATTAAAGAGTATTTCTCCAAAGGTCATGCTGCAGCTGTAGGATATCATAATGACCCTCTTCTTTGAGGGCTACCGATTTTTTCACAAAAGATGTCCCCAGCCCAGCTCTGCAACTCCCACCTCACTGTGATAGCCAACAGGTCAGAGATGATTCCTGCTTCCTCTAGCCCTTCCTGAAAATCATATAACACGAGCACAAGTCTCATTAAAAAAAAAAAAAAAATTAAAACTCTCCCTGCTCTTTCTTACCAAGAGATACTTCAGGGCTCCACCTCACACACGCTCCCTCATTGAATTAAGTCAAAAAACCTACTTTGCTGGACAAAAGGTTTGCCCCTGGGGGTCACTGGGCTGTTGGAATTTTTCATCTTGCTTGCAGGAAAAGAATGTTTCCAACAGATCCCAAACCCAAACCGGCAGGCTTAGGTAGAGGGGTTTGTTCTACCCCCAAAGCAAAGGTAAATCAGAGATTTGCAAAGACCATTCCTTTCTCTCATTCTGGCTCACCATGGACCAGCCCACCAGAATCAGAACAGCTGAAAGCTGAAAGCCAGTATTTTCCAACCTTCCCCCGAAAACAGTTATGTGTCCTGAAGGTCCTTTAAATCTAACACCTCCTTCTCTGAACCCATGAACCACTGGCCGGGAGGGTATCTTAGAGCTTGGATTTAACACTCATCCTCCATCTCTGGTCAAGACAGATCTAATCATTCAAGGTCTTGCTTAAATATCTCTGCAGACACACCTTCTCCGAACACCTTTAAACTATGTAGCCTCTTCCTAGACAACCTCTAACACATCTGTTACTTGTTTTTCTTCATAGCACTTAACACTTTATATATTTTGTTCACTACTTTATTAAATTCTTTTCATCATTTTCATAGTTTATGTAGTAGCGTTTCATGGGTTTTTTTAACTCAACAATCAAGTCTCTTTTCTCCAATGTTCATTGTAAATCATTTCTTATTCATATTGCATTAGCTGCTGCTCCAAAAAAAAGAGGGGAAAAAAAAGATCAAAATAAGAGTAATGATAGACTTTGACTCCACTTTTGTTTTTTGGTTTTGGGGGTTTTCTTGGCAGGTTCAAATATAGTTATAAAATCAAAGCATTTTAGTTCTGTAAGGAACTTTACTGGTCATAAAAACAGCTTCTCCTTATTTTGCAGACATAAAACTGTAAGCTGGAGTATGCAAGCAATTTGAAAATGCCCCGATTTACTGGTGGCTGAATGCCAGTTAAGCTTGATTGGAAAAGGGAAGAGGGTGATAAAGTATGTTTTGAGTACTATTCAAGTTTAGCATTTTGCCCTTTTAAATTAGTATTTTTTAAATAAAAAAATATATCATGTATACAGTTTAAACAAGCATAAATCGAAGAACCATGAATAGGCTACTTACCTTAACAAATGGCAGGACTATTTAACCTTTCACTGTGACACTTCCTGATCCCATTTTTCTTTTATTTCATCTTGTGAAAGAAAGGGTGTGGAACTATTCTGAACTTTGTTTTCACCATTCCTCTGTTTTTATTTGTAATTTTACCATTTATGTGTTCTTGAATTTACATCAGTGATTTCTTACTGTAAGTACTCATTTCAACAACTTGCTTTTTTCAGCTTTTGAGATTCATCACTTTCATGTTAATTCACAATGCTACTTAATTTTCACTGCTGTATAATATTCAAGTGTGTAACAATGTTTTACTTTATCCATTCTCCTACCCTGTGGGTATGTTAAACTGAGCTATTTGGGCTGAGAACAGAGATGATGACCTGAATTAACAAAATGCAACTATTTGCTCCTGGAGGGCTCCATGCAAAAAGATAAGACTGCAACCTAATAAAACTTCACTATTATCTTCAGGAAATTCTTGCAATTCATTCTTTTTTTTTTTATTCTTATGTTAATCCCCATACATTACATCATTAGTTTTAGATGTAGTGTTCCATGATTCGTTTGTGCATAACACCCAGTGCTCCATGCAGAATGTGCCCTCCTCAATACCCATTACCAGGCTAACCCATCCTCCCACCCCCCTCCCCTCTAGAACCCTCAGTTTGTTTTTCAGAGTCCATCGTCTCTCATGGTTCGTCTACCCCTCCAATTTCCCCCGCTTCATTCTTCCCCTCCTGCTACCTTCTTCTTCTTCTCCTCCTTTTTTTTTTTCCTTAACATATATTGCATTATTTGTTTCAGAGG
>NC_138384.1:9643047-9662363 GCF_054177405.1 Leptonychotes weddellii | reverse complement strand
CCCCACCCCCCACTCCAGCAACCCTCAGTTTGTTTCCTGCGATTAAGAATTCCTCATATCAGTGAGGTCATATGATACATGTCTTTCTCTGTTTGACTTATTTCGCTCAACATAATACCCTCCAGTTCCATCCACGTCGTCTTGCAATTCATTCTATCCAGGCAAATAGTTTGCATATCTGGAACAACAACTCTTTTATAATGACCAGAGTTTGTTCATCTGGATACATGTTCATCTGGATTCATCTGGATATAGCTTATCAGAACACTGGCATTTAAAAAATTACTGTACAGGGGTGCCTGGGTGGCTCAGTCAGTTAAGCATCCAACTCTTGATTTTGGCTCAGGTCATGATCTCAGGCTGGTGAGATAGAGCCCCTCAGGCTCAGTGCTAGGTGGAGCCTGCTTAAGATTCTCTCTCTCCCTCTCCCCTTCTTTCCCCCACCCCCAGTGCTCACTCTCTAAAAAACAAACAAAAAACAAAACAAAACAAAACCAGGAAAAAAAAAACCTGTATTAACCCAAAAGAAGACAGGAAAAGAGGGGAGAAGGATCCAAGAATAGATGGAACCAACAGAACACATAGCAAGATGGGAAATTTAAACCCAACCATACCAATACTAATATTAATGGTAAATTCTCTAAGCACTGCAAGTAAAAGGCAGAGATGGTCAAACAGGATAAAAAGCAAGAACTATTTGTCATCCACAAAATACCAACTTTCACTATAAAGAATAGACAGGTTAACAGTAAAAGGATGGGAAAAGATAGAGTATGAAAACGCCAAACCAAAGAGAACTGACTAAATTAATATGAGACAAAATTTCCTGGTGTCTTGCCATGGTAGGGGCATAGGTGAAAAAGCCAGGAAAAAACGCGGAATCCTTTGTGAGGATGACCGTGCACAGCCAAGCACCGCACTCCAGGTGCCGTTTACACTTACCATGAGAGGGACACGGCGGCCTCAGGCTACGGGACCCAGAACTTCTAATAGAGCCGGAATGCCATCAAGAACTTCGACTGTGGCTGCAATTCTTCGGCCTTGCCACTACCCTGTCGTCACCGCGGGTGGCTTTCTGCACAAGCGCGAGGCCATCCTGGAGCACATTTTGCACCAGCAGGAGGAGATCGCCAGCAGCTGGACGCCCACGAAAGCAGCAGGGTTCCGGGTCTGAGGAGCAGGAAGAGCTGCTGTGGCCCTTGGCACAGGAACAGGTGCCGCCTTCCTGGATCAGGGGCAGCCCTCGTGAGCCCTCCCGCAACCCCTTCATGCCTCAGCTTGTCTCGAGGAGTGGCCCAGATGATGCTCAACCCGCAAGCAACGACAAGGACAAAGCGCTTCCCAGCTTCAGAATCCTGCCACTGACCCCTAAGACCACGACTGTCAAACATAACCAGCCCCAGGCGGGAAAAACCACTGCGCATGTCAGACGTGACGCGCGTGCGCTTCATGCCGCTAGGCGCCTCCATGCACCACGTGAGGCTCACCTCGTTCAGTGAGCCCTGCGCATGCGCCATGGCCTGGGATTGTTTGAGAGACGTCGTGCAGAAGGCGGTGCTCTGGCCCCTTGGGCATTGGGTCATCCTTGAGCGCGGGCGGAAGCTGATACCGAAGGACAGGTGGACTCCGGCAATGGGTAGAAGCTCGCAGACCCGCAGCATCCTGCTGCTGCGGGTGGCGCCGACTCCACTCCCATGCGAGTGAAGCTGCAGGCCGAGCAGTCGTGGCCGGCCTCCTGGGGATGCGGGCCTGAGTGTGCGGGAGACCAAATAAACCTGCTTGGATGGGAAAAAAATTCTGGAACCAGATTGCCTGAGTACAGATCCTGGCTCACTGCTAGCTAGTTTGAGTAAGTTACCTTAACCGCTTTCTGCCTCGCCCTATGTCTTTAAAATGGGGGTATGAATAATTTTCCTCAAAGGGCCAATGGGAAAATTAAATGAGTAAATATGAGAAGTGATTAGTACTGATTCCAGTTTTTAATAGTAAATGGCTTTAATATTACACCTTTTAAAATAGTGTTTGCTATCTTCAGTAAATAACATTTGCTTAAGTGGCTTCGTTCTAATGCTACTCTCCTTGTAGTTATTCACCGTAGCTCTAGAATTTATTGAATAGCTTTCAACATTTATTGTTATCCTTTAGTTTGTTGTTGTAATGAAATATGTTGATAAAGTTCCTATTTCTGAAGTCCTTGCATTGCTGAAATTAATCCCATTTGTTTATATCATAATTTTATAAATGAATAGCTGGATTCAGACTTCTAATATTTTATTTGAAATATTTGCTTCTATATTTATAATTGGAATTCATCTTATTTTCTCTTGTGTGCTATTTTTACAACACTTTATACCATGAATTCAGGAACTTTAATCTTTCTCTGTGGTCTAGAATTATTTAAAATAACATAGGAATTGCGTGATGTGTGGATTTAGATTAAACTCGGTAAAACCATCTGAACCTGCCACCAAATTTGGCTGTGGTTATTGGACTGTTCAAATTTTCTCTCTCTTTTTGGGTCAAATGAGGTATTTTATGTTTTGATAACAAGTTACCTGTTTCTCTCAGATTTCCCAAATTTATTATGGTAAGTTTGTACGAGTTGCTTTAATATAAACCTTTAAGCTTTTCTGTGTTTGAAGATTGTATTTCATTACTAACATTGTATATTCATTTTCTATGTCTGTTTATTAGGTTTGCCAGGGACTTCCCTTTTTATTGTAGTCTTTTTAAAGAATGAAATGGGTATTTTGTATCATATAACATAAAACATGTAGCATATTACAAAAAGTCAAGGAGCAGTATCTTAAGAGAACACTTCATTTCCCTCTCATGTAAAAGAGGTCCAAAGGTGTGCAGCTTGGGACTGGTGTGTCACCACCCTGCTATCATCAGGGACCCAGACTTATCTTCATGCTCCAATTCCCAAGCCCTGGCTTCCATCCTTATGAACCTTATTATTCACAATAACTGTTGGAGCTCTAATGATCAGGTTCATGTTTCTGGCCAGCAGCAGGTAGAAGGAGAACAAAATGAAAGAATCAGTTTGCCAATGATTCAGCCCCCTTTCTTAGCCTTCCCAGAAGTTCCTGGCCATACTTTTGTGTACCCAACTGCCAGAACTTAGTCATAGAGCCACAGCAAGATGCAAGGAAGCACTAGGAATGCAGCCTGAGTAGCTCACCATCAGGAAAAAAAAAAAGTCAAAGTTCTATTACTGTGTGAGAGGACAGGAATGAATATTGGGTGGAACTGGGAGCATCTGTTCTAGTGTTGTGTCTACTATCAAACGTTTCTGCTTTCACTTCTGCTTAAAATTTTCATCTTTCATCTGAGTTCATTTTTCTTCTTAATTGTTACTGGCTGATTTTGATACTCATCTTTTAAGTCCTGAGGTCAAATAGTTTGTGAAGTTTTTGTCTTTAAAAAAAAAAAACTACAAGAAAACATTTGAGAATATATGTTTGAAATCCTATATTCTCTTGCCTCATTTGCTACTTATTAACCCCTTACCTGTGGGGTAAATGTTCATGGAATTGCCCAAAGACAGCTGGAACTAAGAGCATTAGATTTTAGGGCTTATATTCTTTGAACATATATTCCCTGAGCTGGGTGGTTATGTGACATGTTAAATGTCTCTTTTTAAGCACACAGCCTTTCATATGATAATTCATTTAACAAATTGCCTTTTGCCAGATACTTAGTGGTCTCCAATTCAAGATTATAAATATTGCTGTATCTGCCATCCTTATGATATATTTTTGACTACCTGTGTAATTATTTCTATAAGATTAATTTCTAAAAGTGGAATTGGGTGTAAAAAATGTAAAATCTGATACCTACCAGAAAACAACTTATTGGGTTTGTCTTCTGCTCTCCAAAAAGTTTTCCAGAAAACATAAAATTGCTTTCTCTCACACACTTTTGTTAAGAGCATAACCTGCGGGGCGCCTGGGTGGCTCAGTCGTTGAGCGTCTGCCTTCAGCTCAGGTCGTGATCTCAGGGTCCTGGGATCGAACCCCGCATCGGGCTCCCTGCTCGGCGGGAAGCCTGCTTCTCCCTCTCCCACTCCCCCTGCTTGTGTTCCCTCTCTCACTGTGCCTCTCTCTGTCAAATAAATAAATAAAATCTTTAAAAAAAAAAAAAAAGAGCATAACCTGCTAAAGCTGATTTAGATAGCAATCTGGTAATATCAGCCAAAATTTAAATAGGCATAGCCACTGATGCAGCAAGTCCTCTTCTAGGAGTCTTACCGAATTGCTTTTTTTATGTACATAAATATACAGTGTATGTGGTAAATCAGAAATATAACCTAAAGACATTAAGTGAAAAATCACTATGAAGATACATGCATATGCTGTGATTCCATTTTGTAAAATAAAACTCTATGTGTATTGTAAGCCTATGCTAGTACTTAAAAGCAAAGTAGAACAATGAGAAGGATATCCAACAATGGCCAGTGGTTACTTCAGAGGAGGTAAAGAAAGACTGGGCCCACGAGAGGGAGATTGTGGTCCAGAGAAAGGCCCATGTTGAAGTTGATAGACTTTTGTAGTACATTTCTCTTTTTCACTAGGGACATGTTTTCATTTTATTATTAAAGGAAACAAGATACTTATTAAAATTAGAGTGTTGGTACATACTTTCAAGTTATAGATACTGTCATTTCTTGATTTATTTATAATTGCTTGGATTGTTAATATGACTGCTTAATTCGTATTTCAGTGTCTTACCATCATCATCAAGGAGCTCTGTTCTTTCTCTCTTGCTACTCTGCTAGGATATAGATTGGCTGCCACCATCCCAGGTGTCATAAAAAACAACAAAATCCAATGAAAGAAGAAGCTCTACTTTCACAACATCTACACACACACACACACACACACACACACACACAATCTTAGCAAACCACCCAGCACTCTTATCCTCCATACACATACACCTCCCTGTCATAATTTTTCCCATATCCATTCCTAAACCGGTCCCTGACAAGGGGAATTAATACCATGATAGGCTTAATGAAGACGCTCATGATAACAAGAAAGGAAGGTACCTGAGAAAAACCTAGGGTCTTTAAAAAAGCAAATTGGGGGTAATGGCTTTTGAATAAGCAACCAACAAGTTCTGGTATTATGGTAAAAGGGATCCCTCCTCCCCCATAGTAAGTACTTTCCACCCTTATGATCTTTTTAAATTAACTATTCTAAAGTTTGGACCTCAAATCTTAAAAGTGCACTTCCTCCAGGAAGACCAGTTGTCATGCTTCAGCCAGTGTGAGTTGTGGTTTTGGCCAATTCATATTAAAAGTATATGTATCTGTTAAGGGTCTAGGAAGATTCCTTCTGCTCCACATGTATCCACAGATTATGAAGTTCCATAGGGAATTTAATAGATTATCATACTGAATTTTAAAGAGTATAAGATTTGATAAATCAAAATAAATACATAGTTTTAGGAATGGATCAACAGCTTGGACCCACAGCTCTTTGCTCCCCAAAAAAGGAACAATCCAAATGCAATAATTGCCCAGCTTTAGGGCTGAGTGTAGACAGTGAGTTTAGACCAGCAGAACTAACACCATGGACAAGGTTGGCCAAATATTCTTTCCCCATCATAGGTTGAGGTTCCCACAGTCCGAGAAAACTTGATATAAACACTATACCTTGAATAAGGAGATCATTCTAATTTCTTCACCAAGCCAACCCATATAAGCCAAACAAGTGGGTCAAATTTCAGCTAAAAATTTTTATGACTTGCTGAAGACCAGGCATAGGCAAGCTGAGGTTTTCAGACGCAAAGGGAGTTTGTACAAATTCACAGGTTATCCTTCATGGACATCACTGGGTACTTACAAGAAAGATGGAGGATGGGGTGGTACAAAAGGCCTAAATCCCCACCCACATCCTCCTCCCCTATGGAACAAAATGTAACCATAGCAACAACAAAATCACACCTAGCTCTACTACTAGAGGTAACCATAGCAACAACAAAATACACACATAGCTCAAATACTGTTAAGGTTTTCTCTTTATCTTTGGTGTTTGGCAGTTTAAATGTAATGTACCTGAGTGTGGTGTTCTCTGTAGCTATTTGGCTTGGTGTTAATCGAGGTTCTTAATCAATAGAGTAATGTCCTGTCAACAGATTTGGAAGTCTTGGCTCTTATTTCTTGAAATATAATTTTTGTACATCTTTTCTCCTCTCTGGTTTTCCAATGATACATACATTAGACTTGTTGACAAGTGTCCCACATTTCCTTTTTGTTCACTTCTGGGGTTTTTTTTTGTTGTTGTTGTAGTAGTTCTTTGTTCGTTGTACATTGACCTATGCTTTGATATTTATTCAGATTTATTAATTCTGTCTTCTTTTGTGTTCATTCTGCCATTAAACCCATTGGATGAGTTCCTTACTTCAAATACTGTATTTTGTTATTTCTAGGATATTGATTTTATTCTTTTTATAGATCATAAGTTTCCATTGAAATATTCAATTTTACATTCATCTTATCTTCTATTTTATATAGTACCCAGTTTTTTAAAGTCCTTGCCTGACAACTCTGGATCATCTCTAGGTCTGTTTCTGTTGACTATTTTATTTATAACTGGACACTTCTTATCATGTATGGTAACTTTTTTATTGCGTGCTGGACATTGTGAATGAGACACCATATTATGTTATCTTCCTCTAAAGAGTGTTGGCTTTTGTCCTAGGTACAGTTAAAATACCAACAGATCATTTTGTTCCTGGTGAAGCCCACTTTTATGTTTTGTTAGGTTGGATCTTGTCCTAACACATATATCTTTACCCAAATGATACTGACTTTATGGGATCTCAACTGAATGCCCTGGTTGATCATGTGTTTTTAAAATAGTAATTTTTTTGAGGAAATGATAATCTTCTGTATCTGGTCCCTATAAACTATAAACAGTTAAATTTTCTCTTATGTAAGTGAACTTGAAGCATACATGATTGGTGATAGGGAACCAACATCGTTTAACTTCACCATTGCTAAGTTATACCAGTTATGCTTTCTCTGTGGTTCTGGGTGGAATAATGGCTACACGTGTATTTCCTTTTCCAGCCATGCAGCCATAAAAAGAAGATATAGTCATAGAAAATCTCAGGATTGAAGGGAAATAAAAGTTTATTATAAACAAAAACATACACTCATCCATTGTGTTAATCCCCCATTATGTCTTTGTTCACAATGAGGTGAACTAAGTTGAACGTGAATAAGGATGAAAGTGAAGTTCCGCAGTTGAATCAAAAGTAACAATTGCATAAGAATAAAATAAATAACACTTGACTTTAATGAGCATCTCATGTGAGAATAAAACTCAATCTGAGTTCTGAAGTTAAGGCTTTAAAATCAAAACTAAACATGTATTGGTTAGGAGATTGGTACCTGAAGATATAGCGGTCTGAAGATGCTCTAAAGCCCAAGCATTTCTTGGCTCCATAACATGTCACTAATCTTCACTGCAGGACAGGTCCTGGATTATCCCCATTATTATTCCCCACCCCCAAGTCTGACTCCAGTGAAAGATCATGAGAATGCAAAATTGGGGCCCTCACTAGGATGGCAACATATAAATATGAGGAAAAATCAACGAAGAACATTGGAATTAGAGCTCCAGTTTTTCCAGAAATATCTTGGGAAAAATTAAATATCTTGATTTCCTCTTTTCTGCTTCTCTAAGTGCATCTCTAAAGCTTACTATCAATTTTATTTCCCTGAGGAATCAGAGCCACTTAGGTAAATATGATAAATGATGTTAAAAAAAAATGTAGGACCAAAAAAAAGGAAAGTACTGGTGGTCTGTCTAGAACTAAAATTCATTTTACCTTGTAGGTCTTACAAGTCTTGGCAATTTCTGTTGAAGTTCAAGTTATCCAGCAATTACTTAATTTGGCAAATAACATGAAGAAGAATGATACCGATTTTTAACTTACTAGCAACTATCTATTTCAGTTGGGTAAGTACATATTTCGTATCTTAATCATGTTGGACATCACTTGATGAATGGGATGAGACTTGCTCCTAATATAGGCTAAGTGACATAAGGTTGAAATCCATCAGAAGCTTTCACCAAATGCTTCTTTGTATGAGATAAGAATCTGATTTGGCCCTTGGCATTCAAAAGTTCTAAACTATTGCAGGCAGCCTGCTTAGAATATTAAATAAATGTTGATCATATGCAAAGTTGTGTAAAGAAAAAGTTAGGCATTTAATTTAATATGTAGAATAAAGAAAATACTTGTTTTTTGGTAGTGTCACTCTCAGTTACTATTAATTGACTTCCAACCACATTCCAGATAGCAGATGATAAGTATAATGAAAACAAGGACCAGGAAACACTGTGTCCTACACAGCACATAAAACATGACTTAATTAATATTTGTTGAATTGATAGCAACTTGCTTGCCTTTTCATACACATTATTTCATTTCCAGAATTTCCCTGAAAGGTATGTTTTATGCCCATTTCTTAAATGATGAAATTGAGGCTTAAAGCAGTTAATGGACTCCTTGGTCCAGGTCCCAAAACAATAGGTTGATCATGTCTTCCCTCCACCCATGCTCTGGTCACTCTTTCTTCTGGCTCAGCAGCATGCAGTCATTTGGGCTGAGGAGGGAGAAGGGAGTGCAAGTTGGAATTGGTAAGCAAGGTAGACATAAAGTGAGGGTTTGTAAAACTTGTGGGGATTCCAGTAGCGGGAACCACAGAGGATGAGTAAGCATGGTCACTGTGTGCAAAGGATGCTCCAGGCCGGGAGAGGTGGAGGTGGAATGGGGGCTCCCTGAGGAAACCTGGCTGGGAGATGGAGAGTTTGATACTGTGATAGTCACTGAGAAATCTGTATTTGGTCCTCAAGCTTGTCCTGGCTCACAGCTACGAAAACCCTTGGAATTTCTTGTGCAAAGGGTGACAGAGGTGTTTATTATTATGTTACCGAGGTGACTTTTGGAAAGCCCTTAGGTAACCTAAGGATGGGGGCTGGTTGCCAGGAGAGCCACATGATTTGAGGGTTGAAACTTTCAGCAGCTGGTCCCCCCAGTCTCTGAGGCGGGGAGAGGGGCTAGGGGTTGAGTCAGTCACCAGTGCCAACGATTTAATCTGTCATGCCTATGTAATGATGCCTCCACCAAAAACCAACAGTCCTGGGTTCAGAGAGCTTCCAGGGTGGTGACCACGTGGAGGTACTAGGAGAGGGACACCCCTGGAGAAGGCACAGAGGCTCCGCGCCCTCTCTCCACATCTTGCCCTCTGTATCTCTTCTGTCTGGCTCTTCCTGAGTCACATCTGTTTATAATAAACTGGTAATCTGGAAAATGTTTCTCTAGAGTTCTATGAGTCATTCTAGCAAAGTAATCAAACTGGAGGGGCTTTTGGGAACCTCCAATTTATAGCCAGTCAGTCAGTAATACAGATAATAGCCTGAGCTAGCAACTGGTGTCTAAAGGGGCCTTAAGGGGGGCAGTCTTGTAGGACTGAGCCCCTAACCTGTGAAATCCGATGCTGTCTCCAGGTAGATGGTGTCAGAATTGAGTTGAACTGTAGGACCCCCTGCTGGTGTCCAGAGAATTGATTGCTGGTATGGGAATCCCCCCCCAATACACACACACACACATACACAGACACACAAGAATTGCTTGCTGGTGTGGGAATACACACACACACACACGAATTGGTATCAGAACCTATTTAGAGAAAAAGCTAAATCTTCCAAGGTGTCTGGGCAGAGGGCTTTGATGCAGAAAGTGGGCATCCATAGAACTTGCTGTGAGGCTGTGTGAAAGACAGTTACTAAGCCACAGTTACTAGTGGAAAATACAGCTCTTGCAGAGATGTGTGATTACGTTAACTTCACGGCTGCTCCTTGGTGAGTCATGCCCCAAATATGGCCCAAGTCATCCTTCCTTTGCCTTAAAAATAATGAAATGCGATGTCCTGAGTTAGGGTCTATATTCTTAAGGGTGCCCACTATTCCCTATTCACTCCTTAAACTACCTTTCTGTCCCCTTAACCACCCCAGACTCAGTAATGCACATGGACCCACTCCACCTGTATGGAGGCCCAAAACCTCAGTTCAAAGGGAACAAAAATTAGACCAGCATGGAATAATTTTGTATTGGCATGTTGGTGGATTTCTTTGGGCTCATCCTTGTTTTTTAGTAACTTCTTTCAACCTGGCTTATAATTATGCAACTACAGTAGCTGCTAGAATCAATCAGCCTTCCAAACTGAAACACGTTCATCTTTATCCAAATGTAATTTATCTGAAATGACATGTTGGTGTGAGCATTATGCATTACTACATTGGCTTCTATTTTCTTCTTAAATAATGAAACACCCTAATGGAAAATATTCCCTGTAAATAAATTTTAATGAGCACTTATTTGCCCAAATTGTTCTTTCTCTGAATGGCAGAAATTTAATATGAACTTGAATTATCAGGGGCTTTTTGTTATAATGGGCTTTGGGAATAAATCATGCAAAGATGACTTATTTTCCTGTATCTTCCAAGCTGCCATAACAACTTCCTCTCAAATGCAAAGTGAGAACCAGTACCTTACCTTGCATCTATGTAGGAAAATGTCACATCAGAAATTATGTCAAGGTGTAAGATATTACTGGAGATTGAAGTGAACGGATGAGAAGCCTAATTGCTATAGAAGGGTATATATCCCAGACTTTGCTGCTACCAAAAAAAAAAAAAAAAAAATGCACGTGTCTGCTACATTTTTTAATTCCCTTCACCAAATGGTTTTTCTGAGGAAAGAAAGCAAATGGGAAGTACTTCCCTGTATCCTGGCAGGCTACAGAGCTTGGGTCTCATGGTGCTCACCAAGAATCAGAGCAAGGCCAGATGTAGAGCTTGGAGAAGTGCCTTCCAGAAAAGAGCTCCAGCCTCAGCAAGAATTACGAGTCAGTGGAGTAGGGAGCCAGATTTGAGGGTACCCCCATAGACTCCAGAATGCATACCATTAATTGCTTCTCTAGACTTTCTCTCCTCTGAAATACTGCCAAAGGGAGCCAGTGCCGTTTCGGAGTCATTTTTGATAATGGAAATGACATCGAGAGGGGTCATTCAGTTCAGTTTAAAATTTTGTATTGCATACCTTCTAGAAGCTTCATAGTATTAAAAACCAATCACAAAAAGGAGTTTCCATTTTCAAGGAGCTCTGCACTGGGATGGGGAACTCACAGCTAAGTCAAAAATACCTTCAGTGAGTGTCAATCGGATTACTTTTTTTAAACCAAGAAAGTGTGAGCTCCATAATCACCTCCAGGGGGCAAAAAGGCAGCAAAGCTCCTATTCCTGGGAGGTTTCTGGGCCTGGCTGGAGAGCAGGGCTCCAGATGCTGATGGCTATGCTACCTACCCGCTGAGTGGCCTTGACAAGGTCAATGAAAACCCTAAAAACTGCTTCCTTATCAGAAAACAGGGAAAAGAACACCCATCTTGTAAAGCAGTTGCGAGATGTGCACGGATAGTAGACATCAAGGCATGTTCTCTTGAGCAATCTCCTGTCACCTCTGGCCCTCACTGCCTATAACCCCTCACTCCCCCCACCTACCAGTTTTGTCCAGGAACAGCTTTATCCACATCTATACAAATGATTAGAAAGTGGGAGTGGAATTATTTAGTCTGTGTGTAGAGAAGGTAGAAAAAGTTTTAAATGTGATTTATTTTATAATCAATTAGGGTAATATGCTTTTTCATAATTTAGGTATCCTAATAATTATTCCTATATAAAAGCATAAAAAGAACATTTATAAGGGGCACCTGGGTGGCTCAGTCGGTTAAGTGTCCGACTCCTGGTTTTGGCTCAGGTCATGATCTCAGGGTCCTGAGATCCAGCCCCACATCAGGCTCTGTGCTCAGCAATGAGTTGGCTCAATTCTTTCCCCTCCCTCTCCCTCCTCCTCTGCTCCTCCCCCCACCCACCGCCCTGTGTGCCCTCCCTCTCTCTTAAAAAAAAAAAAAAAGACATTTATAAGACATTTAAAGGTTGCAAAGCACTTTATAATTTGACTCTCAGAACAATCTGGTATTATTGGCAGGACAAGAAACTGTAGTACCCGTTTTAAAGATGAGGAAAGTGAGGCTCTGAGGATCTACATGGCCCTGGTCTTGTGTCTGCAGTGTTCTGTACTTCTCTTACCTGCACAGAGACCTCCGACAAATACTAATTTGGGCTGTGTTTTGTAATGTCTTTTCTCCTGATCAGAGAGTGTGACACTCCTCATGCAGCCGGTTTGGGCCACCACTGAGTCCCCAGCTTCTAGCGCAGAACCTAGTCCAAGAAGGAATTCAGGGATTCAAAGAAAAGGTTCACAGAGCATTGTTGTGGCAGAGAGAGAACCGTATGTTAGTAAAGTAATGAAAATAAATAGGCTCTTTTCAGAAGCAGGGGCAGCTGACAGGCAGTATGTGTTGATAAGGTGGAGAAGGACCATCTCCCAGGGCTACCTCACCACTCTCTGAGGGGGCTAGATGCTGCTTGCAGGGGATGATGCCACCTCTCCAGTGAGCTTCTTAGTTTGTATAGCAAGGGACTGAGTGGTCAGATGCCTCTGAAGGGCAGAGGATGCTCAGGCACCCAGCCCTCTGGCTTCTTCTGTTCTGGAAGGGAGCCTTCCACCATGACAAAGGAACCTAGGACAGTGCTTGGTTTCCACCTGCTCTGTAGTGCAGAGATGAGGGAAACAGCACAGCAGTGTCACCTTATGGGGAAAGAGGAGTATTTCTGTGCCTAATGTTTACTCATATTTTACTCCCAAGTGGTAAAATACACACACACACACACACACACGCTTGTTTAGGATATATCAGAAAAGAAGACTTCCCTAGAAGGAAGAACTCTGGTGCAGTACTGGAGATGATCCATTCATCAGACCTCACATTCTGGCTCTTTCATTTGTAATGAAAAGAATCCCTAAATCTCTCATTTTTCTCATCTGCAGAGTGAGTTTGTAATGCTCACCTCATCACATTGTTCTGACATTCGAAGGATTAAACAAGAACAAGCAGGTTAGATGCCTGACACACATCACATGCTCATAAGTGGTTAGGGACTGTTTTTATCCTTCTGTTCTGGGGGAGAGGACAACAGTAATACTGTTGCTTTTCTCTGCGCTCACAATCAGGACTCATTTTGTCCACACCACACCCCTGTGAGGTAGAGAGCTTCATCCCCATCTTGCAGGTGAGGAGTCTGGCTCATGAAGTTGGTGTGACTTGCCCAGAACCACATAGTGTGTAAATGGCAGAATGTTTGATCATTCTAGGGCTACAGTGGCCTCACTGAAGGTGGGCTTGGCTGTTCTTTTACTGAGGGAAAGAACAATCAATACCTTTGCAGGAACACTGCTGGAGAGAATCCTGACATGAGCACAAAGTTTCTGGGAAAAAGAAATTGGCAAACCTCACTGTCAACAATCAGAAGGTGATCAACAGGAGAAAAGTACTCTGAGAAAGCATTGTTTTTTAATTTTCTTTGAAACAGAGCTGATTTCCCTAGACAAATGGATAGCTAAATTTATATAATTATCTATGCATACACTCCTGTCATCTTCCGTATTTGTAGACAGTACATTTTATTTTTTAAGTAAAGGAAAAGTAGAGATGCCATTATTCATGTGTTAGCAGTTGGAAAAATCTCTCTCCCCTTGCTTCTCTCTTGCTGTTATCAGCACACGTTATGATGAATTTGGGGAGTAGGTCAACAAATGTATCCATAAGAAAACTAGTAAAAGAAATGTTTACTGCTTCCTGGTGCTTGTTAGTGTGAAAAGATAATCAGTTGCTTCCTGATTCTTAGGAGAAGGAAACAAAAGGTCTCTCCCTCAGCAGAAGGGGAATTTTTTGGTCTAGCCAAATGTACCTGGTGAATGGGAACATTAACTTATAGGGGCAGACATGCATCACTGTCACTGCCCCTTGCCCCCACACATACCACCTGGACAACCAACTCCTCCTCTCAAGGCCCATCTAATGGTTCTTATCCCCAAAGAGGGGAAAGCTAAGCCTCCCTTGGGACTGCTGAGGTGGGCGTTGGGGGTGGAGAGGACCAGGCATGGTCTGGCTGGGTGGCAGCATCCTACATTTCATGTAACCATGTCTGCCCACCACAAATTGGGCTGAGAATTCGCCTTTATTCACATGTGTTACACTCAGTGTTCTCTTCTAACACACCCTCTGAAGCCCCGGAGTTGTAAACACCCTTCTTCCAAACCCACAGAAGCCCTTACACATACTTCCAGCTGTATTTGGAGCTGTTTGTCAGGCCAAAGCAAGTTTTTGTATATTTTGAAAAATTAACCTATTGGAATACTCCATCCTGGGGCTCCTCAGGGAATCAAGCAGGAGTCAGAGTAGCTAATGGAGGCTTTCTGTCCATGGAGACCTAGGGCACTGGGTCCAGCCTCAGCTAGATCATGAGGCCAATGGGAAAGGACTTGTGTAAAGCAATCTCGGCAGCCCAGGAGGAAGACTGGAAACCACAGTCTACCCACAGGACTCAATGAGACAAAGGGCAAAAATAAGGTTATAAAACAAATTGTACAGTATAATCCCATTAAAACTGCAAACTGTATATGTCATATGCATTTATTTTGAAAAAATATCAGAAGGAAATATATCAAAATTCAAAATTTTGAGCCTTTCTTTCCTGACTGCTAAGAATACAGGTTACTTTCATTTGTTTATGTTTGTGATTCAGACCTGTTTTTTCCCAGATTTTCTCCATTAAGCATGTACTATTGTCATAATGAGAAAAAAAGCTACAGTTTAAAAAAATTGCAGTTGATCCACATCAGCATATGAGTTGGAAGAGTGCTACTAATGAGCCAAGTGAGTCCTATAAGAACAGAGTCATTCTCATAATCCAGTCAAGAGATGAGCAGAAGACATGAGCAGACATTTCTCCAAAGAAGACATACAAATGGCCAACAGACATATGAAAACATGCTCAACATCACTTGGCATCAGGGAAATACAAATGAAAACCACCACCTCACACCAGTCAGAATGGCTAAAATTAACAAGTCAGGAAACAACAGATGTTGGAGAGGATGTGGAGAAAGGGGAACCCTCCTACACTGTTGGTGGGAATGCAAGCTGGTGCAGTCCCTCTGGAAAACAGTATGGAGGTTCCTCAAAAAGTTGAAAATAGAGCTACCTATGACCCAGCAATCTCACTACTAGGCATTTATCTAAAGGATAGAAACATAGTGATCAGAAGGGGCACCTGCACCCTAATGTTTCTAGCAGCAATGTCCACAATAGCCAAAATATGGAACGAGTCCAGATGTCCATTGACAGATGAATGGATAAAGAAGGTATGGTACAGGGCGCCTGGGTGGCTCAGTTGGTTAAGCGACTGCCTTCGGCTCAGGTCATGATCCTGGAGTCCCGGGATCGAGTCCCACATCGGGCTCCCTGCTTGGCAGGGAGTCTGCTTCTCCCTCTGACCCTCCTTCCTCTCATGCTCTCTGTCTCTCATTCTCTCTCTCAAATAAATAAATAAAATCTTTAAAAAAAAAATTAAAAAAAAAAAAAGAAGGTATGGTACACACACACACACACAAGAATATTACTTGGCCATCAAAAAGAATGAAATCTTGGAGCGCCTGGGTGGCTCAGTCGTTGGGCGTCTGCCTTCGGCTCAGGTCATGGTCCCGGGGTCCTGGGATCGAGTCCCACATCAGGCTCCCTGCTCGGTAGGAAGCCTGCTTCTCGCTCTCCCACTCCCCCTGCTTGTGTTCCTGCTCTCACTATCTCTCTCTCTGTCAAATAAATAAATAAAATCTTTAAAAAAAAAAAAAAGAATGAAATCTTGCCATTTGCAACGACGTGGATGGAACTAGAGGGTATTACGCTCAGTGAAATAAGTCAGAGAAAGACAAATATCATATGATTTCCCTTATGTATGGAATTTAAGAAACAAAACAGATGAACATAGGGGAAGGGAAGGAAAAATAAGAAAATCAGAGAGGGAGACAAACCATGTTTCATTCATAAATAAATGAAACAAAAAAACCATAAGAGACTCTTAAGTATAGGAAACAAACTGAGGGTTGCTGGAGGGGAGGTGGGTGGGGGAATGGGATAACTAGGTGATGGGCATTAAGGAGGGCACTTGACATAATGAGCACTGGGTGTTACATGCAACTGATGAATCACTAAACTCTACCTCTGAAACTAATAATACACTATATGTTAAGTAATTTATTAAAAAAAAAAAAAAAGAGTCATTCTCCAAGCCCTCTTGTGCCCCTCCGATGGCTTCCCTGTAACCAAGAGAATGAAGCTTTAAAAGTGCATCATCAAACACTTAGTCATTAGACCACTGAGTCTACCTTTGTAGAGAGTAGACTAAGGTGGTTCTGAAGGGGGAAGACACAGGCAGCTTTCTCTTTCCCCTAGTCTCAAGCGGGGCACCTATCCTTTTGACCACCTCCATCCTCACTTGGAGATTCAGGGTGCAGTAAGCTACACACCAAAGTCAGTAGCAAGGGAACGGGGATTTAGAGAAATTGGCCTGGTCAGACACCAACCAGTCTGATGCAGGGTGAAGCTCAGGGTCACTCTGTGGATGAGGCAGGTAAGGCTCCCATCCCAGCTCTGCCACCACCCAGCCTTTTGGGCAAGTTAGTTAGCCTTATGTGGTCTCATGTTCCTGTGTAGGAGTCTTCTCTTTTGTCTCCAAGAAACCATTGTTGAAGTTTCACAGAACATTGACTTCTCAGAACAGGACTGGAAAAAATTGCAACTGGAAATCAGAACAAAAACAAAACATCCTAGCTTGGGAAACATGCAATGGAAATAAAGTGTGTTTGCCTTTACTTCTGCTTAAAATGAAAGAAAACCAAAACACCCCATCCTTACACACCCTGGATACAATGGTAGAATTGTACAATAATCATTCATTTACTGTGATGTTTCAAAGCAAAGCCAGAATGCTGGAATCTTCTAAGCCTCCACTGTCCAGTATGGTAGCCACATGTGGCTATTGGAGGGTGGCTAGTCCCAACTGAGATGTGCTATCAGTATAAAATACACCCCAGATATCAAAGATTCAGTGTGAAGGGAAGGTAACATAACTCATTCATATTTTGCATTGATTATATGTTGACCTGATAATATTTTGGATGTAATGAATCAAAATTTATTATTAAAAGTAATTTCACCTGTTACTTTTTACTTTTAGTGTGCCTCACTAAAAAATTTTAAAATTACTTACGTGGTTGGCCCTCTATTTTTTTGGGCAGTGCTGATCTAGAAGACAGATTTTCTTTCCGGGGATAGGCTCTACCTGCATGTTCTTCCAGGTGCCATGTGACGTGACGATAGAACTGTGTGAAGCACGTTGTGCACAGGGAAGATGCAAGGGCTGTAAATATCTTTTACCCCACCCACCCCCGGCCCTCACTGGGTTATGGTAGCTTCGATGCGAGCCACTGGGCCTTCCTCCTTCCCCCCTTCCCTCCTTCCTCTTCTTTCTTGCCGTTTCCTGTTTTTGTAAAATCATCTGTGCCAAAGTGCTTCCTGTTCCTGAGCTCTAATAGGAGTGAGGTGTCGGTCAGATAATTAGCTGCTGTTCTACTTCACTCATCATTAGCAACTGATTTACTGGGAAAGCTGTATTCCAGGTAAAATCATTACCTGCCAGAGTGATGTGACTTGTGGAGACAAGCTTTGCCTGCCCAGAATACTTCAGTGTTCTTTAACATCGCTCTGGTTTTTCTTTGCAAAACTGATCAACATCTTTAGTTGCATCAGTCGTGGTGCCCTATGCTCTTCCCCTCCCCACTGGATATTCAGGATAATTCAGCTCATGGGAGTGGAGATAGATCTACATCATCCATATATCACTGATCACTTCTGCTGCTGGGTTCTTAGATCTGCCTTGCTACAGTGCTTGATTGATTTTCAATTCTTCCTTCAATCTGATGAGCTACCCAATAGTCTTGAAATCACTTCCCTTAGCATTTGAGCTATGCAGAGTCATTTTCCATTCTTCGCAGCCACAGCCCTCCTCTCTGTTGTTATCCTAATTCAGCAAAACAGTGAAATGCTGTAAAAAGTATTTAAGAACCTTTATCCCTGGTTACAAATACTAGTATCACCAGGAATAGGTTGGAATAAAGAGATGAATTGGTTGTAAGGCAGCCGTCAGTTTTGTCTTTGTAAGAAACTAGCATCGTGCTGTTCCCTGGCTTGCTCCATTGATCATGGAGCTGAGTCCCACCAGTTCTTGCAGACCTCACCTCCTTGCCGGGGGCGGGGCTGAGCTCTGGGAAATGGGAGTTTAAAGGGATGGGATGGCCTGGCTGTCCCCAGCCTTTCACTTTGTAAACACTACTACAGTGAGTTTTCACTCAAGCTGTCCCTTGAGAAACTGTTTTGATGTCGTGCCTAAAGCTACACCTCTCTGAATTATCTTTAAAGTAGATAAATTTTAACCGTCAAGAAGCAACTGTTTTCTCATGACATGCATATGCAACTTCAACTATTTTTGTTATTTAGGCAAAATACTGGTGGCTTCATCTGGTTCATTGAGCTAAGGGGGGGTGGGGGGGCTTTCTTTCTTCCCAGAGGGTTCTCAGTTTTCTTCTTATTTGGAGGTTTTAAAGACATGGTCATGGTCTCTCCTTAATTCTGTTATTCAATATAAATCTCTGTAGCATTTTATGATGGGAAGAGGAGAAACTTCATGTAAGTGTTGCAGCTGTGAGCAGTGGATTTGCTCTTACTAAAATACCTTGCATTTACAAAATAAGTTAGCAAGAAATTGTTTCTTCATGAGCTCTATACCCGTATGTTCTGTTTTGATTAGAAAGGTTGCTGCCAGCCAGGGAAGAAGGACTCAGGTAAATATAACTCCCTTGATGTGTGTAACCAAGAGACTGAAGTAATATTCATTTACATGGAATTGTTTATTGGTTGCATACTAAGTTTCAAGCACTAAACTAGGGTTTTGCATTTATTATTTGTTTTTCACAACATCCTTGAAAGTTAGATATCATTATCCCAGTTTTTAAAAAAAAAGAAGGCTGAAAACCATAATAATTAGGTGCTCTGACTACAGTCATCCAGCTAAGAAGTGGCAAATCAAGGTTTCAAAGCCCAAAAGAATATCTGATTTCAACCCACAGTTAATTCCATTAGGTCTTACTGTTTCTTTGCTATTACTTTTACCATTTAATAAAATTCATTTAAGTAAAAAAAAAAAATAAAGTTCTTAACTTTAACCAAACATAACCTTGTTCTTATATAACATGAAACAAGAGTTAAAGAGACAGAC
>NC_138384.1:9631558-9642947 GCF_054177405.1 Leptonychotes weddellii | reverse complement strand
TCCCCTCCAGGCATTCTGTGACTTGTCTGTCTTCCTTCCAGGTAATGCTGCCATATTTCTCCCTGATCTAAGCTAAAGTTGGAAGAACCTTACCAATTCTACAGATTATCACCACCCCCCAAGTTTCTAAACTTCTCATGACTAGATCCCATCATGCTAAATCAATACTTCAGCAACTAATTACCTTATTATTCTTTGATTCTCCATCCAAGATAATACCTTATTATTCTTTGATTCTCCATTTCAGAGAAGCAGCACTAACTCATGACTTTTAAATAAACACCTAAAATAATGTGAAATACAAGATAAGGTTATATGGTTATTTCCTAAAAATGTCATGGATGGGTTTATCCTACTGTGATGTATGTTATTTCCTAGTAAAGTCATGGATGGGTCTGTCACCTCCGAGGTTGGGCATTCTGGTTTCACCTACTGCTCCAGCATCTCTCTGAGGTTAGTTTGTGATACTGCATCTGAGACTGTCCCACAGAGATGGCAATCACTGCCCGTCAGGTCCACTCTCAGTGCTGCAATTCCTGGTTACAGGAGGGGAGAAGGGACAGAATTCATTTCCTTCTCACAACTTGCACATGGCCCCCTCAATCTTCAAGCCAGCAACAGCAACATCTACTTCTTAAGTCTTCAGCGCTTGCGGGGGGCGGGGCGCAGAGTTGGAGGGAAGGCTGAGTGAAAAACAGATTTCACAGAAAAGTTTGTGTATAATCTAGAAGAAGAATAGGGGAAGGCAAAAAATAAAGGTTTGAGTCAAAGAGTGGGATGAGTGGTCTTCATCGGTGATATTCTCTTTGCTTGTGAACCTTTTTTTTTTTGAAAAAAAAATTTGGACAATAAAAAAAATTCCTGAAACAACAAAACAAATATTATACCATGCCCCATAGTACTTTTCCATATATTTTTCCAATTCTATGAATCTGATGAAATTGAAAATTTAAATTTTTTAAAGTTTTTGAAGGAAGCATGGGTCACTGCTCTGAAAGATCAAGCACAGACCATCCATAGTCCTGTAGCTAGACATTCCATTTAAAATCATTAAGCAGGGCGCCTGGGTGGCTCAGTTGGTTAGGCGACTCTCTTCGGCTCAGGTCATGATCCTGGAGTCCCTGGATTGAGTCCCGCATCGGGCTCCCTGCTCGGCGGGGAGTCTGCTTCTCCCTCTGGCCCTCCCCCCTCTCATGTGCTCTCTCTCCCATTCTCTCTGTCAAATAAAATAAATAAAATCTTTAAAAAAAATAAATAAATAAATAAAAAATAAAATCATTAAGCAAAAATTTCCAAAAGCCAAATGACTCTAGCCCCAAACGTCTCTCAGTATAATTAGAAAATAACCACTTGACAGGCTATTGAAAAGGAAGAACATGGAAACCCTGTGGTTCCATGTAAAGGAAACTAAGATTATCCCATAGTGGAGGCCAACAGTGGGTAAGCATATGTTCTGAAAAATTTCTAAGCCAAATAACCCATGCCCTTTTCACTGCATGGATAGGAAATGAAGGTGACTATCTGGATCTGGTCCTGGCTCCTCAGGTTTCTAGCTTTGTGACCTGGGGGAGGATGTTTACTCTTTCAGTCAGTTCTATCAACTCTAAAAACGGGCATAATTATATTTGCCTCACAGGACTGTTGTAAGGTTCGAACAGAATAAGCATATAAATGAGCTAGTTTAGTCCCTGACATGTTAGGCACTTACTGAATATTAGATTTGTTTTCTCTTAATTTGAGATATCTAACACTTCTGTTTGAAAAGAGCCCTGATTTTAACTAGAAATATCATTGGAGCCAATCCATGGGCTGAGATGAGCACTCAGATGAGAACTCCAAGCAGACTTCCCATCGCACGCTCGTCAAGTTTTCAAAGGCGACAGCCACTCACATTCGGAATTTTATTTTCCTGGACAGAAGTGGGGAGTTAACTCTTACCTCCTAGGATTGTGCGAGGAGTAGAACATAACTTGGTAAAACACCTGGCACTGTGTAGTATTGACACAGCACATGTGAGTGTATCCTTTTGAAGAGATTGTTGACAGCCACGGGGTCATGGGGACCTTCTCCTAAATTGTGCACTGAAATCATCATTGTTTTAGCTATCATATTTAGATCTACAGTCCACCTGAAATTGACTTTTATCTATGGAATAAGAGCGAAGTCATAATAACTATTGGTTTTAACAAGGTTACTCAAGACCAGCTCATTCTTGGTGGACTCTTCTTGATCTGTGGGACATTGTCATGTCTTGACCCTCCACAATTACTGGGTTCCACTGCACCGTCTTCTTTCCTTCCTGCTGTCTGTGTCAGTTCTCTTTCCTGCTCTTCAAGCCAGTCTCCTGTATGAGCAGACACACCCAGCCAGGGAAAAAGATTGCTTCTCTGTGTTCCTGAAGCCTGCATCCTTCATAAAGGACGGTCTTGGAGAATCTCTAAAATGCTAGAGCCACAGCACCCCCTGCCCCTCCTCCAAATCTTCTGTTCGTATAAGCTTGGCAGGAAGGGCTGAGGGGTGACACTGAGGCAGCAGAACAGCTGGGGACTTCTGTGAGGATCCGGGATCTGCCTCTAGTTGTTTGATCCGTGATGCCTCTTTTCCTTCAACTTTGGGTCCCATTTATCAGTTCTTAGGCAACCGGACAAGTTCCACAGACCCAACATCTCATCACACAAGGGCGGGCATTCAGGGGAAAAGGAGCAACATAAGGAGGGAACTGGGGTCCAAACGTATGTTGTGGACACTTGACAGTTTTATCTGAGGCTTTACTTGTGCGCATGCTTAGAGAGAGGATGAGTGCTGGTGCCCCCTGCAGTACAGAGTTCCTGGTACCCAGAGAGCAGCCGTGATGCAGACTGCGACATTCCGCACGCGTATCTTACAAGGGGCTCTCTGCCACCTCCCACAATTGGGGAAAAAAAAAAAAAATTAAAACAAAGTTGCCACAGCTGAGCAGCTGGCGATAGTGTTCATTAAAAACAACTAAAGCAGTCTGTGTGTTGTCAAAGAGCCACATGGCACCTGGAAAAATAGCATTCTGATATTTTAGGGGAAAAAATAAAAGTTAAAAGGAAAAAGAAAAGAACTCTTCTATCTCAAAAGACACAGATTTTCCCAATTCTGAGAATGTGAATTACAGCCAACTTATAAAGTCCTTTGAAATTAACAGGTTATATTAGCAGAGCTGATACAGCCTTATCTGCAAGCGAGCAAGGACAGCCCCATCATGATGGAAAAGCAAAACAAAAAACTTCTAAAGCGTGTTATGGCCTGAGACAGAAAAATTAAGGTCCTTGCACAGTATTGCCTCAGAATGAGCCCATCGTGTATTTTTGTGAGAAATTTGGAAGTCACATTTTCTTGTGTAGCAGAACACGTAACATGGGGATTTCAGAGCTGAGGATGGCCAGGATTTTTACTAAGAAGCAGGAAGGGTTCAGGGCTAAGAAGTAAGAATAATGAAGATGTACAGAGAAGTAAAAGTGGGGACTGGAGGTGGACAGAGAAAGAGATCTCAGGATCTTTCCAGTTTCTAATTCCAAACCTCTTGAAGTCCAGCTGCTTTCCATTCTGTGTGCCACGAGATATATTTAAATTGATTTTATAGCCACTTTTTAAATAAGCTGGCTAGAGTTGGGTTTCCTTACTTTGTACCAAGAATCCTAACAACTGCAGCGAATGTTAGGACATGGCTGAGTGAGTAGAGGGGTCATTCTCTAGACACGGGACACCACGTCTCCAACAAAGCTCACTCTGTCCCAAGGGTGCTGACTTGTTACACAAAATTCCTGAACATCAAGTTATACACCCAAGAAATACATCAGGCTGGATGTGTTTTGCCTATGGAGAAAATGGAAGATAGACCTGAACTGGCCTCTCAAAGCAGCCACATTGTGTCCTTTAACTACTCCATTGCACAGAAGGCCACGTGCTCTGGAGCCAGCAGAACAGTCCCTAGTCTAAAATACTCTGCTAACAGCCTAGATATTTCACAGTGCTCCCTTAAGAATTTATGCTCATCCTTACTCAGAGTAACACAGCTAAATCAGTTTTCCAGATCCACTTCTTCCAGTATTCCAGTGATGAGATGTTCTTCATACATGAGTCACAGGGCTAGCGGGGAAATTACTTTTCATCTGGATTCATAAAGTCCTAAATGATGCTAACATCAAGCACCATATTGTTAATTCTGTGCAGTCTGAGTACATTTTTAAGTCACATTTTTCTAATTATATGACCTTGAGCAAATTAATTAAACTCTCTGGACCTCTGTATACTTTTCTGTAAAACAGATTTAATATGCATTGCTTCACGATTATTGTGAATATTAAATTTACCAATATAAAGTGCTTAGCACAGGGCCTGGCACGTGGTAGGTGCTGAACGAATACAAGCTTCTAATATTATTACTAGAAGTATCTGGCTGCCTCCATTAACTTGATTCCAGAGGCTGATGAACTCCTCCTTGCCTAAAAATATTTCAGATACCACTCTAGCTGTTAACAATTCATCACTCTGGATTGTCAAATAATCTCTTTGGTAATGCAGAAAATTCTAGTAAGAGATAGGAATTACTACCTAATGGTCATTCAAGCCTTTTCTAAAATAGTTTTCAAATCAGATCATTTCCTTCTAATATATTTTAATGAAAAGAAGGATGAGATTAACCAACAGACTCTGGAGAGAGGTTTGGATTTGCAGAATTGACATGGCGGTGGGCCGACTCCTAATTCCCCCATACTCACCAGGCAGATGAGCTAGTCTCTTAAGAGATACTCAGAGCTCCCAAAATTTTAGGAATAGGTGCCTCCATATTAGGTACATGGATTTTTTCTGCCATCTAGTGGTCAACTTTTGAGGACACCTGCCTTTATGTGAGCAAAAAAGGCGTTGTCCCACCCTGGATACTGCACAGGGACCTCTCTGGCTTCTATAAGTTTGACTATTTAATGTACCTCGTATAGGTGGAATCATGATTTTACAGATGTACATATATGTCCAAACTCATCAGATCTTATACATTAAATATGTGCAGGGTTTGTGTATCAATTATACGTTAATAAAGCCATTTAAAGCAGCAGCAACTCCCAGGCCTCTTCTTCAGCTTACACTTTCCAGGGGCTGAGACCCTACATGAGGTGGAAAGAAACACAAAGGCCTGGATCTGCAGGGAGGTTCAAGTCCCAGACTGGCTATCCAAAGACCAGTATCTTAGCTACCTGTTCTTTACGTGGCCTCAGGCCTGCCACATCTCTCTCCCAACCCACCTTCTCATCTATCAGATGGGTCACACTGGCCAGTCCCCACTAGCTCTAATATTTTGGTGTTCTAATGTCTCTCAGATTGCAAATATTTGTTTAAAACATATCTGTACTTCATTAATAAAACTAAATTAAGGAGAAAGTGTAACATTTAGACAGTTAACTAATTTACCATTCCTTAGGATAACTCAGTGATAAGGCAGGTAAGTAAAGTGTTTCTGACATCATCTTCCTCTTGGGGAAGCTCTTCCTTTTTAATTGCTGTGTAAAGACTGTATGAATTACTGATCCATTTACTCTAAATTCCGTAAGTAAGATGCAAAGAGCAATGAGCAGGTGGCTTTTTTTTAATACTCAGATATTTCTTGTCGAATGCTAGAACAGCTAATCACACCAATAATATACAGTCATTTATTCGGGTGTTGGATTTACTTAACCTAGACTTCTCCATTTGCCGAGACACAATGCTGGCTTAATCCCTTCCAAAAAGGACTACCATATATTTTTTAACATTCTACCCACTTCTAAAATCTCTCCTTTCCCTTCATCATTATTTATTCAATGTTTAGAGAGAGGAATCTGAAAATAAACAACTATCTGAAGGTCCCACTGGCTTCCCATTGCTGCCATTATTGAGTCCAAACCTACATTTTGCCATCAAAGCATTCTTTGGGCCCTAGAAGGGACATTTGTTTATCACTTCCTCAGCATTCCCACCTCCCACCAGCTGCGGCACCCTGAACTTTCTTTGGGAAGGTACTCCCTGCTATGGCTTGAGTAGTCTTGACTTCACTTCCAAGGCCAGAGTGAATCTTTATTGACTTAGGCCACTCTAAATGACCCTTCTCCTGGCCACAGTGGTTGGTTCAAGGGTGGACACACGATCCAACGCAAGTCAATGAGATTTCCGAAGAGACTTCTAAGAATAGACTCTCTTTGACCCTTTTGGACATGAGCAGGACATACATAGCCAGAGAAACTGCTGAAGCCATTTTGGAATGAGAGGGAAGAAACTGCTAGTAACTTGTGAGCCCCAACAAAGAAGAGAAAGAAATTGAATCCTGGTCAGATCATTGGAGCCCTGGACCAAGTCTCACCTGAAGCTAGTCTTTCCTTTCTCTTCAATTAGCCAACAAAGCACATTTATTATTTAAGACAGTTTGAATTGGGTTTTCTGCCTTTTGAAACAATAATAAGGACACCAGCAATAATAATAATTCATAACTCATATCAGCCCCATGCAAACTTTTCGTACATTTTGCACTAGTCCTCATAGACTCTTTCCTTCCAATTTTACCAGCCTGAAGGAGAATATTCAGGCAGAAGGGACAGTGTGGGTGAAGGCCCAGAAGTGCTCATGAGGTTCTGGAGGTGCTGACTTGGTTGTTAAAGGTTGGGCCTGAGCATGGGGGAGAAGGCAGAGGAAAGTGTGACCCCAGGGGACAGACCTGAGTCACTTGGGACTGACTGCTATTGCCATTAACTAGGAGAAGAAATGAGTTGGGAGAAAGGAGACAAAGTTCAGTTTGGAACAGTTTGGATTTCAGGAGAATTATCCAACTGAGCCTCAGAGGTTGTTGACTACCATCTCAATGGTTGGTGTCTACCATCACCAGGAATCTGGCAGGTCCTTGAGGGCAAGGACTGTGTGCTCTTCATCTTCCATCTATCCCCCAGAAGGCCCCAAGAACTATGTGCTCAATTAATGAAGACATAAATGAAAGCCAAATTATCCAAAAATAATTACGGAACAATTAAGTCCCAGTGTCTTCTGTGGGCCTGATGATTATGTTTATCAAAAGTTCCAAGAAGTTCTGTGATATCTGCCAGTGGGAATGATAGGCTGTCAGTGGAAGAGCTAACACTAACGCTCTACCTTGAAGGTGGAAGAAAGAGAAGGGGGTGGGGCGTTCTGGGTTGGGAGAGGAGCTTGAGGCAGGTGCTCATTCCTCCCTGCCTGATTTGACAATACCACTGTATTGTGCAGAATTATATCACTGTTTCAAAGAATTAGAGCACCAGAGTGAAGCAGCTAATAAGGGACCCCACCTCACCTGAAAACCCAAGACCCATCACAGTAACCAGAGAAGTAGAGAATACCAGGAAGGGACTTTGCTCAGAGAAAGAGGTCACAGAAAATTAAACCAAAGGGGGCGGGGGGGTCTCTAACTGCAACTTTCTACCTCCTTCAGCTGAGTCAGGAGACCATTTGGTGTGTCTTTTGAAATCCAAGGAATAGGAAACGAGGCAGCTGGTACCGATGTTTTGTGCCTCTTTTTCTGATTACATCAAGATGGAGAAAAAGAAGAGGGAACTTTGAGCCATTCTGATAAACAGATCCAGAAGCTAATTGCATTGTTTTGTTACCTATACCTCTAAAGGAATTTTTTCAGAGAAAAAAAGTTACAAAGAAAATTTCTGCTTAAAAAGAGGAAGAGTCTAACTCCCATAACTGTTTCCAATTTAAGAAAAAAAAAATATCTTCAGAAGGGAAGTGTGCCTTCTAAGCCAGTTGTTCCATATGCGTTTTAAAAAGAAAATATGGCACAACCTAAAGCAGCTTTCTATCAGCTGTTGGGGATTTGCATGAGAATGATCAAAGGGGCCCTTTCCTTCTGAGATATATAAACTCTTATCAGTCTTCTCTTAAAGGGCTCTCTGGGTGTAGGCGGTTACTCCTCTATAGAGTAACTGTTTACTCTTACAGGCAATATAACTCTCATGCCTGGTTTTATGAATTTCTTAGCTATCTGCAAAGAAATACTTTGAAACATTAGAAAATCCATTCAAATCTTATTTAACTGGCAGCGGGTGACTTGGAAATGATTTTGTGCTCCTTCTTGTTTTCTAATTCTTTGCAGGGTGATGATGCTGACTGGCTTCATTACTTCCACAGGGTAACAGATCTGGGGTCCAGGGGCCTATGAAAATAGAGGCACCCACCTATCACCGTTAGGCAATTTACATCTTCTGAGTTTTTGGTGACCAGATTGGGTTTATCCAAAGGAATAATAAGATGATTGTGGCCTTGTATTCTAGCCTGGCAGTTCTGAGAACTGCTCATGTTTTTGCATTTTAGTATGAGCACTAGAGTAGAGCAGAGCTGGTGTGGAATGGTGGATGAGGCTTGGAATTGGGTGCCATGAAGTCTGGAGATGCAAATTCCAATTTGACTTGACTAAATGATTTAACCTTTCTAAGCTTCTGTTTACCTTATCTCTAAAATAGGATAGTTATAGCCATTCTAAAGGAGTGCTGAGATTTAAATGAGATAATATATATCAAACATCTCCTGTACATGATACACGGTATTGGTTCCGTGAATTGCCATTCTTATGTGGGGGATAGCGGAGAGCATGGGGGGAGGGGAGGGTGCTACTGGTAGTGGTATTGTTAAAAGGCTTTAAGTATTCAACCAATGGAAGAAAACATTTAAGCAGAATATTCCATTCCAAATTACCCATAATGATTGCAAAGAGTTACAGTAGGAATAGTTAATATAAATAATATGAAATTGCCATTTTTCAATGTTGGATATTTTTATTGTTTTATTTTATTAAAGCTGATAGATGCTCATTTTCAAATATTTAGATGATAACACTTGTATAAAGTGGGATATGAAAGTCCCTTATCATTTTATATCTTTCTGCTCTGAGATATGGTAATGATCCTTTCAAATTTATCTTTGTGAACATATAAAAATAGTGCTAGAACGAAGTAATGGATTTTTCACTTAACAATAAAATTTGATCTTGATGTGATGGTGGACCATTTTATCTCTAGGTCCTTATCTTTGGGGTAGAACTCACTGGAAGCTTTAGATTTTTTATCCAGTTTGTAAGCCAATAGCATATTAGGCTTTCGGATTGCTCTAACAGAGGCTCTGAGTTGTCTATTATTAAATAATGTCTAACAATATCAGTATTCCTGTTGGACTTTACTAGTAAAGTAATGACTTTTGTTGAGGGATAATTTCAAAAAGGTAAAAACAGAACTTATATGAACATATGATAAGGACATGCTGACAGTTTAATTCAGTTTGTTAATAAATGAAGGAATCAATCAAATGATATACTTGGTTTAAAGCAGAATTCAAGGAACAGAAATTTAAAGAGTCATTCAAAAGAATGCTGAAATGAATTTGTTAATAGATACAAAACTGGTTAATGCTCTTTAGGACCATAACCTGAAACCTTTGGAATTTAGATTTCTGATCAGACAGAAATCTACAGCTGAACATATAAAATCATAGTATCAGTGCTCGCATCTAATAATAAAGAACAAAGTCAAACACACATGCATCCTCTGAGATAATTAAATAATCCTTGGATGAGACCTTTTAACGATGACCTACTATGACTTTAAAAAGGATATGTTGTCATCTTTTCCTTTATTTCTAAGTTTTAGACGTTAATTATTCTTAATACTTATTTAAATGTGTTCTTGGTTGTTATGGTCGTGTGTCCCTGTTATCTTGACCCACAGAATCTTTTCACCTTCCATGTCTTTGATTTCCTTTTTATGTCTTTCATAATAATAAAATCTTTATAAAGAAACAAGACCTTAATTTTTTTTTTATTTGCTCTTTTTATCGTACAGATACATAAAATAGCATTGGGGAGACTGGTTCCTTGTCACCAGCCAGGTCACTTTTATCTTCCTTTCTAGAGCTAATTTCACCAAAATGTAGTGATTAACTATTAAAACTCCTGTTCTCTTACTATTTTTTGCATGTTTCCCTAAATTTCAAGCTTAGAATAAATTCCTCCCAAGCTCTGTCCTACCCCCAAGACCATATAAGGTATCTCTTATGTGTCCTAATGCACTTGTCACACTATTATGATACATTCCCCAGCCACCTACCACCACCAACACACCTTCTATTAACTTGGAGTCCTTAAAGTCAAAAACTCTTTGTCCTTTGTTTCCTCAGGGACTGGTTTATATTAGGCACTCCATAAGTAACACTTGAATCAAGGAATGACATATGGACACTATTCTTATAGTCAGTGAAACAAATGTAAAATTAAAAATTAAACATAAATTCAAAACATGCTTCATCTCTCCCTCATAGTTTTCTTTTAATCATTCTACCAAACTTTCTTTGTCATTCATTTTAAACATCTTAAACCATTCACCTTTTAATGTATTGATTAGTACTTTTGCCTTTCCTCAAGACTAACTGCTCTTGTCTAGGTGAAATATTGCAAAATGGTCAAGTTCTGAGTTTCCCAACTCAAAGTTGAGTTTAGCTGTTCAAAACCTGCTTTAATGACTGTTAACAGAGATTTAATTTTGTTCTATATCTAGTAGCTATAAAACAAATATTTCCACTGTAAGAGCAAAAAACATGTAGCACATCATCCTTAATTTTTTAGAAAAGAACTGAATCAAAGAGTTCCTTATCATAAAGCAATTTCATGGTGAAACTAAAACTAGTTCTTGATACCCAAACAAGTGAGTGAAACATTAGATGCTACAGTGACACATTGATGTGTATTGCCCAGCCTCTGCCCCTGTTCATTTTTGATCCAAGATACATGGTAAATGGGAACAAGCAATGATAGACTTCGTTAGATAACACTTGCTATGCCTATGAGGTGATCAAAGACCGATTATTAGGTGAGTCGAGTAATACTTAAAACACGGGGCAATCTCCGGGTGCCTTAGTGGCTCAGTCAGTTAAGTGTCTTATTCTCTATTTAGGCTCAGGTCCTGATCTCAGGGATCTGCACTCAGCAGGGAGTCTGCTTCTCTTCCTCTCCCTCTGCTGCTCCCCGTGCTTGCACGCATTCTCTCTCCCTCTTTCTCTTTCTCTCTCAAATAAATAAATCTTAAAAAAAAAAAAAAACTGGGCAATCTTATATTGCCATAATGAGAACTGGAAGATGCTACAAAGTTGAAGAAGCATAAAGTCAGCCTTCCCTTATTTTTTTTTATTCTTATGTTAATCCCCATACATTACATCATTAGTTTTAGATGAAGTGTTCCATGATTCATTGTTTGTGCATAACACCCAGTGCTCCATGCAGAATGTGCCCTCCTCAATACCCACCACCAGGCTAACCCATCCTCCCACCCCCCTCCCCTCTAGAACCCTGTTTGTTTTTCAGAGTCCATCGTCT
>NC_138384.1:9573199-9631058 GCF_054177405.1 Leptonychotes weddellii | reverse complement strand
CTCATCTTCGACAAAGCAGGAAAGAATGTCCAATGGAAAAAAGACAGTCTTTTCAACAAATGGTTTTGTGAAAGTTGGACAGCCACATGCAGAAGAATGAAACTGGTCCATTTTCTTACACCACACGCAAAAATAGACTCAAAATGGATGAAAGACCAAAATGTGAGACAGGAATCCATCAAAATCCTAGAGGAGAACACAGGCAGCAACCTCTTCGACCTCAGCCACAGCAACTTCTTCCTAGACACATCACCAAAGGCAAGGGAAGCAAGGACAAAAATGAACTATTGGGACTTCATCAAGATAAAAAGCTTTTGCACAGCAAAGGAAACAGTCAACAAAACCAAAAGACAACCGACAGAATGGGAGAAGATATTTGCAGATGACATATCAGATAAAGGGCTAGTATCCAAAAATGTATAAAGAACTTACCAAACTCAATACCCAGAGAGCAACTAATCCAATTAAGAAATGCACAGAAGACATGAACAGACATTTCTGCAGAGAAGACATCCAGATGGCCAACAGACACATGAAAAATTGTTCCACATCACTCGGCATCAGGGCAATACAAATGAAAACCTCAATGAGATACCACCTCACACCAGTCAGAATGGCTAAAATGAACAAATCAGGAAATGACAGATATTGGCAAGGATGCAGAGAAAGGGGAACTCTCCTACACTGTTGGTGGGAATGCAAGCTGGTGCAGCCACTCTGGAAAACAATAAGGAGTTTCCTCAAAAAGTTGAAAATAGAGCTACCCTACGACCCAGCAATTGCAGTACTGGGTATTTACCCCAAAGATACAAATGTAGTGATCCGGAGGGGTACATGCACCCCAATGTTTATAGCAGCAGTGTCCACAATAGCCAAACTATGGAAAGAGCCAAGATGTCCATCAATAGATGAATGAATAAAGAAGATGTGGTATATATATACAATGGAATATTATGCAGTCATCAAAAAAACACAACAAAAACAGTATCTTGCCATTTATAATGATGTGGATAGAACTAGAGGGTGTTATGCTAAGTGAAATAAGTCAGTCAGAGAAAGACATGTATCATATGATCTCACTGATATGAGGAATTTGAGAAACAAGACAGAGGATCATAGGGAAGGGAGGGAAAAATTGGTCTAAGACTGATGAATCACAGACCTGTACCTCTGAAACAACTAATACATTATATGCTAAAAAAAAAAAAAAGAAAAAAAAAGACTTTAGGAAGGGAAAAATGAAGGGGGTGGAATCGGAGAGGGGAAATAACCATGAGAGACTATGGACTCTGAGAAACAAACTGAGGGTTTTAGAGGGGAGGGGAGTGGAGGGATGGGTTAGCCCGGTGATGGCTATTAAGGAGGGCACGTATTGCATGGAGCACTGGGTGTTATACGCAAACAATGAATCATGGAACACTACATCAAAAACTAATGTAATGTGACTAACATAATAAAATAAAATTAAAAATAATAATACATGCATTTACAAATCTTTAAGAAAAAAAGAAGAGAAGTCTTTTCTTAAATCATTATATCAGTGAAAAAATGTAACACTAAAATCAAAGAAAATACAAATACACAGACACACACCCTCTAACATCAATATTCCTCAGGAACATATACACAAATTCCACAAGAAAATATTAGCAAACCAAATCCAGCAATGTGACTGAAAGTTGATTTATCTTTATGAAAACCAAATAATGTAGTTACTACATTAACCAAATAAATGGTTAAAAAGAATCTATTCAATTATATAAGTTAAGTAGATGCATAAAAATAGGAAAATTCAACAGTTATTCTTGATAATACCTCTCAGCAGCATAGCAGTAGAAGAGAACATTTGTTAACCTATAAAAGAATGTATAACAACACTTTTCAACTAACATCGTACTTAATGGTGAAAGACTGAATGATTTCTCAAGATCAGCAACAGGGTAAAGATTTCTGTTCTTATCCCTACTATTCTTCATTGTAACAAAACTTCTAGGCAGTGTATAAGGCAATTCAAAGGAATAAAAGTCACAGTGATTAGAAAGGAATAAGAAAAACGGTCTTTATTCATGGATGACTTAACCTTGTATGTAAAATTTCTTAAGAAATCTAAAGAAAAGCTACTATAACCAATAAGTGAATTTAGCAAGGTTGCAGAGACAAGAACAATGTACAAAATTCACTTGTACTCATTTGTTTATGACAGGAACAATTACAAATTGAAATTAAAAATTAATACCTTCTATAATAGCGTAAAAATAAGAAATTTAACAAAATAGGTGCCAGACTCATAACACTATGAAACATTATAGAGAGAAATTTTAAATGGTATAATAAGTAGAGATAAAATGCTCATGGTTTGAAAGGCTCAATATTGGTATCAGTTTTCCTTAAAATCATCTCTAGATTCAAATCAATTCCAAAAAAAAGCCTAGCAGGCATTTTTGTAGATACCATCAAGCAGTATCTAAATTGTATATTCAGTGGGCTCTACGTGCAGTGGAAATAGCCAAGGTGGCCTTGAGAAAGAATACATTGGGAAGAATAACACTACAAAATTTCAAGTATATCATAAAGCTATAGTAACAAAATATGGTATTAGCATGAGAATACTTATATAGGTACTGGAAGAAAATATCTAGAAACAAACTCAAACATAGAGGGTGAGTTGATTTTCAACAAAAAGGCCAGGGTAGTGGGTCTTTTAAAGAAATTATGCCAGAACAATTGATATTACATGGAAAATAATTAACTTTTATTCTGTCCCCAGACCACACACAAACATTACCTTGAAATGGATCATAGACCTAAGTGTAAAAGTTTCTGCCTACAACTTCTAGAGGAAAACAAAACATTTTTGCAACCTTGGCATGGACAAAGAATTCCTATATTGGAACAATAACAACAAACCATGAAGGGTTTAACTTAATTAAAACAAAATACCTGTTATTCAGAAGACACTGTAAGGAAAAAAAACAAGCCAGACTAAGAGAAAATAGTGAATATTTTATGCAGTAAAGTTGAAAAATAATTAATTTGGAATACAGCAATGTGGTTCCATTTGCCTGGAGATGATATTCCAATGAAGAGTCTCACAAAGCATAAAAAGACGGTGTGTATGGTGGAGCTCTGATTTTCTATATACCTGGATAGGAAAAATGCATGTGTGTCTGTGAGAGAGAGAGAAGGAGAGAGAGACCCCTGTGGTAGTCAAAATAATGCCCCTCCAAAGATAACCACATCCAGATACTTGGAATCTGTAAATGTTATATTAAATGACAAAGGAGAATTAATGGTACAAATGGAATTAAGTTTGTTAATCAGCTCACTTAAAAATAAATAGATTATCCTGGCTTATCAGAGTGTAGCCAATGTAATCACAAAGATCCTTTAAATGTGGGAAAAGAAGGCAACAGAGTCAGTGTCAGACATTGTGATGTGAGAAAGACTTGACTTGCCATTGCTGGCTTGGAAGCTGGAAAGGCACCATGAGATCAAACCTGGGGGCAACCTCTAGCATTGGAAAAAGCAAAAACTGAAAAAAAAAAATTTTTTTCTCTAGAAAAATATTAAAATATCTAGAACATATTCAGTTATGTATTAAAATCTCTGTAATACGGTACTGATGAAGGAATGGAAAGGTAGACAAATTGAATAGAAAATCATTATATAGTCTCAAATGCATGTGCAAATTTAGTATATGATAAAGGTGACATCTCAGGTATGGAAAAAGATATCTTTGTAATGGAGTATTGGGTTAATTAGATATCCATAAGGACAAAAATAAAATTGTGTTCACGCATCATACTGATACTAAGAATATAAAAAGTGAAATATAAAAAGTGAAATGATGGAAAGAACCATGGTAAAAATCTTCTAATGCCTGTTAGTAGTGGAAGCCTTTGCTAACTATGACTCAAATTCCAGATGCAGTTAATGAAAATATTGTTAAACTGATTGTTTTTTAAGTCAAGAGAAGTAAAATGTTATATGAGAAAAATAATTGCAATCATATCTTGAAGAGTTAATATGTTTAATATACAGTTTCTTAAAGTAGAGAAAGAGTCAATAACCCTATAGGAAAAATAGGACAATATGGACAAGTCACAGAAAAAAAGTGCAGAGGGCCCTTACTGCAATCCTATTTCTAGAAATCACTTGTAAAGACACATTTTTATGTCTGTATTATCCAAAGCATTTAATGCAATCGCTAATGAAATATCAACAGTGTTGATATCAACAGTGTTTTTCACAAAACTAGAACAAACAATCCTAAAATTTTTAAGGAGCCATAAAAGACCTGGAATTGCCAAAGCAATCTTGAAAAAGAAGAGCAAAGCTGGAGGTATCACAATTCTGGACATCAGGTTATATTACAAAGCTTTAGGAATCAAAACTGTATGATACTGGCACAAAAACAGGCACATAGATCAACGGAACAGAATAGAAAATCCAGAAATAAACCCAGTGGTCAATTAATCTTCGACAAAGCAAGAAAAAATATACAGTGGGAAAAAGTCTCTTCACAAATGGTGTTGGGAAAAGTGGACAGCAACATGCAAAAGAATGAAACTAGACCATACACAAAAATAAATTCAAAATGGACTAGCAACCTAAATATGAGATCATAAAAATCCTAGAAGAGAGCACAGGTCGTGATTTCTCTGACATTGGCCATAGCAACATCTTTCTAGATAGGTCTCCTGAAGCAAGGGAAACAAAAGCGAATAAACTGTTGGGACTACATCAAAATAAAAAGCTTCTGCACGGCAAAGGAAACAATCAGTGAGACTAAAAGGCAATCTACAGAATGGGAGAAGATATTTGCAAACAATGTATCCGATAAAGGGTTAGTATCCAAAATATATAAAGAACTTATAAAACTTAACACCTCAAAATCAAATAATCCAATTAAGAAATGGGGGCAGAAGATATGAACAAACATTTCTCGAAAAAAGACATAGATGGCCAACAGACACATGGAGAGATGCTCATCATCGCTTATCATCAGGGAAATGCAAATCAAAACTACAATGAGATATCACCTTACACCTGTCAGAATGGCTAAAAACACAAGAAACAACAGGTGTTGGCGAGGATGTGGAGAAAGAGGAACGCTCTTGAACTGTTGGTGGGAATGCAAACTGGTGCAGCCACTGTGAAAGTGTGAAGCTTCCTCAAAAAGTTAAAAATAGAGCTACCCTATGAACCAGCAATTGCACTATTGGGTATTTACCCAAGGAATACAAAAACACTAATTCAAAGGGATACATGCACCCCTGTGTATAGCAGCATTATTTACAATCACCAAGATATAGAAGCAGCCCAAGTATCCATTGATTGATGAATGGATAAAGAGGACATGAGACACACACACACACACACACACACACACACTGGAATATTATTCAGCCATAACAAAGAATGAAATCTTGCCATTTGCAACAACATGGATGGAGTAGAGAGTATAATGCTAAGCGAAATAAGTCAGAGAAAGAAAAATACCATATATTTCACTCATACGTAGAATTAAAGAAACAAAACAAGTGAGCAGAGGGGAAAAAAAGAGAGAAACAAACCAAGAAACAGACTCTTAATTCTAGAGAACAAACTGATGGTTACCAGAAGGGAGGTGGGGGGGGGGTGAAATAGGAGATGGGAGTGAAATAGGAGATGGGAAATAAGTAGTACATTTGTGATGAGCACCAGTGATTAAAATACAAATTTAAAAATAAAAATGAAAAAAAGTAAAGACACATTTTTAAATACAGAAAAGATGTATTTCAGTAGAAAACTGTTGAAAGAAAGAACCAATAATTAAGAAATGATGGATAATCCAGGGCCTATCAACACAGAGTATTCTACAACTATATAAAGAATAAGGAATATATGCTACTATGGTGTCATTGTAGAGTATGCCCTAAAGTAAAAATGGCAAGATGACAAAAGCTATATGTAGTGTGCCACGATGGATGTGCTGGTGTCTGGGCTTATAGGTATTTCAATTAAAAGAGCAATAGGAGGATAAACCACAGCATAGTGATTGGAAGCATGGAGGGGGGTAGCAGAGAATAGAGCTGTGGGAAAGGAATAGAAGCTGAATGACTGAATGAATTTTGTTTGATAGATTTGGTGTTGCAGGTGATTTTGTTTTCTCAAAATCCTAATGCAAATTTAAGTTGTATAAAGGCCCCAAATATGTTTTTGAATAATAAAACAAAGGAGTCTGTTGGTTTTCTAGGGCTGCCATGACAAAGTACCACAGACTGAGTGGCTTGAACAGCAGAAACTTATTTCCTCACAGTTCTGGAGCATAGCAGTCCAAGATCAGGGTGTCAGCAGGGTTGTTTTTTTCTGAGAGTTATCTCCTTAATTTATAGATGGCCACCTCCTGCTTTTATTTTCACATGATCTTTCTTCTATGTGTGTGTGTGTGTCTGTGTCCTAATCTCTTTTTATAAAGATACCAATCATGTCGGAGTAGGGTCCACTCGAATGACCTCATTTTACTCTAATTCCCTCTTTAAAGACCCTATCTGCAAATACAGTCACATTCTGAGGGACTGGGGTTAGGACTTCAACATGTGAATTTTAGGGGGACAGAGCTCAGCCCAAAATACTGTCTAGGAATGGGTCAATTTGGTGGCTCTTTGAATAACCACACAGAGAGAGATTCCAAGTGACAAGTGCACCCAGTAATCACACTGTACCTGCCTGGTTGATATGCCTGAAGGATGAAAGGAAATGTAGATGAGAGAAAAATGATTCTGACTGACTAGTACACCCAGTAATCAAATTGTGCCTCCCTGGTGGATATGCCCCAGGGCAAAAAGGCAATGCAGATGACTATTTATCCTTCCTGGTGCTGGGTATGCTGCAGAAGCTGTGGTACCCTTTGGCTCAGACTGACAGAGGTAAGGCATTTTAGATGCAGGACATAGACTTCATGCATCTGGTCCACAAGATCATGGGAGCTGGACCCAAACTTTCTCGGGTCCTTAAACATTAAGGGAAGTAGACAGTCATCCATGGTCATCCCAGTTTCTGCCTAGAGGTGGATAGGGGAGCTGGGTTAGAAGAAGTTCATGCTGTAATTCATGCCCTCTGTCCCCTAGGACCCGCCATGGATCCTTCATTCCTGCTGGCCTTTCCTTTGCTCCTGGCCCTGTCAACACATTGTAGTGCTTGTAATTGTAAAATTCAGCACCCTCAGACATATTACTGCACATCAGACGTTGGTGAGTCTAGGGAGACACCAGAGAAGTCTCCACCCAGGAGGTCTTACCCTGGGGGAGCTCTGGTGATCTGAGCAATGTCTCCATGAGACTTTGGATGGGGAAATCCTAAATCAGTAAACCTTTGGGCCTCTGACTCATTTCTTCCTCCTGCCAGTCATACTAGCTGATATCCTAGGACCAGCAAACAACACCAGGACAAAACGAGGTTTCAGAGTGAATGTCGTTAAGGTAAACTCAGTACCTCCTTTCTTCTTACCTCCTTACATCAAAATAAGCAAGACTGTCCAGTCTGCTCTTGCTGAGTTCGGTGGTCTCTGGAGCCTAGCAGCTTCTATGAAAACCTAAGGTTGTAGCCACTCTTTCTCTCCCATCACAGGTACTCAAGGCTCCCCAGGGCACCCCAAGAATCCATGAGATCTACTCACCCATCAGTTGGACAGACTGTGGTTATAGGGTGAGGAACAGCCACCAATCACTATTACTTATTGCAGGTGAGCATCCCTGTCCACATAGAGCCCCTCAACCTTGCTGCCTCCCCCTGAAAGAACCACCTGACTTCTGCAGCCAGCACCACCAAGGACCATGGGCTCCTTCTCCATGATCTGACAGACTCTTCCTGGGAAAATGCTGGACCCTCCTTCATGGCTGACTCTTCCAGCCTTAGGGGTCATAGACCCTCTGGGCTGACTTTGCAGAGGACATCCATACCTGCTGTGCTAACTCAGGCCGTGCTTGCCCGTCACTGCAGGCTATCTGAGGAGGGGCACGTTGCACTTCACAAGATGCCACCTGGTATATTTCTGGTACTGGCTCACCAGAGAGCAGAAGCTAGGCTTCGAGGAAGCGTACAGAACAGGATGCAAATGTGAAGTGAGTAGCTACCTAAGTGATTTTTCTCTGCAGCCCAGGCACTGCTCTTGTCCCATGTCCTTGTTCCCAGATCTTTCTCCCCTGCTGTCTCCCTTTCTGGATGATCCCTGCTCCTTCACTGTCCTTCCATTCCCTGGCCCTGGCCTCTTCCCACTGTTTCCTTCCTGTCCTTGCCCCCTTCACTGTTCCCTTAAGCTTCTCCTTGTACCCCTGTTGTCCTTCGCTGTCCAGGATGGGTGGTATAGACAAGAGGTGGGCAGTCCTGTATCTCCCTCCATCCCTAGATTCAGCCCTGCCTCATCTGCTGGCGTGACTGCCCTCAACCTGATGTGAGAGAGTGTGTGTGGAAACAAAAGGATTGTGGCTACAAAATATGGGAAGGAAATCATTCCTTGTACTCCATGTGTGTCCCCTCCATGGGTGGGTATTGCGAATGGACCCCTATCCAGAAGAACTATCAATACCAAACCCCAAATCCATCGGCTTCTCTATTCACTCCAACCAAAATGACATATTAGGGTTTTGTTTCCTAACCTGGCTCCTAACGGAGTTCGTTTTTTTACACCTCCTTTGAATTGTACACTTCAGTTTTGTTTACCTTCTGTAAGTAGTGTATGCATCAATAAAATTAACAAAAATAAAGCCCAAGTTGATAAACCCCACCCTAGTGACAAATTCCCTTTATCTTCTCAGTTCTTCAATCATATTCTATTTCTTATTCCTTCAGAAACCTCATGCCAGACCCAAATCTTTCTCATTCTGCAGTTCCTGACATTTCCTCATCCTATCAAAGCAAGACCCCTGGGCCCAAACAAAGGGCTAGATACAGACCCCACCTGACATATCCTTAACCTTCCCCAGATGATTTGCAGAACCAAAAATCACAGGAGAAAGGATGTTCCTTGTTCCCATAGTATCAAGACTCTCTTGCAAATATAAAAATCATTCCTTGTCATATTAAAGTTCTGAAAATAAAATGGAAAACTTTTAAACTTTTATAAGAACAGAAAGGAATATTTTTAGGACTTCAAATCAGAAAAGGTCAAAATATGAAGGAAAATTGATAAATTCCATTACTTTAAGATATCTTCCCCCAAATAAAGTACTATAAACACTATAAAAATATAAGATGCAGACATAGATTGATATTATAGGGGATTTACAGCTTTATGGTAAAAATTAGGTCTGAACAGGGGTGCCCAGGTGGCTCAGTCTGCCTTCTGCTCAGGTCGTGATCCCGGGGTCCTGGGATCAAGCCCCGAGTTGGCTCCCTGCTCATAGGGGAGTCTACTTGTCCCTCTCCCTCTGCCTGTCCCCCGGCTCATGCTCTCTTTCTCTCCCTCTCTCTCTCAAAGAAATAAAAGCTTTTAAAAAAAATTAGGTCTGAACAATGAATGTTTGGGGGAATTGGTTGAGGTTTTCCTTTGAACATAATTTATTAACTTAAAAATTCCTCAGAGTCCTTCCAGAAAGAGTGTCTTCTCTGTTTTATTTAATTTTTAATTTGATTTAATTATGTAATTTTATTTTACTTAATTATTTTAAATTTTGGAACAATTTTGGATTTACAAAAAAAAGGTTCAAGATGGTACAAAGTATTCACATATACCCTTTACCTAGTTTGCTCTAATGATAACATCTTACGCAACACTGGTACATTTGTTAATGCTAAGAAATTCGTGTGAGTACAATACTATTAACTAAATGACACTTCATTCAGATTTCTACAGCTTTTCCCCTTTTTTGTGCCAGAATCTAATCCAGGATACTGCAGAAATTATTCTGATCTGTGACTATTTTTTTTTTAAGATTTATTTATTTATTTGAGAGAGAGAGAGAGCACAGGGGGAGGGGCAGAGGGAGAGGGATAGAGAATCTCATGCAGACTCTGTGTTGAGCACAGAGCAGGATGTGGAGCTCAGTCTCATGACCCTGAGATCACAACCTGAGCCAAAACCAAGAGTTGGAGGCCCAACTGACTGCACCACCCAGATGTCCCTGGTCTGTGACAGCTGCTTTTTTTTTTAAGATTTTATTTATTCTTTTGAGAGAGAGAGAGAGAGAGACAGAGCACAAGCAGGGCGAGAGGCAGAGGGAGAGGGAGAAGCAGATTCTCCACTGAGCAGGGAGCCCGACATGAGGCTGGATTCCAGGACCTGGAGATCATGACCTGAGCCGAAGGCGGGTGCTTAACCATCTGAGCCACCCAGGTGCACCTGTGACTTCTTTTTTTTTTTTAAGATTTTATTTATTTACTTGACAGAGAGAGAGCACAGAGGGAGAAGCAGGAAGAGGGAGAGGGAGAAGCAGGCTCCCTATAGAGCAGGGAGCCTGATGTGGGGCTCAATCCCAGGACTCTGAGATCATTTCCTGAGCTGAAGGCAGACACTTAACCACCCAGGCACCCAAGAACTTCTTAATTTAACCTCATTTTTAATGACCTGGCAATTTTCCAGGGTACTGGTGTTCTGGAAACTGTCCCTCAATTGGAGTTGTCTGCTGTATTTTCACGATTAGACTGGGGGTGTCGATTTTGGAGAAGAATCCCACGAAGAGGAAGTATTTTTCTAATTGATCTAGATCACAAGTACATAGCATTGACATTGTATCCCTGGTCGTGCTTACAATGGTCAGTTGGTTAAGGTGGTGTCTGCCAGGTTTCTCCACTGGGAAGGCACTGTTTTCCCTTTGTATACTCTGTTGGCCATGCCCCCTTTGTTTTTCAGTTGGACAATGGAATTTAGAAAACCGTATTTGGCCTCTGGGTTGCTCATTGCTACTGGGGTGTCACTGCTTCCGGGCTTTCTCAGTAGACGGAGCCAGGAAATATATGCATACTAATTTATGTATCTCCATGTGGTTGTAACTATTACCCTATTTCTCTCAAGATATATTAAAATAAACATGAGTTTCATACTAATAACAACTATAGAGTAATACAGGGCTCGTTATAGCCCTCAACTCTTGATTATTTATATGTTTTTTCTCTGACAATAAGACTCTCATTTTATATTATTTATTTTTCAACCCTAGTATACATGTAAAGAAATTTCAGAATTGCCAACATGTACCCCTGTAAAGTAAATTTACCAACTAGAGTACCAGGTTTATGGAGTTTTTACATTAACCCACTCATTCAAATTCAAATGTACATAAGTTTCTAACCTAAGACCCCGAAGGTTCCCAAGCACACCTGGGTCCATTCTGGGAGAGGAAGCCTTATAAAAGAGATGGTGCTCATGGCACAGACTCAGAAATCAGAGTGAACTTGCATGCAGTGTCAGGAGTAAAGGCACTACAATCCCAACCTAATTTATCCAGACCCCAATTTCAACCTTCCAATGAGCAGGTCTTCCCATTTAAAACTCTCAGAAGAACATAGAGCTCCTGGCAGAGAATCAAGAACCTAAGTGGACAAAGTTGTGGTTAATAGGCATAGAGGAGGCTGCAAATCATGCACCAATCATGTGTGATCTCACCCTCCCTGGAATTCAACCATTGACCTTGGAATCAGAAGAGAATTATGGAAAAAGAACACTGCGGAACAGATGGCACACCTGGCAGACTTAGGGAACCAAATGGATAAAGAAAAAGGCTTGGTGCAGGTAGTGCTGATAGGGAACAGAGAAGCTGAAGAGGCTCACCAAATGGAAAGAAAGGGCAAAAACAAAACAAGGGACAAGGGAAAGACAATGAGGATACAGAAAAGGAGAAAAAAAAAATGAAGAGGGAGAGGGAGCAAGATACAGTGAGAGAGAGGAAGGAATAGCTCCTGGGCTGAAAGAACAGCTGGTTGGTCACTCATGGTAGAATTACCTTATGCCTTGTAGATACCAAGATGCCTTCTTTCTCCTCCTAGTTGTACATTCCCAGATTTCATGCTACATCTATTCAATCTTAACTTATTGTTATTCACAACTGCTCATGAAAACAGAAGTCAAACTTGGAAGATCAGCACACTGTGTTCCCTCTTTAGTTTGAGTGAATCCAGCCTTAGGCCTTCAGGATACCCTGGGCAAGGAAGCAAATCAGCCATGGATGGGCAGTCCTGGGAGCACAATGTCCTAAGTTACTAAGGAGAAACACTGACTGTGTTTCTGGTCTATTGGCCAAAATCAAGGGTTCCATGCAGTGGGTCAAAGAAGACAAAGGGTTGGGGTGTGTGAGCTCACCCTAGATGAGGTATTGTTGTCTGGAAAATACCCACTCATGAATGTAACCATGGTCTTTCTCCTCATCAGATGTGCAGGCAAATTGAAATTTCTCCTCAGGAGACTTGATCATCTGCAGAAGAAAGAGGAAAAATGATACGGCACTGAGGAATACGTGTGGGGTGGGGGGCTGCAGTGTTGATGTTTGACTGAGACCTGTCAGACCCAGACACATTCAGTCAGAGTAGGATGGAGAATCTTCTGTTCTCATGGGGAGATATGTACGGAGAGGAGTTGGTAGGGTTAACCTGGCAATGTGATTTCATAGAGCTGCGTTTTCCTGGTGAAATGGCCCGGCCCTAGAATAAAGCAATATTGATTGAGAGGTTGAAAAGAGTATGCATGGGACCCCTCATGTTTAGGTATTCAAGACTTCACTTGTGTGTCTCCAGCTGAGTCTCAAAAAGACAAAAAGTGTAGCCCCACTGCACCCATGTCCACGGCCGCCACTCAACACAGCAGGGAGAATTCTCACCCTTATGACCAAATGGTGAAATACCATAGCAAGGGACTCTGCATTCTTAACAGACTCACCAACTTCTAAGTAAACAATCCAATGGCATAATAGTGCCTAAGAGCAGATTCATCCAGGCATGGCCATGATAGCCAGGAGGATACAGAAACCACCAGGAAGGTGGGAGCCTGGAGGACAATGAAGGATTTAGGCAAAGACTTTCATACAGTTCTTCTGTCTTTACTGATATAACATTATATTATAGAATGTGGATAAATAATATTAGAGGCTAGTGATAAGTACTCCTTTAATCATCATGAGAAACATAAAGGTTAACTTAATGGTACCCAGACTCAAGGTACTTTGGTTAAAATCCAAACTGCATTAATTTCTGGCTGTAGGACCTCAGGGCAACTCATTCAACAGCTCGTCTCCTCAGATTCCTCAACTGTGAAATGTGAATAATTACAGAACTTCTCTTACAGGACCACTGCAAGATTAAATATTTAATACATGCTCCTACATCCTTGACCCACACTGACCACTCACCAGAGAGGCCATGACCATTAGGCCATGACCTAATCTCCACCCCCCTCCCCCCCCAGCCCCATCCTCTGCAAATTCCCAAGTCCAGGCTGATATGTACCAGCTAGACCTTACTTGCAGATCAGGGACCTACAGCCATGCCTCTAATATACAACATGCAGTCTTTTTCAGGCCATGATTTTAACCAACGCCCAGGCTTTTTTGCCTCAGGAGAAGGTTACAAATAGGCCAAGGATCAATTGCTTGTCCCCATGCCCTATCAGGGCCTCTCAGTGCCATCCATGAACTCATCCAATCCCCCTGCATAAGCAAGGGGGAGAAAAGCCACATTATATCCTGCGGTGAGGCTTAGTCAGTATGAATTCATGTTTATTTTAATATATATTACACAGATGCATAAATTATTGTAGATATGCTTATATACAAAGATTAGCATATATATGTATATATACATACATAGATATTATTTATCAAATTTGCTTGTTTATTTCTTGACTTTGTCTCCTGAGCAGACCTAGAAGCACTGACACCCTGTTAGTCCTGACCACACCTAGTGCCCAGATCATGGTTTCTAAACACCATTATCCAATAACAGAAATTAGAACTCTTTAGAAAAGGACTGACTACAGGGCTGGGGCAGTTAAAACACAAGATGATCCCATGTGTATTAAAATGACACATGGATCACTATGAAAGAACTCCCAATAGCCATAGCTGGAACAATTTTCCAAGCAAAATATGTAACAATGAGAACAATTAAAATATGGGAAAATTTTCCTAGCAAAATAAATATATAATATTAAATTATAACTCAAAGAATAAAATAAGTACCCATCATTCTATACCAATATTAATAGGATATTGAATAAATAAATGGGGAAAAGGAGCAAATCTTCCTTACAGAAGAATTCTGAATAGCATGTGTAGATATCTTCCGTCTAGGAGGTGGGAAATTAATTTCCTTTCTCTTAAGTATGGGGAGGACTTACCATGTCCCAGAGAATAGAATATGGAAAGGAGAAAATAGTGATTTTATAATAGAGAAACACTAAAGAAATCATCTTAACCAAGTGATCAAAGCTAATATCAGCAGAGATCATTTATAGCAGTATCATACACCCCTGATATGATGCAATGAAAAACATACTTCACCTCTGAGTATGTTTTAAAATATCCCTTTTTAAAGTGAAATTTACTTAAATATGTAACATAATGCATTGTATTTAAATTACGATTCCTTTATAAACCTCTGTTATATTAAATTTGTATGACTAAATCTGTAACCACTAACTTTAAAATAATGCAACAAAATTATTGTTGTAATGCTGACCATTACAGTTTTGTCCTCATTTTTGGTTGAATTTCGTCAACTAGGACCCACTAACACAATGCAAACAATCTCAAAATATGACTACTGGCATATAGGGCTCTTGCCTTTGGGTCCTTCAGGATGTTTGCTGAGGATGTACTCAGATTGGCTACTTCCCTATGAGGTAACCAATTCATATTGTTAATGATGGAAGTTGGGGATGTCCTAGGCTTCGTGATGTTTAACGCATATATGTTGAAAAATAGTTTACTCGGTAATTTCCAGATCTTGCTATAAGCACGTTTCAGACCTCTCTTTCACATACTCCGAGTTCAGTTTTTGGTTTTGCAAGCTGAGGGGAATTTAGGAGTCTCTACAACATTTGGTTATGCCACCATTGCTTGTCAGGGAAGTGAGCCAGCTGGCAAACAAAGGAAAGGGATCAGACCATTTGCACTAATTTAAGTAAGTGACCTATGTGTCATTTAGCTCATGCTCTTGACCCCAAATTTTTTGTGTGGACATAACTATCCCTTGTTTCCACGTATGGTTCTGTATTTAGGTTTTAGGAATGCCTAATATTAAAGTTGAACATTTTTAGTGGATTTTCTCCTCAAGTTCAGCAGGTTGCCTTTATAAAAATTACTTCATGGCCTTGACACTGAATTTTTCACCTGAGAGAAAACAGATAATAACATGATAACATCCCTTAGCCTATGAATTCATTTATGATGCAACACCAAATGATACCAATCCCAGCACCAGATATCGAGGCTAGTGTGAAGGTTTATGAATGGTGACCTTCTAGGGCTCTGTTGCTGATTAGTTAGATGTGCTCCTTTAAAGATCTTTACAAATAAAATAATCATCCATTAAGGAAATGATTAAATAGGGCCTGAGGGGACCCTCAAAGGCATACAAGCCAGTACATTAGGTTATAAGTGACAGAAAACTAACTCAAAGTCACTTAAGCATAAGAGGTGGGATTTATGAGACCTCATCATTGGAAAATACAGAACTGCCCCCAGCTTCAGGCCTGGCTTGATGCAAAGATGCATCAAGCATCTTTATGACTCTTGGTCTCTCTCTCCACCTCACAGCTCAGCTTGACTCTTCTGGCATCCTTCCTCAGACAGGCTCCCCTCTGCCGGCTCAGCAACCTCAACAAAAATAACCAGCTTTTTCTCTTCTCGGGCATCAAAATTTCCAAGGAGAACTCTCACTGGGTCATGTGCCCTTCACTGACCAATCTGTACGGTCTGGGCTGGGGTACTCTGATTGAACTGGCTTGGCTCAAGCCTTCCACCTGTGTCCAGGGAAGGATGGTCATGACCAAAAGAGGCATGTGGGTGAGGGAGAAGTTCCTGAAAGACAAAGAGGAGCAACACTTTCTTAACTCCCTTTCTTTTTTTTTTTTTTTAAAGATTTTATTTATTTATTTGAGACAGAATGAGAGAGAGAGAGAGAGAGCACATGAGAGGGGGGAGGGTCAGAGGAAGAAGCAAGCTCACTGCCGAGCAGGGAGCCCGATGCGGGACTCAATCCAGGGACTCCAGGATCATGACCTGAGCTGAAGGCAGTCGCTTAACCAACTGAGCCACCCAGGCGCCCCTTAACTCCCTTTCTAATGAGCACCTTAGAGTTGGTTTCTCTTACTTTCAACCCAGAATCCTAAGCACCAAAGTGAGTTATAGGAAATGGGACGATGAGGAGGGAGACTCTTTTCTAGGCACAGGACTGTGACCCTACACACCACGTCACCCCAGGGGTGCTGGTGCAGAGCTGTTGCTCAAAGCTCATGAGCGTCAAGCTATACCGCCAGAGAAACACACAAATTGAAGAATGCTGAGTGATGTTTTGCCTGCCAGAGAAGAGGAAAATGGGCTTGAATTGGTCCCTAGCAGCGGCTAGGGTGTATAATCTCAACACTCCACTGCCCTAAAGAGAGTCATGTAACCTGGAGCCAGTGGGACAGTCCAAGTTTAAAATATTCCACTAACAGCAGCCTAGATATTGTCACAATGCCCCCCGAAGAACTAACTAATGGTCATACTTACCCAAGGTAACACAGCTAAAACTGTTTCCCAAATCCAGTAATGAGAAGATTCCAACATGTGTGTTGCCAGGGTCAAGAGAACAGGGACTTCATTTGAATCCATAAAGCCCCAACAATGCTAACACCATATTGCTCATGGCATGTAGTATGAATAGATGAAAAGATAGAGTCCTGAGCATTTTTCTAATTGTAGGACCTTGAACACATTACTTGAATATTCTGGGCATCAGTGTACTTCTTCTTCTTTTTTTTTTTTTTTTAAGATTTTATTTATTTGAGAGAGAGAGCACAAGCAGGGGGAGCAGGAGAAGGAGAAGCAGGCTCCCCACCAAGCAGGGAGCCCAATGTGGGGCTCGATCCTAGGACCCTGGGATCATGACCTGAGCCGAAGGCAGACGCTTAACGACTGAGCCACCCAGATGCCCCTGCATCAGTGTACTTCTTAGTAGAAAATGTTTCACAGCCATCACTTCATAGGGTTAGTGTAAAGATTCAGTTTGCTTATGTAAAGTGATTAGTACAGTGCCTAGCACATAGTAAGTGCTAAACAAATATCAGCTCTTACTATTATTTCTAATATATAAGGCTGCCTCCACCAACCTAATTTAAGAAGCAGATGGACTCTCCACTCTGGCCATTGATCACTTTGGATTAACAAATAATCTCTATGGCAATGCAAAAAACTCTAGTAGGAAACATAAAAATACCACAGGCAAGACTTTCATAAATAGTTTTCAAAGTATTTATTTCCTCCTAATGGGTTTTAGTGAAGAGAAGGGTGAGATGAACAACAAGACTCTTCAGATAGGTACAGATTTGGATTAGTGACATGGGAGTGGGATGGGCTGTGTTGTTAGTGGTGGGCTGAAGTGGGCTGAGAAGAAGATGTTTTAGATGGAGAATTTTCTGATATCACAATGATCTCTAATTCTCACTATTCACCAGGCAGATGATCTGGTCTCAAAAAACTCTCTGAAAGCTCCATAATCTCTGGAGCAGGTGTTTACATATGAAAAACATGGATTTTTCTGCCATCTACTGGTCATTTTTGAGAAGGACAACAATCTTTATGTGAGCAAAGATGGGGTCTTTGATGCCCCCCTTCTTTCTTGACCCACCTGGGTACTTGCCCAAAATCTCACTGGAACTGTGGGTTGTGGAACTGGGTTTAGTGAAATAGGTGATGGGGCTTTTAGGATTAATGACGGCGGTGTATGGAGACATTGATGGGCATGTGTGGGGTCAGTGATTAGTGTCTGGGTTCAATAGCAAATGTCCATGGATCAGTGAGTGGGACTGAAGGCTGTGTCACTGAAAGGCTGTGGAACCAGAAATGGATTTTTTTTTCTGGAGTTAGCCATGGAGTCTCTAGAAATAATGTCTAGAATTGGAGATTGAAATGTCTAGAATTGGAGATGGAAATATCTAGAAGTGGAATCTATTTTGTCTATGGTACACAGTCTGTAGGATAAATGATATTTAGACAGAGGGGTCTGATGTAGAATCTGGAGACCCAAGAATGTGAAACCTTACGTTAGTTTTATAAAAACACGAATGAGACTATCTTTAGGACTCCGAGATACAAAAGGCACAAAATGTGAAGGCAATTATTAATCAATCTGACTACTTTAAAATAAAACATGTTTCCCAAAATAAAATCAAATACCACAAACACTGTAAGGTGAAAACACTGCAAGATGCAGACCCAGGTTGAAACTGTAGAGAATTTACAGAATAAATGAGATCTGAACAATGAATGTTTTGGGGAATAGATGGAGTTTCTCCTTTTAACATAATTCATCAACTTCAAACTTGCCCAGAGCCCTTCCACAACAGTGTCTTCTCTATTTTTTTATTCTATCCCATTTTTTTAAATTTTAGAATAAATTTAGATTTGCAGAAAACGTTCAAATACAGTACCTAGAATTTTTTTTCATACTCTTCACCTAGCTCTTGCTCTGATGAGAACACCTTACATCACCAGGGGACGTTCATCAGAACTAAAAAATCAACATGGGCACAATACTCTTAAGTCAATGACAGACCCTATCCAGGTTTCATCAGTTTCCCCACTAAGTCATTTTTCTGTGCCAGGATCTAATCCAGAATACCACAGCCCTTAGTCACCACATCTCTTCAGGCTGATCTGTGACACTTTCTCAGTCCTTCTTTGTTTTCCATTAACTTAGGGCTATCTTGTACAGTGTCCCTCAATTATTGTTAGTCTCCTGCATTCTCATTATTACACTGGGATTATGGTTTCTATGAAGAAAACTATCACAAAGAAGAAGGGCCCTTCTCATCAAATCATATCAGGGGTCCATTATCTGCACATGATTATCTCTGGTGATGTTAACCTTGATCACTTGGGTGAAGTGGCTACTACCAGGTCTCTCCATGGTAAAGCCACTTTTTGTGTTCCATTTCCAAACCCTTTCATTTGGAAGGGAGTCACTAAATCCAACCTACACTCCTGGGGAGGGAAAGTAATTGGAATTAATTCCAGTTGCTCTGTAAGGAGATTTTCCCTCTTCCCCCCATCTATTTATTTATTGAATTATTCACCAATATTATTATGGACTCATGGATATTTATTTTGTTTCAGGGATTATAATCCAGTCATAATATTATTTATGTATTTGCTCAAATTCTTCTGGCTTTTTCTGTTGGGAGCAATTCCAGGTTGGCTTCTGAGCTCATTTGCAAAGCCCATATTTTTAAAATCAGAGAATGGTATTTAAAAACCAATATTTAGAGGAGTAATGTCATCAGAATGGCCAAGTAGGCAGCTCCAAGCTCTCATTCCTCAGAGACACATCAAAAAACAAGCAGAAAAATGTCAGAACCAATTTTATCAGAGCGCCGCAAAACAATCAACAACTGACAGCAACCGAGCAAATGCTGAATCCAGGAAAAAAAATGTGACTTCAAAACAGTAGAAACGTTCTGTGGTGATCTTATTTGCCTTTACTCCATCCATCCCCCCCATGCGGTGGTTTTAAAGCACTAGCAACCCACATTCGTAGAGAGATACCCTCTTCCCTGAACCAGGAAGGATCAGAGGAGAACTTAGTGGTAAATAAGTGTGTGTGTGTGTGTGTGTGTGTGTGTGTGTGTGTGTGTGGTTGTGGTGGTGGTGATGGTGAGAACACCTAATCTCTGGTCTCTTAGCAAATTTCAGGTACACAGTACAGTATTATTAACCATAGACACCATGTTGTACATTTGATCCCTAGACCTTGTTCATCTCATTGAAAGTTTGTCCCCTTTCATCAACCTTTCCCATTTTCCCCACCCACGTAATCATGGCCTAGAAGGATGTATAGTTTTTAAGTAAGTAAATAAAAGTTACAGATATACCAAAAGGACACAGGAGTCAATCTAAAGGAGTTCACAATGGCTAAAACTGGAGTAATTTGCCCAAAATATATGTTGGTAGTATAGGCTTCTACCCCAAAAGAATAAAGTAAATATCCATGACCACATGCTTGTAAATAAAAGGTCGAATAAAGCCATAATTGAAGAGAAAAGGCAAACCTGTCCTACAAAAGAATCCCAAATAACATAGGTAGATAGCCCTGCAGAACTTCATTTCCCTCTTCTCTGAGTGCAGGCTGCATTTAGTGACTCACTTATTTCCAAATAAAGTATGAAAAGGTAAAAGTAGTGACTTTATAGTGGAGAAACCTGGCAGACATCTTAACCAGGGGATCAAGGCAAATATAACCAGGGATAATTCATACTGATATCATGTATCACCTGATATGATGCAGTGAGAAGGGCAATGCATTTCTGCAGTATATTCTGCTCAAAAACCCATAATCCAAACGCAACCAAGAGAAAACATCCTACAAACCAACGATGAGGGACACTTTACAAAATACCTGACTTGGCACTCTTCAAAATTATCAAGATCATGAAAAACTAGGGAAGATTGAAAATTGTCACATATTGTTGCAGACTAAAGGCACACGAAGACTCCAGGATCTGATCGGGGAAGTGAAAAGGGATATGGGTGGTAAGACCGCTTAAATGGGAATAAAGTTTATAGTTTAGCATATAGCTTTGTACCAATGTTAATTTCACTGCTTTGACAAATGCACTGTGCTTATGTAAGATGTTAGGAGAAACTGGATGAGAGGCATACAGGAAGTCTCCATACTAAGTTTCCAGCTTTTCTGTAAGTCTAAAATTATTCCAAACTAAAAGCTTTTTGTTTATTTTTTAGAAGATTTTATTGACCAGAGCCAACACAGCAGAAGATTTGAGAAACGAACTACATTATAGAATACTGAGCAGATTTCACAGTTGGTTTCGGAGTAGCATGACAAGAGAGAAACCATAATCTCACTGCAAAGGCTTTGAAAGCTAAATTCCTAGCTGAGCGACAGCCCATGGCAGTAGGCCAGAGTGTTTGTTCCAAAACCAGACAGGCGACCACTTACTAAAAAGGAAGATTTTAAAAGGAACCGTGTCAAATAATACACAAAATGTTCAAGATACAGTCTCAAAGAGCTGCCTTCTCTTTTGTAGATCTATGGTTTGCCTTGTTACTGCTCCCAACTTGAAATATTCTCCCCAGTAATTCCTGCTGCTTGTCTTAGGTTTTAATTTCTTATGATTCAGAAGGGTTCATGGGAACAGAAGTCGTTGCCTGGAGGTGACCTCGGTGCATACAGATGTCCACAGAAAAGAACACACTGTGGTCCGCAAATAGACTCTTCTAGAGGCTCAGGGGACCCTGGGGCAGGTGGAGGATGGGACATGGTTCACCAGTCCAGGGAGTACAGTGTCCTGGGTGCCTCATGAAGAATAATGTGCAGAGAGGGTGACATCTTGTCCTGGTAAGATGAGTGGGGCCCACTTTTGAGGAACACATGCCAAGGGTTAGAGGTAGGGGTCTGGAGATTGATCAGTTTATCCTGGATGAGGACTTTCTCCCAAGGTGCCCACTTTTAAATGTAAACACTGTTATCCTTAGAAGTCATATGAATGAACTCCAATACCCCTTCAGTTGCCTCAATCACTTGTAACAAAAGGTAGGTGTATGGCATGGGATGGAGGAGTATAGGAGTGTTTTAGTCAACTCAGGCTTCTATAGAAAAAATAGCATAGACTGGGGCAGTTAAGCAACAGACATTTCTTTTTCACAGTTCTGCAGGCTGGGAAGTCCAAAATCAAGGTGGCGGCAGACTTGGTATCTGGTGAGAACCCACCTCCTGATTTGCAGACCACTGCCTTCTTGCTGTATCTTCACATGGTGGAGAGAGAGAGAAAGCAAGCTCTCTGGTCTCTCCTCAGTAGGACATTAATCACATCATGAGGACCCTCTCTCATGACCCTCTAAACCTACTTACCTCCCAATGGCCCCATATCCAAATAGCATCACATTGGGGGTTAGGGCTTCAACATATGAACTGTGGGGGGCATAATTCAATCCATAGAAGGTAGGCAGAATAACGGCCCCCCAAAGATGTACATGTCCTAATCCTAAGAACTTGTGAATATGTTACCTTACATAGTAAAAGGGATTTTGCTGGTGTGATTAAATTTAAGGACACTGAGTTGGGGAGATTATTCTGGATTATCTGGTGTGCTCAATTTAGTTACATGAATCTTAAAAAGTAAAGAACCTTTCCTGGTTCTCAGAAAAATAAATATGACTACAGAAGAATAGTTAGAGATGCAGCAGAGCTCCCAGGTCCTAGACTGGGCCAATCATATGCAACATTAATGGCCTCCCCCTATTCTAATAATGTCCAACACCTGTCAGGCCCTCACTGAAAGGTCACACACAGGTCAGTGATCAATGCTTATGGCTCTCATCCAAAACTACAGGATTGGCCATGCCCAAGCCATTACCAAGGCCAGTCAGTCCATGCCTCCTCAAGGTATGGACAGAGAAGCAGGCTTCCTCTTATCCAAGTCTTCAAGGCCTCAACCAGTTCAGCTGCACTACAGCTTGCTGATTCCTTACAAAGTCTTATGTCTCCTTGACCACTGGAGACTCTGTATGAGGAGATCACAGAAGAGCACAAGTCAAGCAAGGAAATGTCCCTTTGAGCCAAAGACTTAATGGGTAGGCAATTACAGGTCAGAAAGCAAAATTACAGGTCACCATGCCTTCATAAATGCTGGATACATAGCAATCTGTAGCCAGATCTTCAGCATTTTCCCAGTTCTGGGAAGGCCCAAAGACAAGCAGGCATTTGGCTAGAGGACATAGGCAGGGCAGGCACCAATGGCCCTGTTGCCCTCCAGGGCCCTACACTTAGATTGTGACCCCAGGCCCTAACCATTCCCCACGACCTTCTCTGCACACAGCAGGAGATCATGCATATCAGAAATAAATCCATCTGAATAGGTGCAATCTTGGGCTTCTTAAAGTTCCCAGCGTATTTGAGAAGAGATAGGTTTGATTGTCTGGGCCTTGACTGGTTTATCTAGTCTGCCATGATAACTCTTGAGCACCCAAGACAGGTGCTTCCTACCTCAAGCAGTGTATTTCCCCAAAGCCTCCCTGAGAACAGAAGACCAAGAAGAGGGATATTGGGCCATTAGGATTCAGGGGAAAATCAAATTCCAGAGAGGAGGAAGTCACAGGCAACATAGGAAGCTTTCCTTGTGCATCTTGCCCCTTCTACAGGCCTGCCCATTACCCCATGAACCGCCACCCCATCCCTGCTTTAGTCTGGGAGGCAGGCTTACAGGCTCATCAGAGAGAAAGGGTCAAGCTGCCAATGGCATTCATGAGGCCTGGCCCTGCTCCTTAAACTGAACTCACATCTAAAGTCTTTCTCCTGTGTTTGACCAAGACGTTGTGGGGATCAGGGGTCAGACCCAGCACTCAACCCTCCCGATAGGCTAAGTGTCCTCTCTGTCTCCCTACCTGAGATGACTCATGGCTTCCACAGTCTTTAAGGGAGATTCCCAAGATATAAGAAGTTTTCTGACCCTAGAGCACTCTGAATCTGGCACCTTCTTTATCTCTAGGTTTTATCCTTTCAGTGGGGTAAGGACACAGACTGTACTTGAGATTGAGAAAAAACAGGGTCAGGAGTGCAACTTGTAAATGAAGAAGAACACGAAGTGATAAAATGAAATTGAATGAAGAGCAGAGAGGAGGTTTGTCAGTTTTTTACTTATTACGTTATATTGATGCATAAACTGTATGACAAAATATGTGAATGTCGTATGTGTACAGCTGTGTGAGTTGTAACAAAGTCTACACACCCATCTCACTAGGACGCAGATCAAGAAGCAGAACAAAACAAGTGCCCAAGCACAGATCCAAAATCATACCTTCAGTGAGTTTTGAGGGTTTGGAGGGGCCTGATGGAAAGAGAGAGAATAGTGTTTGGGATGATTGGTACACCTGGGAGTCTTAAGGCGTCTGGGAGCATGGATGGTCCTGTGGGGTTTGTTGAGCCTAGGAATTAAGACAGCTCATCAATTGGGTGAGATGAATGAATTGCAGGAAGCTCTTGTTTATGTAGTTCTAGTCATAATGACCAGGTAGAGAGGGCGGGCTGGACCTGGTCAAGGACAAGTGAAGGGACTCAATGTTTTCAGGCAAATGTGCCCCATGGACAGGACAGGAATTCAGGAAAGCAGCCTCTCACATTAGTTTTGCAGTCTGTCTACAGGGCTCAATGTCCAGGAGCGTTAGTTCCTCTCAGCTCCCTTACTGTAGTCTACCTCAATTAGAGAAGAGAAATGAATGGAGCATGTGAGAAAAAGAAGTGGGCTACAGTGAAGCCACAAGGCAGAGAGATGGGGACAGGCTGAGGGAGGCAGAAAGCAACAGGGAGGAGCAGAGGACAGAGGCACCGAGAAGAGTGATGGGATCAGAAAGCAGAGCGAGAGTCCAGGGAACGAGGTGGAGGAGCTCGAAACAGTGTAGACACTGGGAAGAGGAGAGAGTGCAGGGCCAGGGAGGGAACAGGGTACCAAGGAAATGGAGAAGCAACAGGGTACATGGAGAGAAATTAGCTGTACTCATGGTATAGTTTAATCCTATCTTTAGGAAGCTTTGATTTTGCTCAAAAAGGAGCACCTCCCAGGAACCCGTAAGGCAAATATTAAAGTTTAGTTCTCTGTTGTACAGATAACTTTGAGGAAGTGCATGGTACAACATTAGAGCCTCCACAGTATGTCCAGTCCAGATAGCCCCATACAAGCACATAGCTTGGTTCACAGGGGTCTGCCCCAGAGGCTCAGAACACCCAAGGCAGGTAAAGAATCCACAAGGACTTCCTGTTCTGCCAGCACATTGTTCTGGGGACAACTCAGAGGGCAGAACGCCTGATGTGAGGGATTCTATGTTACCAGATATATGAATGGGCACCAACTAGAGCGATTCGTGCAGGACAAAGTGATTGGCATGGGTTGACGATCAGATATGAGGAAACCTTTGAGGGGGAACCCAGCCTTGTTGGTGCCCCCACACAGAATCACTGACCTGTGTGTCTTCGTGAAAGTGTTGTATCATCAGCTGCCCTTGCTGACATCACCACCAACATGACATCAGTGTAGTATGGATGAAACATAGGTACCAGAGCCTTATAACAAGTGTCTATGAGGAACATGGAGCCAGATCTCAAAGTACCATAGGATCAAATCCAGGAAATGTTCTTCCTGATTGTGAATCCTGAGGGCAGGACATTTATCACTTCTATCCCTCACAGCTTTCCATTTAAAATGGGAAAAGGGTGCCTGGATGGCTCAGTCGCTTAAGCTTCTGACTCTTGATTTCGGCTCAGGTCCTGATCTCAGGGTCCTGGGATCCAGCCCCAGGTGGGACTCTGCACTCAGTGTGGAGTTGGCTTGTCCCTCTCCCTCTCTCTCTTCTCCTCTGCCCCTCTCCCTGCTCACATAGGCACATGGGCACGCCAGCTCTCTCTCTCTTTCTCTAAAATAAATAAATAAATAAAATAAAATCTTTTAAATAAATAAAATGGGAATAGTTTAGACTTCCAAGATTGTTATGAGGAATTACATAATTATTAAATTATTATAACATATGAAGGGCATGGAGCAGTGCCCAGCACATAATGCATGTGGCTCTGGTGTTATTTTTATTAATTTACTTATACTAATTACTATAATTATTATATGTTAGGAATAAAATGGCAGCAATCATTAACAGTACATTATAAATAAGGTTACATCTCATTTAAACCGCTCAAAAATATGTTAAGTATGGATGATCTAAACCTGTTTTACAGGAGCATCTTCATGTTGACAGCTGTACTAATAGCAGTTAATATAGGTAAGAGAACTATAATGTCAATGAGGCATCACATTTACGTTCATTTCAACTGGCGATGGTAGAGCCCAAGATTATTTTGGTACTATCACCCTGAAGGTAGCATGATGCAAATACACAGTAAAGGAGGGCACCCCCATTTTGATGAGGAAACAGGTGCTGTCCTGGCAGTGATGTGTCCCACCAGGCACAAGGCCATGCCCCGGCAGGTGATCTGTGGAGGTCACACACCGGGCAAACCCTATGTCCTGACCCAGCCCTCCTGTCAGGACTGGGCACTCAGTGGATGGTCTGCCCCAGGTCCCCCCGCCCCAACAGTACACACCCAGGACTAGTCATGAGATTACACACAGGTCAGTGACTATGTCTGTTCACCCCACCCCAAAACCAGGATGGCCACATAGTAGCCTCACCCTTGGTCAGGCCATGCCCTCTTGTGGAAGAGGAGTTTAGATTTAGCCTTAAAATTGTCTATGCAAGGGGGACGTCCTCTGCTTTCTTCTGAGTTGTCTGCCCTCCACTAGCAGCCTCCTCCACGCCCCTTACCCCTACACAGGAGATCAGTCTCCTGCTTCTCTCCCAGGGAAGGAAATCAAAGGCATGTCGGGGAAAATCTACCATACACATGCCACACACATTTGGCCTGGCCCCACCGCTCAGGCTGTGTCCACTTAGACCCAACTTTCCAGGCCTGTGTGTATCCTTCAGGGTCATAGAGGACCCAACCCAGACTCTGTCCCTCTACACATCCAAAGTCCCTTCCTTGACACCACTGCTGAGCTTTTTACATGCCAAATATCTTTAAGAAATTTTCATGGCATACACTGTTAGCTCTGACCCAAGAGGTCACCAGCTTCAGCACCTTCTTTAGTCCCTATGTGGAGACTAGGGGGGAAGGAGATGAGAGACTGTGTGCTTCTGGGTAACCAGGAGCATGGTTATGAATGTGATTCCTCAGGGAAGGAAAGCCCATGGGTGGGGGGAGGAGATTTAAAGATGCTGAAGGATCTGATGAACCATGAGAGACAATGGACTCTGAAAAACAAACTGAGGGTTCTAGAGGGGAGAGGGGTGGGAGGATGGGTTAGCCTGGTGATGGGTATTAAAGAGGGCACATTCTGCATAGAGCACTGGGTGTCATGCACAAATAATGAATCATGGAACACTACATCAAAAACTAAATGATGTAATGTATGGTGATTAACATAACATAACAAAAAAGAAGTAAAAAAAAAAAGATGCTGAAGGATCTATAAACAGGATGAGGATTCAGCCATTTCTTTGCAGTTCATTGGTATCTAGTGCAGAAGCTACATAACCAAATATGTGCACATCATAAATGTACCTGTCTACTTATCTTGACAAAGGTTTCACAGCCCTCACTACAGTACTTTAGTAGAAAGACAATAATTAAAACGCGTGGAGTGGTTCATGGACCTAATGAGAATGGTGTTCTTCGTGAGTCTCACGGTCTTTGGGCAGATGTTTGGAAATGCAGGAGATGGCATGATGTGGGAGAAACAGAGACATATGTTAGATGGCCTCACTTCTGTCTTCCTATCTGCAGACAAGAGGAGATCCAGGGGGTGGGTTCCAGTGCTGCCCAAGTGTGAGGACTCCACAGAGCCCAGGCAAGAGGGCTACCATCAGCACACGTGGATGGAGTGATCAGCAGCAGCTCTTTTGTTCTCAGACTTTAAGTGACCCTGCTGACCTCACCGCCACCAAAGCACCGATAAAATATTGATAGAACATGAAAACACATATATGAGATTCCTCAAGAGTTTTCCTTCAATTGCCCTGTGAAAAACAACGTTGAAATGAGTAAAGCCAGCCTCAAACTACCCTAGGATCAAATCCAAGACGTGTTTCTTCCAGCTTGTGACATCTCAGAGCAGGACATTTATCATCACTGTTCCTCAAAATACAGGGTTCAGATGAAAAGTAAAGCCCATGGGAAGCATGTGGCACACATTAGCGACTCAACATATGTTGCTGGTTTTGTTTTTATAGGTCTTCGAAGTAATTGTGTGTTAGCTAACCCCCACCCCTCCTTCCCTGAGTCCTACTCCATTCGGAACAGAGAGATCTTCATTGTTGGGCCAAGAGCAGAGAGAAGGAGCATTGTTCAGGTTAAGGGAGCAAGAAACAGACAATAGGAAGTAAAACCAGCCCCAGGGCCTGGCTGCAGAAACTGGAGAGGCGACTCAGACTAGAAGATATAACTCTGTCTTCTCTCAGAACCTGCTTTCTGGTCTTTGTTGACCTCTCTGCAAGGAATCATATCGTCCTGGGTCAAATGTAATTTATGACTATCCAAATCACCACAGAGGAACGGATGCTATAGCAAAAGGGTCAGCACAGTGTGTCCAGACGTCCACTGACAAGCACACACTGCTTAGAGGTTGTAGGTGGTCAGTCCCCCGGAGGCTCAGAAGCCCTGAAGGAGGTACAGAAAGAGCCAAGGGCTGCCAGATCTGTGAATACAGCTACCAGGGAGTGATTCAGTGGGTGGAATGCCTGGAGTGAGGGGCATTCTGGGTGACTCGGTGCATGAGTGGGATCCAAGATGCAGGTCTCCATTCTGTGAGATGACATGACAAGAAACCTGGCAGAGGTCAACATACCCCATGTGAGCAAATCTCTGTTGGAAAGCCAACCTCACTGGTCTTATCATACAGAGTCACTGACTTAGCTAATTTGAAGGTATCATTTGTCCCTCGGGCCTTTTGATCATCCATAAGGAGAAAGTATGTGGAAAAGAAAGAAAGTAAAGAACTTTGGTGGGGTAGGATAAAAGAGCCCTGATATTTCACTAGGACCTGTTGGATGCCAGGGGATCCCCCCACACCAGCCACAGAACCGAGGGGGTGCGTGTGGGAGATAAGGATGGGGAAGTGTCGATGGCATTATCCTGAAGCTGCATTTTTCACCCATTCTCCGATGTCAGTATTTATTGATATATTGACACCAGCAGTGTATCAATATGATGTGGACAAAATATAGATACTAGAGACCTGTAACAAGCTTCTGTTTAATCACCCTGGGAGGAACAATGGAGACAAGAACAGAGCCAGGCCTCAAACGACCCTAGGACCAAATCTAGGCTATGTTCCTTCCTGGCTCTCTTTCCTCAGGACAAGACATTCATCCCCTCTGTCCCTCAGATTCTTTAATGCAATATGAGAATAATTTTTCTTCTGAGATCATTGGGAATACAGTGTTAAGTAACTTAAAGCACGCGTAGCACACAGAGCTGTGCCTGGTACATGTCAATCCTTCAGTGTATTGCTGCTATTATGATTGTTTTTATGAATTTCTTCCTATTATTATGTATTAGTTCACTCTTGTTATGTATATAAGATACCACCATAGCCTTAGTCATATATTTAATATCTTAATGCAAATATGATCTCTTGCATTTCTGTATGTCAGAACCTCAACCAGACTATAATCAACGTATCAGCAATGCTGTTTTCCCTTCTGGAGGCTCTACGGGAGTATCTGTGTCTTGCTTTGTGAAATTTCAGAGGCCGACAGCATTCCTTGGCCCTTGACCTCCTGTGTTCATATTCAAAGCCAACCATGTAGAATCCCTTTGACTCATTCCATTTTCATAACTATTTATGATTCAATTTGGGAAATGTTCTCTGCTTTTAAGGACTCATATCATAACACTGAGCCACTGAATAATCCAGGGTAAAATCTCCTCAACTTAAGTACTTCACCTAATCACATCTGCAAAGCTCCATTTACCATGTAGGCCATATATTCATAGGTTCAGGGCATTGAGATTGAGATGTAGGCATTTTTAGGGAGCCATTATTCTCAATATTAAACATTATTAGCAAGTTTTGCATATTTATTAGGAATAAAATTGCAGTGATAGGGGCGCCTGGGTGGCTCAGTCAGTTAAGCATCCAACTCTTGATTTTGGCTCAGGTCATGATCTCAGAGTCCTGAGATTGATCCCTGCATTGGGCTTCACACTGGTGGGTGGAGTCTGCTGAAGATTCTCTCTCCCTCCCCCTGCCCCTCCTCCACTCTCTCTCTCACTCTCTCTCTCTTTCTCTCTCTTTTTAAAATAAATAAATAAATCGTTTTTAAAAGAAGGGATAAAATTGCAATAATAAATAACAAGGCTTTATAAATGAGGTTCTACCCCATTTAAGCCAAAAGAAAGGAAGAAAGGAAAGGAAAGAAGAGAAAGAAAGAAAGAAGAGAAAGAAAGAAAGAAAGAAAGAAAGAAAGAAAGAAAGAAAGAAAGAAAAAGAAAGGAAAGAAAGAAAGAAAAGAAAGAAAGAAAGAAGAAAGAAAAGAAAGAAAGCGAAAGAACTGGGGGTGCTCTCTGGATGAGGACCGCCTATGGACCCAACCAGGCCCTCCCCTCAGGCCTGGGCAGACACTCAGTGGATGGTCTGCCCCAGGTCCCCGCCACACAGTACACACCCAGGACTAGTCATGAGGTTGCACACAGGTCAGTGATTATGTCTCTTCACCCTACCCCAACCCCAGGATGGCCACACAGTAGCCTCACCCTGGGTCAGGCCATGCCCTCTTATGGGAAAGCAGTCTAGATTTAGTCTTGAAATTGTCTGTACAAGGGGGACCTCCTCTGCTTTCTTCTGAGCCATCTGCCCTGCCTTAGCAGCCTCCGTATTCTTTATCATGACACAGGAGATCAACCTCCCCACCCTACAACCCGGGTCAAACAGATGGAAAAAATCCCCACAATCCTGATAGCACACTTGGCCTGTCCCTGTCCCTCAGGCTGCAGTCACTTGTCAGACCCAACTCTCCAGGCCTGTGTATTCTTTTGGAGACAGTGCTTAACCTGGGCCCACCACAAGTCCAGAGTCCTCTTCCTGGATCCACAGGGATTTTTACATTTGAAACCAAAATGACTATAACACTGTATGCCAACTATACTTCAATCAAAAAAGAAAGAAAGAACGTTAAGCAATGTTCATGCCATGCCTGCTGTGGTCTTATCTCAGAGCTGCCTGTATTTCACATTCTTTTAGTCCCAGGGTCTTGTTGCCCCCAATGGGGAAAGACCTCATGCCTCCAGGCAAGAAGGAACAGACACAGGGATATGGTTCTTTGATGAAGGAGAGACCAAAGGTATCAAAAACGAATAGAGTAAATTGAGGAATTTTGTTGACTTTACAACCCCTCCCACCAGCACCCAGAGCAAGAGATAGTCCATGGAGAGCACCTCAAAACTGACAGTACCTAATGGTGTTGGGAAGGTGGCATGGTTTGGAAAGGCTGTTGACATCTGTAGTCTGGTAGAATTGTGGGGACTAGTATTTGAGCAGTTTTGTGTACTAGGGAGGGTTGCTTGTTTAGAGAGATCAGTGGCTGTGAGCAACTGGACAGTTCATATTTTGGGGAAGTTTGAATGTGTTGATTTGAGGAAGGCGGGAGATTGAGAGTGATTGTGGCTTTGGAGATTTTGATAGACTTGGGAGATTTTGGCTTTGTGGACGATGTGGGATTAGGGGGACGAGGGTGGGTATTTGGAGACTTTTGAAGAAATTAAGAATTTGGGGTTTGAGAAATTTGGTGGATTGGTTTAGGGCTTGATACACTTGAAGTTATGCGACTGGTGGATTGGGGGAGTTAAGTGGACATGGGGATTTGAGCCTCATGGAAAATTTAGGACTTGAGGAGCTTGGAAAGTTTGAAAATACTGATGCCTTGAGGGAAGATAGAGGTTTGGAGAGTTTGATGTGTTTGAACAAGTGGGTATATTTGGGCAGTATGGTGTGTTTAGGAAATTTGCAGGTTTGGAGAGGCTGAGTGGCATAAGGATATTGGTGGGTTTGTGGAACTTGATGGGCATGGATGACATTGTTGGGCTTGAGGAGGTTGACAGGCATGAAATATTGGTGAATTTGGGGAAGTTGAGGTTTTGGTGTGTTTGGTTTTGAAGGGTAGTGTTTTTGGAAGGTTGCTGATTTGTGGAAATTGGCAGCTTTAGGGATGTGGGTAGATTCATAGATGGTGGGGTGTGTGGGATGATTAGGTGCTTTGGACATTTTCTTGGGTTTGAAGAGTGAGAGTTTTGGTGACACCAGTGTGGTGAAGATGGGGTTTCAGAGGAGAGGTTATCAGATTGGGAAGGCATTGTGTTTGGAGACGTTATGGAACTGGGAGACATCGAATGTTTTATGGAGGTTGAAGACCTAAGGTGTGTTTAAGGGTTTGGTTAAATTAGTAGATTTGAGTATTTTAGAAATTTGAAGAAATTAGTTGGCTTGTGGAGGATGGTAAGCTTGGAAATGGGGCTAGACCTCTGTCAGGTGAAACAGAGAAGGCTATGTTCTTCTTCCCACTCCAATTTTCACTGTATATATTCAGGTTCAATTTCCTAGCAATCAAGAAGTCTAGAAAGAAAATAACCCATGGCAGGAGGGTCATCACAATATATCCAAATAGGCACAGGCAAGTTCCTAGTATGGTTTATGAATTGTCAGTTCCAGAGACTCTATCCGTCCTGGGGCAAGTATAGAAGTAGGCATGGTTGTGCAGCCCTGGGAACTATGTTCTAGTGACCACATGAAAAAAAAAATGTCCTTAGACAGGGACGCTTTCCTGTGCTTGTGGGTGCAGCCCAGTATGGAAGTGTTTGTGCAGAGGATGAAGAGGGCAAGTATCTTGAGATTGATCAACTCACCCCAAACGCAGAATTTCCCAGTGGAGATGCCCACTTTTGGATGTAAGAACAATTATTCTCCTTAGCAGTCATATAAATAAACTCAAACACCCTTCAGTTTCCTTGATTCTCTGTAATGAGGATTGAAAAGTATTTATATGAGTGCAGGGTCTTACTATGTCTTCAGGATTCACTGGACTCCAGAAATTTACTCCCCTCTTGGCAGAGTTGTTTTTTAATACCTTGTATTCCGGTGGGAATATGGATGTGGGAAGAGTTGGTTTGTTTACCTGATGATGTAGATTCATGAAAAAGCATATTCTAGCTGACATGACAAGAAACTTGGAATTGGGCACATCCCGCTGAGGGGAAGCAAGTCACAATTAGGGATCCCTTATCGGGAAGGGATGGAAGAGTTTGCCCTTCAATTTCCTGAGGAGAGAGTGCTCAGAGGTGGAGTCTATTTCTCCTGCGATTCCCCAACGTAAATGGAAATCCTGCGGGCATTGGACCTGGAGACTCCACTCTGCCGGTCCCCGAAGGCTTTGCCCTGCGATGCTCTGGCCGGGGATAAAAACAAATCCAGCTCAGGCACTATCTAAACTAGGGAGGGAGGGCACCCTCTAGGGGGCGGGTCCCCGGCGGCGACGTCGCGCCTCCCCTCGCCCAGCCAATGGTAGCGCGCAGAGGCCGGAGGGGCATTTTCCTCAACCAACCAGAGCTCCTAGGCCTTTCAAAGCCACGCCTGCGTGTCCCTCCTTTAAGCCAGGACTCCTAAACCGCATAGCCCCGCCCACAGAGCTCTTTCGGAAAGGAGGTCTACCAGGCCTTCGGCGGATCTGGGCAAACCCTGGGCAGCCTGCACATCGCCTTCGTAAGCTCACTCCCCCCCCTCTCCATGAGCAAGCTTCTCTTTTTCCAGAGGCTGTCGAGCCCTTTGTCTGTCTACAGAGAGACACACGAATACTTCCTACTTCTGAGAAGCCCGTCTCTCGCTTCTTTAGCAACCGAGCCCCATAGGTTGGCCAGGCTGCGCACAGCGCTCCGATTGGAAGCGGGGACTGCCCGTCAAGCATTTCCTCTCGGCACAGACTACTCCACTCCACGCTTCGCCTTTTCAGGTGGATTAGGGAAAGTGAAGTTGCCTCAATTCTGGGGAGCACGCCTATTGGTCGGACATTGGTATCTATCATGACCGAGGCTGTGAAAGTCCTCGAGCCTTCGATTGGGTCCGGGGATATGTCAGTCAAGATGGGCGGGTGCAATCGCAACGCAGCGCACAGTATTGGTGGAGCTACGGCGCGGCCGGAGCGGGTGCGGAACCGCAGGAGGAGAGCCGGCTTCTCTTGATTGGGCCATAGGGAGGCCCTCCGACTCCGGACTGGTTGAACGCGAGCCGCGCCCCCGTCACGCCGACAACCGGCTGTAAGGGGAGCTGCCGGGCTCGCCTGTGTTAGCCTTGCGAGCCAGGGCGGTGAGAGGAGTGCATAGACGGTTCGCCGGGTCCCCAGCCAGACCGACGTAAATCCGGGAGTGGCGCGCGTCATCTCAACGGTGAGGGGACGCCAGTGGGCGGCGGGAGACAGGGCTCCGGCGCGGCGGAGAGCGAATAAAGCTCCGCAGCCGGAAGTGTCTTCAGAGTGGCGTCGTACCCGGAAATGTGGCACGACGGCAGCCGCACCCGGAAGCATGATGCTCCCGCTGCTCGGGAAGTGATGGTACCCGGCCAGTTGGGATACGGGGTTAAAACAGGTGTTTATGTCTCTTTATCTGCTGAAGCTCATTAGAACCTCCCTTTCCGGGAAATGTTGGAGGGTGCAAGTAGTTGGTCATGTTTTTGCTTGTCTCATCCTGTTGAAACCCGAGGGGAAACGAGCAGTAGGCATGTGTCCAGGGGGGCCAGGCTCAGTAGAGGCTTTTAAGAAGTTTCTTTTGCTTCCTGTCACCCTCAATTCCTTTACCCCACAGGGATGTGCAGATGGAGGCTGGAGGAGACACTAAAGCCCCAGCCCCTGGGGACACGGAGGACTTGGAGGACACTCGGTTCCCCAGTGAGGAGGCTGGAGAGGATGGAGGGGTTCACGAGGACCCGCCGGATCCTGGAGAGGGGGACCTGGAGAAAACAGGTATGTCTTCCCCTCACTAGGGCCTTGGAAAGAATACCTAGAGGGTGTCATTGTTGGGGGAGGTCAGAGGGGGACAAGTGAGGAATCTTTTGGGACTCAGGAAAGTGGTTTAAACCGCAGCAGGATCAGTAGGAGGCCATTGTGGACACACAGTGTAGTTTAAATCATTGAGGAATGAAAAGGTAATCAGTAGGTGTCAATGGATGTTCACTGGGGACTTGATCTGAGTTCAGGTCTTTGAGGAATCAGATTAGTTGGGGTCAACGAAGGGTATTGGGGATTTAGGATGTTTAGGTCAATGAATGACCAAAAGAAAGTTAATACAATCAAAAGGAAACTATTTAGAAGTCAGTGTCTTTGGGGGCTAGGGTGTTATTTAAGTCATTGAGGTGGGAAAGGGGATCAGTGGCAACCAATGCACATTCAGTGTTTACATCATTGAGGAGTCAGTGGTGAGTTGTTGGTGGCAGTCTTTAAGGAACCAAAAATTAGATGTTAAGGGCGATCATTGGTGAGGAGGCAGTGGACATCAGTGAGATTATGTGGAGAGTCAGAGGACCAGTAGGAGGGTCTTTGAAGACTTAGTGGATGTGTAAAGTTATTTGATGGAGACTCAATGGGAGTCACTGGGGAAACAATGCTTATTGACCACCTGGGAATGAGTGGATGTTAGTGGCATCATCGAGAAGGATGAGTGGACATCACTGAGAATAAATGGTGGGTGTTGGGGGGGTGTCTTTGAGAATTTGGAAATTATTGGCAAGTAATGGCAGGTATTGGGAGGGTAATTGGGAGGACAACATGGGGGATCGGCAAATGTCAATCGGAGAATGAGGGAATATGAGGTCATTGGGATTTTATGGGAAAGTTGTTGAAATAATGGTTGTTATTGGGGGATCAGTAGACATTGGAATAAATGGGAGAGGTGTCAAAGCAATCAGTAGGGGGCAGTGAAGTTGTGGGTTTTATTGCTGATTGTTAATGATGGTCATGAGGAAGGGCGGTGGACAACATTATCATAGTCCTATGTGTTAGTGTAATTATGGTGGGTATTTTTTTTTTTAAGATTTTATTTGACAGAAAGACAGAGAGGGAGGGAACACAAGCATGGGGAGTGGGAGAGGGAGAAGCAGGCTTCCCACTGAGCAGAGAGCCCAATGCGGGGCTCGATCCCAGGACCCTGGGATCATGACCTGAGCCAAAGGCAGATGCTTAACAACTGAGCCACCCAGGTGCCCCTTGGTGGGTATTGTAAGGAGTGGAGTGGATTATCAATGAGAATAAAAGGAGGTCAAGGAAGTTGGAGGAGGTCACTGAAATCCTGGATGTTAGTGGAAATTAATAGTAGTCATTGGGGAGAAGGGAGAATTAAATAAAAGAGGGTCAGGGGAAGTTATTTGAAGTCTTGTATGTTAGTAGAGGTTCATGGTGGTCATGGTGGGGATGGAGTGCACATGAGGTAAAATAGATTGTGTGTCAGGGCAGTCACTGGAGGTCACTGGAGACCCAGGTATTAGTGGTATTAATGGAATAACTGGAATGTTAGTGAAAAGCAGTGGGCATAAATAGGGCCTTAGGGGAGGCTTAAAGATCTGGGTGCTAGTGGATATTCATGGCAGTCATTGGAAGAATTAGTGGTTATCACCAAAAATATACGTGGTTGATGAGGAGAGTCAATGAGGTCATTAGGGATCAGTGAACATCCATGAGAATAAGTAAGGGATTAGGGAGGGGTGGGGCAGTGGGAAGGATTTAAATGAGAGACTGTAGAGATATTAGTGGATGTCATGATGGCCAATGAGGGGTGAGTAGATACTAGGAGAATACATGAGGGGTCAGAGGTATTAATGGTGGATCATTGAAGATGAAGATAATAATGGTCATTCAGAAGCAATAGGGTGCTTTGAAGACTTGGAAGTGTCAGTTATTGACAGGAGAATAAATAAGCTCTAGGGACATAGAGGGTTCTGTAATGACAGTGAGAGATTGGATTGTTGGGGTTTTAGGGGGATCATGTGGAGGTCATTGAGGGGTAGAGGGGACACCTGGAGGTCTGTGTCAGTATCACGGGTCATTGGGGGGCTGGTAGAGATTTGGGAAGTCCCTGGGCACATGGGGTTAAGGGGAGTCCACAGCCAGAATGACCCACCAGGATTTCCCTTTCAGAACCCGAGACGAAGGATCAGCCACCCGGCCTGCTGTCACCCCTGCCCCAGTCAGAGGCCCTATCATGCACCTGTGGGCTTTGGGATCCTGCGACCTCTGAGGATAGTCCCCCGGGTGACCCCGAGAGTGGCTCTGGGGGCCAGGGTGGGGACCCCAGTGATGAGGACTGGCGCAACAAGAGAAAGCATGTGTTTGTGCTGAGCGAGGCAGGCAAGCCCATCTACTCCAGGTATGGTAGCGTGGAGGCACTGTCGACGACCATGGGTGTGATGACAGCCCTCGTGTCCTTCGTACAGAGTGCAGGGGATGCCATCCGCGCCATCTACGCTGGTGAGCAGAGGTGGGGGAGAGGGAGTGGGGGGAGCAGGGGATGGTGGACAGGAAAATGGCTGGCTGGGAGACTATCCACGCAGCCCTCTGTGTATATGGCTGGCTGGCTAGGCATCTCTCTCTTGTCCATCTGTTTGGCCTGCTGGGTTCTGAGTGATTAACTCACCTGGACCCGAGTCACTGGCTGGATACTTCTGTGACTTTGGGGGCTCTCTGGGTGTCCCTGGGTTTCCGTGTCAGTCCTTGCTCTGTCTTCCCCTGATCCATGCTGTGTGTCTAACCTGATTCCTTGACCATCCCATCATGTCTCTACGAATAACCCAAACTCCCCCCAGTTGTCCTTATCCTCGTGCAAGTGTGCCACAGAGTGACCATGTGAGCTCGGGCCGGGAGTGCATGTGTTCAGGGACAGAGCAGAAGAGCCCCGCCTGAGCCCTCCATTGGCAGCTGACCCATCTCTACCCCCTGCCTCCCCTTCCCTCCCCCAGAGGACCACAAGCTGGTGTTCCTACAGCAGGGCCCACTGCTGCTGGTGGCCGTGTCAAGGACTCCTCAGTCAGCAGCCCAGCTACGCGGGGAGCTGCTCGCCGTGCACGCACAGATCGTGAGCACGCTCACGCGTGCAAGTGTGGCCCGCATCTTCGCGCGCAAGCAGAACTACGACCTCCGCCGCCTGCTGGCCGGTTCGGAGCGCACCCTAGACCGGCTCCTGGACAGCGTGGAGCGGGACCCCGGGGCCCTGCTGCTGGGCGCCGTGCGCTGCGTGCCTCTGGCTCGCCCGCTGCGGGAAGCCCTGGGGGCGCTGCTACGGCGGTGCACGGCACCTGGCCTGGCCCTCTCGCTGCTGGCGATCGGAGGCCGGCTGGTGACGGCGGCCCAGGAGCGGACTGTGCTCGCCGAGTGCCGGCTGGACCCAGCCGACCTGCAGTTGCTGCTCGACTGGGTGGGGGCGCCGGCCTTCGCGGCGGGGGAGGCGTGGGCACCTGTGTGCCTGCCCCGCTTCAACCCCGACGGTTTCTTCTACGCGTACGTGGCGCGCCTGGACGCCATGCCGGTCTGCCTGCTGCTGCTTGGCACCGACCCCGAGGCCTTCCATGACATGGCCACGTGCAGGCGCCTGCTGGAGGAGGGCATGCACGGCCTTGGTGCCATGCGGGCCCTGGGGGAGGCTGCCAGCTTCTCGAGCGCCCCAGCAACCAGTGCTCCCGCCTACAGCGTGCAGGCTGTGGGGGCGCCCGGCCTCCGACACTTCCTCTATAAGCCGCTCGATATCCCCGACCATCACCGCCAGCTGCCTCAGTTTACCAGGTAGGCCCGGACCCTGCGGGCAGTTGGCTGGGCAGGAAGCCTTATCCAACTAAAAGGTTCAGCGTCTCATAGCCATGAGGTGGGAGAGAGCCAGGCATTCTCTAGGAGGATGGAATCGAACGGAGTCTGTCCACTGAGGGAGGCTCAACCAGCAGCCTCAAGGAGTCCCTCATTCTGATGAAGAAGAGGGCCCCAGTACTCATGGAACCCCCCGGTTGCTGGGCCAGCTGGGCCTCCAACCACTGAGAAACCTCAAGTCTAATGGGGGCGGCTGGGCTCCCTCACTTAATCGAACTCCCTAGGCTGAGGGGAGACAGGCGAGCCAAGCAAGCCTCTGATTGACCTTGGCCTCTCCTCCCTCCATCCCGGCAGCCCTGAGCTGGAGGCCCCGTACAGCAGAGAGCAGGAGCGGCAGCGCCTGTCCGACCTGTACCACCGTCTGCACGCGCGCCTCCACAGCCCCTCCAGGCCCCTGCGCCTCATTTACCACGTGGCTGAGCGGGAGACGCTGCTGGCCTGGGTGAGTCGGCGAGGGGTCTGGAAGAATTCATTCCTGACTTGAAGCCTCCTTTTCCTCCACTCCGTCCACTCTGACCATGCCTTTGCCTGCATCCCTGTTCCTACCATTACACAGGTGTCTTTGAAACTCATAAGGATTGCACGGTCTACAACCCTCCCGTACCACTGTTCTTTTCCTTGTTTCCCCATTAGCTACCAGTACAGAGTCTCTGACTTGGAAGAGGTCCCATTAACAACCATCAGCATGCCTCTTGTTTTCCCAGTAGCCCTGCCCGTGTGTCTACCAGTTCAATTTTCGCTCTGGGAGTCCCCAGTACTCTTGAACACTACAGGCTTGGTCCCACACTGTGCCTTCTACCTGGGGTGTCCTTCCCTGGGGTCTTCAGGGCTCCTCTCCTCATTCCCATGGGTCGATTAAGGGTCAGCCATTCAGGGACTTTGACCAAGGTGACCCCACTGGAAATGGCACCTTCCCTCAGGCTCTGCCATTTGGCAGACATGTATTAAATCATTTATTGTATGCTTATTGGGTGTGAGGCATTGTTCTCACCCAAGGATTATATTATTTTTAAATTTTTTTAACTTCCATTTCCAAGCAATTTTAGACTTACAAAGAAGCTGCAAAATAGTACAAATAATTACTACAAATAGGTTCTTCCCCTAGTTTCTCCAGATGTTAACCACAGGAGCTTATTAAAATCAGGAAATTAACATCAATACAACAACATCTAATCCACAGATTTCATTCAGATCTCACCAGTTGGCCCACTAATGTCCTTCTACTGGTCCAGAATCCAGTCCAGGATCTTATGTTGGTTTATTTATTATTATCTTCTTAGTCTCATTGATTCTAGAATCCTTAGTTTTTTTTGCATGTCCTTGACACTTTTTAAAGAGTACCAGCTAGTTTGTAGGATGTCCCTCAACTTGGGGTTTTCTAATATTTTATCATGACTGAATTAAGGTCATGCATTTTGGGCAAGAATATCCCAAGAGTGAGTGATATGCCCTTCTCTGCACCTGATCAGGAGATCCACAGTGTCATTTGTCCCACTGTTGATTTAACTTAGATCACTTGGTTAAGGTGCTGTCTCCCAGATTTCTCCACTACAAAGTTAGTGTTTTCCCCCTTTATAATTAGTAAATATCTTGTGGGGATTATGTCAGGTTTCTGTTTTCCATCACACTTTCATCCCCTGACTTTAATAGCCATTAATGATTCTTGTCTGCAACAGTTACTGCTCTGGTGTTTGCCACGTGGTGATTTTTGAACTCTGTCATCCCTTCTACATTTATTCTTTGGGATTCTACTACTATATGGAAGAACTTTTCCTCCTCCTGTTTATTTGTTGAATTTTTAATTTTATAGCAATATGGTCTCATGGATTTTTCTTTAAGTCAGTGGGCTACAATACAAGCCTTTTCTGTAATTCATTTTGGTGCTCAAACTATCTCGATTTAGTCGGGCTGGGCCCTGTGTCTTTTTTTATACGTCTCCATCGCTGTCTGAGCATTCCTGTTTTCTGGCACACGACGTTCCAGGCTCGTCATGTACTTTCTCTGTGCCAGTCCTGGAATCAGCCATTTGTCCAAGGAGTCCTTGTTCCTTTTGGTGGAGAATGGCATTTCAAAACCAAGATATGGTAGGCTCAGGATTTTAAATTGGGTTGTCAGGGGATGACTCACTGAAGAGATGGCATCTAAGGGGGAGGTAGTGGGCTATGTGGGTATCTGGAGGGAGAGGGAAAGGACCGTGCAAATGCTGTGAGGTGAGACAGAACCTGTATGTTTGAGGAATAGCAGGGAGAGGTTAGAGTGGCCCGGAACAGAGTGAGTGAGGGGGAGAGCAGTGAGAGAGGTGATACAGAAAGGTATAGTGACCTGGTCAGGTTAGGTCTCTGGTTGGTATAAGGATTAAATTGAATTAATCCTCCTATCATGCCCAGGCTGCAAATGATGAAAACAAGTATGTGGAGCTGAGAACAGAACCTTGTATACGACAACTGCTCAGTAAATGTTAAGCATTGTTGTTTTCCCTGGTCCACAGATGAGCAAACTGACATCTAGGGAGTACGCACATACACACACACACACACACAGAGCCAGCGGCCACTAGATTAGCTGATTCCTTGGCCCTACTGAAAACCCCTGGCCCACCATGACACAATATTAGTTTACCAATTTTAGCCCAGTGACCAGGTAGCACCTGGTGGGAACCCTTGCCAGATGGGTTTTCCAAACAAGAGACGGGCATGGGGCTCGGGTGGGGTGGACAGGACTGGGCATGGTCAGCTCTGGCCTAACTGACTGTGTCTCCTCTCAAACCTGCAGGTGACTTCCAAATTTGAACTCTATACCTGCTTGAGCCCCCTAGTGACAAAGGCAGGTGCCATCTTGGTAGTGACTAAACTCCTGCGCTGGGTGAAGAAAGAGGAGGATCGACTCTTCATTCGTTACCCACCCAAGTACTCCACACCCCCAGCAGCCCCAGCTGCCTCTACAGACCAACCTTCCCATAACGGCTTGTTCCCTGGACCTTGAGAGGTGGAGTTCTCAGATTGGGCAGTGCTGAGAACCACCACCTTTGGTTTTTACCTTCTGTCTCCACCCTGGGAAAGGGGCAGGAGGGACAGAGGAAAGGCTGCTTCCCCAGCCCCGTCATGCTCCTCCATCTCTGGGAAAATCCTTCGGCCCCTCTGCCTCACCTCTATCACTTGGATGATATTCCTCTGTCAGGGGCTGTCTCCTCCAGTCCTGGGCAGCACACCCTCTGTCCTGCATCAGGAGTCTGCCTCCTTGATGGGCTCTCAGCCCTAAGTGTCTAGGGTTGGCCACGGTCCCTTTGGGTGGTCCACAGGGGCTCTGGAATTGGGAATGCATGGCCAGCCTTCATGAAAGGCTTAAAGAAAGAAACAGTACATAAAAGACCTAAAACCAATTCCCGCAAGGACAGTCCTTTGCCCTTCATGTACTTCATCTTTACCTGGTCAAAAGTGGCCCCCATCAACGTTGGCTGCTGCTGATATCGGTGAGAAGGTGGCCTCCAGGGCAGAACACCTGACTTCACAGGTGGCTGAGATCCAGACATCCTGCATGGGAGGTACACTCGGCTTCTAAGGCTCATTGAACTCCTTCGTCAAGTGCAGAAAACCTCGCATAGGCTATTACGTGAGGATTTGTGAACGAAGGGGGACTCGAACTCCTGGGTACCACCGCACAGCTCATGTATATTTGTCTCGGACTTCCACAACCTGCACCACACGGCAACCCAGAGAGGGCAAGGCTTCCCTAGAGTCCGTACGTGTGTGCACAGCACTCCCTCCTCAACCGACCGAGACCCAGTTGTGCCCGTTCCCCTACACTGGAGCTGGTGGACGCGAGGTTACGCATGCGCGCTAACTGTCGTTCAGGGGCCCGCGTCCGCGCTTGGCGGGAGCTGAACCCTCACTGCTCCTCCAGCCTGGTCGACTGACGAGCAGACGCGCAGTGCACGCATGCGCGCTGCAGAGCCTGTGTCCCTCGTGTTGTTTTTTTGGTTTTTTTGACCAGTCGTCATCCAAGGTGCACGCAAGCGCAAACCCCGCATTGGAAAACGGCGGGCAAGTTGGAGCCTTTGAAAATGGAGGCCCCCGAAGTCGTAGAGGAGGCTGAGGAGGCTGAAGGTAGGGAGGGCGAGCCAGCCTCTCCCTGGCCAGGGCAGACGGGAGGGAGCCTTGTCGTGTTACAGTAATGAAATATTAATAGTGTACTAAAAAAATTAATTTAAGCTTTTTACGAAAACAAAAACTTCACCAAAGGGGAGAAAAATAACGTGCATATTCCTATCGTCTAGATTAACCCAGCTTTATCGGGTATATTGGTTTAAGTGTTTCGAAGAAACAATAGACTATTTCAATATGCATCTCTTCAGACAAAAAATGGGGATGGATGTCGTCACAAAAACCACTCTGCTCCTGCCACACCGAGGAAAAGCAACAGTAATGCCCCGGTATCATTTCACACCCAGCCCATATCGCATTTCACATGGACTCTTAAGTCTGAATGAGAGTGGCCTCTCCCATGGATGGCTCCTTTCCTTGGCACACTTTGTGGATAATGACACCCCCACCCTAGTGAGGGGAAGGGGATTGCTCTAAGGATAATTAGAAATTACCGCGAAGCCAGAAGAAGAAACCCTCCCAATTCAGTGATCCACTGCTATGCCACTAACTTTTTTTTTTTTTTAATTGTAGACATTTTTGGAAATGTCCCAAAGTACAGCAAATAATATGGTGAAGGCCCATGTACCCACCACTCTTGTTTCAACAGCTCTGGACTTTCTGCCCTCCTTTGATCTATCTTTGTCCCCCTTCCTGCACACTCTTTAAACCACTGTATTAATAATAACATTTGGACTGCATCTTTCCAGATCTATCTATGCAGACACCAACAATAATTATGATTGTTCACTGGTTTATTGTTATTTCTCCAGCACCTAAAACAATGCTGCTTGGCATATAGTAGGTGTTCAGTAATTTTTTTTTTTTTTTTTTTTATTGTATGAATAGTAACTTTAACTGGAAGAGCTCTCTTAGGTTAGGACTATACATCAAGGGCCTTCAACAAAGGACATTCAGAAGGAAGACAGATGCAAATAGATCTCATTTATTAAGCACTTACTATAGCACTTAAAATAGTAGCAGCTGTGCTAAAAACTATTTTCGTATCAAGCTTTCAAATGAGTCAAAATTGAAGTTCTGATTAACTTCACCAGCAAAGGGGAAAATTGAACATGTTAAGTATCATTTCTAGCCCATTGAAAATGGCTTTAAAAAGAGAGGGATAAATCTAGTTCTGATTACTCTGTAGGGAAACAGGCTCTCTTTTGCCTCACTCAGAACTGACCAGTAAAAGCTTTGCTAGAAGCAGTTTGGCAGAATTTTTAGCATCTAAAATGCTATTCCATATCTGTAGTCACCGTGCTTGATAATCATAAAATGTGCAGATGTGTGGACCATGAAGGATCATTGGAGTGTTGTTGATGGAAGCAAAACGCAAGGAGCAATCAGGGAAATGTCTAGATTTAGATATGTCCATGCCTATTGTGGAATGCCTGTGTGGTGGACATTTTTTTAAGCAGTAAGAAAACAATAAGATAATTAAAAATTAATTTTTAAAAGAGTAAGATCATGGTTTATTGACACAATGAGCTTCAAAGGTGATCATACTTTTATGAGAGAAAAGCAAGTTGGGATTTAAAAAAAAAATTAAAAAGACGGGTAATGTCAACTAGAGCCCTAGGTATATTGCACAGTGTCTGAAGGCTAAAGGCCTAACTAATGACTCTCAACAAGGGACTTAGGTTTTTAGGAGTGTGCAAAGGTGGAGGCATTTTTGTGATTTTTTTTGTTTTATTTTTCTTTCAGGAAAATGTAGTGCTGTATGATTTTAAAATAGAGAAAGGAGGAAATTTTGAATGGCATCCAAGGATCATATATTAATACTGATCAACATTACCATCCCAGTTTTGATGGTTATACTGTGGTTACCTGGCAGAGTCCTCTTTTATTTAAGAAATATACACTGGAATATTAAGGAAAAATGGGCCATGATGCCTGCAGTATATGGTACAGAAATGCTCACAAATGAGAAATCTAATACAAAGGCAAATAGGAGCACTGTGGCCTTTTTCTACCACTTTTATGTACATCTGAAATTATTTCAAAATAAAATGTTAAAAGGGACTCATGCTGTACAGACTGTTTTGTAATATGGATTTCTCAGGAATTTTTATCAAGATGTTAGTCGGGTTATTTAAGAGATTTACTGATCACTCATGATGATTCAGACTAGAAATGAAGTAGAGGGGGAAAATACAGATGGAGCTTTCGCAGAAATGGTTACAAAAATCAGCTGTAAAAGACATGGGGACAATCGAGAAATCACATTTGTCTGGGCACTGGATGATACTACATGATGATTGTTAATCTTAGTGTAATGACAGGATTGGAGTTATCTAAGAAAATGGCCTCAAGTAGTTGAGACTCTTAATGAAATACCTGGGGATGAAATATCATAAAAGCATAGGGCTTGCTTGAAAATACCTCAGCACAGGAAAAACAGCTGAAGCAAATATGGATGAATATTAATGGCTGTCAGATCTTAACGATATGCATAATCAAGAGCTCATCAGGTGTCCTCTCTATTTTCATGTGTGTTTGAAAATTTTCATATGCAATACTACAAAGAAAATAATTAAATATTTCCCCTTATTAATAAAGTAGCTTTAATTTTTTTTTTGTTTCATTTCCAAATATTAAAAGAGTATTGTAGAAATTAAAGTCTCAAGAGGAGACATATCCGTTATTATGGATTATATTGGAGAAAGGCAGGAAGATTTAGGGCCAACCAGAGGGAGGTTTCATTTTTAACTTCACATATTTGGTAGTGTTTGAATGTTTTGGGGGGTAAGAAAGTAAAAAAGCAATGCATGAAATACATTTTACTAAAAGATCTGAGTGTGTTCACCGAACTGTTGGCAGTAGTTACCTCTAGGAAGGGAAGTGACTCACTGAAGAAGGGCTTGTTCCTGAGAGGAAGCTGTTACTTTTTCATCCATGGTTTTCTACATTTGTCTATTAAATAGTTAAAAATTCAAATGCAAAATTAACTTAATGCATACTAACTTGTAAATGATTTGAGACCAGACATGTAAAGAAAGTGAACATACCACCAAAACACCATACCACCAAACATTTTACCAAAACTTAAATTTACAACATGATTTTTTTTTAAAAGACTTATTTATTTATTTGAGAGAGCAGGTAGGGGCGGGGTGGGGGTGGGAAGGAAGAAGGAGAGAAAGTCTCAAGCAGGCTCTGCATTAAGTGTGGAACTCAACATGGAGCTTGATTTCATGACCCTGAGATCAAGACCCGAGCCGAAACCAAGAATTGGAAGCTTAACAGACTGCACCACCCAGGCATCCCTACAACATGATTTTTAATGGCTACAAAAGATTTCATCCTATGAATGTGCTATAATTAACTAAAATATCTTTAGGTTGCTTCAGTTTTTTAAGATTAGAAATAATGAGCAACTTGCCCACCATTTATTTCCTTGAGGTAGATTCCTAGATATGGAATTTCTGATCTAGAGGATTTGAGTAATTTTTTTGGTATTTACTACCAAAAAGGTTGAAATGTAATACTGGTTTTGCCTATCAGATTGGCACAAATGAAGAAGTTGGAAAACATCGTTGCCTGCTAAGAATATGGGGAAGGAATCTTTTATGGGCCTGCTTGAAACAAGTGGAGAGCAATTTCATAAACCCAGTCAAATTTAGTAATACACATGCTCTTTGATCCAGCAGATGGCCTAGTAGGAATTTATCCAGTAAATATACTCCCATGCATGCACAAAAAGAATGTATAGGGATGGTTTTCTTGTTGAATTGTGTCCCTCCCCAAAATTTATGTCTATCAGAACCTAAAAATGTGGTCTTATTTGGAAATAGGGTCTTTGTACGTAAAACTAGTTAAGATGAAGTCATCCTGGATTAGGATGGGCCCTAATCCAATGACTGGTATCCCTATAAGGAGAGGGAAACCTGCGCATAGAGAAATACACAGAATGCCAGGTGAAGAGCCAGCCTACATCAGGGCTGGGGCAGAGAGCTGGCCGGGTTTGAGGTTCAACCCCCAGCCCAGGCCGTCTGCAACTAAAATACCATGACCCATTGGTCTGTTTGGTCTGTTCCAAATAAAAGAGAACCTCTCCTTCCTCCAGCCTGGCACGCTCCTGCCCCACATGGCCACCTGCATGGGAGCTGCTGCCTAGGCTAAAATTAGGTAGAGAAATCACAGGACTGGAAATGCAGAGTCTTCCAGATGACTGCAAGTCATCTCCATACAGAGCCCTGAAATTGGGACTGAGAGAAGTTAGAGATCTCTAAAAGGAAGACCCATTTTGTGGTACTTTGTTATGGCAGCCCAAGAAAACTAATACAGATGGTCACTGTGGCATTGTTTTTAACAGCAAAAGAAGGGAAACAACCTGAAGATCTATGAGTAGGGGCCTTCTCTTAAATTATGGTCTATCTGTTCAGCGGACCATTATGAAGCCACTGAAAAGAATAAAAAGATCACTGTATACACAGTCAAATGAAAAATAAGATGTAGAGCACCTTTTATGATACACCACCACTTAAATAGCATGAGTGGACTTGTGAATTTAATTATCTCCAACTACACAACAGATAGCTTGTAACACTAGTGGTCTCTTTGAAGGGGAAGTGAGGAAGTTAGGGTCTGAGGAGGAGGGATTTTGCACTGTAACTGTGAATAAGCATCTCTTCTCTTACCTTGGGACTATCAGATGCGCTTTGTGAGCTGCCTTTCATTTTCTCTGCCCAGTGTTCCTTGGAGAGGAGTGGGTCACTGGACTTTGACCTTTTATCATTGATTTCAAGAGTTTAAGATGTTAACATTTTTCCTGTGGGTTTTGTTGTTGTTGTTATAATTTTAAAAGTAACACAGGCTCATGTTAAATACATGTATCTATGGTGAAAAGTATCTTTGAATCAGGTTCCAAGTAAGGTCTTTTCCTCACAATTGAATGATATACGTGTCAAGTTTCTTTTAATCAATAGAGTTTCCCCTCTCCCTTTTTTTTTTTTTCCCTTTGCATTTTATTTGTTGAAGAAACCAAATTGCCCTGTGGCAAGCATCTGCATCCCCATGGTGTCACTTAACATGTTTCTCTGGCCCTTTTATTTCTTCTGAGTTGGTATTTAGGTATAGAAATCTGGTAAGATTCCTGGGTTGTTTTGTTTTGGTTTGGTTTGATTTGGTTTTTGGCAAGAATCCTTCATAAGTGGTGTTGTGTTCTTTCATGAGGAGGCTCATAATATCTGGTTGTCTTCCATTTCCTACATCCATTAGTCCTTTAAGAATTTGCAAATTGTGACCTATAATGATTTCTTTAAAAATTCATATGCCATCTTTCTGCCCTTCTGCATCAGTTAGAACTTCATACTGATTTTAAACAGCAGCAGTGAAAGTGCTGTTTCATTTCATTAAGGGAATGCCTGAGATGTCCTTTGACCTCTTAGGAGAAGCTGACCATTAGGAGTCCTGATTCATCCAGCACACATCAGATCAGAAAGCTCAGGGGCAAGGGACAGGGTCTTGCAGGAGACCTGCTCTGTCTGGAAGCCTGCTCCCCCAGCTTGTCCTCAGTTCCAGCCCAGGGCTTCCACAGAACTCACTGCACCATTCTCCCTCCCTTCCTGAGATAGGCGTGGCCTTTCCTCCATCCTGTAATTCTTGTTTTCATCTCCGCAGGGCACACCAAGTCTTTGAAGATGACTGAAGACCTGCTGGCAATGGTGAAAAAGCTGCAGAAAGGTCATGTATCTCTTTGTGTCTCAGGCTCAGCCTGGGGTTTTGAGGCAGGCAGATATAGTTCCAACCCAGTCCCCTCATCTCACATGGGACTGGGTTGGAAATTATCCTGGGAAATTATCCCATTATGCATTCTCCCTCTTGTTCAATTTAATTCTTTGAACCAAAAGTACAGCTTCAAAAATCAAGAAGAATAAGGGAATGGAAAACCCTACTCTCTTACACACACACACACACGCACCTGCCATCCATGTCCCTGGCTTAAGGGCTAGCAGCAACTATTTTTAAAATTCTTAGGTATTTTTCCAGAGGTTAAAAAAAAAAAAAAACATTCCTGGGTGTGTATTCTTTGTCCTCCCTTTTTATATACAAATGGCAAATGGCAATGCAAATGACTGCACCTTGCTTCACTTGTTGAGGGGGCCTAGGAGCCAGCCTACATCAGGGCTGGGGCAGAGTGCTGGCTGGGTTTGAAGTTCGACCCCCAGCCCAGGCCATCTGCAACTAAAATACCATGACCCATTGGTCTGTTTGGTCTGTTCCAAATAAAAGAGAACCTCTCCTTCCTCCAGCCTGGCACGCTCCTGCCCCGCATGGCCACCTGCATGGGAGCTGCTGCCTAGGCTAAAATTAGGTAGAGAAATTACAGGACTGGAAATTCAGAGTGACCATAACTGTCTCCAGTAAAATGAAGACCCTCAGGAATGTGTTAAGTCATAATCAGCACCTTGGAGAGCATTCACTCTCCTAGAAGTTTCAGGAGATGGGAGTTGGTGGTCTCAGAAGACCAAGGACTTGAGTTTATCAACTCCAGCCACTCCAGAGTGTCAGGAGTTTGGTAGTGAGACCCAGCAAGGGTTGGGAAACTTTTGCCCCAACTCTGTGCTGCTGACCTTGAAGCCAGAGAGGGATGAGGAGGAAGTCATCTCCATACAGAGCCCTCTAATTGGTACTGGGAGAAGTTAGAGATAGTTCTCTAAAGAGAGCACCCACGTTGATAGCATATATCTTCTTTCAATGTCTGTCTCGCCCATGCAGAATGCAAACCCTGCAAGGGCCTCTTACAGAGCCCAACACACAGCAGGAACTCAATAAATGCGTTTTGATTGCTAGTATCAGAGACACTGTACCAACCCCCACCCATCTCTATCTGCCTTAGACAGCCAGGCACCTATCTTCTCTGGCTCAATCTTTCTTTCGTTCTGCAGAGGGAAACCTGGAGCCACAGAATGAAGACCTGATTAACCGGATTAATGAGCTTCAGCAAGGTAAACTCCAGGACCTAGACTTCCTAGCTAGCCAGGAAGAACCTGGACTTTGAATGCCACCACTTCCTCATCTATAAAATCCAGGCACCTCCAGGTTGTTGAAAGATGAGTGTGCAGTGTCACAGTGTGCAAGAGAATAGCAAGGTTAGAGGCTGCACTCACACAGTGTCCTCTTCTTTGGCCCAGCAAAGAAGAAATCCAGTGAGGAACTGGGAGAAGCCCAAGCTCTCTGGGAGACCCTGCATAAGGAACTGGACTCCTGTAAGTAGGACCAAAAGAGGGACCCACAGATCTTATGAGCACTGCTGATGTTCTCTGCACACCTCAGGGTCTTGGCATGGGCTGTTCCCTCCATCTGCAACACTCTTATCTGTATAATACCAATTGCCTTTTGCTATCTCAAGTCACCTTTGAGCTCTCAGCCCAAACTTCATTCTAACAGATCTCGCTTGACGGCCCCATCTAAACATGGACTACCACCTTCCCTCTGTCACCCCCACTCCCCGGCTTTATTTGTTTCTTCACAGCCTGTATTTCCACTTGATACAGTGTATTTATTTCTAGTCATCTCTCCCATTGGTATAAACCCTGTGCATTCTGCAGGGTCTTCACTCCTTTGGCACTTATAGAGAATGTGGACACTGAGGGGGAGATGCTGGATCAGGATGGTCCCCAGTGGGAGATGGGTGCAGGTGGCAAGAAGATACCTCCCCTGCCCTGGCACTGTACCATGCCTTCTGTAACTTTGATAAGCCTTTGCATGAAGTTGCAATGAGGGCACAGGATCTGTCCTCTGGAGGCTCAAAGTGTCACTGTGTTTTCCAGTGAATGGAGAGAAAGTGCACCTAGAGGAGGTCTTGAGCAAAAAGCAAGGTATTTATCAGCTGTTCTGTCTTCATTGTTCTACCCCATTTTACCCACAAAAGCCCACACTTCCCAGAACAGCTAGATTAATCCCATTGAAACCTGAGTCAGGGTGTGCTTCCCTCTCTGCTCAGACCTTTGCCTTAGCTGCCACCTGACTCGAAGTAGACACTAAAGGCCTCCAAGTGCCCTCCAATGTGTGATATGATGTGGGGCCCATTACCTCCACCCAATCCTGACTCCCCAAGAGGTCACACAGGGCTCCCTTGGTTCCTCTCCCCACAGAGGCACTGAGGATCCTCCAGGTGCACTGCCAAAGGAAGGAAAGTGGAGCTCAGAAGTAAGAGGTCCTGCTCAACTCTTCCCCACCTTATTTCCCAACCTGAAGGAGGAGGGAGCAAAAGCTAGGGAAAATATACCTTGGACACACACTCCTCATTTTTCCTTTCTGTAAAATAGAATAGCTAGACAAGAGACTTCCCTGCTCATCTTTGATTTTGGTTGGTGGTGTTGAGATTAACTCACTCGTTTGATCATTCATTGCTAGTTTCTTTATTAAATAAATTTCACCCCCTGTTGTTATGCTAAATCTTCTTCTATTGGCTATCCAGCTCTTCCACCATCCATTCATTTGTTTATTTATCTGCCCATTTAGTCCTCCAGTCATCCACTTACCCACCTGTCCACCCACACACATTCATCCATTCATCCACACATCTATGCAGTCCTTTTCCAGCCAGCCAGCCAGCATTATGTCTCCATGTTGCAGGAGTGCACAGAGCAAATTTCTGTCCATAACTCTCAGGTCGCAGAGAATTGCAGACAGAAGAAGCTGGGGTAACTGCTGGGAGTAACCCCGGGTCCATGGCCCAGTGTGGTGCTGGTTCGGCATGGGAGTGGGGCTTGCATCAGGGAGTTTGTTGGAAGAGGAGTTACTGGAACCAAGGCTTGGAGGAGAAAGCCCATAAGGGGGCTCCTAGTAGAGGGAGCACTGGGCAAAGATCCAAAGGCCATCCAGAGGAATCCCCTAGACTGAGCCAGGCTGGATGTCAGTCCTAGCATGTATTCTCTCATTCCTGGCTGTTGGCCCCTAGGTTGCACGTTGAAGAACAGCTGGAGAATTTGATGGGCCAGCACAAGGACCTCTGGGAATTCCACGTGAGCCATCCTCATTGCCTCCAACCACAGCCCTTCCTCTCCTGCTTTCAGTGTCTCCACTGACTGGCTCAGTGTCTACCCACTGGTCACCCCAACTCCATGGGATAGTTTTGACTCCTTTCTTCCTCTTACCCACCTACTCAGCCCTTCAGCTTTTACCTTAAATTTAGCCACCTCTTACCATTGCCCCCATTGCCACACGGGGCAATTGCCCAGACTGTTACAGTAACCATTGCTGAGCATCCTGCTTTCTTCCTGCTTACCTAGAGTTTGCTCCCCTTGCAGTGGCAAATACGAACCCTGAAAAGGCCATGGTCTGATCAACGTTCCAGGCAGGAGGAGACAGTGGGGAGCCAAAGGGGCCAAGTATTTGCTTGTCCCCAGGATAGTTGGGTGCAAGGGGAGGCAAACTCAGACTCTAAACAAAAAAATAAGTAGATCATGTAATGTCAGTAGGGAAGGCATCCCTGAGCAGGTGACATCTGAATACAGACATAAAGTAAGGGAGGAAAACATGCATGTATCTTGGTGCAAATGTTCCTGGAAGAAGGAAAGGCCAATGCAAAGGCCCTGAGGCTGAAGCCAGCCTGGGGTATTTGAGAGAGCAAGGTGGGGGGGAGGATGGGGGGAGAGAAGAGATGAGATTTGAGAGGTACACGGAGACATGGGGAGCTTTTGGAGAGATGTGTCCCTACCACCAGGCCACAGCTGGAACTGCACATCGAGTTAATAAATAGTTGAATGAATGAATGAATGAATGACATAATTCGGGTAAGGACTTGCCAAGGGGGCTGAGAGGACAAACGGACAGACAAGTCTCCTCTCTCGCAGATGTTGAAGCAGCGGCTGGCCCGGGAGATATGTGCCCTGCAGAGCAGCAAGGAGCAGTTGCTCACTGAAGGTGGGGCCCCCGTGCAGGGTTGGGGCTGAGGGGGCGGGGCCTAGCCCCCTGGAGCTCCTGGCCCCGCCCATGACGCTCCGCCCACCCGCAGAGAAACTGGCGCGGGCCAAGCTAGAGGAGGTGGAGCGGCAGCTGAGCTCGGGGCGCGCCCCGGCGGTGAACGATGGGTGAGAGGGGCAGAGAGCAAGGGGCGAAGGGGAAGGAGCAAGGAGGAGGGCAATGGGCCGACTTTCCCCCGTCACCGCCTCCAGCCGCCCCTCCCGGAAGACCTGGCGCTGGAGCGGGTCGGCGGGGCCTCTGGGGTGCGGCGCTCCTTGCACCCCAGCCGCTCGCGGAGGCTCCGGCCGCTTGGCGTCTGAGGTCTATGTCGGGATCTTGGTGGCTTCCTCCCCGCGCCGCTCCACTCTAGTTCTCTTCTTCCTCTCCGCGCCCCCTGCTCTCCAGGCTGAAGGCGGAGCTGGAGAAATTCGGGGGCAGGGTCCTGCCCTAATCCATTGCACCCCAAAGGACGGGGCCTGCAAAGGAGAGGTAGGGAGCCCGGCGATGCGGCGCGGGGGCAGAGACGGCGGGCGGGGGTGCCCTCGGAGTCTCTTGGAGAAAGCATCAGAGGGGAGCAGGGCGCCCGGCGGGGGACGTGACGGATAGAGTAAAGGCAGCCGCCGGCCTGCGTGCGGGGACGCCAGCGCCCTCGGGAGCCGGGGCCGGCAGCCTGACTCGCCGCTCCCGCAGGCTGGCCCCGAGCGCCCGGGCGCCCTCCGCGAGGACCTGGAGCCGCCCCCAGAGCACTAGGACCCGCCCGAAGCTCCCCACCCCCACCCCCTTCGAGGCCGGTCGAGAAATAAAGGCGAGGATTTCGGACCTTCCTCCACCTCCTGCCTGAGTCTGTGCTCCCCCGGGCTTGGGGGGGGGCGGGGGGGTTGCTCTCACGACGGGCCGGGGGCGTGTCCAGGCACTCGGGGCGGGGCTTCGGCCGGGCTCCGCCCATCAGTCACGTGGCGGGCTCGGGGCGCTCAATGAATGTTCGTGAGCATCACAAAGGACACGTGGATGCCTAAGCCACCCCATCTCCTTGGCCTCACGTCGGGTTCCTAACTGTTTTACCAACAAGGGCTAGAGGGAACATGTTAAAAACCCATGTAAAGTCCTGTCTGTCTCCTGTGGTTCAGAGTAAATTCCAACCTCCCAAGAGCCCCTGCATTCCCCACAGAATCCCACTGACCTCTCAGCCTCCCCCTGCTCCCCCTCACACGTTCGGTTCCAGCCCTCTGCTTTTGCACCCTCTCCGAGCACTTTTTCCTCTCAGGGCCTTTGCCCAGCTGTGTCCTCCTGTGGGACGCCCTTCCCCAGGGCCTCGAACAACCGCAAGTCTGTTAAGTCTGTCAGCTGCCTTGGAGGCTGGCCTGGGGGACCCTACTTCAAAAGGCACCTTGCACCAGGGTGCTGTCCTTGACTAAACATGTCTTCATAAAATGTCTGTGCTGGTTGTCCGCTGTGTGCCAGGCACCAGTGTTGGCCCTGAATTTAAATAGCATGGTCAGGGGATGTCTCACCGAGGGAGTGGCGCCAGAGCAGGGAGGTGAGGGGGCGAGTGAGGAGGGGAGCCCTGTGGACATTGGGGGGAAAGGTGCCCCTGGCAGAGGGAAGGGCTCGTGCAAAGGCTGTGAGGTGGGATTGGGCTTTGTTGTGTTTGAGGAACATCTGGAGGGAGCCAGTGTGGTGGAGCACGGTGAGGTAAAGAGGGAGGGGGGGATAATACTGGAGAATTGCTGGGGACCCAGTCAAGTCGGGCCTTGTCTGCCGAGTCTGTGTAGTGTTCCGAGAAGGAGCCCTGGCCCCCAGCAAACACTCAGTATAGGTTAGCTATCACTTAGATCCCCTGGCCCACTGCCTGCCTGCGTTAGGCCGGCCTCCAAGGATCTTTAGGGAGCCTTGGTGTCTCTGTGTCACACAGATGGGACAGCCTGGATATTCTACCGACTTACCATTTTCCTCCTAGAATTGAAATCCTGGTTTCCCTGCTCACTTGCTGAGTAATCTCAGCAAACTGATTAAGGTCTCCCAAACTCAATTGCCAGATTTGCAAAATGATACCAACCTCACAGAAATTACTATAAACCTAGCCAACTCCTTGCTTCTCTAGGAAATCTCCCCTGAACCCACAGATAAGCTAAATTGCCTCATGTGGGTACAGTATAAGGCAAGGGTTGATTGGCCCCCCCAAATAACTCTGAAGAGTGGAGACTGACCAGCCTTATTTTTCTCCCTGGTTTCCAGTAAAAGCCCTGAAAAAAAACTGCTGAAGACAAATGTCCCTTTCAGTTATTGCCTGGATATTTTTGTACATGCATGAAATCCCCTGAAATTCCTTGGATCTGAAGGCTACTGATGATTAATTGTTAATTGTTTCCGTGCGCCGATAGTTCTTAACCGTTTTTCTTCTTTTCTCTCGTATAAAATAAATACTGGCTTATTCCATATTCCTGGAGTTCCCCAAAAGCTCAGACTTTGAGTGGTTGCTTCTTTACTCTCACACACTTCTCTTTCTCAACGGCTTGTAAGTAAGTTAAGGACAGTTGTCAAATTATTCCCTGGGGAGGAAAGGATCAAATGGTGTTCCTAGTCAGGAATTCTTTAGCCTTTTCATCTTCATTCTATTGGGACTGTGGGTTTGGAAGGGGAGAATAAAAGGACAGGAGACTGCTATTTGGGAACGTTGAAGAGCAATATGAGACGTGCACCTTTATAAGATGGAGGGAGTCCTAGATGGGAGCTGTGCTGCCCAGCGTGACAGCTCCGGGCCCCAAGGGGCCCCAAGGGGCTACCGGGCACTTGGAGTGCAGCTGGTCCAAATGGAGACACGCCCCAAGTACAAAATGCACGCTGGATTTCAAAGACCTGGAACAAGAAAAAAATTAAATGCATCCTTAATCATTCTTATGTTGATTACATATGTAAATGATACTATTTTGTGAATAGTTATAATCATAACGTTTAATATATTGGCTTAAATAAAATATTAAGGTTAAGTTCACCTTGTTTTTCCTTGTTTAATTTTTTTAATGTGGCTAGTAGAACATTTTAGGTTACATATGTTGCTCACATTATTTTCTATTTCTATTGGACAGCACTGTCTTATTAGAGGGTGTGGAAGGGGATGGGCCATCTGCTGTGCCCCTGGCCCCTTTGTAGCTGTTACCTGCAGGACACATAGCTCCTGGTCTCCCGGTGTCTTGATCTCACTTGATGCCTTTCGTGCCAGGAGCTCAGCACTGAAGACTGGAACAGTGTTTCACATGGGATGGACACGTATGCAAGGCACACACACACACCTGCATCCAGATCCCTTTTCTGTGTATACATCTCAGTTTGTGGATGGACAGATCCCATAGTCTTGCATCTCAGAAAACATTTTAGTGTATTTGAAGTGCATAATCTTGGTATACCAGGTGTCCTTGCTCACTCAGGCAAAAATGCTGATTTTATCCCCTGAACACCTACATAAGTATAGTTTCTTCTAATGCCATTAGCAAGAGGTTCAAAATGGCTACGCTACAAAATTATCAGGCTTCAGGAATGCGTTTTACACAATTGACATGCCATCAAAACTGTTGAACTGGCTAGTGAGGAGCAGGATAATCACATGTTCTTAAAATTTTATCCCAGTTTATGTATTAACTCTGAAGGGGGATGTGACTTTATAGTGGGGAGATAGAACTGCCTGAACCAAGGGCCAAGTGTAGCATGACCAGTCATGGGACCAGATGAGTGGGAGGTACACCTCATCACCCATGTGGGGTTCTTGATGAAGATGTTTAACTTACGTTTAATCAATTGGAATCTGTACAGCGAGAAGTTCTATAGGACAACTACCTTGGACATCTGGAACAGGTCAGTGTCATGAAGAATGGAGAAGCTCTGATGTATTAGTTACCTATCACTGTGGTGACAAATTACCACAAACTTGGTGGCTAAACAATTTACAAATTTGCTACTTCACAGTTCTGGAGGTCAGAAGTCCCAGTTCTGGAGGACTCAGCTTACATTCTGGAGGACTAAAATCACAGTGTCATCAGTGCTGTGTTCCTTCTGGGGGCTCTCAGAATCTATTCCTTACCTTTTCTAGCTTTTCAAGGTTGCTTTAAATACTTGACTCCCACACTCAGACCTCTGCTTCCATCATCACGTCTCCTCTGACCCTCCTGCCTCCTTCTTAGAAGGACCCCTGTGATGCAACTAGGTAATTCAGGAAAATCCCCTAACCCAAGGCCCTTAACTGAACCATGTCTGCAAAGACCCTCTAGACACACGAGGTAACATACTCCCAGGTTCTATGGAATAATGGACAACTTTGGGGGCCATTATTCTGCCCACCACATTGGAGGACTGTTCTTGAATGGGAGAGACCAAAGGAAATTCATGAAACTTGAATGGAGCCTGGATCAAGGCTGGGAGAAAACATTGTGGGGGCCTTGGGGAATTTAAGAAGAGAGTGAAATTTGGATGATACCGTGGAATTAATGTTGATTTCTAGCAGCGGTACTGGCAGATGGTTGGTTGGAGACTGTTCTTATTTTGGGGAAATGAGGGCTAAAGTAGGTTTTAAGTTTCATAATGTCTGCCGCCAATGCTTGGATGGTTTGGCAGAGGGGAAGTGTGCACGTGTGTATGAGAGGGGGAGGATGAAGTGGGTGCAGAAAGATGGTAGTCAATCTAGGGCTTTATTGTATGGCTCTTTGTCAAAGATTTGAAATCCTTTAATAAATCTAATAAGTGGAAAATTGGGGCCATTTCCATAGCCCCTTCCTGTGTCCTAAATGTCCCAACGAGAAGCCCCTGAGATGGCAGGTGTTATATTTTGCATGAACATATGTAAGACCAGACTTGATCTATCCCTAGTCGCTAGGAAGCACACCCCTCTCCATTCAGACTCTGACTTTTTCCAAAGGTAGACTGTGCTAGTTCATGATGTTCTTGTTAGGTCCCAGCTCAACTCTGCCTTCTTTTTTTTTTTTTTTTAAGATTTATTTATTTATTTGACAGAGAGAGACACAGCGAGAGAGGGAACACAAGCAGGGGGAGAGGGAGAAGCAGGCTTCCCGCGGAGCAGAGAGCCCGATGCGGGGCTTGATCCCAGGACCCTGGGATCATGACCTGAGCTGAAGGCAGATGCTTAATGACTGAGCCACCCAGGCGCCCCTCAACTCTGCCTTCTTTTTTTTTTTTTTT